>NC_092197.1:3081157-4281157 GCF_043641665.1 Enoplosus armatus
AAGCTAAGCTAACTGCCTGCTGGCTCCAGCTTCACTGTTAGCAGACAGGTACGAGAGTGGTATTGATCTTCTCATCTAACTCGTCAAGACAGAAGAAGAAGAAGAAGAAGAAAGAGAACGCGAATAAGCTTATTTCCCAAAATGTCAAACTATTATTATTTCAGTTGATCACAAAAATCTCTAACGAAGTCGCCTGATGCTTATTCATAAATATAAATTCACATTTTTCATTCCGACACCTCTTACAAATATAAACACGTGTGCATAAACAAGACAACAACCACATGCACACACACACACACACACACACACACACACACACAGGAAAATTAATGAGCTCTCATTCATAATCCGGGATAGAGAGAGAGCCATATTCACCCTTGGATGGTTTATTGACTGATTTCATTTATTTGTGTGGAATAAATAGGAGGTAAACATTGGCTCGCTCTCGCATTTTCTCCGCGACACACTCGCTGCACAGCATTCTGGGAGAAATGATCCCACCAGCAGCGGGGTCACTGATTGGCTATACCTCGTCAGTGTGTGACAAATTACCCAATGAGAAATAGGTTACCCATTTCCACAAACTAATTAACCTGGGTGATAGTGAAACAAATTATTACATTTATGTAATATTATTTCACATCTGTCGCTAGACTGCAGAAATCTTTATCCCCCCCCCCCCCCATCACTTCTTTGTTGTGATTGTAAACACACCCAGTCGTCATGAAGGCCCTCACTGTGTCTTGTTTTATAAAATGAATCGTGTTAAATAACCTCCAGTTTTAGAAATGTTGTCCTGGTTTAAGTCTAGTATTAAGTTGCCTGCAGCCACCAAAGTTGTTGATGATGCTCCAGAAAGAAGTTGGTAGTTTTCCTCCATGAGTCCGATGTACCATTTGATCCTACCTGACACCCCCCCCCCACCACCACCCTTAAACTAGCCTTCTGTGAGCGTTAATCCTGTGAGCTGTTGGGATCAAATCTAGTACATAAGGGTCGACTAATGTTCTCATACGATTGCTTAAAAGTCGGCTTATTCAGCCCTGACTCTGCACTTCTGTGCCTTCAGCCCACTGGTTTCTCCTGGAGAGATAACAAGAGGCAAACTGGTTCATTCTTCCCCTTAACAGACAAGGATGTGCTGGTATTTAAGACATGACCAGTGACACCAGTAGCACTGCTGCTGCTGCTGCTGCTGCTGCTGTTGTCCCCCCTTTTTCCCATAAATATTACTACATCATTATTAAAAAACAGTAGCAGCTGAGCGGAGGCAGCGAGAGGCTTAAGGTTTGAGAGCAGGTGCACTGTCGTTGTTAGTTGCCTCCAATAGTCCAAAGTAAAATGATGCACTTACCTGCAGGTAGACGAGGAAGCACTCAAACACAAAGTCAGCGGCAGATCCAAGTCAGTCGGACTGCAAACAGAAAAACAAGAGAACATTGAAGGATGATATTTAAAATAAAAACCATCAGAGATTTAAACTGACTTTATTTGCTTCCTGATAGAAAATCAAAAATTAGGTGAAAGATTTGCATTTGCAGCAGAGGTGTGGGGGCTGTATACATGTGTGCAGTCTGGGGGTTGCGTACCTCCAGCACCCCCTGGACTCAGCCTGAAATGAAGAACTCAGCAAGGTAATCGACTGAAATGATGCGACTTTGCCAGAATAGCTGCATCTACAGCAGAAGTTCTGCGCAACAAGAGAGTTTTCAGTTTGTATATCATGACGCCACCGCCCGGCCTCCACGTCTGAATCCACCTTCAGCTAATGTGTGAACAAATCCTGTTTGACATTGTTCCATTATAAGCTGTGGAGATGCGATCAAGGTCGTCTTCAAACATGGGATTCATGATTTCATTGCTGCAGGTGTCACATTTGGCTAAATGTCAGAGTTCTCATCTTGTTTCAGGCTTTATGTTGAGCAGCTTTGGTTTGTGTTTTCGGCTAAAAGATGATCAAATTAAGAATAACACCTTTGGACCTCTGCTAATTCATCAGTTTTGTCCTCACAGCGATTAAGTTTGACACCTTTAATCTTTCCGAAATTATTAATTGGGAATTGAGCGTGATGATGATGACCTATATATACATTTTTTTTATAGGGTTATACTCCAGCCAGTGGGAGAGAAATGCATACTCGGTGATGAACTGGTTCCATACAGGAACTGCAAAACCTTTCACACGTTAATGATCTCGCCACTGGTTTTGAAAAGGACCAGTTAAGCGCCACTGGAACTCTGTAGTCATGTAAAAGTATTAATACCACAGTGTAAAACTACTCCAACACAAGTAAAAGTCCTGCATTCAAAATTATGAGAATAACAAGTAAAAGTACTCGTAATGCAAAATAACTCCTTATTAATAGTGCTATATCATTACGGACTGTATTATTAGATTATTATTATTGATCCATTAAGCAGCATTTTCATGTTGTAGCTGGTTGAAGTGGAGCTACGTTTTTATTACTTATGCATATCTTATAAACAGCTCATATTGTGTTGCATGTAAAGATAAATGTAGTGGAGTATAAAGTACAGTATTTCCTTCAGAAATGCAAGTATATAAAGCAGCATAAAATATGAAAATAAAGTATAAATAACACAAAATTGTAGTGCGAATTGCATTTCTGACACAATATTTATTCTTTCTAATGTTACATCTCGTCACTGCCCATCAGAAACCACGTATCTCCAGATTGGGTCATTTTGATTTTTTGAGAAAAACTGAAGGATTGAGGAAATATTTAAATAAACCATTTAAAAAATAAAAAAAAACCCACGCAGCTGATCACAGGACTGTTTGGAGATACACGGTTTCTACGGGACAGTGGTGCCCTTTAACATGAACTGCTTCAAGAAAGGAGGGGTTGATTCATGATGTGACGTAATTGAAAATGATTTTTATTTGATCATTTACACTGAATTGATATAAACATGTCCATGAAACAAAATGATTCAAACATTTAAGAAAGTCAAGTATTTGATAATAAGCACAGACGTAATTTTTGGAAACATAAGTTATCACAAACTGACCAAATGGGAACAAGAGCGCTTTCCGCTACACAAAACATCCTATATAACAGATTATAGTTAAGTCAGTTTCCGTGTCTTAATTGATGGTATTTCCCTTTTTTTTTGTCTTTTTTTTGTTGCCTCGGACAGCACATGCAGTCAAGTCCTCCTCATGTTGTCCTGATTCCTGTCAAATCAGCTTCTGGTGGATCTTTTATGTCCTCGTGTTCTTTTAAAACCTCCAGGTGTCTCGTTTCTGCACGTCCACTGTGCATCCCTTTGGCCCCCCGCAGAGTTGCATGCTGTGCAGCAGGTGGAGGGGGGGAAAGAAAAAAAAAGGGGGGGGGCGGGGGGGGTCTGTAACCTAGTTTTTGTATTTCAAAGTATCCACAGAATTTGTCTTCAAAGAAAAAACGTCAAGCAAATGTCACTGAAAGCCCCGCAGCAGTAAAGGCGGGGGCTGCATGTGCCAAATAAATAAATACAGAACGAACGAATAAGTTAATTTAAATAGACAAATAAATAGTTGTCATAGGCTACATGCGAAATAATAAATTATAGCTTAAAACAGAAGCAGTCGTATGCGTGATAGAGGCCCGCAGGCCGGATAGATAGCGTCAGTTCTCCCTCTTGTGTGGGATCTGGGAGGAAACAGCGCCTGCAGCTGCGCAGCTCTGCCCTTTCTCATTTGAACAAGTATCCTGGTTGTATGTTTCCCGGCGCACCGTTTGGATGGAGAGGATGAGTAAGAAGTAAATGCAGAAGAACTCTGTGTGAGTGGCCCCTCGTTACTAGGTGAAGCTCATGGATACTGTGTGCTCCAGCGCTTTGCGGCGCAGCGACGCGATGCTCGTCCCTCTCCAGACGTCACTGTCCGGGGAACTACACAGCTGAGGCGAGCCGGTCACGTTGGTCGGGCCCGACAGGGACGCGGGTACCATCCCGGGGAATGTGGGCTGGTACAGGTGGGACTGAAGCCCGGAGCCGTTTGACGACATGTTGGCTAGACCCATGGAGTTGGGCGGCGGCCCGGCGCCGAGGCTGCACTGAGACAGGGACTGCGCCATGGCTTGCTGGCGGCCCAGAGCCGGCGGTAGCTGCAATTGAGACACGCCGGGCATTCCTGCCGTGGCCCAGCGGGTGTCGTTGGCGTGGAAGGAGCAGAGGCTGTCGCCCATGGCCGCTGCTGCTGCCGCGGCGGACTGGAACTGAGGCAGGTGGTGGTGCGTCGGCAGGAGAGTCCCCGGAGCCCGGAAGACATTGGTGGTCTTCTTGCGCTTCTTCCACTTGGCGCGTCGGTTCTGAAACCAGACCTGCAGACAGAGACGTGATGAGTTAGGAGGAGCAGGTGTAATAATGGCTGCTGGCGTATTGACAGGCGTGTTATCAGAGCTGGAAGTGCACATAAAAAGGTTATGACACCAGTCTGCGACCGTAATGCGAACAACAACAATAAATCCGCTGCAGAGAGACTCTGATTTATGTTTATTCCAGGATCTTATCGGCTCATAACAATGTGCCAAACATCCACATTGTTCACATTTATGCGTAAATGAAAATAAATAAATACACATTTCGTTTATTTTGGTTATTCTCTCTCTATTGATCCTCAACGCAGAGAAACGTTCCAACAGACGTTACGTCTCCATACGTGCTATAATAAACTCTTTAAAATCTAGAGTGAATTGTAGAAACGTTGTCTCAATAAATCGGCAGCATTTCCGTAAATATTCCAATATTCTGTGATGTTCTCTCGACTTTTCAGAGATGCTGAAACGATGCTTTTAATTTAGCTCCCGTTTTATTTCTGGTGCAAATTACAACCTTTCTAATATCTTGCTTTGAGTCTCACTGCTCACTGGAATCCAGCTGATGAAGACCATGTCGTTGCGGTGACAAACAGACTGTATTCCGGGAGTCCTCGAGCCTCTGCGGGTCTGGGGGCGTCTATGATTAATGTGGAGATTTGGTTGAGAAAGTGGGGCGCAGTAATAAGAACGGGACGATCTCACTCTCTTCCCCTCCGCGCAGCCAGCCGTGAAACCGGCCTGAAGCGCGTTTCGCTGCAAAGGACTGAAAACGCAATTTCTCATTCCGTTTCAAAAAGACGGCGCGCGGCCTCAGCGCGCGCGCAGCGTCTCATTCTTCCTTCAAACTGCAGACGCCGAGCTGACCCAGGCAATAATACTAATAATGATTATTAGGCTGTTATTTCACACGTGAGCGACTCAAGTGCATTCGCTATCGCTAGTTAATAAGGCGGCGATGCCATAATTCCTAATGTGGGTTTGTGCAGACCGGGGGTCAGTGAACGCAGCGTTATTAAAGAGAATAGAAGGGGGGGGGGGGGGGGGTCGGTATTAAGAGGCTGATATCTGAGCCGATTAAACGAGTGTAATAAAGCTGCAATCATCATTTGCTTCCCTGTGGATTCATCACAGGAGAGAAGACGCGAGATGAAGCTTAGAGGTTAAAGTCACCGGAAACAACAACAACAACAACAACAACAACAACAACAACAACAACCTGCTGCAACGAGATCTTCACCGCAACAAAACTAACTCAAAGTCAAACACGAGCTTTTGTGTCAGAGGGTGGCATCAGGATGTGTTGCTGTGGTAACCACGGTGACAGCTGCTGTCACGCTGAAGCCTCGTTGTGTGTTTAGAAGCACGTGTGTAATCCGCAGGGTCGCCGGTTCGAGTCCACACACGGCCGACACACACACACACACACACACACACCGGAAGGGTTGTAAGCTTTAATTTATTTGGTGACTGGCTGACTCGCATAAGAAATAGAATTAGCAGAACAGATTTAGCTTCCGTCTTTTTGTTTTTGTTTGTTTTTATAAAATAAATTCAGAGACAGAAAGTAAAACTCTGCCTGATGAAAAACGTGTATTTAAACAGTTGTGTTTGTTTTCCTCTTGTAGAAAATGACTTCAGTGTAACCGGAAGCTTGCTGAAGACGATAAATATTTGTATTTATTTGGGAATAACTTAAATAACTCGTATTAAACAAATATCAGTCTAGAATTAAAAATCACTTTTTAGCGTCTCAGTTAAATTCTTCAAATCTGAAGGCCGGCGGCTGAAAGCAGAACATTTAATTCTGCATCCCTGAAAAAAATACATTGCATTAATTCTACTTATTGGTTATTGATAATAAATGTATCTAGGGTATATTTAAATGTACAACTGTCGAAATGCAATAAGAGAACACAACAAGTTGAATTGTTGAGTCACAAAAGAACGAATAAAAGGATGGGTTCCATTTCACTGACTCGGCCTCTTCATGTGTGTATTTCTCCTGTTTTATTTAGTCTCATCTAATGTTTTATGGAATATATCTGCTCGGATTGGTTCTGTTATTCTGTCCTCGGCTGCACGTGCTGCTTTGGACGTCTTGTAACGGCACGTGAGTCGCTGTGTCTCTTCTCTGCCTCTGAATCGTCTCGAGCTTCGTTTCACTTCCTCCACCGCGGATAGAAACCAGATTTCCAGCCGCCCTCACCTGCACTCTGGACTCCGTCAGGCCGATCCGCAGCGCCAGCTCCTCCCGCATGAAGATGTCCGGGTAGTGCGTTTTGGCGAAGCTCCTCTCCAGCTCGTTGAGCTGCGCCGGGGTGAAGCGGGTCCGGTGCCGCTTCTGTTTCTGGGACTGCTGCGCTGCGGACTGGCTGGAGTTGCTGTTCTGCTGCTGCTGCTGCTGCTGCTGCTGCTGCTTCTCCTGCTCTTTGCTGTTCACCTGCACCGGGTTGGATCCTCCGCCGCTGCTGATATCGTCGCCCGGGAGCATCGTGGCCCCTTCCACGCCGTCCGGGCCCGGGCCGAGCTCCCCGGAGTGTCCCGGGTCAGGCCCCCCTCCGCCGAGCCTGCACTTCAAAGCTTCCCTGTGGCCCAGGAGCTCCGCCGCGGCATCCTTCATCCCTGCACAGACAACCACAGCTGGTGAGATTTGGACAGAAAACAGTTTCGCTACGGGAGGAAAGAAGGACATGTTAGGAAAATACTGCGAGACTTCAAACTGCACACAGGCGAAGACACTTTACAGGCAGAAGAGACGAATTATCAGTAGCTGAAACATCATTCTGCTGCAGTAGAAAAGCTGCATGCATTAAAGCTTCCAGTTCACATTTAAAACACAAATGCAGTAATTAAAAAAGCTCTCTGAGAGACACACAACCACAGCATGCACGTTACAATCTGCTCCTTAAATACTCTTAATTCAATTCGATCACACCGATATCTTAGAAAATTGTTAAATCAAATTACGCAGTAATATAATAATAATAATTACTTTCCCAATGAATTAAGCGAGTTTAGTTCACTTCAGTCACATTAAGATAATATAAGAAGCAAATTGACAATTTTCTGAGCTTGATTTAGGATTAGAAGTTCCTCCAGCTTACAGTAGAGTTGAAGACCGGAGTTTGGTGATGATAACTCACCGAGGCGAGCATCCAGGAGGTCGGCATGAGATAGCATTGCGCACCGCTCCAGGGCGAAGTGCTATTCCAAAAAAAAAAATCTCTATGACTTTAACCTATTTAAGAAATATATATAGCCTAAATGAAAGCAAATTCGGTTTGTGGTTAAAAGGGAGGTTCGTTGCATTATAATGTAGTTTAGAGAAATGGGGAGGCGCTTAACAACGGAATGAACCCATGAGCTTCTCCAAACGAGGACCAATCAGAGTTGAAGCCTGAGGTATGTCAGCTTTAGCCCGAGACCCCCAGTACCCCTCCACCCTCCTCCTCCTCCTCCTCCTCCATCCTCTCACTTCCACAAGTTCATTCCTCCTCATTCCTGTAATTGGCTTTGATTTCTCCCCCAAATTACATCCAATAAAATAACCTGATTTAATATCTGTGTGGAAGCTTCGACCCGTTCAAGAAATGTTGGATCACCACAATATTTGTTTAATTGTGCATGCTGTTCTGCACCCGTTTCTAGAGCAAGCCATTCAAACAAGGACGGGGGTTATTCACATGAGGAAGAACCACATGGCTGCATCAACAGACGCCTGCTACACCTTGAATGTCAACTTCAGTCGATTATATGAAACTGCATTTAATATTATTGCATTTCTAGTCTCCGTGATGATATTCTCGACCTCTTTGCGACACTAAATGCCTCTTGGAGACCAAGTGAACCTCCTCTAATATCCTTGATTTCCCAGCCAGCCAAACAACAAACTTTATATAATTCTAACCAGCCTCATTTTCAAGGCCATTAGGCTTTTATGTAATTAGTGCCAAATCTATACGCCTTTATTGCAAATATCAGAGTGAGATCAGTATAAATTAGTGGTAATTTACTCGTGTTTAGGCCCAACTGTCAAGAAGGGAGGGACTTGGTTTAAATGATGTGTGAGCAAATTAATTCGGCGGAAAGTGGAGGGAGTTCAACACGAGCTGTGGATGTTTGCCTTTGATAGAGGGAGTTAATACACCTGAAGAACACGACACCTGGACAGATAGATGGTCTTACACGTCTACAGCACGTGGAGGCCTTCAGTCCTCATTTTAATCGGTTATTTATTCTCAACGAGATAAAGGAAAAGTTCTTTAAATGTCGCTAAAGAGGAGTTCCCTTTGTCACCGAATAAAACCGCCATAAGGCTCAATTAGCAGTCACACACACACACACACACACACACACACACACACACACACACACACACACACACAGTCTGCCAAATATTTAAGGACAAAAAAAATCAGACATGCTTTAGACAGATGTCGGGACGTTTTGAGGGAGCAGGTTTATTTATTATGTGCTGGGAAAAAAAAAGTGGCACAAAGGAGGCGTCCGAGCGTGAACCCGGGGCTCGTTTGGGTTCTTTTCTTCATCCGTCCGGGCTTCAGTCGCCTCTGCTCATCTTTTATCTGTCTGCAATCTGGTGGCACCGACAGACAGACCGACAGACCGACAGACAGACCGACAGACCGACAGACAGACAGACAGACAGACCGAGCGGGAGGGACGGGCGGACGGAGCGGAGTCGTGTGCGGGACTCTCTTTCGGACTCATCGGATATTGCGGAGGAGATTTCGTCTTTGCGCTTCAGAGGAGGAGGAGGAGAAGATGAAGATGGGAGATATTTCTCGTCCTCTTCTTTATCGAGACTTTTTTTTTTTTTTTTAGAAGCTGGACTTGAGGTAGACTTTAAGGGGTTTAAGACTGGAGTGTTGTATGTTGTTTAGGACGCAGCCCAGCATCTATTAACTGACTTGTTTATTTTACTGAATTACAAAGACATTTTTGACTATTTCTGTCTGCGCTGCTCGTATTTATAATTGTGTTTTTCTTGCTGTAGCCTCTTCTTGGCGCGCTGAGAGCCTATAAAGATCATTCAAAATCATCACATCGCGGGATGATGGATGGCGCGCTTCATTTTACGACTTTTCAATAGCTCAGTGCTTTTATAGCTGCGCAAACAGAAGTGAATGACTCACATTTAACCCAAACAACGAGAAAGAGAGGGGATGCCAGATATTTGTACTTTGGAAGGGCCTTAAAAAAAAAACCCCACCAAAAACAAAATATTAACTACTTTGATATATTTTTGCCATTTGGTTTAATATTTATAAACCAAAAAGGGGGGAAAATATAATTTTAACGGTGGTTAAAATGTGTATTTTTCCAAATAAATACGTTTGTAATTGCTTCAAAACAACATTGGCTTCCTGTAATACAATTTATTTTAGCTGGTTTAGTTTGTGTAGATTGAATCTTGCTTTATCTGGAAATATAATAACATTTTAATGCATTAAAGACTTAAAGCACCACTTATTATTAATATTGGTTTAATTATTTTCATATGAACCAATCAGCTGTTTGATCAATTACCCTGGAAGTTGTTATTCCTATTAGATGCAATGTATTTAGTGCAACTAATTCAAAGGCATCTTTTCACTTAATAGTGTCAATAGTGTGTGTGTGTGTGTGTGTGTGCTGAAGGTCTTGGTTTTGCTGACTTGATGAGGTTGTAATTAGAGTAAACAAGGAGCAGAGCTACAGTTAGCTGCATCTCTCCCTCTAACATGCTCACATCAATCTTAGCCGTGACATAAATAAAAATAGACAAACAAATTCTCCCGCAGCGAGTTAATGCGGTGCATCTGAGTGGAAAGTAGACATTTTCACGCGTTGTGGAGATGAGGAGTGACTTTTAATAAAAAAAAACGAAAGAATGTGGTCCTACTGTAAATGTTGTATTTGAGGCTGAAGTCTGGAGGCCATGTTTTCACCCTCAGATCCGCGTGTGCGATGGTTGCTGTTGGACGCACAGCTGGGAGTCTGCCGGGGCTTGAACCTGTGACCTCCTGGTTACAGTACACACCCTCCAAACCACTACAGGCCCGCGGGTGATTTTCTTTCCCCCTTCCTCTCTCTGATCCGCCTTCGCAGTCTGTATTCACTCAATTAGAGATTTCTGAGGAGAAAAACAATCGATCTTCCATCTGCACAGGCCCCCAGTTTAACAAATGAGATTCTTGTTTCATGCAGCTGATTTGGTGACAGTCCGGGGGATTAGGAGTAATAAATTACTGTGCTGAAGGGGAGACGAGCGGCTGCCGCTGAGGCTGCAAGTCGGCTACAACCACAGCGGTGTGCTCCGCGTCCTGCAGCCGGGGGGGGGGGGGGGGGCACAAACTTTGACTCGGACAAACTTTAGCGGCAGCAAAGGGAAGAAGAGAAAAAAAAAAAGCATCCCTCCTGCTGTGCCGCTGTACCGCCACAGCGGCAACATACCGCTGTACCGCCACAGCGGCAACGTACCGCGTACACGTCAAAATAAGAACTTATATAGTCTATTTGTAATAAAGTAACATGTAAATAGTAATGAATCAACTACATTTGTAAAGTAGCAACAGAATATATTAAAACTTAAGTAAATGTACACAACTCGGCTATTACCAGCAAATGTACTCACTAATATAAAAGTAAAAGTACTTAGTGTCAGTGTTGCGTTAAATACATGGAATACTATTGGATCATCAGTGCTGATGCATTAACATGTCAGCAGCATCTGAATGTATAGTGTAATGGTTTAATACTGCATATACATCTTATCTGTAAGTTAAAGCTGCCAAATAAATGTTGCAGAATAAGAAGTACAACATTTCCTTCTGGATTGTAAGTAATAAAATTTAAATTGAGATATTGAGATATTGAGATATTGAGATATTGGACTTCAGGCTGCTTGAGCAGAACAGCCTCACGTGCTACTCTCTCTCTCTGTTAGACTGCAGATGGAGGGTGAGCTCGCTCACAGGTTATAGACTCACCAATTCGTTCATTTAGTGCCAATTTAATGAGTAACTTTCATCCAACATTACGAATCAAGTAACGAGCGATGCTGCAAAGTGACTCATTACTCAAGTAGAGTACTTTGCACTTTACTTGAGTATTTCCATGTTATACTTTGTTATATTTCAGATTGATCAGAGACAATCTTGAGAGTTTATAGAGGTTACAGTAGTAAAACTAATCCAATGATATAACCTCTGTAATAAGTCCCTGAGAGGAGCCGCTCTGCTGCCTAATGAGTGCTTTTATTTTGACACTTTAAGCACATTTCTGATGATAACACTTTTACATGAAGTGAAATATTTGAATGCATGGCCTTTAAGGGATTATTTTACAGAGAACAGGAGCTGAATACTTCTTATCCCGCCACTACATGCTCCGAGCAGCCTGCGGCCTGCGCGGGTCCTCTGGTCACATAAACCCAGATGCAGCGCCCCCGCCGCCGCATCTCATGCCTCAATTAGCGCCGCTGCCCTCTGTACGGACTCGATTAGGCCGTGATTTATCCGAAAGAAATATAATTATACCTCCAAATAAAATAATCAGCATTGAAGAGCGATTTCCGTAACGAGATGGAGCGGGCTAGATGCCACGGAGCAGCAGCGCCTCATTAAGGCGCTAATGAGACTTTGGGTTGATCCCGATAATTATCGAAATCTGTAAAATAAGGATCAAGTCAAATGTAACCTTAATTTGTCTGGCAATTGAGTCCATTTATTAGTACGACTATTTAGGAAGGACTCTCTCAGCCTTAATACAAGGTGTCGTTATTTTAGGCCCTTTGGATAATAGATGCGACTGCTGTCACGTGACTGACGGAGCTGCCCGACGTGCTCATCGAGACAAAACCCCGTTTCACCGGAACACCAGCAGGAAAACACACGGTGCAACTCAACCCACCGGGTAGTTATTAGTGCTAAAACAATCAGTTTATTCATTGATTGAAAGGATTACAATCGATAAACGGTTTTTCAAGCAAAAACAAAACAAAACATTCACTTGTTTTAGTTTCTCACTTCATCAGCTGTGTTTTTTTGTTTTTTTTAATCACTGTAAGTTATTCGTGTTTTAAAGGAGACTCGCGATTCTCACTTTCTTTCTGACATTTTATCGAAAGAATTAAAATAATCTTTAATTGCGGATCTTGGTTCGTCTTCTGGGACTCATCATCATCATCATCATCATCATCACCATCATCATCATCAAGCCAATAAAAAAAAAGAAGGTCCTGTGAGTGTAACTGAATACATATAAAAAGGAATGCAAAAAAAATAAGTTATTAAGTAAAAAAAACTGGAGCTTCTACAGAGATCTGCGGTTTTTAACTAAAGCCTTATACTTCAAATCAATGCAGCAGTGTACCCCCCCCCCCCCCCCCACCATTAACAGTGATGGTTATAATTACAGAAAAAAGAAAACAAATGTGTGAGTATTTAATCATGCCTACGAAACAACCCTCCACGTCTCTACTGTAATAAACCGAACGTTTCATCGTGTTCTTGTGGGATTTTTACTCACAGGAGAGGCATGTTCGAATGTGGCGGCACCTTCGCGGTAAACAGGAGAAATAATTACATCAAGAACAGAGACTTTGAATGGATTCAGTTTGCCTCCGCGGCTGCAAACAGAGCCTGACGAAAAGGAATGGACATTTAAAGCGAGCGAATCTCACAGTGAGAACAGAAACAGATCAGAAATCATCCTTCAAGCTTCACTGAGTCCAACATGTTTCTAGCCTCCTTGTACTCCTCTGATTCGGCCAAATCCTCTTCTGTTTCCTGAAGAGACACAAACACACACACACAGATTTGTTTTATTGCCAGTTTAGAAAAATATCGCCATCCCTTACGCCCCAAAAATGAGGAATTACGGCTACTTGAAAATAAACCCACAACTCTCCTCAACTTTAAGTGTCTAAATGAAAAACAGGTTGGAAGTCACTTCATTGTCGTCATAAAACTTAAAGCTCGAGGTCATATTTCAGTCAGTATCCTGCTATTGGGATCTAAACTTAGCAGCTGAGGGCTGGACCGAGGGATAACGTGACTTGTGCGGTGCCCGTGTTCTTTAATCAAGTGTGTGTGTGTGTGTGTGTGTGTGTGAGTTCCTGCGGTGGTCGCCACAGTGACAGCACTGCTAATGAACTGCGATGAGCGTGTGCATATGCGCATGTCTGTCTGAAGAGGAAGAAAGAAGGGAGGATGAGTGATAGGGAGGGGGACATGTCGCTAATTCCAGGTTAGCTCCCTCTGCCTACCGCTCAGCTCTCATGTGGGCGACTCGCACCACCAGCTGCCTGACTGTTCGCGCTGCTTTAATTGCGATGACCCCGGCGCGCGCATGCTTACGTTTGCTCCTCAACATATCAACTTAAGTCTTGAAGGGATGAGCGCACACACACACACTGTGGGTGTACACACACACACACAAGACCAAAATGTGGTTAATTGGTGTAACACGTGACGCTCAAATGTTCAGTTCACCGAAATCACAAAAACAGGCATTTTACCAAACCTCACGTGGTTTGTGACTAACAATCTACAGCCATGCTAGCAGCTCTGTGAGGCCGCGCTTGAGCTAAACGCTAACGTCAGCACGCTCATAATAACAATGCTAACATGATGTTTAGCAGGTGGACGACCCGGGGCGACGAGCGGATGCTTAGCGGGTAAAGAGAAGACGGATCCGGACCGAAAGGAGGGGCGGCCTGGCCTAACAAACGGCGGACTTTGGTGATGCTGATGTCCGACCAACAGTCCAAAACCCCAAAACTCTTCATTTACTATCACAAAACGACAAAGAAAAGACATTTATGAAGCTGGAACGTTGACATTTTTGCCTGAAAAATGACTGAAACAATTAATCTGAAACTAATTTTATTTCAATCGAATAATCGTTGCGGCTCTACAATCAAGGCAAAAGCAGTTGTTTGTGACTGCGTTCTACTTTTAACCGGTCAAATGTCGAGGAACACCCACTCTCTCCTACTTACGCCTATGAGCCCTGGGACCAGCTTAGTTCCAGATCAGCTCTGTAAAGCAACTCTCAGATATATAAAAAGGACTTACTGCTTTTGCTATTTGCAGGCCGAGGTTTAGGCTAATTTAATAAAAAATAGTTGTTCTCGTCACCGTGTGTCTATAATATCCCAAAAATACAATAACACCATGTTGTTTTTTCCATGAGGCCATGAATTAGTCACAGCAATAGCAACCAAATAAATGGATTGAGAGTTTCATCAATACAGTTTTGTCCTGTTGTGAGGTTTGTTTTTCTTCTACACAGCGAGTGTTACTTACTAATAACTGGAGCAGATCCGCGTGTGCTATGGTCAGGCGGCGGTGGCAGTCTGGGATCATCATTCTGGACTCCTGCAACACCTCCATCTGAAACCACACAGAGAGACCACATCACCGTCTTAAATAATTGGACTTACCCCCATCACTGCTCCCGTTATCATTTTTTCATTGCAACAAAAATCAACACATTATCGCACATGTATGGAACATTAATTCAAACAGCTAGACTCAGGCATATTCATTCGCTGTAGCCTTGTCCCTGACAGTAACGTGCAGGGTGTCCCACACACACACACTCTGCTGTGGTTAACATCACCCAACAAGCCGGCGGTATGAAAAATGTTATTGAGTTATCGATCGGGCAGGGAGTTGGGCAGCAGGGGACCACCTCGATCTGACTGCACACCTGGATAAATGAAGAAACCCTGAGCCGAGGGCACCGTGATCAGGCGTAAAGAGGTATTACTACGCCTGGAGTGAAAGTGTGTTAAAGCCTGGGGAACTTTCACAGCCGCGGCTAATGTGGAATTCCCCCAGCTGGCACCCTAAAGAGCAGAGAAGAGTTGGCTAACGCTGTCAGACACACTCACTCATGACAGATGCTTCCTCACCTAGCACCTCCGTCGAGCTGGAAAAGTCAAAACACGGACGCAGTTACACACGTGTACATTTCACGGCTATGCACACAAACAGGCGCTCGGATGAACTCATACACAGGCAGGCTGGCGGACCAACTGACACGCCGAAAGACGGCAGACAACTAGTCGAGTTGGTTGCCATCTAGACGCGACAAGGTGAGCCAGACTAAGCAGAAGAGTGCTGAAACAGAGAAAAGTCATGGTGCCCTCCCAGTGCGGTGGAATGATCCCATCAGCGCTGGATAAAGATGACACTTACAGCGTATTGATTCCATTAAAATAAAAACCTCTAATCCATCCTGCCTCAGACCTCTCATCTCCAACCATAATCCATCTGGCCTCCCAATCTCCCCATTTAACTCCAGCCAAGCCTGCTGCTCAGCCCGAGCCGCCGCTCTATGAATGAACAAACAAAACAAAACACACACAGAATTTTAATGTTACCAGTAAACATAATCAGAAGCGGTGCCATGCTCTGCAGGTCCTCCCTGCCTGAAACACGGAGAAGTGAAAGCCAAATTAACTGGGACCCGGTGTGGAGCAGTACTGGTGGACCATGCCCACATATTTTGGTATTGTCCATATAGTGAGCATTTTTGGGATGAAATACGGCATTTAATGTCAAGGACAGTAGGTTCGAAATTTGACGTTTCCTCTCTGCCTAAAAGCTTTGTGTGAAAAGTGATATCGGACAAAACAACGTACGCCCTTCGACTACAGAAAGACGAGACATACATCCACGCTAGCAGCGCTGTGAGGCTGTGCAAGTTAAATGCTAACGTCAGCATGCTCTCAATAATAATGCTAACATGCTGATGTTTAGCAGGTATAATGTTTACCATGTTCACCATCTTAGTTTACTGTGTTAGAATGCTAACCATTGCTAATTAGCTCTAAACACCTGATGATGGCGCTAAATAAAGAATAAAATAAAGGGATCACCAAAGTGATTACAACTCATCCTGAGGGAAACATGAAACATGTCCATGAAATAGCTGTTGAGATATTTCAGTCAGTATCAAAGTGACAGACAGACACTGACATCCTCAGAGCCCTGCTGCTAGCATATGCTAAAATACTGTATGAAATTAGATCTCAGGAAACAGACACTGATGAATGCCTTTTATTTAACATCCTTCTTAATTTCACCACTTTGGCCCAAACCCCTGTGTAATGAACTGTACCCGTGTATCTGTCTGCGTTAACTGATGACCCCATCCCATCATTCTGCAAGGGTCTCCACAAACAGATAAAGCCAGTGTTTAAGATGCTATCAAGAGCTAAAGCAAGCTAGCAACATGTGTTCAAACCCCTGTACTGCTCTCTCCAATGCACAGGCAAAGGATGGAGGGAACAGAGAATGGAGGAGGAGGTTAAATTACCAACATGTGTCAGTAATTATCAAACTCCTCTAAAGTAACATGATATAATTACAATCTGCATCAAGCAAATTACAAAATCACTAATGATTCTCCTCTCAAAACCTAATTCTTCATTATCACTGTGGACTGACCTCATTACATGACTGAGGGGCTACTCGAACCATCAAGATAGGATTCACTTCCTTCACTTACTGGCCGAGATCAACGGCAAAACCATTTGTGATAAAAAAAAAAAACGGATAATGTTTTCAGACGTATAATTGTTGTACAGTATCAAAGAGGCGAAACACAAGACCCACGTACCTGTTTCTTGATGACATAATGATCTCCTGCCTCTGCTTTCAGGCGCTCAACCTTCTCCTCCTGCTGCTTTGCCTCAGTTTTGTACGCAATCTCCTCTTTCGCCAGCCTGCAAGACAAGGAGAGCAGGAAGAGAGGAAAGGACAGTTCATAGTTAGGAGGCAGTGACACAGTGTTGTTCCATCAAACATGAAACATAAATGCGCAGCCCTCCCGGACTGATAATATAGGCCGAACCATGAAAAAGGCAGGCTGTGATGGTCACCTTTTACAGACAAGGCCATCTATCCTCATTCTCTCCAACGCTTCCCAGACAGAGGGGACACAGTGAGATCATCTCCCGCAGGATGGCAAGATACACACCTCAATAACAACCGCCGAACACATCATTCCTCCTCGCCGCTGCTGCTACACAGAACACTGGCATCCAAGCGGACTCAAATTATGCTTTCATGTGAAAAATCGACTTGCATATCTTTAAAAAAAAAAAATGTCCCTGAATATCTGAGACAAATGCTTCTCATAAATATGATGCTTATTATTTTTGGGACAAACCTTCACTTAACAATTCACAATTAAAGGCCTTAACCAAAAAGTCGCGACTAAACTGACAAAATATTTACTTTCATGCCATTTCATTAATAGTAAACGGACAAAACAATTGAGCGATCAGTAGTAGAGATGTATTACAATGGGTAATAATATAATAATAATAATAATATAATGAGTAAATTCATGTTTACAGGATATTTTTGGTTTAATGTGCCAGTTTAAGTAGTTTGAATGGATAAACTTAAATGTAATGAAAAATGCCTATTAACAATTTCCCAGAAACCCAAGGTGACATTCTTCAAAGTGCTTTTTTTGTGCGTCCAACAGTTCAAAACCCCCAAATATTAAATTTACAGTCACACAAAACAGACAAAAGCAGCAAATCCTCCAGTTTTATAGACTAGATATTAATAGTATTTGGCTTAAATGATTTTTGAATTGAATTGACTACCAAAAGTGTTGGCAATAAATTATCTAGGGGTCAACTAATCGATTATTCAACCAACTGTTTCAGCATTAGACTGATCTCTAGTCTCATGCGTATAAAATATCAGAATACATTCCTCTGACAATAATGAGCATGAAGTACAAGATGATACTTCTGAAATATTACCACAGACTATGTGCTTTGTTTATTTCACGTTAATTCACTGCAGGGATTTCCAGAGCCATGTAGAAATACTATATTTATGTATATTTCATATAACATAGCTGCCTTGTATGCTGTTAAATTTGTATCTCGTCTCCTTCCAAAATACTTATCCAATATCCCAAATATACAAGTTTAGACTCTGCAGTGACACAGATCACATCAGGATCATTTCAATACTGATAAGTTAACTGATTGAATTCATTGTTACCAATGTACTTTTCTTCATGTTGAACATCGAGGTCCAACTTTAACTTTAATTGTATCTCAACTTTGTCAATGTTGAGTAAACATGCAGCGGACCAGACAAACTCAAAACCTTTTACTGTCCTTGTTAACTGTATCATACCTCCCAGCTCACACCTTATTACTGTGCTCACTCCTTTACCCACCTGCATCACCTGCATCACCTCCAACACACACACACACACACACACACACACACACACACACTACTAGTCCTTTTTAGAGATTAATTGATCATCAATTTAGTCCCTAATTTGGACCAAGTCAGGTGGTAAATGGGCCTCTTTTCCTTGATTGTTAGTGAAAATAGGCCTGAGTACATTGATAAATTTTGATTATTTATCAATTACGGGCCAAATGGAGCTAAATCTATTAAACAGATTCTGACCCTGATTGGCATAATGGAGTTTGAAAATATCGCTATTGATAATGATTCCCAACTAATAGTCTTTTTCCGGCTGTGGCTGCTTGTCGGAATGACAACACAAATTAAATTTTCATAAAAAAAAAAAATCAGCTGTGTGTGCGTAAGTGAGAGACCCTTCATTAATCAGTCACATTACTGGAGACCCTTCCCTCCGCGTTGCACTGCTCCTTGCTTAGCCAAAGAAGACAACAGCACTCTGTCATATTTTACATCAATTACCACTCGTTCTAATACGGTTCCATCAAGAAGCTTTTAAACAGGCACCATATGCGATCGCAGCTCCTGCCTTCCACTCTCAGGCCTGACGCTGAATGAGTGATGTCACCTGTTTAGAGTCAAAGAAGGTGGCAAAGAGAGGGGAAAGATGGAGGAAGGAATGCTGGAATAATTTGAATAAAACTGAAGGACAGTCTAATAACAAAATGTCCATTCCTCCCCTTCCAGTCCTGATGTTAATTTCTTATTTCTCCCAGACTTGGAGCGCCGTGTGAATGAGGGGTGGGGTCGTGGCTGGTTTTAAATAGACCTGCCACCTCAGGCTTAATGGAAAAGGCAGCTCTCTGGAAAATAGAAAAAAAGGGAATTAGAGCCAGCCGACACACACATTCGGCCGCCTCCTCTAGCACTGTATTTTTGAGCCACAACGTAGTCTGTGCTGGGACCGGAATGACAAAGGCAAATTACTGTTGTCATTTTATTAAGGGCATCCGCCTCGCTAGGGCAGAAAAGGCACTGACTGGAATGTGCAAAAGCCACTGGAAATAGGCCCGGCTAAAAGAGCAGGCAGGTTTCCTCTAAACTCCAATATATAAGAAGGTAGGAGGGAGTGAGCGAGGCAAGAGGAGAGGAAAAGGAGAGACGGGGGAGAAAGAGACTGAGTGGGAGGGACTCGGGTTTATGGAGAGACAGAAAGCAATGACAGTCTGTACATGTAACGGCTTGATTACGGGTTCCAGTCAACGTAGTACTTTTGGCCTAGAAGGGTTGAGATGTAGTGTCTCCTGCCTTATCTTCAAACAGTATACTCAAAAAGTACAGTAGTTAGGGACAGGGGCTGTTTTCCTACATTGGACTGTGTGACATTACTCTCTATGGGAAATCCAGCCACCATCATTACCACCTCAGGGAGCCTGTTCGTAATCTGACCCTCATCAAAACACAATCGATAGCACATTACACTAACGCTATTGACAGGAGGGAATTAAAGGTCCGCCCGATCGCTGAGATTCTCTCAGTCCATCACACAGACTACTACACTGAGCCCATAACCTCCCCACACCTCTTAATATCTACAGTCTTTTCTATTCCAGCTTGGTAAATCTAGCCATTGTACAAATTTAGCTCAGAATGGATGCCAACTCTTAAACCGGATGATGAGCTGGAGAGGTCCTACATCAAAAAGCCCATGTGCTGTCCCATATTCAATCTGTCATGTACAAAACAAACCACATGTATGAGGGTACAGGTTTGTAATGTCTTTTCATTATTCTTTTGTACTGGAAAAGTACCATTTTCACATTTTTTGAGACAAAAAACGAAGGCATCCATTACAAGGTAGAAAACTGCGCAAGCGGTGAGAAAGCAAATTAAGTAGAGTGGGACGTAAAACTGCTTAAAATGGTGAAAACATGAGGCTTAGGCAACATATTTACAGAGTCTTAGTAATTCTCAAACACCTTGTGGATGCACACTGATGACATCTTTTGTGTTTGACTCATGGCGAAATCTGTTTTTGTTATAGATTTATTTCGATTCTTTTTTAAAGCAACTGTGGTTTGTAAAAGCATGAAAATATTGAAATATTCTACTTATTATTGTTATTTAATTACTTGATCCCGATAGGTGAGTTTCCAATCAGTTGTTGTATCAAACCTACAGCTGAAGCAAATGATCAATTCATTGATTAGTTGATGGACAAAATATTAATTGATCAGCAACTAGTTTAGTGATGAGCTGTGGTCTGATTTTTCATGCAAATTATAGAAATGTCTTAATAATATCAATAAATTGATAAAGCACCTAAACAAAGACCTAGTAAGTAACAAGTAAAGTGGACTGAAATTATTTCTTTGTTCAGAGAAACCAGAAACCAGATTATGCTAAACATCAAACTTTGCTATTGGGCACGTACACAACATTACATGTCACAGAACAATATTATGGAGTAAACATTTATCAAGAGATCTCTACTTTTAATTGTTTACTTCTGCATGAGCATTACAGGTGTTAAAAACACAATTTACATTCTACAGTTGATTTAAGCATTAAGGTTTGCAGTAAAAGTGTTGCTAAGTGACATGAGAACTGCTGCAGAACGGGCCCACATGATCAGTTCAGTGTAAGTTTATCAATGGTACAAAATCCCTCACATCACTGACGTCCTTTAATGTCACCAGAGCCATAAGAGGGAGAACCGCACACTTTATTTAAACACATTAACACAAACGACGTGACTGCGTGTGACTGTTCAAATGGGGGAGTAATATAATTTTAATGCACAAACCTGAAGATAGGGCCAACTTGTTTCCTCCTCAGCACCAAAAAACACATGTTTACATACACAGTATGTTCCTGATAAACCTGGTGTAGATGTCATCATCTTGCCACACAAGAAGTGGTTAAATATTTGGGATGGGACCTGACATGACGTTAAGATTTGCAGTCTATACCCAAAGAGGTCATGTAATATCTTCTTCAGCTAGGTTACTACAAAATAACATCATTTTACAACGTATGGGATGTTCTTATGACGTGCTTAGTGACAGTAAACTTGTAGGCCTAACATCCATGTGATGGTCTGACTACAGGCCACACTCACAGTAGCAGTACATGATGGAGACTTTGTACTCTCGTGACTGTGCAGATACTTCCTGCATCTCCACAAATGTCCACCATCACTTCAGACTTGTTACAATAAAAACAAAACACCAGCTAAACAGGGCTGAGTTAAAGCCAACAGTGCAACGTTAAGGTTAGTATATTTAACGTTAGCCAAAAAAAAAAGCAAAAGCAATGTACAGTGTTAGCGTCTCTGTAGCTAGTTAAGCTAGCGTCTCTGTAGCTAGTTAAGCTAGCTATTTCTTTTATGTTTGCAACCACTTACGCAAATATAATATTAAACTAAAAACGAGTGACCTCTTCCATCAACATACATGACAGGTTGGGAAACAATGCAGCAAGCGTTTCCACACAGACGAGCCAAAAAGGCAACATGTTCTTAGCAATGTGACAGCTACCAAAGCTAACAGCTAGCATGAGTCGACCGAGGTTAGCTACCGTTACAAGTCACATTATTACAGTACAACACTATCTTCTCGAGTACAGTGAACTTGTATTATCACTCCAGAAGTGTTAGCTAGGCACCGTCAAACAAAACTGAAGTGTAGCCACCGCAAACAGAACAAAAGAAAACTGCGCAGCCATCTATTAGCACTTAGCATAGGCCGCGCCAAAACACCGGAGTAAAGTTAAAATCTCTCAGAACAACATTCTCCCATGCGCGGTGTGGTTTAATGCTGAGGCAGCCTGTCCACCCGGCTAAGCTAGCTAGCTCGCTACCCTTAGCTTAACGCAGCTATTATAAGCTTGCTTGGCGTGCTAAATCATCTTTAACTGGAGCGAAAATCCTCTTACCTCTTAACGATGCCAGTTTTTATCTTAATTTGCCGTATTCTTGGATCTGCCATGGCGGTAGATTGTGGTTATTTCTCGGTTGTTAGGAGCTGTGGCTAGCTGTGTGAACGGTGTGCAGGCGGAGGTCAGTGGTGACAAGCTGCTCGCAGAGAAGTCGATATTTTGGAGCGGATGATTACCGAGTGCTTGGATCACAATTAGATTGGAGTACAATATCAAGGTACTTGTACTTTATTTGAGTGTTTATTTTATGCTACTTTACACTTTTACTCCACTACGTTTAAGTGGGCAATAGTGTTCTTTTTACTCCACTATATTTATTTGACCACAATAGTTACTAGTTACTTTACAGATTCAGATTATCAATATAAAATATAAATCGACTACTACATTCTGATGTATTACTGCAGATTAAGCTACCCAACACTATATAAAGTAGTTGAAATCAGCCCCACCTTCATCAGCTGCAACATTAAAGTAAAGTACATATTATTGCATCAATAATTGTAATCCAGTAATATAATATATATTATTCTGAGATGGGTCATTCTGCATAATGAGTACTTTTACTTGAGTAAGATTTTGAATGCAGGACTTTTACTTGTAACAGAGTATTTCTACACTGTGGTATTGGTACTTGTAAGTACTTCTTCCACCTCTGGTCTTTTATTAGTATAATATAATTTAATTTTCACATTGGTGAGTGATGTTGTGGTAATTTAGCCTTTAAATACAGGGTGGGATGATGATGGATGATAAGTACATTTACTACTGCTCTTAAATTCAGTTTTAAGGTACTTGTACTTTACTTGAGTATTTCCATTTTCTTCCACTTTATACTTCTGCTTAACTACATTTCAACTTTTTATTTCTCTAAATTTACGTTGCGTTGGTGCTTTTACTTAAATTGAGGATCTGAATACTTTTTAATCTCATGCCCAAGGTACCTGCACAGGTAGTGATGGTTAGCAGGATATTCCAGCCAGTGACTGACAAGTCTAATCATTGATTTCACCTGTTTTACCTGTATACAATATATACTACGCTAACCACGTACAGAATATTATTAGGCACTATTGTTTTATATATTTAGAATTGGAGTTTGGTCCTAGTTTTAAGTTAGTTCAGCTTCTAGTCATTTACGTTTTTATTATTCTATATTGTGTCTACCTCTTTGTGTGTGTTTATGTTGTGTGTTTTGTAGAATTAATGTGTGATTTGGCTGCTCTTGCCTTTCATGAATGTGTACACAATATAAAAACACAATATGAAACACATGTACATACTCGGATATCCACTGATATAGTCCTGCTCTGAATATTTTCTCCTCTACATCAATCTGATCTGAAATCAGGTCTCTATAATGAGATCCAGACCCAAAAATCAAAAGACCTTACTTTTTGGGGTTGCAACTTGTACTAGCTTTGTGTACATCTTGTTCGCTGTAATATATAATATAGATGTATTCGCAGACCTATGTGTTTAACTATTTTTTTGGCTTTTGACATTTAGTGTCAATAAGCAATGAACTCTATATACAGACAAATATTTGAGTTAAGGCTTTATAAGCCTCAGAATAAGCCAATTTCTTTATTTACGCAGTATATCACTTAAGCTAAACAATTGACATGGCTTATAAAGCTGTGGTACAAAGACAGCACATTCAATATCATTTGAATCTCTGTGCATCTGATATTGATTTGTGTGATCTATGAAAAAAAGAATCAATTTCATAGTATTCTTCAAGGCTCCTTGTGTCAGAAAAAAATATATAGATTTTATTACAATCCAGTCTTCAGTGTGCCAACACCATTAAAAGTTTATGTTACTCAACTACATTTCTGCACATTATGGTACAACAGCTTTAACACAGCTTTTCCATAACAGGAGAATATTCATATACAGTATGTTCACACAACTTAAATGTCTTAATAGCTCATCATAACAACAAAACTTATAACTGGTGCGCAGAGCAGTTGTCAAGTCAAGGGTGGAGGAAAGGAACACAGATTCTGCCAATCCACATGTAAAACAGAGCCTATTCTAAAGTGTGTCCACAAAAAATAAATTGTGGTAAACACGTCCTCCATTACATTTTGTCATATAATTTGCAATATTATTGATATTAGTGTGGTGTTCTTGTTTTTTCTTCCGCCGTAATGAAACATAATTCATCTTGTCACTGTCAGACTGGAGAACATGAGCACAATTGGAGTAAAAAGTGCAATTTATGGTGCAAAAATTGATAAACAGTGCATAAAATGGGTGCATACACCCAAAATAGGTGGGTTTAAAAAGCAAATATGAGCATAACAACAGTTTGTTTTAAGTGGTGGTTCAAGAGGCAGAAGTCATCATGTTATATCTGCTGCTGTTTCTTGTTATACAATTCCACTTTAATACATTATCACTTTTTTTTAGGCTTATTTAGCTAATGTTTCACATATCCGGCCCCAAAGTAAGTAAAAATGAAAACGGCATATTTTCTCAGCAAATATCTAATTTTGCTGCAACATAAAAAAAAAAGAAGAAATTGATTTCATGTGAATACATTCATTATTCCACCAGCAGAACGACTGATTTCCATTCAGACATGACATTATTAAAGCCTGGCAAATAGAGAGGCACTCATTAAATGTTGCATCTGCTTGTGTAATACTGGAGAATACAAATTCAGTTCCACAATAAATTAAATGTAAGAATAAACTCTTCGTTATTACACACAGTGTAGTGTTCTCAAACACTTTCTGAATAACTGGCCAATGTAAACAGACATTATAACAACTTTACACATACGCAGTTATATAGAATATGCAATTACATGTGTAGGACAATGATAGAATGTACTTAATTTCAATTTTGAGGTACTTGTACACATGAATGCTTCCATTTGATGCTACAGCTTTTTTTATCTGACAGCTTTAGTTACTAGTTACTTTGCAGATTAACATTTTGTGCACAAAACCAACGATGATCCCATAAAATACATCAGTAAAAATAATCCAGTAATATAATATACTGTGTGATAATGTAAGTATACTTTTGATATTTGATATATACATTTTGCTTTCAATACTTTACTTGTGGTTGATTTTTTGTATTTTAACTTGACGTATTGCCTCTTTTACTTAAGTGAAGGTTCTGAATATACTTCCTCTGTATATACTAATATACTTCTTCTCTTGAGCCGCACAGTAAGAGGTTAAAGCCCCCGTTCAAAGGCATGTCATAGAAACATGCAGGACCAGGATTCCCTTCTCATGCTAAAATAATTATAATGAGTTCCTATTAATTTATATTAAACCAAGACTAAATAGGTTAACATAAGAGGGTAGAAACCAGTTCATTCTCTCTGCAGCCGGAACGATCTAATGATGTTAGATTTGAGGTTTGCCATGCATTAATGCAAGACATTACATCAAAACCTTACTCCAACGCAAAAGATAGGAGCTTGTCTAATATATATTTTTCTCTCCCGCAGTAGACATGAATAAAATATGGCGCAGGTTTCTGTGTGTGTGTGTGTGTGTGTGTGTGTGTGGATGCCTAGTCCAGGCCTGCATGCATGGGAGCAGCAGCAGCAGAGAAATCCTATACCGGGCAGAGCTCGTGTGATTGCATCTGAGAGGTGGGAGAACCCCGGGCTCTTTCCCCTGCAGCTTCATGCCCGTTGATTATTGGTATTTTCCGAGTTTTCCAAACTAATAAGTGGCACTATCAAGCATTTGGAAGCGCCGCGAGACTACAGACGGGCTGCTAGACTTAATTGATATTGAGCGAGGCCCTGGTCGGCGCGCACGGGGCCGCTGCTGGGTAATTTGCAGTTTAATCAGCGTTTGTAATGAGAGCCGCTGATTAGCGCGGGGTGGAAATAAAAGAGAGTTACAAGGAACGTCTGTCAGAGTCCGGTGATAATTCACGACTAATTGTAATGATTAGAGCAAACTGGATGACTTTGGAGTTTTCTAATGCTTTGCCTCGCCTCTGTGTGTGTGTGTGTGTGTGTGTGTGCATTTGTAGTCTTTATATGTTTTGTAGGTGAGCATGCATGCGCGCGTGTGCAAGTTATATTACCAAAAAAATCAGATATCAATTCACTTAGAATATATCCATCAAATACAGCGTACAGCATCTGCGCGCGCGTGCGTGATGGTGTGTGTGTGAGAGAGAGAACAAGGCTGAATCGCAGAGATTTGATTATCAAACAAAACAGCTAATTTATAACTGGGGGGGGGGGCGGGGGGGGGCTCGTTGATGGACTCTGCAGTGAGGGCGAGCTGTATTCCTCGAGACGTGCCTCGGCCACTGCTGGAATAGCAAATGAGAAATTAGTGAGAAATGTGTGTATGAACGCCGTCGGTCAATTAGCGGGAGGCGAGAGGAAGAGGAGGGAGGAGGCGAGAAAAATCAGCTGGTACACCAGCCCCCCCCCCCCCTAACCCCCCCCAGCCTTCTGTCTCTCTCTCTCTCTCAGAAGCTTTATGTGATTTCCTCTGAATTATAATAAAGTTGGGGAAATAACATCTCTGACTGATGACGACACAGGAGAGGTGTGTTTGTATTGGCTGCTGATCTGGTTGTATTTCCTGAACGTTAGTTGCCCTCAAACGCTTTTTAATCACAGATCTTGAAGACCATTTTCTCGCAGATGCTTGCTGTTGCATTTGCCCAGGTGTAGTGATATCATGCGTCTCTCAGCACGTCTTTACACAAACGGTGGATCGTCCACAAACCTGTCAGGTTAGTGAACAGGTATTATTTCTTCATTAGAAAGGAGCTCCGATAAAACACGTCCGCGGTTTGTTGAGTAACCGGGACATTGTTTCTGTGGAGGTTTATTGTTTTTATCACATCACTCCAGACTCCATCCATCAGTAAAACAGTTACAACAACAGCCAAACAATAAAAAAGTGATGACTGTAAGTACAAACAAAAGAAAACGGGTGAAAGGGATGAATGAGGGCCAGTGTTTCCTGTTGGTCTCTGCACCGACTGCCAAAAATGTTCAAATAAAAACCAATTTAAAAAGAAAACTAGAAGATATAAAACAGATAGTGTCTTGCTGGTACACATAAAGCGTCTATACCTCCACCTTAACTCATTAACGAGCGGCTCCTGCTGTCGTGTTCATGTCATGTTGTGCAGCCAAACATTTTCCAAGCCTGCAGAACTTCATTTGAAATTCTTGTGGAAAGTTTCCAAAGATGTGATTTTTGTGGAAAATGGTGCACAAGACAGCTCGAATATTTCCGTTTGATGGAACGATGAAGCCTAGAGAGAGCGAGAGGGAGCTGATACACAACATATATTCATGTGATACTGTGTAAAATAAGGTGATTCTAAAGCTGCTTGAGGGGAAATAGTTTCACTGGCTTGTTCAGCTGTTCTTTGCTCGACTCTCAGGTTCTCGTACCGTGCTATAAGACCAAAGGTCAAACAGACTCAATCAATAATCAGTCAAATGTGATTTTTTCGGATGGTCTGGACCTCTGGAGTCCGTCTACACTGAGCATGTCGTATTCATAGCCACATAACTTGATTTATATATCATGTAGAGACAAGCTGATGTGGAGTTTTCACACAGTATCTCGTGTACGTCTGTTGAACGACATTTTATAAACTGGATTGTTGAATTTTTTTCACTGATTTACAGACGAACAAACAAACTTTACAGACTGCATTAAAGTTTTATTTCTTACATTCTTCTTCTGTGTTTGTGTTTATAAATAGTGAAACAAACTTGAACTGTTCTATAATCATGTTTTGAGGGATTGTCACTAAAGATCTGTCATTTTTTTTTGTGTGTGTGTTTTGGGTTCCTGGTAGCTTCACACTTTATTAAATTGTCAAAATGAGAAGTCAGAGTTTGTGCTGAAACAAAGCGTACCATGCATGTGGGGTTAAAAGGTGATAATGCAAAGAAAGTCTGCAAAAGTGAACCAAAATGAATTTACTTAATCCTGAATCTTTGGCCTGTAACTGTGAGCTGCGATTATAAAAGTCTCTCTCTGTTTTTTTGTGAAATGGATCAGTTCCTCGTCATGTCTCCCGGAGGCCCCTCGGTTCCCTCCCTCTTCTCAGGGACCCCCGTTGGCTCCCGGGGCCCTCATTCGGGATCCACCACCCTCTCTAACAAAACCCCTATTAAAATGCATAAGGGCCTCCCCTGGGCACCGCAGCAGCACAGCACGGATGACCTGTTTGGCATCAGGTGTGATGTGCCGCTAAAGTGACCTTCTCCATCTGATCCTCTGGTCTGCTACACGGGGAGACGGAGCCGGACGGGCCGGCTGGAGCCCCACGATCGATTCTCCGGCGAGGGGTTATCTATTCGTGGTATTTTAATGTCACGGAGTCAGGCCAAATTGATAGTGATAAATATTTGCCGGAAGATTAGGTGAGGGGAGTGTGTCGGGGGCGCTCCATCTCAGACCTGTAACCCCCGGCAGAGCTGTTCCTCTCTGTGTCGGATTAGCCCCATCCATCCAGTGTCAATGGCTGTCTTGTTGAGAAAATCAGTGAGTAAACATGGCTGACAGAGAGAGAGAGAGAGCGGCGTGTGTGTGTGTGTGTGTGTGTGTGTGTGTGTGTGTGTGTGTGTGTGTGTGTGTGGATAGGCGGCTGATTACTCATACAAATAGACTCCAAACTCCGCCTGGTCCCTCCCGAAATGTGTTTTCCCTCTGTTCACCTCCTCTCCTCTTCTCCTTTTTCTCTCCTCTCCAATATTTACTCCCCCCTGCTGTCTCCAAGGATCCCCCCCCCCCCCCACCTCCCCCCTCTGTCCTGCTGTTCCCACTTTGTCCCCCATCAATCACTGCTGCATTGTGTCCTGGATGTTATATAGAGTGACTTAATATCCCCTCCTTCATCTCTATTCACTCCCAAAAACATTCTCCATGATGGTCCGACGCTGCAGACGTGTGTTGGGGGGGGTTTACCGACTTATTACAGCCCCTAAATAAATGAAGTTGTTAAAGTTGATTTAAAGGAATAGTTTAACATTTGGGGAAACGCACTTATGTGCTGTCTTGCTGAGAATTAGATGAGAGGATCGATACCTCTCTCACGTCTGTGTGATAAATATGAAGCCACAGCCAGGAGAGGGTTAGCTTAGCTTAGCATACAGACTGGAAACAGGGGGAAACAGCTAGCCTGGTTCTGTCCAAAGGTGCTCAAGATATAATGCGTTAATTAGTGAGCTTTAGACGTGCTGTAGGCAGATTTTGTTCCCTTTAGTCAGGCTAGCTGTAGGAAGCTACAGCCAGGAGACGCTTAGCTTAGCTTAGCATAAAGACTGGAAGCAGAGGGAAACAGATAGCCTCATATCTTGCGTTATATCACCTTTTTGAGTACAGAACCAAGTTAGATGTTTTCCCCCTTCTTCCAGTCTTTATGCTAAGCTAAGCTAACAGTCACCAAGTTTGGGTCTCAAATTAGACCATGATCTCTCTCTCTCTAAACTTAACCAGCTAGTGTCTAAACATAACTATAAATCAGTGTCCGTGAACGTTTTACTGATACGATCAAAGTACAGCAGATATTCGCAGGAAATAATAAAAAAAAATAAAAAAAGAGGAATTGTTTTAATTTTTAATTTTAAAGAAACATGCTAGAGCTGATATTTGGGTCGATTTCTTATTAGCTGTTGTTCTTCGTTGTAATAAATGAATGCGCAGCGCTTTTACTGTAGAACTGTTGTGTCTGAAAGTATAAAAAAATGGAAAAATACATTTGATTCCCCAAAAACTATTTGAGGGGGGTGCGGAGGAAGGGCACCGAACAATGAGCTAAAAAAAAAATCTTCTCTTGTGGTTAAATTCACTGGAATCGTATTTTAACCGCCTTTTTTTGCCCTCTGCGTAAAATGAAGACATCACTTCAAAACACCGTCCCCGTGTTTTATGAAGGGTCCCTGACAAATAGGGCCTCCCCGCCACGCTCGGGTGGCCACCTTCATTCCGCACTTGGCTTGTTTACATAGCACCAGGACCATTTCCACGGATTAAACAAATCACCGCCCGAGGGGGACATCCATAATCCGCTAACGGGTCACCAGCAAGACAGTTATAAATGCCTGTGTCTAGTGTTAGGGCTAGAATAGATGTCCGTGTCCAAAGATGACCTTCCCTGAATGCAGCAGCCACGGCTCCCCAGCGGTTTATTATAGGAGAGGGAGGGAAAAACCAGAAGAAAGAAAAGGCTTTGTCACAAAAATGTGTTGTTGTATTGTTATTAAATGGCTCATTTTAACAGAAGAACTGGGTTTTTCCAGCAAGCGGCTTCACTGAAGGAGGAGGGAGGGAGGCTCGGTGATGAGAGCCCATCGCCTTTTATCAGCTTCTATCACTCTCTGAAAGACTTTGTGACACCTCCAGTAATAGTGGGAGACATTTCACCCACAAGTGGAGCGTCCAGCGAAGGAGATCAGTAAAATATTGTGTGGATCTCGGACCAATTTACTTCATCATTCCACATTAAGGCCTTATGAATTGTTCAAATTCGATAACAAGCACTCAATTCACTTTATTATGTAAGTTAATTTAGACTTTGCAGGGGAAAAAAATAGTTGCAGTGGCATTCAGTGGATCCTTGAATAAAATGTAATTTGTGTGAGAATTTGTTGTATCTGTCACAAATATTCACAATTAGCGGCGGTAATTATTTGATAGTTTCTGCAATTATGACTTAAACGGTTAAATTTGGAACTGTGTGGAAGCCTAATTGGCCTAAATGCGTTATTTTGCATATTTGCATAATGAGGAAATTGGTAGAAAATTGTGTTCATTCATTTGTGAAAAATCCTATGAATTTTATGAATTTGAAAGGTCTGTTCCTGCAGTCTGTGACTTTGCTGGCTGCTCCCTGAGGAGGAGGTGGAAAGTGGGGCACAGGCAGTGGGCCAAATGGAGGAGGTCCGGAAGAGGAAGGGGGAAGAAAGGAAAAGGTTTTTTTGTAGAACTTTGTGTTTGCAGTCTGGCACCAGAGAGAACTTAAGTTTTTGTAGTAAGATGTTATTGAAAGACGCTCAGATGCCGTTTAAGGTCCATGTTGCTTTGATCGAGAGGTTCCTGAGAACTGTTGGTTGCAGCTTTTTACTTCAACTAAATATAAAACACAATTTACTTTGACACCTTTAATTAGCTTAAAACATGCTGGGAAAGATCAGGTAACTCGGGATCTTTCCAATGTGATATATACTGCAGAGATTCGTTGCTTTCAGTGAATAATTAGACCTGTTGTTTGATTTGGACAAAGCTGGTGACTTTCTGCATTTTTCTTACTGTCAATAAATCCAATGAAAACACAAAAAAAAAAAACGGCGAACTGATCCTTTAAACAAGTATCGTCTGTGTCAGTGCCATAGAGCTCCGTTGTTGTCCAAAAACTATTAAAAAACACGTCAATGAGTCACAATGTTCCTTCATCACCACGAACACACACACACACTGTCGTTTATTTTGACTCAGTCCCACACACACACACACCGTCCTGCTGCCCTAAATACTCACTAGAGCTCCAAATGTGGATTAATCCGCCGCTGAAAATAGTCCCCGACAAATGCACCGTTTCCTCCTGTTTGAGACGTATTTGAAAGCGGATACGAGGACATTTTAAGTGTTTGTTAATGTCCAGTGATACATTTTATATTCGTATCATACTGTCATTCATTATCCAACAGCCTCCACTTATGAGAGCCCAGAGGACGAGTTACAGGTGTTGACAAATACATTAATAAACTTATGTCAAACTACATTACAGTGTGTTTGCTGAATGTTTATAAACACGCTTATAATGCTAAATAAAGCAGAGTTAAAGCAAAACACGCGGACCGTATGTTCAGATGCCACGTCGCTGACTGTCATCCGCCGTTGATGTGAAAACGAAACGAGCCCCTCAGAACTCAGACTGCATTATTTTCATCGTAATGAGAATCTGGTTGTTTATGTTTTGTGTTTTGAGGATCATCCACATTAATTAGACTTTGACAGATCCAATTAAAATTGTAGGCCCATAATGATGCGACGGGGTTGCCACCAGGGGAGCAGCCTCAAAACAAACAGCACTAGTTTAATGTAAAGGTTGAGGGGCCGGCTCACGGAGCCTTGAAGAGGAGGCGTGCGAGCGCACGTGCACGCGGGCCTATTTTCCCGTAGAGTCGCTCTTCTCTGCCATTCCCCAGAAGCTCATAAAGCTCATAGACAATAATGATCCTGCCATAGACTGTAATGATCCCGCCATTTCATGGGGTATTACACTATAATGATGATAGTCCTCGACATTTGCATCCCATCCAGCCTTTAGCTGCCGAGCTGCACCTCCATCTTACCTGGCACGGGTAATTTATAGAGCAAAGGCGTGAATGAGCCGCTCTGGAATAATACAACCCGCACTTAGAGTCAGCCGCAGAGATTTATTACAGGAGAGGAAACCCAAAAAGGCAAATACAATCTGCGCGCTCGTATGTGTGTGTGTGTGTGTGTGTGTGTGTGTTTGTGGTCGGTGTTTGAGAATGAAGACATCCATGACAACCCGCCAATGACAGCACATAAAGGATGATGGGGAGGTGGGTGTGAGACCTGTGAGGGGAGGAGGACGAGGAGGAGGAGGAGGAGGGTAAGGTGGGTGGGAATGTGGGTGTGGTTGAATCATAAAAATATTTGCGAGGGAAAAAAAAAAAAAAAAAAACTCCACCATAAATATGTTCTTCGCCCGAGAAATGTTTCACCGCGATTCTTCACAAACAGAGAGACACGTGCAACACAAAGACGACACACACTCAAACACACACAATCACTGCAAGGGGGGGGCGGGAGGGGGGGTAAAAAACAACAACCCTGTGCGTATTTTACTCTGAGAGTTAATGGGAATAAAATACCTTGGTGGATGAGTGCAGATGTGTTTGATACAAATAGTCATTTTCCTATTTGCTGCCTCATTGAGCATGATGAATGATGGGAGTCAGGGAGGCGGCGTGATGAATGGCAGCACCTTGGCTCCATTGCATGCCCTATTGATTCTCCTTCTTTATTACTCCTACAACCCAGCTGGCTGCTCCTGCCCTCCCTACACTCGCTCCTCTCCACTGAGGGAAGGGGGGGTGAGAAGGTGGCGGTGGTGGTGGTGGGGGGGGCTCTTCTTCCTACTGTAAGGCCCCACCTCTTACAGGAAGACTGTGTGTGTTAACATGCAAGTGAACAAGCATAGTGTGTGTGTGTGTGTGTGTGTGTGCTCGTGGGCTGCTGGGAGTTCATGGATAGGGAGGGAAAAAAATGAGCTTTCTGATTAGCGGATTAGAGGCCAACAGTCTCTAATAGGTAGTTGTCTGGGAGCTGCTTAGTTAGAAGGCACTCTCAGATGACAGTAAAGGGGGGGGGGGAGGGGGGGGCAACACAAGAAAGAAATCAGGCAGAGCTTTAAAAAGTGTGAATCGAGGGATCGACTAGGGGACGTGGACACGGACTCTGAGGATCACCCACAGTCGATGTAAAGCCCCCACGTATAAGCATTAGGATGGTATAAGTATATATATGCATGTATGTGTATTTGTACTGAATTTGTAAGTAATGACTGAAGCTAAAATACATTACTGTGAAGGAATTGTTTGACTCATTTATCAAAGCGTGATCAACATGAAGCTCAGCCTCTATTGTTCTTCGTGAATGAGGAAAGAGGGTCTTATGGTGTTTAGTAAATTGTGAACATACTGACAGCGTAGAGCCTGATGTGAAGCAGAGTTTAACCAAAGTCAAAGATGTCATGTTGTATTACTCGTCAGTTCTTCTGAGGAGAACATGCTTGTGTCAGATTTTATTTGTAATTTGTGTGTTTGTAATGTAATGTTTTATGTGGACCAGGAACTAAATAATAACATAACTAACTAACTACCGCTAAAAGTGTATTTGTGCAAGAATAAAATCACAGAGTGAAAATTAGTGGAGGTGGAAAATGAATCAGGTTTTGTTCAAGCAGAAAATCGACTAACCAGAATTTCAATTTCAGAAACGTAGCACTGGAAAACAGTAACAGTAGTCGATGTCCCGCATTTACCCTCATGAACCGTCAGGAAAGCCCTGCGTGGCTGCTGGTGCTACTGTAAACTGACTGGAGTACAGCAAACGGCGTTAACCCACATCAAACGTTGTTGTTGTTGTTGCTGTTGGAAATATTTTTCATTTCAAAAGTTTAACTGCTGCACAAGATGTCTCTTACTTCACTGTAAACAGAGAATCATTCTGCACAGTGAAGCTCAAACATACAGGACAGGTAACAATTAGCACGACAGCCTTTTATAAAATGAAACTATATTTAAGTGACCTGTTCAGTTATTATTTCTTAGACCCACTTCACTGGTACGTGGCAGGGTGGAGAAGTCTTTGAGGTGAAAACACACGTGTCACACTCAAAGCCATGTGAGTGACGGCGCTGCGTTTCCTCTCGGAGCCTTTGGAAGATCTGAAAACACATCTTGCTGTAACCTTCAGTCCCACAGGCTCTGTCAAAACAAAGGCCTGTTCATCCATCCGTCCTCTCATCTGAGTCCACATCTGAGAGACCGGGCCTCTGCCCGGGCGACGGCCCACCCCCGTGGGGTTTGGACGCGCGAGTGTGTTGTCACGGGTCTGCCTGTACGACAAGGGCTCGCTCGTGGTCTGGCTCCGGCTCACCGGGACGTCATTGGCCAACAGGATGATGGACGCAGGAGGATTAGATAAAGGTCATGACAGGAAAGACGTGGAACTCGGAGACACAGTTGTTCCCGTCCAGCTCCACTTCCAGACTCTTTAGTGAAGTCAAGCATGAAGAAGGGACGCCAGGTCTGGGTCAGTTTCCTTTAAAACTATTTAGAGCTGTTTAATCAACGAAAACTGTGACGTTTTTTCCACAACGAAAACAAGACGACAAACAAATAAGCAGTAACCTCTGAGAAGGAGAACTATGACGACGTGTTACATGTTACGACGACGAATACAAACAATAATGTGAAAGACGGACAAATGAATGACTGTTTTAACGCAAAGTCTTACTCAACAACCCGCATGCATCTGCAGAATCCTGCAGCTCAAAAACGACCTGTTGCACTTCCGTTAATAAGAAGCATCTAACATTCAGTAACGTTACATGAAGTTACTGGTTCTTATTTATGGACTAAAGTCATCTCTTCATCCACTGAGAATTAGACGAGAAGGCTGAGACAAACTACGCACACGTGCAGGCCGACATTTACGAAAAGGTAAGCTAATGTAGCGCTGTCGAGTGCGGCGGACGCAACGTTAACGTTACTTTCAGTCGGCCATCTTTCACGTTGCCGTCGGAAGGAATACATTTCCGGATTAATGTCGACGGTCAAAATTTCTAAAACTCCCTCTCGATGTTTGCAAAAGAAATGTCAGCGCGTTAGCCGACGACGTCGAGAGAACCGGCAGCTGTGCTAATGCTAATGCTAATGCTAGGTGAGCAGGAGGGAGAGAGCGGTTCAGAGTTTACGACACGTGGATTTAGTGGAGAGAGTCAGTCTGTTGTGTCGCGTGGACTCGGTGTGCATGAACACGTAGACTGCCTCGACGACGCCTGTAACCACGGTAACTGCGCACAACGAAGACACCTCGAAGAACCGTAGCCTCAAAACGCTTAGAAGACATAAATTAAAAATGCAGTTTGACTAAAACAAAACAAAAATCTAAAGTTTGACTAAATGTACGTTTTTCGTTGAAAGGCTAGAATCAAGAGCCAGAGTGCGTCATATTACTTTACTGCAGTATTCAGTGTACCAGTACACCATGTACACTGTGTTCCACTAGTTTCAGTAAATCCAAATCCAGTCCCTGATTTGAAAAACAATACTCATTGAAAATAATGGGCAATCTCTGCAACTGATGAATTAAATTTCGGTTCATTTCCTCAATGGGCTGTGTAGAGATAGAAATGATCCCAACCAATAATATGCATACACATATTACCCTCCGAGACACACACACACACACACGCACACACTCACTCACACACACACACACACTAGCACACACAACCATCTTCCTCTCAGCGTGGCTTGCGCGAAGCTTCCCAGACTAAATTACAAATGTTTCAGTGGATTGGAGTTGCAGGACATAATGAAGCAGTGCGGCACGCTGAGAGGTAATTACCCAGCAGCACTCCTGCCGTTCTGCAGCCCTGCGAGGTGAGAGAGAAGATGAATAGCCAAAGTACAAAACCACTGACCCCTCAAAAGTTTCATTTACCATCTCCCCCTTCTATCTCCCTCCCTCTGGTTTTGGGGAGCTTGGAAGAGGTAATCATCTAGGGACAGTTTTGGTAGGTTGATGAATGGTGTGTGTGGCTTTGGTGCTCGTACGCACACGCACACCTATTTATCTGCTCTCGGCCTAAAACCAGCCGAGCAGGGCTAGAGATGCGGAGCATGCTGAGCCTTATTGAGTCACCAGGGCTAGTTGAGCAGAGAGACAGGCCAGGGGAGGAGGAGGAGGAGGAGGAGGAGGGATGGAAAGAGGACAGACCGCCTGGCTGGGAGACGTGGAGCCGATCAATTTTCCCCTCCAGCCTATCAGTCATGTCCTCTCACTCTGTCCGTTTCTGCTGATGACACACTTTCTCTGCCCATCGGCCCATTTCCAGGTCCAAGAGCGAAAAAAGAAAAGTCTAGGTGTGTGTATTTGTCTTGAATGTGCATGTTTGTGTGTGTGTGTGTCAGTCAGAAGCAGAAGGAGAGGAAGAGCACACACACCTGGGGGTTGTCCGAGGGGGAGGGAGGGAGGGGTGGGCTGGCTTCTGTCAAAGTTTCCTCTCCCAGGGCTGAGGACTGAGGAGGGGAGAGCAGAGCCGAGGCCCCTCAGGTGAGCCCGACTCAGCCTCCTCTCCCAGGCGTGCCAGCGGAGGTGGCAGGATCCAAAGCCTTGTCAATGCATAATGCATTAGAGGCCTCCTTCTACTGACAGCCCCCTCTGCCGCCTTCCACTCCAGCAGCCCGCCCGCTAATCAGAAACGACACATCCGAATGTCCAGACACACACACATGCTCACACCCAAACAGACACACACACACGGGCAGAAATTTACTAATCAAAAAGTGTATTTCCTAGAGGCCGACTCCCAAGAGAAATCCAGCTGGAAGAAATTGGAATAATTTATTAGCTTACAAGTTTTCGTTGACAGTTAGCCCGAGGCTATTTATCTCAGTAATAGAGAACGTCTCCAATGTGGCAAAATTGACCAAATCAAACAGCTTTGATCAGAAAATGAATCTGGCAAGGCTGTCTGTCTCTGGGCGTCCCGCGAGGCGAGCGGGGAAACAAACAAAAGCTGAGAGACAGAGAATAAGACTGAGGGAGAGATTATTTAACAAGTGACCACGGGGAGAGAGTGAAGGATGGGCTCACATTGCAAGTGAAATCTCTCGCTATAAATGATTATTAATTCAACAGAAGCGATGTTCAAAAAAAAAAAAAAACGGAAGGATATCGCTGGATAAATAATGTGACAAAGGCAGAACATCAGAGCAATTTGTAGAGTTCACGTCATTGGGTTTGAGATAGTGCTGCTTTTTCATATTATAGCCACAGAAGAGCTAATTCACTTTGACACGAAAACTGGAAAAAGACAAAAGACGTCCCATCGACACTGTGCACACACACACACACACACACACACACACACAGCTGTGTGCTCCCCGGCTTTTATTTGGAAATATTTCAATTCGGTTCGGACACGACAGTCCACTGCAACACAACTCCCACCGGCAACCTCTGAACTCCTGAAGGGACTTGAAGCCGAATCTGTTTCCACTGCTGCACAGTATATCTCTGTCACTCCGTCTCGGTGACAAAGACACTGAGGCGAGCTGTAAAACATGCTTTTGACATGATCCCCAGGCATGCCTCTCACTGTGAGGGACACATTCATTTGTCGAGGAGACTGACAGACGGTTCAAAGGGTCGTCAGGCTGACGCCGAAAGGGGGACAGTAAACACACCACAACCGTCTCAATTAGCGGCCGGGGCCTTTGATTCCCGGCCGTCACGCGGAGATACCCGGAGATAGGTCTCATTATGTTAAATGCATGTCAATCACAGGCGCCTCGGGGCAACAACATGGAGGAGGAAGTGCCGGCGGCGGAGGTGGAGAGAGATGCGTCTGAAAAGATCAAATAAGTTTCGCTCGAGCAGAATTTCAAACTCCGCCGAGGAGTCGCTGCTTTGGAAGTTTACAGAACAACAACGCGAAGTCTTTCCATAAGCGGAGAGCAGCGCGGTAAAGACACAATGATTGGATCGCAGCGGGAAATTTCTCCATAGACTGGCATTAGCATTGACCCCCACCCTCCTCCCTCCTCCACCTGTTCTGCTCTGCACCTCCTCCCTCTCCTCGTCCTCTCCAATCTATCCGCCTAATGAATTTTTACCTGGCACAGACTGTTTTAAACTCCATTTGGACTTGTGCCTACAATTACCTCCTCAGAGTCTCCAAAGTAACTGCGCACAGCCTAATTAGTATGCATTATCAATTAACAAACTTAATAGCTGGCAGATTGATTGGATCCTCTGTAGAGGGGGTGGGGTAGGGGGGGGGCAGAGCTGAAGCGAAACACAAAATGAAAAATCATCTCCCTCCGCACTTCTCATTTCTCTTGCACACAGATTCATGTATGTACGAGTGTGTTTAAAGACGTGGAGCTTTGTTATCGTTGGAAAAAAAAAATCCATAAAATGTGGAATAAAAACAATAGATTGAAAAAATCTACATAAAAAAAACTGTATCTCTGATAAAATAACATGGACGTATTCTGATCCTTTACTTAAGTAAAAGTAGCAACACCACAGTGTAAAAACACTCGATTACAAGTAAAGCTCCTGCATCAAAAATACTAAAAACACTAAAGCATTATTCGCAAAATGTACGTAAAGCACCGAAAGTACTTAGATAAGTAGAATGGCCCCTGTTAGTGTTATATTATTATACATTTTATCATTGGATTCATATTTCTGATGCATTTACATGTAAGCAGCATTTTCCTTTTGTCCGAAATGTATTTTAAGTTATATTTTACTTTTATCTGTACGTCATTTCTAACAGACAAATCCCCAATTCTTCTGTTCATGTACACGTTTTTATTTCACACTTGCTTTGACGATGTGAACACGCGTTTCTCGTGTCAATGAAGCTGCTTTGAATTTGAATTTTAGACGGAAAAAAGCAGCATAAAGTAAAGTACTTTTACTTGAGTTACTTTCCACCGCTGTAAAAGTACATACATATTATAGAACACGTAATATATATCATATGTGCATTGTGGTTCAAGAAGTATTCAGATCCTTTACTCAAGTAAATATAGCAACACTGCAATATAAAAGTACTTCATTACAAGTAAAACTGCTTTAAAAATGTCACTTAAGTACAAAAGTATCAAAAGTATTAAAGGTAAATGGCTCCTGCGAGTGTGAGGCATTATATTACTATTTAATATCATACTATAGGATTATCAGTAGTAGTATTTTACTGTTCCAGGTGGAGCTGAGCTGTTTCATCTATAACATTATCTCTGTGTAAAGTAGCTCCAGCTGTCGAATGAAGTTTTCCATAAAGTAACGTAAAATGAAAATACTCCTGTACTGTAAGTGTGGTACTTGGGTCCCCCCCCCACAGCAGGAGCACAGGGCCCTGCTCTGGAAACACCACCCAAGACCTGCTGTGATTCAGAACGAGGAGCTTCACGGAGGAGAGACGGTGAGAGATGGAGGAACAGGCGGCAGCCGTGGGGAGGCCATGTCGGGCGGAGGGAGAGCGACCTGTCAGGCAGATGAACACGATAGTTAAAGCACGCATTCATTTTCTGGACACTGACGTCGCCGTTAAATTGTGCTGTCTGACATAAAAGTCGCTGAATGGATGGGAACGTCTGCATTTTTCACTCTTCTCCTAATTAATGCCACCTGTCCCCCCCCCCTCCCTCCTCCCTCCCCCTCCTCTCTAAACCTTTTTGAGTCATTTCAGGGGGAGGAAACAGATCACCTGCAGCGTCTCTCTGCTCCTGGCTTGTGTTGCAGAGCTGCACCAGGACTCCTGCGTGAAAGCCCGCACTATTTCACCGCAGCGCGCGTTATGAGGGGGAAATAATCCACCTTAATGGCGCTCTTTATCCACGGCACTAATGCTTGAATAACATTCATAAACGCGTTACCAAAACATGTCTGACAGAGTCGTTTGAGATGCAAATTGGCCGATACGTCCTCGGCTTTAAGCGCGCTGTCCACGGCGCTAAAAATGAATGCTGCTGATTCTCCGCATGCGCGTTGTAATGAATCCCACCGACTTCACCTGCCTCAAACGGCTTGATTAAAGGAACTTGGCTTATTTACATAAATATCAATAAGAAGACATTACGACAATTACCCGCCCTGTTGGCCACAAACTTTATATGCTTGAAAATATACTTTATTTTCATTAGGAGGCATGAAATGCAGTCATTAGTGCATTAATTAAGGCCACTATAAACAATTATGTGGGTTAGTATTTCAGTTATCCTGTAATGGGTCATTGTTGAGATGGAATCAACACCGCGTGAGACTAATGTCTCCACGAGGCGCCTCAGGACGCCAGAAAATGAACAAATAGAATAATGTTTGGTCTTTTATGGGAGGTTTTCTGTGCTAGAAAAGGTCTCTCAGCACATCAGCAGAGGGGTCCAGAGGATGGAGAAGAACCCCCCCCCTCCCCGTCCCCCCCAATCCATTACCTGGTGCAAACACCGGTTGTCCAGATAGTTCATAGCGCGGTAATACAGCGGCAGAAATGTGCTGTAAATGCAGGGAAGCAGCGAGATTGAGGAGTCACATACAATGAGCGTCACCTCCGGGGGGACAGTGGCCTTGTGGTGGGGGCGGGGGAGTGGGGGGGGGGGGGGCGAGGAGATTCAGCAGCACTTCCTTTAACACTGCAGCAACTTTGAAGAAATAACAGAAACTTCTCTTTCTAAATGTAAAATACTGCAGGAATCCGGACTTTTCTCAAAATAAAGTCAGTAAAAAAAAAGCATGACGTAGGAGGATGGATGTATATTAGAGCTGAAATTATTAGTCGATTAGTCGATCACAGTGAATTAATCACCTACTATTTGGATGATCAAGGTTCTCTGGTTCTCAGATCTGAGGATTTCTTTTCTTATATGACAGTAAACTGAATGTTTTGTCCACAGAGTTAAAGATTTATCTGCAGATTAATCAATAACGTAAATAATATTAGTTACAGCCCTTTATTTGATATTGAAATATTTATTGTTATACTGTCACATCTCCTGCGTGGCAACATCTGTACACTCCAATACAGCCAATAATAAGTTGTGGTGGAAGATGTATTCTGATTCTTTACTTAAGTAAAAGTACCAATACCACAATGTAAAGATACTCCATCGCAAGTAAAAGTGTTACTTCAGTAAAAGTACATTAGTGAGCTCCTCTTCTTTTATATGACTGGATTATTATTGACGTGTGAGCAGCAGTTAGCAAAGTTAGCTAACGTAGCAATGCTTTGTATTTTAGAAGCCTCTCACCGGTTTGTATATAAAATATATATAAATATATAAAAAATATATATAGATAGTGGAGTAAAAATAAATATTCCCCTCTGAAATGTAATACAAGTATAAAGTAGCATGAAATGGAAGTACAAGTACCCCAGCATTGTACTTTATACCACTGACATACTTACACTTTACTACCTGTTTATACCTGCACATCACAGTGTACATACATGTATGTGCATATTATCACCTGGTCTCCGTATACATTTACTACATTACTGCACAACACGTTACACGTACATATATTTGTATGAGCGTGCCGGAGGGGGGGGGGGGGGGGGGGCCTATTAGAGTACTTTTACTTCACACAATAAAAGAACTTGACTTGGGCGCAGTACTTGTGTAAATGTACTCAGTTTCTTTCCACCACTGATTTAAAAAAACAAACAGAAGGTGTATTTTAATTGAAGGGACATTTAAAAATATGAAGACAGGGCAGAGAGAGTATCGATACAGCCCCCCCCCCCCCCCCCCCCCCCCCGTGGTGGGGGCCCCCCAGAGTCCCTGTCCAGTTTAGCTCTTTGAATTGTGTCTAATCGACTGAGAGCACGTTTAAAAGGCGCGAGTGAGCGACTTATCACTATTGCTGATTGGATTTGTGGAGCTAAATGAACATGTGAGGCCTTCAAATGGCCGAGGAGGCTGTCGGCACTGCGCAGGCGCAGTCGGCGTGCTCTTATTGTACAAATAACCAAAAGCAAATGTCAGATGGAAATCACAGAATCAGGATTTCACTTTGAAGAACTGCAGGAAGCATGAAGGAATCTGAGCGGGGGGGGGGGCATACAAGGGCATGTGCCTCAGCATGCGGCAGCCTCCTTCATCGTCAGTGTGTGTGTGTGTGTGTGTGTGTGTGTTTTTTGTTGCACTGATGTATATTTCGTTGTCCGCGGGCTTGATTTTGATTTATAGTCCGTCCATAAATTAGAAAAATATGTTTTAGAATTCCATCCCGCGGAAAAGGCGGCCCGTGATGTCAGGGGATTGGATGATATTTAAGATGTCAGAAATACATATTGGATTAGTGCGCTTTGTTCCCCCGCAACAGCAGGTGTTTAATCATAGCTGATGGCTGGAGCGAAATGCGTTAGGACAGGCCAGGCACCAAAAAACTGGAGCTGCGTTCCCATTGCGATAAATCATGCGGCCCAATGTTGTTACGTTCACACTCGCATGCCCCCCCCCCCCCCCCCCTCCTCTGTCTCCCTCTCTCTCTCTCTCTCTCTCTCGCGCACGCAAACTCGCAGGTATGTTTACCACATCACGTGCTGGCCACGCGCCCCTCACACCTTTCACACCTGCGGGTTAAACCAATTGATCAGCAGTGTAATTGAAGCAATAGTCCATTATCTGAGCCTGACGCGATGACAGTAAAACAATTACGCTCTAATATTCATTTAGACTTAATTCTTTGGCCTAATCAGGATTTACACAGCATCAGTCTGCTTTATACACTCTCTCTTTTTTTCTTCTCGTGACAGTGAACGCAGCAGCGCAGGTGAGGTCTGCTGTCACTTCCTCATATTAGCACGGATGAGCAGCTGAGGACAAACGCAACTACAGGCCCTTTTTAAAGCTGATATAAATCTAAATGGTATAAATTAATGCGATCCATCATGTCAGACCCTCAAGAGAAACATGAATTCACGCTTTTCTGGAGGTGAAATCGATTTTTTTTCCCTGTTGTTGGTTGTTTTGCCTTTGATGATCATGTGCAGGAGGTCACTTTTTAAAGCCATCATATCAGCATCTTTTGAGCCCGGTACTGGTCTGCCCCCCCCCCCCCCCCCCCCCCCCCCTCCCTCCGAGGCTCTGTTTTCTCAGAGTGGATGAGAGGGCTGCAGGGAGGGAGAGGGAGACGTTTAGGAGAGCAAACATTTTCAAGGTCACCCGGTGAACTGGAACCGGGGAGGGGAGATGCATGGAGAAAATAGTGCGTTTTGACACCAGCGCGCCGTTTGATTAAAAGGCAAAGTAATGGGTTTAAACACACGCACCGAGAATGCCGCCAGACTCCGTTGGCTTTTTTCCCCGCAAATTACTTAACGGTGCAGTGATGGAAATAAGGTTGTAATGTTTGGTAATGGAAAAGAAAGCCCATATATTCTTTTTTTCTGGTCTTCTTGTTTTCTGACACACACAAAATAAATTGCCAGAGCTAATAACCATAGCGCGCGATCTGTTCCTGCACTGTGGGGATTGTGGCGCGTTTCTTCTTCTCTTTTTCTTTTAGTTTATTTTACGATCGCTACTATGAACAATAATGGTCAGAATGATGAAACATCAATCTTGTAATGTGACATTAACAGTTGTGACTGGTGAGACAAATAGCTGGTGTGGACTTGAGAGGGTAAATTAAAGAACTTCAGAGAAGAAAAACAAGAAAGGAAAAAGGAAAAATGTCAAGCTTGCAGTTGGAGGCAGAGTTGTGTGTTGCGGGGAGCCTTAAACGCCTCACGGTGGGACCGGGGGCACCTGCAGAATGAAGGAACCTGCAGAGCAGAACAAAGAGGATTGCAAAACACACTGGAAGATGATTTAATGCCGGGTGCGTGGGGAAAACAACCTCAAGCATATTAGCTCCCAGAGAAAAGTGCTAATCATGCATGCTCGCCGGCGGGAGTACCGCGTGCAAATCACACCTGCACGGCTCGCTACATAAAGGCCTTATTGAACATGGAAATACAATAATGCACGCGGCCTGGGAGAGAGAGCAGGGATCCACCGAGGGCCCCGGAGGGCCCCGGAGGGCCCCGGAGGCCGCTGGATCTGTCCTCCCTGTCTGTTGATCCTGGAGCCACCTCCTCAACCAGCCGCCTAATTCCTCTCTAATTCCGCGTGTCAGGGCCGCGTGTCCCCGCTGTCCCGCCCAGTGGCCCTTTGTCGCCCCGTTTTCAACTCTCCCCGCGTTACTCAGCTCAGTGACACACGGCAAATTGCATTTAATAAATTAGCTTAATGGATTCGACGATCGGTTAGCGGGCACAGTGTTTCCTCTGGTTAAGCAAAACATTTATATCCCACAATGCCTCTCTCTCTCTCTCACACTCACACACACACACACACACACACACACACACACACTCTGTTAATGCACTCACACACACACTCACACACACACACACACACACTGTTAATGCACTCTCACACACACACACTCACACACACACACACACACACACACACACACACCTCTGCAGGATTATGAACGTGTGCGTAAAGGAGCCCCTGAGCCACGCGCCGTGCGTCACTTTGTTTTGCTGACTCTGCGATCTCACAGATTCATTCACGAGTTCACTTCTGTCTCACTTGGCTCGCGCTCGTTCCCAACGATGCCCGGAAGTAAAGGACGGCGTCAGCCTCGCGCTCCTTTGACCTCTGCGTCATTTAAACCTGCGCGTAAAGGTGATTCCAAAAAACAAACAAAAACAAACAAACAAAAAGAGGCTATAAATCACCATCATCATCACCGTCAGCACGAGCATCATCATCCTCTCGCGAAGCCACGCTGACTGCACGCGGTTAAATGTCATGACACCCCCCCCTCCTCCTCCCCCCCGCCACAACAATCCTTTATGGCCTCTGCATGTTTGGTTGCGCAAAACAATCTCATCGGACATTATTGATGTTACAGATGTTATAGTAATCAAATTATCGGCGTGTGAAGGGCCCCGCTGTCACCGCGCCGCGTGATGAATTATGGGAAAGGTCACAGCCTGCCGGTGCTTTATGGAGGGTATGTACGGTAACGCTCAGGTGAGCTCCTCCAGGGCCGGCCGGGCGGGCGGTGCCTCCCTCACACTCACATTATTCGTTCGGGTTAAGGGGTTCCTGCTCCTCTTGGGAGGTGGGTGGAGGATGGAACTCCACCTTTTGTGTTTACAGGTAATGAGAGTTTAACTTCCCACGAGCCTTTGGCTGAAAAGACCGAAACCAACTATGAACTGATCCAAACAAGTATTGTGTGTCCATTGTTGCCGGAAAACTCTTAAAAATGAATTTTTTTAAAGATGGCCGCCTCTCTGGGAACCAATGGGAACACAGAATGCTGGTTCGGGTCTTTTCATGGGATTTGTTGAGAATAAAAATGTAGAACAAAGTCAGCTTTATCCTTTAAATGCCAGCTTCTTATCTCCTCTGCATGATGCTGTGATTTATATTCCCATTACATCTATATAATTATCTATAGGTTTGTATGAGCTCATTTGCATCTGCACTTTATTTACTTTGCTTAGTTCCCTGATAGCTTATTTGTTATGAGGAATTTGAATACGTCTTAGAGCGTGAAGCCAATATAACTCACCCTGACCATCAACAGTACCTCAACAGTACATACAAGTTAGAGTTTGCCAAGAAAAACTAACAAACGTTTGCTCAATCAAGCTTCTCAAATGTGACGATTTGCTTCTTTTCTCTGTTTTGTGTCACTGTGAACTGAAAGTCTTTGGGAAGACAAGCGGCTTAAAGACGTCACCTGAGATTTACTTTAAACTCAACTTTATTGAACTAAACTTCATCATGAAACAGGTTCATTTAATGTGGATTACTGGCTCCATCTTTACAGCCGCAGTCCAGACTCCCAGAGGACATGAGGGGAATATTAGTCTTCCACGTTCACATACAGCTTTTTACAACAAGTGACTGAAGGAGACGAGGTGACGATGATGACGATGAGCTACACACACTTGTGTATTCTGCTGCATGCTCACGTGTAATACTGTAGTGACTCGACAAAGCCTGAACCAAACCTACATGTTGTGCTAGCCTACACGTCTCCCCGCAATGGAGTACTTTTTACTTCCCAAGTATTTTCAAATTGGACGACAACACTTGAGGATGAAGGTCTTTGAAGGGAAACAAAAGTATAAATGAATGATTAAATACATAAATAAAAGGTCGTATTCATCACTTCTTCTGTGTTTGCGTATCAAGCTAGTCGTCAATACACCTGATATTAGCCAGCTGCTACCATAAATAAGTACATGAGCTCAAGTACAAGCCTAAGTACACATTTAGATACTTGAGTAATTCCATTTATACTTTTACTCCACTTTATTTGACACATTTACTTACTTTGCAGATTCTGGTTAATAATACAAAATATAAACAACATTAAAGATAAAACTTTATTGATCCCTGGGGGCAAACCTTGAATGCTACCCAGCAGTATATAAAGTAAAATTATTATTATTAATTATAAGGATATCACTACAGTACTCATTATAATGATTATTATAATATTAAAGGACTTAAAGGACACAACAAGTCCTTCTTTAGTCAGTTTTTATGTTTTAGTCTGACACAATGAGCTTGTTTTTAATGTTTTTGTCACTAATTCCACATGTAAACAGAACTTCTCCTACTGAATGTGTTTGTTTTAACCTGCTTGGAGCTGCACATAAGGGGACAGATGACAACCAGTGAATATCTGACATTATAATAAACGACACCAGACAGAAAGTGCATTTAAAAACCCACCAGATTCACACTGCGATATGTTTTGCAGCTGGTAACCATCATAAGGAAAACAGAAATGTTATGAATTCATATTTGATACTGTTCATTTTAACATACACGGATGTTAATCAATTATATATTGTGTCTTTGGATTCACGGTCTTTACAAAGGAGGTTTGGTGGGAAGCTTTGCTGTCAGTCCGGCCCACATTAATCCAGACGCAATTAGGTGTCAGAGCCGCGGCTCTCGGTTTGATGGTAGCCTTGGGCTGAGCACGGCGGGGGGAGCCCTAATCAGGAGAGTAAACTCCGCTATATTTCAATTTGGGAGGGCGCTCTTCCGCTCCGGGGGGCTGTGGCACCGGTGATAAATAAAACGCCCATTTACTCCCCCGTTCGCCTACCGCAGACATCCAAACTGCACTCGCCACCAGGCCCGTAATCATGGCCCGCATTTGGACGGTGAACATAAATCACGCAATTGGAAACGCCATGATTAGAGATGCCAAACTCAAACAAACGCAGCGTGTAACCTTGTCAGCCCGCGAGCTGATGTGAAATCATCTTCAATGAGAAATGAAACTAAATGGAACAATCGACGCTCGTCCAAACATCCAAACATCCAGCCCTCCAGCAGCCCTCCAGGAGCCCTCCAGGAGCCTCCAGGAGCCTCCAGCAGCCCTCCTGGAGCCTCCAGGAGCCTCCAGGAGCCTCCAGCAGCCCTCCAGGAGCCTCCAGCAGCCCCCAGGAGCCTCCAGCAGCCCTCCAGGAGCCGCAGCGCAAACAACCCACAGCCGGAATCTTAATCCTAACAAGATTACAACCTCCTCCGGTGTAATCCCGCAGTATTATGACACATCTGTTGTTAACAAAGGTGACAAAGGTGGCCGCACAAGTGGGCCGGGCTTTAAAACCCTTTCAAATGTTAACCAGCATGTTCCTGAAGCCGGTTAAAGTGTTAATTGGCTGATTGAGTCCATTTATCTAATCCCTCGGTTTCGCCGCGGCCCCCGAGCCGCCGGTGGATTTGGGTGAAGTGCTGCGACACGATCTCTATTCAAATATTTCCATATGACAACTGCTCGCAGGCCACTCCAATTAAAGGCCAGTCACTTTCTATTTAAGTTGCCTCAAAGGATCGCGGCCGTGTGCGTGGCGCAGACAAAAGGATCTTTCCAAAGCATTTAACTCCCCAAAAGTGACTCGGGCCGACCCGGGACCCGCCCCCTCAAAGGCCCTCTCAGGGGATTAGATGCTGGATTTGGGAGGAGAATTGGGGTTGCAACACTGGCCTTTACTTCTTTTCTCTCTGCTAAAGAGGGGGCTGCATGTGCGTGTTCAGCACCGTGGAAATGAGATGCGCATTTAAATCTAAATCTGAGAGCGGGGGCCGCCGCCTGTGGCCGCGCGCTGCCGGGGAAAGCTGCCCGCCCGCCCCGCCGGCCGGCCGGGGGTTAATTAAGCAGCCTTCAGAGCTGCGGGAGGAGGAGAGGCCAGGTTTGATGCTCTGTGATTTCTAGCAAATTCATCCAGTCCCCCCCCCCCCCCCTCCACCCACCCCCACCCCGTGCGCAAGGGAGGATTTTTAAACAGCAAATTAGCATTCAGATGAGAGACCGGAGCGTCACGGCGCCGCAGAGCGGGACAGTCTGAGGTGAGAGTTCCTGACGCTTTTAAGGATTTTAAAAGCTGATTGTGTCACAAACACAATCTGCAAAACACGAGTCACTCACCGACCACAGACTGTCATCACTGTTTCCTCTGTGGAGCTTTCTTCATCCATCATGTTGAAAAACAGGAAAAGGTTCACCTCTCAAACCCCCCCCCCCCCCCGCCCCCCAGAGCCCAACGTGTCTTAAAACTGCAAGATATTCAGTGTTGGAATGTAATAAAGTACATTTACTCAAGTAGTGAAGTACAATTTTCACTTCTTTTTCTACTTCTGCTCCATTTCAGAGGGAGATGTCGCACTTTTCACTTCACTTTATTTATCTCTGACAGCTGTAGTTACTTTTCAGGTGAATATTTCACATTAACATGTTTGTAAACTACATTTATACATCAGTATTAGTAGTAAAGGTTAAACCAGAGGCTCCAACACTCTGAGTTCTTCGCGTTAGGTTTGATTTAAATAGAAAATAAATAGCTGTGCGAGGCCCAAAGGGGTGAAATGATCCAATATTTGAGAAAATGAATACCACTTTTGCAGTTTTCTTCTCTCATTAATCATCTCACGACTCCTCTTGGTGTATATAAAGTATATAAACTAGCTGCTAATGCTGCTCCAACACTGATGCATCAGTATCAACCATCCAATACTTTTCATACTTTAAGTATATTTCCCTGATAATACTTTTATTGGTACTTTTACCTTTTAAATGAAGGATCTAAGTACTTCTTCCACTACAAGATATTTGATTTACGATGATATTTGGGACAGAAAAACGAATCTAATCCGCTGACACCAAAAAACTGACCGTCTGTACATAAATGGATAATTAGAGGGTCAGAAAAATAGATGTTTTGGCATTTGTTGACATTATATAAAGAGTTTGTCATTGTCCATTAATGTGTTTTAATTACTTTTTTGTATTCATCATTGAAAGAAAGTCAGGAAACAGTAACACGCACACATCAACAACTTCCCAAAGTGCACAAAACCACAAGATATTCAAATTTACAATCATGTAAAATGATTCTAACATTTGAGAAGCTGGAGCCAGAACATTTAGCTGATAAATAACTGATAATTGATATTAATGAACGCCACTTTGGAAATACCTCACTGGCAGATTTATTCACCTGGATGGAAATGAAATAAGGTTTTTATTGTCAGCACTACTATGATGTAATGCCTTTCCATTCTTCTCACAATAAGTTCTCAATAATAATAATATTATAATATGTTATTAACCTCTTAGAACCCATTGACTTGCTGGTGGGTCAACTGCACGTTAATGGGCCGCAACTTAAGATTATTTTTTGTTCATTAATGTCAGAAAACAGTGAAAAAGTCCAACGTGACGTTTTCAGATGCCTCGTTTTGTCCGGACAACAACCCAAAACCCGAAGATATTCCGTTTACTGCCACATGAGATAAAGAAAAGCAGCAACACCCTCACAGCTGAAACCAGACAAAGTTCGTCTGCTTGAAAAATGACGGAAACGATTAATCGATTATCAAAATGTTTGCCTGTCAATCAACTGATAGATTCGCCGACAAATGGTTCCAGCTTTTGCTTTTATGAACGAAACATTAGAAAAATGTATAGCTGCCCAACTTATCCATGAATCTGCGCCTTATTTCATTCATTAATCGATTAATCATTTGGTGAAAAAAACCACAATATCACCATCAAAATGTGCCCAAACGTCTCGTCCTGTCCGACAAACAGTCCGAAAGTCCAGTTCACGTCATGTGAGACAAAGAAAAGCAGCAAATCTGCTGGAAACATCAAATGTTTTGGCTTTTTGCTTGAAAAATGGGCCGGTCAATTAATCGCCTAATGGTTGCGGCTCTATTTATTATCAGTCGTTGCAGGAATACAATGTGTTCTGAAGGAGAAACCAACTCGTGCAAACATAAACGTAGCAGGAAGCAAATCATGACAAATAAAAACAAAAAAAAAAAAAAGGAGGATTCAGTTTTCTAAATGGGAGTAAATTCCTTGAATGAACAAAACATTCACTGAAAACAAGAAACACACAAACACCCAGAGGCACTTCTCTGATTTGCAGACTCCACTCTGGCTCTTACACTCGCTGAGAGGACGGGGAGGCTGACGCAGATGCAAAGTGTTTGCAGGCGGGGAGGCCCGGCACTCCGCCTGCTGGCTGTCACATACAGGTCTTCATTAGGGGCGTCTAGAGACTCGGCGAGGGGGCTTTTGTGTGCGCGAATCACTGTGGTTTATGTGTCTTTTGCAACACTAATATGCCACTATGTCAAGATGGGAGTCTGTTTTAGTGCGAGCCTTTATGGGGGGGGGGGGGCAAATTGGTGGCGAATAGGACAGCGGAGCACTTTAACAGCACTCACCTTCCCCTCACCCCTTTTAACTTATTAACTTACATTAACTCATTTTAACCTGTCAACAGCTCTGCAAATAAATCACAACAGAGTGTGTGGCTGTGTAGCTGGGGGGGGGGGGGCAAAAAATGTGTTTGTGTGTGAAGCTTTTTACCTCCTAGTCACTATTAATGAGGCCAATCTGCATTTTGACTGTGTGATCACTTTTTAATGCACTTGAGTGTTTTTTAAAGTGCAATCAAATGCTAATTAAAGGCTGGCTGGCTTTTTCTTTTTTTTCTTCCTACCGGCCGACCGTAAATGCTCTTCCTCCGCGTTTCCTTTTGTGCATTTCCTTTCACTACAGGAGAAACACCAGCATGAGTCAACTGTTAAATGCACCTGCAAGACGGCCCCCGGCGTCTCTTCTGAAAAGGACGCAGAAATGGAAGGTAAACAACGTGATGAAAGCCTTTCAAAGCATTTGCAGTGATTAGCTGTTCCCTGCTCTCCGAGTGACGGAGCAGATGCGTGAAGCCGTGAAGCCACAGCGAACTGTCGACATGCTTCTGTTACATTCAAAGCTACAAAAACCTAATTATTGTTTTAATATTCATTATAGCAAAACATCACGTCACATGAGGGGGGAAAAGTCCTAATATTCTTGCATCACTGAGGAAATGTTGCGTTGAAAGTGTCGCTTTAACATAAAATAAAGGCGTGTTTCAGTGACCCTCCTCTTCTCCTCTGGACTGTAGATTGATAAATGTGGGACACCAAAAAGGAAAGTGAAAAATCAAATCAGCAGAGCTGAATGTGTCTGTCCCCCTAATGAGCTGCTGATTGAACATTTCAGTGGGGAAACATGGAGTCATTAGTCTCCATGCTCCAAAGAAGCATTTAAAAGAAACTTCAGTTGAGGGAAAAAAAGAAAGAAATCTAATTACAATACAGGAGACACAGGAATAGCTGTGAAGCATCAATTTAAGCATAATCACTACAATTACTGTTCCCACGGGTCTGCTGGAGTTACACAGTGATTGTTTTGGGGGGAGAAATCGTATTTGTGCGGATACGACACCTTTTTCCTCAGATGTCGTGCGACTTCCCATCGTCGGGCAGGTCTCAGGTTTCGAGTGCGGTCGCGTTTATCGCGTCAAGGGAACATCATCATCATCATCATCATCATTCCGCGCTGCCGGAGGATTAACTGTGTTAGCGACAGGTGAAATGATCATCTGCAGAATCTGTAATCTGCTCATTTGGCCTTTAACAATCGGCTACAGACAGAAACCAGTCTGCACGAAAGTGGAATGACGGATTATATACAGTCATGGAAAAAATTATTAGATCACCCTTGTTTTCTTCAATTACTTGTTCATTTTAATGCCTGGTACCACTAAAGGTATATTACCTGAAGAATACAATGAACACGACAAAAAATGCAGCTGATTACATAATACTTTATGTCCTATTTGACATGCTTAAGATTAATTGAATTCCCAGGGTATATAAGAGGCCATTTCATGTCATAAGCAGCACTGCACATGCAAAGGCCTGGAGTGGTTTCCTGCTTACATTCAAGCCGTAGCACAACTCAGAAGTTGTCAGCTCTCACATAATGCCTAAAACAAAAGAATTATGTGAAGCCACAAAGGCAGCCATCTTGGCACTGCTGGAAATTGGCATGAGTGAGAGACAGGTAGCCAAAAAACTGAAGATCTCCAAGACAGCCGTTCATTACACCAAGAAAAAACAAGCCGAACATGGTACTACCAAATTGCTAGCTGGTCGAGGCAGGAAACGTCTTTCTACCCCACGAGATGACCGTGCACTCATCCGTTCCTGTGTCAGGAATCGTCGTCAGACCTCCAGGGACCTTAAAAATGAGTGGGCACTGTCGAGAAATGTGACTTGTTCGGCAAGGACAGTTCGAAACCGACTTCTTGAAGCCGGTCTGAAGTCACACAGGGCACGGAAGAAGCTCTTCATCAACGAAAGGCAGAGGAAGGCCCGGTTACTCTTTGCTAGGGATCACAAGGATTGGACTGTTGATGATTGGGCTAAGGTTCTCTTCAGTGATGAATCCAATTTTGAGTTGATGCCCACTCCAGCCAACTTACTGGTTAGGAGGAAGCCTGGAGAAGCCTACAAACCAGATTGTCTTGCCCCTACAGTAAAACATGGGGGTGGATCAGTGATGATCTGGGGTTGTTTCAGTATGGGTGGAACAGGGCAAATGCAATTGTGTGAAGGGCGAATGAACCAGGTCATGTACAGGGCTACTCTTGAAAACAGTCTTCTTCCATCAGCTGGAAAACTCTTTCCTGCCTCGAATGACTGGATTTTCCAACAAGACAATGCCCCTTGCCACACGGCAAGGTCAGTTAAAGCCTGGATGGAGAACCAGAACATTCGAACCATGCCTTGGCCTGCTCAATCACCAGATCTAAATCCAATGGAAAACCTGTGGAAAATCATCAAACTCAAAATGGAGAACCACAAGCCCAAAAACAAAGCAAATTTGTTTGAATTTGTGCAACAGGAATGGGCTGCTGTGACAGCAGAACAATGTCAGAAGCTGGTGGAGAGCATGCAAAGACGCATGGCTGCAGTCATCAAAAACAATGGTTATGCAATCAAGTACTAACTCCTGTGTGTATCATGTGACTAAAACAGACAGAAAAGAAAACATGGAATGCCTAAAAGCACTGTTTTTGGCAGTACAATGCCATAGCTATTGATGTAAGAACTGAAGTGATTTTGGTTATTATCAAGAAAACCATGGAAAATGGCTAGATATCAGCTCTTAAATTAAACTCTTATGAGCTATTTTTGTTGTTATCATTATATTTGTCCAAACAAATGTACCTTTAGTGGTACCAGGCATTAAAATGAACAAGAAATTGAAGAAAACAAGGGTGGTCTAATAATTTTTTCCATGACTGTATATATATATATTTTTTTTACTTTAAAAGGGCGAGTTACACAAATACATATTTTTCCACTATCTAGCTACGTAGGCACATTTTGGATTCATTTTGCAGGTTTTTAGAAATCTGTAAAGTAACTAAAGCTCTAAAATAAATGTAGTGGAGTAAAAAGTACAATATTTCCCTCTGAGATGTGGTGGAGTAGAAGTATAATGCTGCAACAGAAAAGTGCAAGTACCTCGAATTTGTAAGTACAGTACTTAAGTAAATGTACTTAGTTACATTCCAGTTGAATGTAAAAGAACATTGATTGATTGCAGACGTGACTACAACAACAACAACAACAACAACAACAACACGATCGTACAGAAAGACACAGCACTGGTGTGGACTGGTCCTCGATATCTGAGTCGAGGTATCGGTGTTGGGGAAGAAAAAGTTGGATCTCTACTCGCCACATTTTGCCAAGATGTCATTACTCTGGTGAGTAATAGTCATAAATAATAAATAGATAATGACGGAAACTGAAAATAAAAAGACTTAGTTAAAATAACAAGATTTACGTTACGGTGTGACTATTTTTCTACCAAAGAAATAAATAGGTTTTAATAAGGTTTTAGGTGTAATTTGGGAGAACGAAGCCTTTAACAGGAACTTAATATTTTATAGTGAAGCGGTTAAATGGTTATTTAGATATTGATCTGGTTGGTTGGTGTGAGATCACCTGACAAATAAAAGTAAAAGTCAGCCTCTCCATCATGCAGAGTCACGAGCACCATGTCTGGACACGTCGCTGTGAACGTTTCAAGAGAAGCTGATCATCAAAAAGGGGAAATGTAATATTGTCGTTATGACAGAAACTGTAACTTCACGAGTGTGTGTGTGTGTGTGTGTGTGTGTGTGTGTGTGTGTTGTCTCTCTGTGGCCTCCCCGTCAGATGAACGAGGGGCTGATCAGAGACACGCCGGCTAATGAGACGTTGCTCTCAGTGGTAAGGTCAGACAGGCGTTTCCTCAGCTGGGATCCTCTGCTTTACCCCCCCCACCACCCCCACCACCCCCACCACCACCACCACTCTCTTCAAACACAGACCGTGATGAGACCAGGTGAGCAGGCCCATCATGTCACTGTGCTGCAGCCCAGAGAGGGAAAGAAATCAAGCTGTCACTGCACAGCAATGTTGAGGGGAGGAGAGGCAGCCCCCTGTTCTCTCATTCGCTCCCCAGAGGCCATTATAGCAGGTGCCAACACCGGGAGATGGATCTCTCACACACACACACACACACACACACACACACACACACTCACACACACACACACACACAGACCTTTGTGCATCAGTATGAGGACACCGCGTGAAAAACTCTGTCACTAAACTTTACGGAGCCTAAATGTCATAATGTGTGCCGAGAAGATGAAACAAGGTTCAGACTGCGAGACGGGATAAAACGGTGAACTGCCGGTTTCCCGATGGCCTTCGTTATCGGGCCGATATCGTGTCGTGTGAACGTCGGAGCTCATCGAGTCATTAGGATTCATCCTGCAGGCACCACGAATATATCCGACAACCCATCCGACAGTTGTCAAGACAAAATGAACGTCAAAGGGAAAAGTCAGTGGGCCCCTGATGGCTGTTTCCTGGTTATAATGCTGCCTTTTCATGATATTTTAACATGAATTCAAATATTTTGTATATATTTTGGTGATTTCTACAATCTGTGCAAGCATTTAGATTTCTGCTAATGTTTCAAAGTGTTGCTGCACAGATTTGTACATATTTTTTTGTTTTTTTTTGATCACTTTTGATGCCTTGTCCTTGGAAACCAGAGGTGTACAGAGTCCTTATCTGTGTCTGTATTCAGATATAAGAGCTGAGGTGGGCGTTGTTTATACAGGAAGTCATGTTAAATCGGGCAAATATTGTATTTTCTAACCTAATATTCATTAGCAATATAATTGTTGTGCCTTCAAAGCATCAAATTGATTTCATATTGGCATATATTCAATTATGAAACATATTTCCACGTCCTCATACTGTCATCTCTCTCTTATCTGATCCATAGCATAACATTATTAGCCCTGCAGTTAGGATGGTATGAGCAAATAACACACAGCGTTCACTACTACAAGCCAGCGTTTCCTGGTATTGTTGGTATGCTGGGGTTGCCATGGCGACAGCTGTAAAGAGAGAACAGAAAAGGGGCCAGCTAAGCTTCTGTTAATAGCATTTACATGATGGTGACTGAAGTGAGATAAACGACAGCTATTATCTGTTCAAATGTACGTTATTATGCATCTATTTGTCTCTAAGTTGTTAAATGAGTTGTTTCTGCAACTGGAAACGAAAGGAAAATCAAGAGAAAAGATGTAAAGTTCTGTTGTTTATTCAAACATGTGGGCCACTCGCTGCTCTTTTCTTCTGTTTGGGCTCATAATTAATTAAAATCATGAGGAGCGTTTTCAGATTCAGCGTGGGAGTTATGTGGACGGTGGACTGTCAGCAGCTCCGGTTTGTCTTGTTTAATGGTTCGTAACTGTCGACGTGCTGCTGGGCTCCCGAGGGCGGACGGGTTAACAGACATCTTAGATTTCTGTTTCAGTCTCACGCAGTGTGTAACCGGATTTCCACCGTGTGGTTAAAAAATAGACTGGACGTGCTTCGCGAAAGCCTCGATCTTAAATGATGTTTTGATTTCACATTTGATGCTAAAGAAGGAACCTGGACTCTGGTGCTGATGTTAAACCTCCAACAAACACTGACGCATCGCCACCTTCTGAAGTTGACATGTTGAACTCTGCTGTTCGGCTGTGAGAGCGGTGAGAGTGAATCACAACAGTGAAGTTAAAACAACGAGCTGAAACTCACTATAAAGTCCTGTAACGTCGAGGAGAGCTGCACATTCAGGACATCGTTTCAAATTGTCACCTGACACGTTATTGTTAAAATACCAGCCCCCTGTTGTGCTTTGTGTTTAGCAGATGTTAGCATGCTTACAAGCTAAACTAGAAAATGGTGAAAATGGTAAACATTACTCCTGCAAAACATCTGCGCGTTAGCACGGTTTTAAATCTTGTTCATAACGAAGAAATGTAGAAAATGTGAGGCAGGTTTGTTTCCTTATCTTTGTGAAGTAACTTGTGTTTGAAAATCTTTGTGGCTGTGGATCTGTATGACATGTGTGTGTGTGTGTGTGTGTGTGTGTGTGTGTCTGGCAGGCTTGACACAGCTCGTGTGTGTGTGTGTGTGTGTGTGTAATGGGAACAGCTGGCTGAGGGAATGAGTACAGAGGGAGAGGTGATGGATGCGAGTGGAGCTCCTGTGACAGATGAGCTAACAGGTGTTCACCACAGCCCTCAGAGAGACGCTATTTATGAGCCGGAAAAGACAGCCAGACGCAAAGCACACGACGCCACCGGCCTGCTCAGAGCTCCAACACGGCACGTACATCTGCACAACTTCAGCCTCTGCTCGAACAGATTATTACGACTGACTGTCTTTCAAACATTAATGCTGTTGGTTTATAGCAGAGGTCTGAACACACAAACCTTCATGCTTTCAATATGTTCCGTTTGTCTGCGTCTTTTAATTCATCATAAAACTGTTTGTTTAAGGGCTATCTGAGGGCAGATATAATGTTAGCCTTCGCTTACTAAAAGCTAACAAGAGTAACAAGACCCAGTTTGTGCCTCTCATGAACTGCATTACCTGACATTCAACTCACAGAGCTAAGCATCTGTTTCTTTAAAAATATATATGTGGCGATGTTTAAAAGATGTAGAAGGTTGTTTTACGAAACTGTTTTCTAACCATCTGCATGAAAAATGTTTTTTACCCCTGAAGTTTTAATCCAGGTAGACAGCAGTGACGTATGTCTTTTTGTACAACAGCAACAAGATTTAACGTGTTATTTTGTATGAAGATATGAAATAATAGAAACTAACAATGTTGTTAAAAATGTTGGTTCATGAACGCAATTTCCGGCTACCGTCTTTGTTTGAATTAAGAAACAGAGACACGACTTGAGAAATCTTTGTTTTCGTGCAGCGGGCTATTTTATAGTAGTGTTGTTAAAAAACCTTCTACGTTTTTTTAAAGATCAGCAGGTATTTATTTAGCTGCTTAGCTGTGTGAAGCTAATACATGGGAGGCAGAAACTGGGGCCGCAGCAGCTTATGTTAATACTCATTTGGCAAAAACTAAATTGACAATGGTAGTCGCCATTTCTGTTCGACCGCCACGTAAATCTGATCTGGTTAAAGCCATGGAATTAAAATGCTGTTTCATTAAGTGAAGGGGAAACTCTGTATGTTACAAGGTCAGATTTACTGGGATTTAGCTTTGTATTTGATTAGATTGTTCTAATCTAAATTATATTTGTGAACGTTTGGATGTAAACTTTCATCAGGGGGACAAATATTTTAGCTGGTTTCCAGATTTCGATTCCTCCTGGTTCATCGGACACAACACAGTCGATGGTGGATGGAAACATGGGAGAAGAGGGGGAAGAACATATGTGGGCCGGTTCATCAAAATCATGATGTCATGAGTACATGGTGCGCGTCTCAGCCTGCCAATTAGCAGAGCTCATCATTAACGATTTTGTGTTTCAGCCACGCTCAGCTAAATGACCATAAATCACAGCAGAGACACAGTCAGGTGATGCGGCCAAGTCAAACTGAGGAGCGTCTCGAGACACAAACAAATAAAATGTTCACCGTTTGAATAGATTCACTTTTTATTGTTCAGCAAAAGCGATACAGATAAAAAGACCATGTCGATTTAAGTCTAACGTGTATGTTTGTTTTTCTAAATAACATTATTCTCACGTAGAAGGCACTTTAACACGTGTGATTTTAGGGGGAGTGTAAAGGTTGGAATGTAAAACTACATCAGGGGCATCAGAGACTAGTTTGGTGTTGCAACAGCTTCCAAAAGGTTTATAATGTAATGACAGTGTTCAGGTCGAAACGGCGCAGAGAAATCCTCCTTTTCTTATTTTCTTGGCACTAAAGAACAAAGTCCATCAATGCGAACACGGGGTCGCTTGGCTCGGGCACAAACGCCACTGAGATACAGTCGGACATCAGCGCTTTAGTGGAGTATTTCTATTTGTATACACACTGAAGACAAATTGGCCTGTAGCACTGTGATGTACTCTTTCTCCCTACAATAACACTTGGTCAAAACCATAAAAGGCACAACGTTTAAAGAGTCTCCACTGAGGTAAAGGACCGCTCGGTTTGACATTTTACTGACGGAGTAGTGTCGACTTCTACAGGAGAAGCTAAGGGTCACATTTTAAAATGTATTATCACTTCTACGAGGCCTTCTGTGTGCGTGTTTTAAAAAGGGGAACCTCACTTTATTCAAGACTTTCACAAAGTTATTCCTGCGATTCAGGACAACCACTTTCAGAAAACCACAGACCATAAAGACAAGAAACTTCCATTGTTTCCAGTTCGTTCTCTGCGAGCGCACAAGTTCAAGCTCTTCAGGTTTGCATGTACTGCCTGAGTTGTCCTAAACCGCAGAAATAAAATCCATGAAATCTTTAACGAAGTTCTGTTCCCCTTTACCTTTACTAAAAGGACGTAGGGAGGATGGAGGGGTGGGGGCTCTATGCCTGGGCGAGGGCTTGTTTGAGGTCTCGGAGCAACATGGACGCCATGACGCTCTTCTCTGTGTTGATGGTGAGCAGGGCAGAGGAGGACTCCTTCAGCTCCAGAGAGACCAAGACCAGGGCTCCACTGCTGACGGTCCGCCCGGCAAACCTGCAGGTGAGTAAAGAGAACGCGTCTTCACAAAACCACACAGACAAACTGAGTTCACCCAACAGGTTTTCACGGCGTTACTTTCTGAGACACTGTTGACAGCATGTTCTGTGGTTTGTCCGCAGTAACGGGGATCTTTTTTTAAACATCCGCAAAAATAAAAATATGAGAAAGGAGCGTTTCCATCACCCTGGTTGAAGTGAGCAAACAGGTTTTCATAAAAATGTAATAAACATATTTCAACAATTAATCATTACTGGGCAGGATGATGGTGTCACATATTTCATACTGAATTTGAAAATAAAAACTGAGATAGGTTCGCATTTATCTAGCAGGAATAAAACACTTTGAAGCTTTAAAGTCGAGATGAAATGAAACATTTCCTTTTAACCCTTTACGATCACATCCCTGTTCATTTTGTGAACATATCAACAATATGTGCCCCCCCAAAAAATAAATAATATCGTGACACCCATCAATCAATCTTCAACTTTTAGCATCACAGAGCTAACATTCATTAGTTAGCTAGCTAGCAACAGCGTGGTACTTCGGTCATGACACGCCCACTTTTTGTCTGTACACTGAACCAATCACAAGTCGTTATTTCTATTAGATGTGATTTCAATTCATATTCTTGTTTTACAGAATATGAGATGTGAAGTGTTTTCAGTTGGAAATGCCGCAACCTCGCTATCGATGAAAGACTTTTCCCGTTTAAAGAAAGCGTAAACGATTCGTCGTTTCAATGAACTTCACCTTTTCCTTAAATCATAACTCACATAAAACACCAGGATGTGAAGCCAATAGTTGACGCCTGCATTAATGAACAGCTAACATATAACAAACATCAGGCACCTTAAAAAAAAAGAAAAAGAGATAAACGTGTTGCCCGACCGCAGGCCTGCACACAAACCCATAAATCCTCCCGTTAGAAAACTCTCCAGCACCTCGCACCTTGTAATTACTCTAAATTAGTGAGTGAGCCAAAGAAGGAAAATGATGTGACAGGAAATATAGAGAGCAGAGCAACAGACAGTCTATTATCCCAGCTGACTAAAGAGCCATTAGGGGTGCGACACGCCCTTCATGCCAGTCAAACTGAATTTAGCCTGTTTTTATGGACTCTGGGTGTCTATGAGTGTGTGGGAGCCTTGGGACCGGTATGGGGGATGCCCCATCCCACCCGCTCCCTCTGGGCCATCGGGAAAATTCTTAGCCCACCGTTTCCTTGGATACCGTCCCTGCAGACTGGGGCCAAATCTGGGCACACATGGTCCCCATTGAGAGCGCTAACAAGAGGCAGACAGGGGCTATGACCCAGTGTGACCCTCTTTGAGGGGCGACAGAGCCGAGTTGAGCCGCCTCTCCAGCTCCCCTCTGGCCCTCTGCATCTCTGAGCCTCACGTGGCTAACTCCCAGCCATCTGCCTCCATTTAGCACTACATCCCCGCAACAAAGACCCCCCGTGGCAGCCCGCTTAGGCCTGACAAACAGCCCACAAAGAGCCCCACTTAGGCCTGACTAAAGCCTGTGAAGAGCCCCCGCAGGACGGCCTGTGGACAGGCGCCGTCACGGAGCCCCTCGACGCCGTGCGGCACTGCAGGAGCGACTAGCACGTCCACCAATTAGCACGCACACGTTAAAGACGGGGAGGGGAAGGGGGGGCACTGAGGGGACATGCATACACAATGAAACGGCGCTGGCTCACAAACCCAGTGTGTCTGGGTGCGTCTCTGGGGAGCTGCTAAATTACCATCAACAGAGGAGAGGGAGTTTATCAGGGAGCGCTCAGGGAGGAGAGAGAGAGTCCTCCTCAGGCTTAATTAAAATATTAGCCACTTCAGCAGGAAACACAAGCCATTCAAGAAGAGGATTAATTTCTCTCAAAAACACCAACCTCTTTGCTCCACTCTCACTTCTTTAAATAATTCAGGGGCTGTATATTAAACCAAATTACTAATTGTGGGAATTCATACTTCGTTCACACAACCAAACCTTATTTATGCAAAAAAAAAAAAAAAACAGTCATGAAAACATGTAAACATAAACGTTTGTCCCTTGTCCGGCTCCCTCGGCCCTTCTCTTGCCCCCTCTGTCTGCAGCCTAAGGTGTCCATGTGGTCCCTGTGGCTTTGCTAATGGATTTAGGATATAAATCTATCATTTACTCAGCCAGTTAACACTAACCCGAGGCTGCTTTCATGCCGCCTCAGGAGACGCTGCTGTGGGCCTTTGTTCACGTGTGGTGATAAGAGCGTGTTTTGATTGTGTTTGATTTCCAAGTCGCCTACTTGCTTTGAATATTCCCACTTTGCAGTTTGTGGTGTTGTGAGTGCGTGTTCAGGTGCGAAGACCAGATCTGCATCACGTCTAAGATCTAAAACATCAGTGCATTTTTAGGTACTAGAAGGGAAAGATTAAGGACAAGAGGGGCCTTAAACGGGTCATTGGTATTCTCCTGCACTCTTCACATACTGGGCTAAACACTGGATTAATTGCGGTGTATGGAAAGAAAAGCAAAGCATAACCCCTGGACTTAGAGCAGGCGGATTGGCATCGATCGGCAGGGCTGCGGCTAAGCATCACTCTCCAATTATCTGTGATTCTCCTCAGTGCAGAGAGCCTGTGTGTGCCATCTGCCTCCCCTCCACCCTGCCACTGCAAACACAAAGTGGGCTTCACCTTTACATTCACCCCCACGCAGACAAGACACACAGCCCGGCGACGATTCTGCAAACCAAGAACGCAGGACTTAACTTTGACTCTCTGGAAATGAGCTGGTCCAAAACAAGACGACAGAGCACGATGTTTTCACCAAAATCAGACTCTCTGAAAAGCTGAGGCCAAACGCGCTGCTGGATATTATTGTTCCATCCTGGTTCTCGGCCAGGTGGACGAGCGGAGGAGTGTCCTTCAGCTGAGTGGTCAGCGAGGACGGACCAGAGCCGAGCACACGCGAGCAGGCTCGGACCAGGCAGATGGCCAGAGCTATTAGCCCCAATTAGAAGCAGAAACCCTCCACGCATCTCCAGAGCTCGGCCATACGGACAAACTGCACACGAAGGGCGGACGGACGTGAAGGGAAGGAGAGGACTCATTCAAGGAGGATTCAAGGAAAACGTTTCCTCTGAACATCTGAATGTGTCTGCATGTTACATCTTCATCGCCGTCTATTAACGACATTACAACAGTTACAATGCACTCTTTGCATCATCCGACGACAGATCATAAGTCACAGAAGTCTGCTGAAGCAATCCATAACGGAGAGAGCAGACGTTTAATTAGTCAGGTTATAAATGATACTCAATCAAATTTAAACAGGAACAAGAATTCAACTTCACTGAAAAAAAGGAAAATTCACAGTGTTCAGAGAAACATGATTTAATTATATCAAAGTGTAAAGTAAAGAGAAAGCATAGCTTATAAATCAACGGGTTCAGTTTTTTCCTTTTTTTTTTTTGAAAATTAGGCTCTAACCAGAGGGATTGGCAATGCATGCAAAATTCGATCAAATTTGCTTTCAAACGGACTGAAAAATAGAGCACATTTATTCTATTCCGCCTGTTTAGACATAAACAAGAACAGCGTTTTCTACATTTGCTTTCCTGCTTGATTTATTGCCATCCTCCCTTCCAGCAATCAATTTCTGTGTTTCAGTGGCAGCACCACCCCCCCCGACCCCCACCCGCACCCCCACCCCTCCGCTGGGCCTCGACGCCTGTTTGGGAAAAGCAGTGCTGCACCCTGCTGATAAACAAGGGGAGTGCAGAGGGGGGGGAGGCAGGCTGTTGCTTTGTTAAACAGAAACCTGTGTTAACTCCAATCTATAACTCCTGAGTGCCTGAGGTCAGTTTAAAGCACAGGCAGTCTGTGTTGTGAACTGAATCATTCTTAGGCTTCATATTGAAATCCCATCCATTATTTCTGCATTAAACCCAAACTCTCACTCCTCCGGGGGCAGACACTTGGTGTGATCTTACCCGGATTACAGAGCCCTTTCTCTGGGGAGATCAGAGGAGAGAAAGAGGGGTCCTGGATGGAGGTCACCTCGCACATCACATTTAATGCCAAGTGACCTCCACAATAAGCTCTCAGTGGGTGTATCCGATCGGATCGATCGCTCTGCTCTGCGTGTGTGTGTGTGTGTGTGTTATTCAAAGCATGTACAGCAGCAACACACAAAAACACCATGACTGAAATGACCAGCGCTAAAACCATCAGTCAACTGGCAGAAATTTAATCAAACAACATTTTGAAATCAAGCGATCGTTTCAGTCAAACAAAAAGGCAAAAACAGTCTCCAGCTCCTCTTCTCCGTTTGGTACGATTGTAAATTGAATGTTTGGGGGGGTTTTGGACGTTTGTTCGAACGTTTAAAGGGCGTCATCTTTGACTCTGGGATCCTGTGATGAGCATTTTTCACTGTTAATTCATGAAATGAATCAACAGATTAATAAATAATGAAAATAAGCTAGCTGCAGCCACTCTCGTTCTCAAAGACCTGGTTGGGATCCAACGTTGGGATGTGGGGGGAGGCAAATATAAAAGTGTAAATAAAGCATTGGAGTTGATGAGTGGTGAATTTTCTTTAATTGGTCTGAAACAAATAAACAAAACCAACAAAAACTGGATGATAGAATTAACGAACCGCTCCAGCAACTTAAAGAGGAATCACAACTCAGGCTGCAACTAATATTTATATTCATTATTTATTGCACCAACAATTATCTTCTGGATTTATTGAATAATTGTGAGAAATATCAGCAATTAAGAGCTAGATTTGCAAGATTTGACATTTTCACGTTTTGTTTTGTCCGACCAACAGTCGCAAACCCAAATATATTCAGCTTAAAGCAAGAAAACCAGAAAATATTCACATCTGAGAAGCTGAAACCAGTAATTTTTTTTATAATGGATTAATCGATTAGCATTAGCATTGTTGCAGATTAACTCAGCTCTAATCGTAACAAAACAATGATTTAATCAGTTAATTGTTTGAACGCACCAGATGAAACATCCAGACCCTGTGCAGTCACTGGCACCACATCAAAAAGGAACTTGAAAATAAAACTATCAAACAAAAGCCTTTGCGACAACTTCTCAAAGACGAGGCTGTCAAACCTGCCCGCCAACGTCTGAGGAGACGAGGACTGAGGATTTTGTCAGCAAAGGAAACTCCATCATCTCCAATAAACCGACCTCCTGAGGACGGCGAGGGAGCGCCGGTCATCGCAAAGACACCGGCGGAATATATGGAGGAGAGTGTCTTCATTATTATGAGACTATGGGGGCAACATTGGGAGGCTGCCTTCCTCTTCAGCCGTCACAGGAGCAGGAGAGAGATTGATAGCATGGAGTCATTTGAGCTATTGGTTATTCTGAATGAAGTATGGGCTTATTGGATGCAGGCCTCTCCCACTGGCTAACATTGATTTCCACTCACTCTTTCAGCTCTCTGTGCCCTTGTGCTACCGTCTCCCTCTTATTTTTTCACTCCGACTTCCTCCCTGTCCCTTACTTATCCGCTGTCTGCTACACGTTTCCTCTGTTCCAGCCAGAAATCTACAAAGAAATTATCACCAACACAGGATCATTCAAAGGACGGAAAAGACACAGAGCGAGGCAACGAAAGACGGAGCAGGAGGAGGACGGAGCGTGGCGCAGAGGGATGGAGTGAAAGACAAAGAGGAAGTGAAAGAGAGACAGCGCTGTGGAGGGAGAGACAGATGGGGGCGCAGAGATGAAGTGAAAGAGAGACAGAGCAGGAAACAGAGGGAGAGAGGGAGGTGTAATTATCTATCAGGTGTTCGGGTGTGCGTGACAGAGGAGGAAGCTCATTAGCACACTCTGTGTACACCAATTACACAGCCAGGCTTCTCAGGGCATTCCCCTGGCATGTCTGTGTGAGGCTGGTGGGGACACACACAGAGACACTGTCTTCTCTGTGACACCGTTGTTGACTGTACGCGCTGTTCAACTAATGTCCACGTAAAACACGATTACAGCGGGGACATGTACGCGGGCACATTCATGTTCTCACTCTCAGACGGAAAACAAACAAACTCAGGTTATGAATTTGTGGCAGAGGGAGATTTTGGGGCCGGTGCTTTGATTAGTTACTGATATGAGCAAAACGTTTCTTCTCGCCATGCAGTCAAAACCTCAAGTTTCCTTCAGGCATTTTGGGAACATGCTGTTAATAAATGTACTCGTTGTAATTTAGTGATTTTTTTTTAAAAATAATTTATTTAATTTGTATTTCGCATCATGTTTTTTATGTCCTCATGTATATTATTGTTCCTCATGTCCTCACGTCTCCCTTGAAAATGATGATGGGACTTAACTGATGAAATAAAGTTTATATTCCATGGATAGCTATATGTCTATATGTGTCCTTTGCAACAAGGAGCACTGCTTTGTTGTAGCCTCATGCTAATGTCACACCATCTATTACCACCTTCTCAAACTGAGGGACGATAACAGTTATTTTATGCATCAAACATCCAACCATTCAGGACATTAAAACAAAAGGTCCAAACAAATTTAATGCAATTTAAGTGGATTTGGTATCAACCTAAAGGGACTCTGCAGGTCCTCGTCCGTTTCTCATTTTCACACGATAATAGAAACGCTTGTGTTTGAAACCTGCATCATAAATCCTGATGAATTCGTCATCTACTGTGAATGAATCTCTCCGTTCCTTATTGCCTCGTGGGTGTCACTTTCCAACAGCTGACAAGAAACTGTAAACATCTGTCATTTAGGCAAAAGTCTTTGGCTGGTTTAAGATTTAACATGAAAGACCTCCACTGGTGATCACAGTTAGATGTAGTACAACGGTCTCTAAAGACGTGCACTTATCCATGTACCACCAGGCTGTTCAGCAGCTAAGTATTGGTAAATTCCATGAATAAAATCTTGACAAACGAAAAGAAGAACATCACAGAGCTTCTGTAATACATTTAGTCTGCAGGTCCAGCGTGTGGAGGGTGAATGAGGCGTGCGTGCATTTCGGGACATTTCACCTGTGGAAGTCGTTCTGGCTGGATGAAACCACCCCTACGTTGGCCACAGACAGGACCTGCTTGCTGATGGCCTGGCTGGAGGTGTTTGCTGTTGCCATGGCGATGGTTGCCGAGGTCTCGTTCATGCCCAGGAGCTTACCTGAGAGGATGCAAAATGCTGCAGCAATCAAACAAGGCCCCACACGATGTAGTCTTCAATGTGTTTGTGCAGTTTGAACGGCAGTATTTATACTACTACGCTCTTAATTGCAGTTCCACAGTCAAGCGCCATACATGTACATGTACATACAGAGTATTTTGGGACCTGGTGTCAGGACTGACAGCTATGGAACGACAAGATAAAATAGATTTTGATAGATAAGATAGATAAAATAGGTTTTGATGAGGCTAAACAATAAAAGGGCGCCTTTTTAATAATGCAAATAGAGTAGAAATAAAGGAAAAAAAGAGTCAATTGAAGGCAAAGGGCCAGTTGATGTGCACCACGTAATGAGCAAGGATTTGAAAGAAAGAATGGAGATAAATATGCACAAGTTAGGCAGAAATAAAAAGAGGTCTTAAAGGCAAATATAACAAAAACCTGTTAACTGAAAGAATGAATCAGCTTCACTCAATTGGTGTAAAGCTGCGATTTGTTGGAGAGAAAAAGGTCCAGCAAAGCAAGTTGTTCGACTCTGTTCAACCCCCCCCCCCCCTTTTTTTTTTGTCTGAGTGCAAGGTGCATTCAGCAGAGCTCAAAACGCAACGAATGAAGATTAATTAAGGCAGAAGCAGCATTTAGCAGGCACTTAAGGGCACACTGATGGCTTAGATATGAGCACGCTCTCAGCTCTCAGCGTAGCTCTACAGGTGTAATGTGCGTGTGCGCTTTGTGTGTTTGTGTAGGAAACAACATTAAGCGCTTCATAAGAGGGAAGCATTCTGCCTTAATGACAAAGGTGAGGTTTATTAGAGGCAGGCTGCTCGGATTTTATTTCACTTTATAAATATAAATTATGAATACTGCATTCAGTAGAGGAGAAAAACAATGTTAACATTTAAAGCCCCACCTTTATTACTAAGACCTACAATGCAACTGTTATTAGGTCTGTAAATGTATTTTGGCCGAATCTTCATCCGTAACAATTTAATCACCTTTAAAGAAAAGGTCTATATATTTTTTTTTTTTTATTGTCAACAAATCCCATAAAATCAATACTCGCTAAAGCACCTAATGTGTATTCATCCACAGCTGAAAATAGTCCCCAAGAAATGCACTTTTTTACTACGGTTTGAGTGATGTTAGCTAAAAACTAGTATTTGTCATCCATTTCTAAAGATTGATGTCTTCAGTTGGAGTGAATGCGCTTGGGGCTCCTTCTTTAATGTTAATTTGTGAAAAGATTAAGGTCACTTTTCTTTAAACGTTCACAGAAACTGTATTTAGAGAAAAGCAACAGAGTTCCACCGTCACCGATTTGATTTAACGCTAAATAAAAAAAAGCAACAACATACTTAACTTTTAACAATAACAAGCATCGCAGCAACTCTGGAATTACTACCTTGATATTTCTGTCATTTTCTAGCACCCATATATATATATATATGGTTAAAGCACTTATTTAGAACAGGTCATGTGCATCAAAGACTTTGAATTAGTAGAACATCAATTAAAGTTTGTATTTAGCTTACAACAGGAGCATTTTGTTTAATCTAACTCACCTTGCTCCTTGCAGAAGTCCTGTTGTGTCATGGTGCTGGGCATTAACAGCTCTCCCACTGCAGGCTGGATGGACACACTGAACTGGTCCTCCTTGGTGCTGAGGGAGGGAAACAACAGTAAATCTAACATGAAGAGTTAAGCAGGAAACTTGTAGCTCAAAATACAAACAACCTCAAATTCATCTTAATCTGAATGACGTGTTTTGTGCACTTGTGTGTATTTATGCTTTGTTCGTGTATTAAACGTTTCTCTCATGATGGCCTTGCAAACCGCGCTCTGTGAATGGCATTTTGTACCAGATTGATTCCCCCATCGTGAACAGATTTTCTGATAAGGTTATTGATCGGCTGAGCAGCGGTGCCAATGGCATTCAGCAGGTTGATTTGGGCTGGGGCTGATTACTGGAGGAATAATTGTTATCCCAGTGAACCCGGATCAATTGCGGCTGATGTCTCACCTGGGAGTGCCGGCACAGAGCGGGTAGGAAAAGGAGAATTAACAAGGAACAAATGAGAGAGGAAAAAGGTAAAGAGAAGATGCAAACGTAAGGGAAGAGAAAGAGACTCGTGAGGGAGATGTGATGATGAATCTGGAGACACAGAACGAGAGCAGTAGCAGTAAAAGGGGAGTGAAAGAGATGTACAACTGAAGGTCTGAGGGAATAAAACAAGCCTGACTTGATATGAGTGGTTGTCAGGTTGTCTTACCACAACTGGAAGTTGGCTGCTTGTGTCGAGTCGCTGAAGTCAATACCCATGGAAACCGTCAGCGAGGCCTCTGGCTCCAGCCGCTCTGAGGATGGGAAAGAGGGGAGGAAAAAGGAAGAGTGAGTGACAAGGGCACAGTGCGCAACGTGGGGAAGGATGAAGCAAAGGGAGAGAAGAGGAGGACGAGGAAGAGGAGGAGGGGGAGGGGGGCAGCAGCAGAGTGGAACAGACAGGCATCCACAGCACTTGTGTTTTCTACTTCACAAAGCAAGGCCACCGTGTGTGAGAAATCTATCCTTCAATCTCATTCCCCCACACCTCTAGCCTCGGGGAAAGAAAAAAAAAAAAAACACATGAAGGACTAGCATATTTCCAAAACAACAGGCTTGTCAAAGAGAGCATCAGCATCAAGAGAGACGGGGTGAGGGAGACAGACAGAGCAGGCGAAGACAGAGAGTTAAGTAAAGCCAAAAAAATGCTGAAGAGAGAGTCTGGACAGCTGAATGGGAGAGGAGGGAGGAGGAGGAGGAGGAGGAGGAGGAGGAGGGAGGTTAAGGATGAGAAGAACACAGACAGACAGAAACATCCTCCACGCTTCCCCAGTCGGCCTGAGTTTCTCTCTCCGTGGAGCAGGGCTATTTTACTGTATAACTCTTTCCACAGACGGAGAGGACGAGAGACTCCAGAGGAAACCCTCTGAAAACAGAGCCATCATGGACTCACTTCCAATCCAGCCTTCACGGCTCAGATAACAGCCATGTTCTGCTTTTAGCTTTACTTTGGGCTCAGTATCCTTCTCCCTAGTCTTCTGTGTTAGTATAAACCATCAGATTAACTATTTAGAATACCACCTGAAGATGCTCATTTTATGAATAAATAACAACAAAATCGATCAAGGTGTGAGGATTCGATGAGGGGCCTTGTAGTTCATTCATGAAGGTCTGTCCAAAACCTCTAATCTAAAAGGATTATTCAACACTTTGGGAAATACGCCTATTCGCTTTCTTGCCGAGAATTAGATGAGGAGCAATACCACTCTCATGTTTGTACTCTAAATATGAAGCTTCAGCCAGGAGACGGTCTGCTTAGCTTAGCATAAAGACTGGAAACAGGTGGAAACAGCTAGCCTGGCTCCAAAGGTACCACATCCCTGTTGTCTTTTAAACCACATAAAAACTAAAAACAAAGCTACTTTTTATTTTGGCGTATGAAGTATTAAAAGGCAGAGGACATGCTAGTTGTTACCAATTAGTTAACAAGAAAGATGTTAATGTTGGTGGACATAAACAGTTAGAAAGTCACAAATACTATTTAATCATAAACCATTAAATTACAAGTTTCTCGTGAGCTGCATCAGAAACAAATGCACCTTGTAGAGGCAACATACAATATTTCTTCTTAAGCACAAACGGTCATGTGTTATCTCTTAACAGGACACAAACAAAACAGCAGTACATAAAGCTTTGTCTGTATTCATCCTCTGCAACTTATCCAAACCAACTCCAGCCACCCGCTCACAGTAGCCCGGCTCAATCGATCCAAATTACCCACTGTTTGGCTGCTTGAGTTCCTTCAATGCCCAATCAATCCCCTGCAATTGACAGTTTTAACGTGCTCCACCGCACACCAGTTCTGTGTGTGTGTGTGTGTTTGTTTGTGTGTGAAAACCTTGAGGGAGCACTGTTCTCAGTCTTATCATACCGAGTGCAGAGATCACACAACAGAGCGACAAGAAATATGGAGATGGTTGCATGTTTGTTCGTCCTGATCGATACTAATGAACAGGGATTAGCTGCAGCAATATTGGCTGTTTTCAGCAGGACAGGGCTATTTGCTGAGCTGATAGCAAACAGGCTTAAAGGTTTTTGATAACATAATGATCATTTAATATCTGTCTGAGAAAAACAATCATAGTATATATACTAGTATATAGGAAGAGCAGCAGAAAGTCATTGTGAATGACTACAAATATTGAACGGATTGTAATAAATGTGATTGTTTACGTTAGAGGGGGGAGGGGGAAACAACTGGGTGTGTAGGACATCCCAAATCTGCAAATACAACAACTGAGTTCAAGGTGGAGTTTGACCCACTTGTCACCCAACATGTGTGAAGACGAGCAGGTTTAGGCCAGAAGAATTATATATAATAAAAGAGAAAATGGGATCACGTAGAAGCTCTAAAGCCACATAAGTCTGATGTCTAAATCTGACAGGCCTTCTTGGGGACATGGACATGGGAAAAATGGAACAAAGTAAATAAATAGTATTTATATAGGAAGTTACTGGCACAGAGATTGAATAAATAAGGAAAATATATAATATCTAACAGCACACTGAAGACAATAAACATCGTGAGACGATAGAAATCAACCAATTAATTATTCCATGGGATTTGTTGACAATAAGACAAATATAGAATATCGCCAGCATTCAATTTCAATATCACATCTGCTGCCAATGTTACAAATCAATTAGCATTCTTACTACATAGTGGCTTTCTGATGAGTCTGCAGGGGAGTATTTTACACGTGTGGCACTGATACTCACCGATGGTGTTAAAGCAGTGGATGTTAAGGCTCGCTGGGCTTCGGTCTCCTATGTGGATCTCCTCCAGGCTGTGGTCTGAGCTGTTGGTCAGTATGACCTGTACAGCCACCATACTGGGCTGGTACAGACAGGGTTGCCTGGGGAAATGGTACTTGGCCGACAGACCTTTTCCTGTCATATGGTGAAGCAGCTCGTAGGTTTTCACGGGGCCGAAAGATGGAGTGGAGACCTAGAAAGAGATGAAAGACAAAGATAAAAGTGTGAGTTTTTTTACAGTAGTTTTGTGCGAACAAACATTGCTGACAAATCAAATGTCTTGATTGTCAGAGATATAAACTTCAGAGGACTGGATTGGATCTATTTACAACTAAGCACCGCTGGAAACAACAGAAAAGCAGTACATGCAGAACACTGTCCTGAAGCATAAAGCTCTCCACATCAACACGATATCCAGGGACGCCTTGTGCATTACAGCACAAATGCATCCACACAAGAGGACAGATTAATACAAGCATCTCCGGTCTTTCCATCACCTATGTTCATGCAATTCACCGTGTCCAATCAGCAGGCAGAATGCAGCACTTCTGAGTGGAGTGGGACCGAAGGTTGGCTGATAACTCCCCACCAACCCTCCCTTCATTAACTCTGTAGGGTAAAGAGGAGCCCATTTAAGAAATGTGCTCAATCAGCCCAGTTAGATGGAAATGGGCTGGATGCTCGGTCAAACCACGCTGAATAAAAACAACCTCTAATGAATAGAAACACAAGTGCCTGCATGGGCCAAACCTGCTGTTCGCAGGCCTTTTTAAAAGGGGCTTTTACCTTTTCAGAGGCAGGAAATTGCATTACCTTTGAGAGATAGGGAAAAGAAAGGAGGTGGATGTGGCGCTGGTGTATTTTTCTTCTCCTAAAAATTAATATCTTGTTACTTGAATGAACATTGTTCACACTTGGTAGCTTTCAGTTTTTCCACTTGATGGTGGCAACCGTCAGTTCTCATTAGAGCGATTAGGGGCTCGGCCCACACAAAGCAACACAACCCACTGAACGTACTGCGCTGTCAAACGCAAGAACATTCACACAACGCGCATAAACTTCTGCCAAAGAGGTCCGTCTGTCTTGAGCGACGGCATTAATTAGTTCAAAACAACAGGAAGGATGAAGTCTTTTCACACCCTCTGAAATACTTAGCACCTGAATGTATTCGTACACTGACACCCAGGCAACACTTACATGTATGTCATCCTGTTGAGTTCAGAGATAAAATGCTATTTACCGCCTCAAAGAGATAAGAAATTACCAAATCAAAACTCTCAAAGAAGAGTGACAAAAAGGGCAAAAACAATAAATATAACGTAGCATTATGTGTGGGAAAAAAAACAACAACCAGTGGCAGAAAAATCCAGTAAATAACAGACTTAAATTAAGCTAATTGAATATGACACAGTGGAAACATGACGGCACCGCTCACAGTGTCAGCGTACGTTGTTTTATTGAAGCCGGACGTACTGGCAGTGTGTTCTGACTCGGGTGAGAAATGTACGAGGCGTCCTCTCTCTGACTTGTCATGAGCTGCGCGAGGATGAAGAATCGGTTTGACATACAAACAAGAGCTGTGGAGATGAGTTTCAAAGTGCTCACTTCAGAGGGTGAGAACGCTCACTATCACTGTACTGAAGCAGCAAGACAGGAACACGGCAACAGGTTCGATAGTTAAATCACTATTAATTTCATATATTTACTTTAAATTTCAGCTCGGTGTCCCAGCTGAGAATTCACAAAGGATAATGATATATATCACATTTTTATACATCATTTATTTTGTTACTGCACTTTTGTGAGAATTCTTGGAATAACTTCTGGATTTCCATAAAGGAGGTCAAACTGTACATTCACTCGATCTGCCATTCAATTAATCGTCACTTGATCCCCTCTTTGTAAACAGTATGACACGTCCTCTGTTTGTGGTCAATTTATGACACAAGAACATGATGTCTGTTCCTTTATGTCAACAAAGAAGGAAAAGAGTGTATTTGTGACCTGTTTCCAGAGATGGAAGTGTTCTGTAGGGGCGGATAGACTCGGGGGTGAGCGCCACAGTTCGGGTATCATATTGGCACCAATATAAAACAGTCACATTAGATACAGAATAAACTGCCTCCCAGTCACAACACTATCTCCCAGTCCCCTTGACAGAGTAGCCCAAGCGCCTGTAAAAAAGGAGGTCAAACAAACATTTGTCGCCGTGTCGTAACGCTGCTGCGCCCTCACAAGCGCCCGTCACGCCACCGCCAGCCCGCAAATTTATTGGGCCACTTTTGGATGTGTCAGAGCAGTCGGTGTCGATAAAGCTGGCCATAATGTTTGCCACCCCATCACAACAGAGATTTACCTCCCTGACAGACACATCCTGCTTCAAGGTCCTGTCTGTCGCCTCGCCCCGAGCAGGCGGCAACAACGGCGGCGGCAGGAGGAAGGAACGGAGACAGGACAGGGCTTCAAACTGCTTATTATCACCAATTTGACACAGTGGACAGTTAAAGTGCCCACACAAGCCCCTTCACTCTTCCATCCATTGTTGTCCTGTTAGGCAGCACAAGCCCATAACACCTCAAGTGTAAATAAGAGAAGAGGAGGGACGTAACCTTGACTTCTCTGTCAGTCTCTGGTTGTTTTTTTGTTTTTTTTTATATTCTTTGGCTCTCATTCTCCACCCTGGACAGGAAGGAGGGAGGTGACAATGAGGGAGGAAGTTGATTGAGAGGCTCTATTATGTATCAACTTAAAGGAAGCTCCCGTGATGGATGACACAGACACCAGTCACCTTCAGAGCCCGGACGCCACGCTCCCAGCATCCTCTCTGGCAAATGACCTGAAAATCCCGCTGACATATTCAAAAAAAAAAAAAAAAAAAAAGGGGGCTAACCGGAGCCGGGTAGCCTTGTGCCGTGTGCATAAGAAGGCCAATTTAACAGAAAGTGGTGTGGCGAGTACAGAGATGTATGGGCGTATATTGAAAATCCATTTCTGTTTTTTTCAGACGCCGTCTGCCTCCAACAGCAGGGACAGGATTTCATTATGCTCTACAGGAGTTGTGAGGATTAAGGTAAGGGACATGTGTTTGACTTTAGGGCCTAATTGTTCCCCTCAGTCAAGAGATGACAATTAATTGAGGGGGCGTCACAAAGACCTTGACTGCAAATTTAATTAAATAAATGTTACTACAGCCATCTAAAACTACTTTAATGTAACAAGAAGTCTCTCCGGCGCATATAGACAGAGGTTACTTCATTTATGCCAATTTGTCAGTAAATTAGCTATTCTAAAATGATTAATTTTGAAATTTTCCATTAAAGAACATTAGCAACAATAGAGGACTGTTATTCAGAAACTGTATTGTCCTTCATCTAGTTTTGCAAGTATTGTTCACAAACTGGCAACAGTTTCTCTGCGTTAGCATGACATTTAATGCAACTGATGATTATTTTCATTAGTGAACAATGTGCTGATTATTCTGGATTAATCAATGAAATCGTTTGGGTCTATAAAATGTTAGAAATAGTGAAAAAAGCCTGTCTAAACTTCCTACCAAAGATATTCAACTTACTGTCGTAGAGGATGTATACAACGTGTGTATCTTTCTAAAACATTTAACATTTAAATAAAGTAGTTTTTTTTTTTGCATATGAATCACAGAGCTCCACCTTGACCAGCTAACGTTAATGCAAAAGGTTAATGCAAAGGGGCCATGAGTACTTTTGATACTTTAAGTACATTTTGCTGATAATACATCTGTCTTTTTACTTGAATGTAGGACTTTACTCTTTACTCTCCATCACTGGAAGAAACAATCTGCAAAATATCACAACAATCTGTTCCTATAGGCATCACACTGATCAATTTCAAAATAAAAGATTAGCTCATTTGGTGTAATTAAATAGCTAAGTGGTTAGTTGAGACAAGTGGAAGTCTCAGTTGTTGCAGCAGACGATGAAAAACAGCAGTGACAAAAGGAAGTGGACAGAAAAGATAAAATGCCTGCACACACATACATGCGTGTCCTCACACAGTTACTGAAAGGAACTAATGAGAAGAGAAATGCTGCAACAACAGCTGCATTAAAACACATTTCCCAAACTGCCCACTTGCTGCACAGGCTGCTGCACCGACTGGCTATTTCTGTGTGGGCATTTATTCCTATTTAAGAGGCAATCTCCGCAGTTTGAGTGGCAGCAGGAGGTTTGGAGGGCAGGGGCTGCTATATTCGTGGCGCTCGGGGTCCTTCTGCTGATTCATAATTAGACGTGAACCCAGAGCGCCCACTACGGGGAGGTCAGAGGGGTGAGGAGGGAGACGGGGGAGGAGGAGGGGGTGAGCTGGCGCCCGCCTGATGGACACCAAATGAACAAATTATGATGGCCCCCTCTGGGCGTGATGGGGTCAAACGCCCTGCGCCCCGCCGCTGACAGTTCAATTTCCCCCCAACGCAGCCCCATTCGCTGACTGCTAATTATGAATGAAAAGTTATCAGCCTCAGCCACCCCGCCGCACACACGGACAGCAGTCGGAAGAGGTTTGGGGTGAGGTGGGGGGGGGGGGGGGGTTTAAGAGGCATTTGCGAGAGATCCTAATGTCAAAATGTTATTAGAGAGAGCGGTAGCATGCAGAAACTGGGGAGAGCAGGAGGAGACAGAAGAGGAGGTGGGTCAAAGACAGTGACCAGGGTTAATCTAAATGCCTTTGATAACCATGCAGTAATTCTCTAAAAGGGCCCGAGCGCTCAGCTGAGACAGACTCGCTGCCTCTGTGGGCAGATTGCTGAGAAATAGAAATGACACTGAGGCCAGCGTGTGTGTGTGTGTGTGTGTGAGAGAGCTGTGTATGCACAGGGAGGGGCGTGTGTGAATAAAGGTGAGGTTATTTACCCTTGTCTATGAATCCCGATGCCCATCATGTATTTATGCATAGAATTGACTCTAAATCAGATGTTGATGTGCAAAAAGTTCCCTGTTCTAATCTGCATTTCTATTCTCTATTACTCCATGGCCTTCACCTGAGGAGGAGAGAGAGACGAACAAGACTCGCGCCGCATAAACGCTGGCCTGAGAGCAGCTGTCAATCACACTGACTGACAGGCGGGCAGACACCAGAATATAGAGTAACTCACCACAAAGCTTAGCGCAACGCCAGAGCTGGGACAGTGGAGAGGCCGCTCAGACAGCCGGGGGAAAGACATTCAGCTGCGGCGGGAACACATTTGTCTACGTGCAAACAAATCGTTTACCAGACTTCATAGAGAAATCAGTCACTTTTAAAGCATCTATGTAAAGCATGTATTTAACTTCATTTAGACTGTAAATTTATCTAAAATAAACTGATTTTTCTTTTTCATCAACTTCTTCATGCTTTTACACTTTGCCTGAAACTCTTAAACTTTAGAGGACAGATTTTAGCTGTCTTCTTCCAGGCTAAGCTAAGCTAAGCTAATCGGGCCGTACCCTTATATTTACCCTACATTTGTAAGAGTGGTATTGATCTTCTCATCTAACTCTCGGCAAGGAAACAAACAAGCATATTTCCCAAAATGTCAAACTATTGCTCTGATATTTAAACTCTACTACTGCTTCTTCTGTTTACTCTGTAGATATGGCACCTATTGTCTGTGCGTCCTAGAGGAGGGATCCCTCAGTTACAGAGGGTGTCATGTACCCAAATCATTTAGCATTTAGCAGGATATTCTTAAAACAAATATCGAGAGTTTGGCAATAATACAAACACTAAGTGGTACAAACTTAACTTGAAATAAAAACAACTCCACTCTCATTGCAACTTTTCCTCCTGCTAAATATTGTAGAAGTACGACTGAACTTAGATTCAGTTCTGATTAACAGACAATCGTCTGAATGGACAGCAGTTTATCAATTAAATTAAATTTTGGACTGTTGTTTGGAAAAACAAACATTTTAAGACAAAACCTTTGCAATATGGGAACTTGTTGACTGTTTTCTGACATTTTAATCATTAAGCAAACTAAAGATCACTTGCAGCCCTGTTTATAATTATGTGTAAGTTATTTACAGCGATAAATCAAATATAAGTAAATTCCAAAATAAAAGCACATGACAAACACCTGTGTGAATGCTGAACGTATTCAAATATTCTCTGATTTAAAATCTTCAAACAGCAGAGTTACCACAAACCCGGCCAGGAGACACAAAATAGACACAGCAACAGCAGGAAGAATGGTCTGGACATTTTCCTCCCCCCCCAGGGAGGGGGGCGAGATACAAAACACACAGACGTGCCGAGCTGCTCACATACTGAGGAGAGAAAGGAGCCGTCACACGAGGAAAGGTCAACCATCAGATATACGCATCGCCGAGACACGAGGGACACAACATCTGACAGAGAGAGATGGAAGGTGACAGAGAGGAGGAGGGAGATGAGAGAGAGAGAGAGAGAGAGAGAGAGAGAGAGAGACAGAGCGGGTGGACTTATAGATGAGACACAGAAATAGAGTTCAAGGGTGTGGAAGAGCAAAAGACAGCGAGGGTGAGAGAGACAGACTATAAGAGATACAGGAAACAGGCAGAGCAGTTGTTCTGTCCTGACTGGCTATAAATATAAGACGGCAGAAAAGGTCAATAGTTGGCGTCCGAGGCAGAAATGTTCCACCAGGGAGAGAGAGGCTCATTTCACCATCTCGTATGCTGCTCTGCTGTTCTGTCAGCGTCAAAGCGACGATTGACTCTCAACACTCGTTGATAGAGGAAATGTCATCCACACACACACACACACACACAAGTACACTAACCTGCATGGTGGAGGAGACGTTGGAGAGAGACAGGCCCTCGAGGTCGGACAGCAGGCTCGAGGAGAGGACCGAAGACTTTGGTGCGTTTGTGGGCGCAGGAGAAACTAAAGGACGACGCAAAGAAAACAGAAACTGAGAAGAGGCACGTTGCTGCCACTAGGGGGGCGCCAAACACTCAAATTTTCAAATTCTTTAAAACGTTTTAATAACTGCTTCTCTGGCCACTTGGGGGGGGGGGGCTGTAGGAAAAACACATCAACTGACACGTCATCACCTTATAACACGTGTCGGCAATCGGCACGTGTTCAATTGGGGGGGGGGGGGGCAGTGTAGTTTTACAAGAGTGGAAGACGCGGGCCTTCCAATATTTTTAGTTTATTTTAATTCATGTCAAAATAAAAGAGGTTTATAAAACTGTTTCAGGATTTTATCTGAGGGCGGAGATTTAAAATGTTAAAATGTTTTTTTGGGGGGTGGGGGGGGGGGTGGATCCTTCAAATCAAGGGTCTAAGGGTGTTGTATGTACAATATGTAATCACAAGGGTTTTTTTTCATTTAAATGAAGTGTATTATATTATTTATCTTTGTTATATATATATATATTATTTATCTTTATTAGACTTCATGCCAGCACCATGCACTGAATGACTGGGATAGGCTGGCACAGAATGAGGCACAGTAGCCCCCGCTTACATGCCTCTCTTCACGTGGGGGGGGGGATTGATTATTATTAAAGGAAACAAGCTTTTTAGGATTTACATGAGTCTTGTATTAATCTTGTTTGTAAGATTTCAAGAAAAATCCTGTTAAAGTTTTAACGCATTTTACTTTTCATCAAGATGCCAAACGTTGTTGTTGGAGGTCACTATTTTTGTTGTTGTGGAGCAACACTGGCTCCATTCATTTGGATCCGTGTTTCTGGCCACCTGACAAATGTAAGCCCAATACTCACTCTCCTGTTAGCTCTCTTCTGGGAGAATAACATCTGGGTCATCAGACGGAGATGCTCGACTTTCCTCTCTGAGAGTTTGCTAACTTTCTCCGTCTGCCATTTGGTCTTAGCCAGGTAGAATAGATTTGGTTTATTAGAGCTTTTTTTGGAGCCAGCTGCTGTTGGAAATAAGGGTTTATACACCGAGCTAAAGCAGGCTAAGAGAGCTGGGTGATAAATACATGTTCAGATAAACTCACAGTCATCTAGATCCAGTAAGGACACTTCCCTCTTGGACTTCACTTCCACCTGAAAAAAAAACACAAACACAGCAACACGACGATGAGCGCCACAGAAGGAGAGGACCAGGAAGAAAAAAAATGACAACTCAAAACAAGAGAACTGAAATTGTGTCTTCTGCTATTCAGAGGATGAAACGCTTCAATTTTGCTGACAGTGTCTCTCAAGACGTGACACATTCATCCCAAAAAACAGACGCGTTTATGCGTAACGCGCCTGGAATCTCCGATGGCCAGTCATGCACAGTGTCGTGTCACAACCGATACACGCCACCCCCGTGCGACTGAGGCGAGCTTGTCAGGTGTTGACTTGTGGGAATTACAACACACTCCTTTAGCTCGCACCACAACAGGCCCAATAAAAACGCATTTAAAGCGTACGAGCAGCTTTTATCACCCGTTCTCCACACCCTCCTAACCGACCACGGCTCCATTCACGTCACATAAAGAACCATAAAATTCCACTCTGCATACTCCCGGCTGGAAGACGGGAGGGGGGGGGGGGGGGACAGAACAACAGGACAGAGGAGGGGGAGTGAGGAATGAGAGCGAAAACAAACAATAAAGTTAGAGGCCGTATCTTATCAGATCTTCTCTGACTGTCGCTCGGTGGTGGTAATAGAGACGGAAACCTTGTTAGCAAATAAGAGGCCTGGAGGAGCGAGAGAGAGAGAGATGCATAATTCATAGGCCATGTCCAAATGACAAACTGTATGAAATGAGAGTTTCATAGTGCAGAAAAGGAAAGAGAGGGTGAGACAATGTGATGTGCATGACAGGTAAGGAAAAAGACGGTGAGGGCTGAGAAGGGGACGAATGAAAGACTTGAAGAGAAAACAGAAAGCTGATGTCAGAGGAGCGAAATTATATCCCACGATATAAATTGACTTTCGCCACATGTGTACCTGGGGAACAACAACTCTCTGGGAGAACACGGGGTTTAATCTCCTTGATCTTGTTTACAATAACACCGGTTTAAACATGATGCATTGTAGAATAGATCAGATCAGGGGATGAATATTTGATTCTGACTGAACCTGAGCTGAACATTACAGTATGACAAATGCGTGTTTCTCCTGTGAATTCTTTAGTTATTAGATGTTTGATAACAGCTCCAAGTCAACATCTGTTGTATTTAGCCACAACTGCCTGCAGTGTGTTGTCACGGCTACAAAGATCCATATAAACTGTCAGGTATCTATTTTTAATGTCTAGCTTTTTGTATAGAAGTTGAAATTCACCCCAACATTTCTTACAGTGTAGTATCGCTTCAAGGCCATTATGGAGACCAGTAACTCTTGCCATGGCATGGGAGTGTTATATTAAGATAGATTTGAGCTTATTGTGTATTTTGCTTACATAAATGTATATTTTTAGCATACTATTTGGATAATGTTGGACATCCGTATGACCCAGAAGCATAAAATAAAAACTATGAAGAGGGAATAAAATCTGTGCTATACTTAAGTTCTCCTGCTTCCTATCTAATATATAAGAATATACTTAACTTGTCTAACATTTATGATTGTGTGTATTTTAGCATTAGAGTGCTCCTCATCTGGATAAGTCAAAATGCACACAATGATAAATCATCATGTGACACATCTGCTGGATTTGTTTAACTTAAGTATGTGTAAGTGTGAAAATGTCACATGACCGATCAATAGACTGGAAACAATCTCAGACACCATCCTAATGAAGGCAAGATCAGCTAAAAACATCAAGTGAATGAAGCACGGTGTCCTTATCTTTGATGGAGCTCACACTGGTCTGCACCTCAAAGTTATAGATTGTTCTGTTACTCAGTTAAACCATTTGTTCATCCTAGATCCAAATTCACTTCCTGGACCTCACCTTGGGTTTGGACTTTGCATCACTCTTCTTCCTCTGTGCTGCGAGGGCGTCCGAATCAGAGTCGTCCTCGGAGTCGGTTTCTGAGCCGGAGGAGCTTTCGGGGGACGAGCTGCTGGCCTGGGCTGCAGGTCCGTTGCCGTTTTCATCGGAGTCACTGAAACACAGCAAAACGTACCTCAGATATGGCATCAATACAAGTAATAGAATACATATATATATGTCCATTTACATAAAACACTTCCACGTATATCATTTGAACAAATACTTTTGAAACCAGCAGGCAGAGAAAACTTGGCAACATGTTTTTATTTCCACCCAAACTGAAAGCTTAAGCTTGGCCCCCGGTCAGAACAACAGCGATCAATCTGTTTTTGTTTGCGAAGTTAATTCAATGTTGCATTCACTCAAAAAAGATTTTCTCCATCTTTCTCCTCTCTCTTTCACTTCGCTCTGTCCCTCTTCAATTTGTCCCGATAATGAGTGTTTACTCCGCCTGCCTGGGATTTTCAGCCGTTAAATTAATGAGGGGAATTGTGACGGTAACTGGCTTTTTAACTTGGGCGATGATGAAAAGCCAGTATTAATTTGGCCTACAGATTTCATTTGCTGCGAACAGGAAAAAGTGATATAAATCACTGTGGGCCTGATTAGGCCCTGCCTGAAATGACTGGGCCATAATGAGGGCATTATGCTGTGTTTGTTGTGGAAGCACTGGGGTGAGCTGCTCTAATTACTGTGTGTATGTGTGTGTGTGTGCGTTTGTGTGTGTTTGAGCACCGGGGTGAGTTGCTCTAATTATACTCTCTAATGGAGAGAACAGGGTCAGTCGGCGGCCTGTCACACAGCGAAATCAGGTACATTCTGTGTGAGTTTGTGTGTCCGTGAGCAAATGAAGTAGAGTGCATAAGAAACTAAATTTGCCAGTGTGTAAGAGAGTGTACGTGGGCATATTCAGTAGTAATGACTCAAATCTCATTCATTGGTAACACCAGGCTGCTAAATGACCAATCAAAAGTCATTATCCATTAGCCATGTAAATGTGGGTTACGCTACTGGAGGAAAATTCTCCTTGATTAGCTTGTTAATGGAATTCACACTAACGATATTCTAGCAGCTCTGCCAGCCTGGGGTGTGTGTGTGTGTGTGTGTGTGAGATGTAGAGAGAGAAGGGAAAGAGAAGGTGTATACACAGTACGATAGGTCTGTCAGACTATACGGTTACCTCCCTCAAGTAAAATCTGGTAAAATTTGACTGAGGTTTGGTTGTTTGGTGTTTTCCATCTTCCAAAGGACTCACAACAATGTTATTAAGTCCAGGGACTAAATGTAGAATTCTCACTCAAACACTAGACAGCATCTATTTTCGAAAGGTATCCTATCCTGTGTTGGCTAAGATTTACTTGATTTGATTTTATTCCCAAATTCCCAATGTATTTGTTACAAGTTCAATAGTGTTTGGCCAGTTGGCTACAAACACACCTATGAGCAGTGGTGGACGAAGTACTCAGATCCTTTACATAAGTAAAATAAGTACAAATACCACGGTCTGAAAATACTCCATTTAAAGTGAAAGTCCTGAATTCAAAATGTTCCTTAAGTAAAAGTACTCATTATGCAGAAAGCTCTTTTCAAAGTGATATTATTACAGAATATTATATTATGTTATTATCTTTTTATCAATAACAGATACATGTAAGAGCTTTTTGATGATGTAGTTACAGCCAATTTCAGATACTTTATATACTGCTGGGTAGATTAGTAGTATAGAACTGTATCATATCATACAGCATATCATATGTAATATCATAAGAGTCTAATAAATGTAGTGGAATAAAAGAAATACAACAATTCCCTCAGAAAAACAGTGGAGTAGAAGTATGTCAAGATTGTATTTAAGTTCAGTACTTGAGTAAATCCACTACTCGTGTGTCCACATGTGTGTTAGTATCATTATTTTATTATTTATTTATCATTTCCTCTTAGTTTAGGAACCGTTGCACTGCGTCCATGCAGCGGTGCAGCGCTGCATTCACTACCGCATCATTTGCCGGAAAATAAATGAAACACGAACATAAATTGCCGCAGATGCTGCAGCTCGGATTGTTCAGACTCTACTCAGGTATAATGAAGGCATAAGCCAAAACATGTTGGAATAAATACCTAATCTTTTTCTCCATTCAGGGGAGTGTCCATCCAATTCTTTTTCACTCAAGTTTCTGATTCTGGCACACAGTTTGTTTTGGGGTGCGTTTCATCTTTTTCAATGTATCACATGTGACTCAAAAACGTCTCTGCAAAGATATAAAAATCCAGCGAGTATAAGAATCTAAATATTTTCCGGGCAAATATACTGCAAACGTTTGTGGGTTTTGGGACGAGAAGCTCAAACTGAACAGAAGGAAGTATCGTGCCAGCAGGTGGGTTGTCATATAGATGATAGAAATGGCTGAAGTTGTGAACAGATGGGGGTTCGAGCTTATTGATGCAGCAAAGCACTGATCACATTTGTTGTTGACTACAACTCCGGAGCCTCTCACAAACACACACCTGTCTAATTAGCTAAGCGAGAAAGAGAAAAAGAGAAACAGGTAACATCTGGACACACTAAATTCGCAGGGAAGAAAAATTATGCTTTCAGAGTCTCACAGGCGGGAGGGAGTTCTCTGTACCTGTCAGCAGCTGTTGGCTTGCTCTTCTTCTGTGGTGCCTTCTTGGTCTTTTTCTTCTTTTTTTGTTCAGATTCAGATTCACTGGAGCTCCTTTCAGATCCACTGGAACTCTTTCCAGAGTCACTGGAGGTCTTTTCTGACTCTTCACTGCTTTCCTCCTCACTCTCACTGCCCGACTCTGTGCAGACACACATACATTATGCATATCAAACATATGCTTGGTGAATTAAAAGTTATAATCCTGATACTTTCATTAAATCAATCCCTGTCTCTGTATAGTAGTTTTCACTGTATGTGGCGGAGTCCGCCGTTCCCGCCCAGGTTTCAAATTGTCTTCACACACACACAGCATGCACATAATCCAGCATTACGGTTTTTGTAATTTTGATAGCAACTTCACCGTTTACTGTTCACTCTCCGTTTGCTAGCATTGACTGCTAATGCGAAACCAACATTTCCTACTGCTGCTGCGTCACATTAAAAGCATTCAAATGGCGAAACACAGGATGGCTTTTACTGTGAAGCAGTCACAGGAAACTGTTGTATTTCTGATAAAAGCAGCTGCTCAAACAGTGTTTGCTGCCTCCAGAGTTCAGGGACCCGTAGTGTTAACCCTGCACTAGCTGTCAGCTGCCAGTAACCAGAGGTGTTTCCAAATCAACCACGACTGAGTTAGGTTAGTTAAAAACATACACCCTCAAAACACACAGACAGAAACTAACCTTCACCACTGCTGCTGCTGCTGTCTTCACTGCCACTGCTCTCAGATCCTTCCTCTTCTTTCTCCTCCTCATCGTCCGAGTAGAACTTATCAGATTTGGGTTGCTTGGATTTCCCAACTGACGGTGCCCACTCTTTCACCTAAACAGATATGGTGGAGGAAAGTGAGTGTCAATCAAATTTGAGATTCTTAATTTAGGGATGAGCGTACTGCCAGATTTTTTATTATTATCAAATCGTTTTTTGCTTTTCAGGTGCTCAATTGGAAGAACTAATTATTCCGCAACTGCACAGTCATCAAAAATATACTTACAGACCCAACTATTCACACGAAGTAAAGAGCATCTAGCCGTTGGTAGTATGTGAGGAGCTGATATAGTGGTATAGACACATTGTATACCTCTCAATCACTTTAATAAAATGCAATGAAATTAATCAATAAACCAAAATTAATTCACCCAACATTCTCCAATTCTTGCCCAGATTTTCCAAGTTACTAGACATCATATTCAAAACTAGGAGTAAAGTTTGTGTTCTGCTTTATTGTTGTATATTGTTTTGTTAGGATGCCCATTAGCTGCCACAAAGGAACAATGATAAAGCTTCAGCTGGTGCTCAGACAAAAAAAAAAAATTAAAACTAGAATCAATAACATTCCTAAGTGGAAAAACAAAGCCCTTTAATTTTTGTAATTTCTGTCCTTTAACTTATAACGAGGCTCAAAAAGTTCTCGTCTGTGAGCTGAATGGAACAGAAACCGATACGTCCAACAAAACAAGATTGTTAAATGATCAGGTAGCAAACAACAAAGTAATGATTCATCAAGCTTCTCGTTGAAACATCACCTCTGCCTCTTTAACTTCAGGTTAATTATTCACATCTTACACTCTACTGGAATCCTATTTTTCTCTTTATTCTGCTTTATTCCATTTATGTTTATTTCTATCCTCTATTTCATTTCATGTTTAAAATCCAGTTTATATGTATCTTTTCATAATCGCCTTCTAACTTTAAACTTTAACTAAAATGGGTCACAAACATGTAGTTTAATTCTTAAAAAGGCTCAGTAATTTCCTAAAACAGCTGGGCACTGACATTTTTTAGCAAACAATGGAATAACTGAAAATACATGTTTTGATTGATTGATTGGTGGTTTTGGTCTCCTCACAACGAGAAAAATATAGACTACTGCCAGCCTTATCCTTTAATGCCTTTTTATGTTGCTTTCTTGTTGAATGATACTTTACGAATAAACTTGTTTTGCTTTTCATCCCTCGTACATCAGAAGTGTTTTAACTACGGTGCAATTTCTTTAGGCCATTCTGCATTTTTCTGAAGAAATTGTAAATTGGCTTTTCAATCGCTGGTCTGTTGGACATTATATGAAGACTCAAGTCAACGCCCTAGATCAAAGACGGATAATAAAAAGCCAGTGGAAATACTGCTCATCATTATTGAGTCCAACTTCAATTCAACCTGGCACTTCATTTGGTTAGTGAAGTGCTGGTGAGTGGTGATGGTCGTGACCCACAATGTTATGTTGATGCACAACTATTAATGAGCCTTTTGAAGGCTAATATTTCATTTTCAACTTCTAGCACTTTAAATCATTAAAAATATGCTAATCTCTCAGTGACGTTATCCTCTGTAATGTAAACAACATCTAATAGAAATAGCAGCCTAATGAGAGGCACTTTAACATGACCTATAATGAATTGATGAACCACTACCGCTGCAACTAATGATTATTTTCATTATCGATTAGATCATTTTATCTATGAATCGATTCATTGTTTGGTTCAAATTGTAAGAATTAGGCACGTATGAAATATATCTATGATAAGGAGTTTGTCAGGAAGGTGGATTCCTTACAGGCTCAATGACCTCCACGTTCCTCACTGATTGGTCGGGAGCAACCTCTGGCCAGTCTGAGAGCTCCTGGTATCCAGTAGCTTTAGTATTGAGGCTGTGGGAGAGAGTGCCCAGTTGGAAACGGTCTCGATCTGAAAGTAAGGGAAAAGAGAAAGGATTTGTTTTAAAAATGGGAAACAAAATGACAGAAAATGAAACGAGTGAAAAGATGAGAGAGGTCCTTTTAAAGTATTGGCAAATAAAATCAAAGATCAGGCCAAAAACAAAGGCAGTATGGCAGATAGAGGAAGGTTCAAAGTCACCTCAGGCTGTCCTTAATGAGGCGGCCACTGGCTGCATGTCACTGTATACATATATAGAGCTTTAATATAAGATCCAGGCTCATGCTTTTGATATCAGCTCTCTGTTTCTGTGTGCACACATCAGGTAATCAATGTCTGTGCCTTGGGAGGTATGCTCTAAAAACTGTGCCTTGAAAACAAAAAACAAAAACAAGACTTAAATTGTGAATATTAAGAATGACAGGGGTGGTTAACGCTTTCCATAAACATCCAGTAGGTGCAAACTGCCGCTGAATTTTAATGCTGCAGGAGGCAGTTTCTGTCCCTTTTGTCAAGAAAGGAGAGAGAGAGAGAGAAGAGACAGCTAAATGAGGGAGATTTACTTCCCTCTGAGTGTCTGAAAAAGGTTAGCATTAGCTCAATTATTTATCCATCTCATTAGTCCAAGGTAAAGGGGTCTGACCTAACTGCCCTTCAGAGAGATAGACACACCAGAATAATAAAACCACTGCCTGAATCAACTTTGCATAACACTTGAAATAGAGCCACCGGATGATAAATAGAAGAATTACCAGAGATGAATGGTATTTAGTCTTAAACGTTCGAGCTATTTAGAGGATTTAATACGTTTCAAAATAAGAATAAGAGGTTTGTATTAGAAACGTATGAAGTACCTTTGAAGGCAGACTCAAGCACTGGGGCTGGTTTGGGGGCCAGTAGGATGCGTCGAGCGTACTTGTTGAGGGCGCCGCTCTTCTCGCTGGGCACTATCAGCTGTCTTATGAAGCGCGTTCGGTCTCTGATATCGTAGTTCTGGTCGTACTTGCCGAGATTCAGGATGTACTGGGTCAGCAGCTTGGTCTGAGGCCAGAGAAGGCGTGGGGGTTGGGTGAAGAGATGGAAGGAGAAAAGTAGGATAACGTGCGAGACGGCAGACAAGGATCTGTGAGTAAAGACTGATGTGAATGATGTTTACGAGACTGATTTAGCAGAGAAAGGAATACGTCGACATTTTAGGAAAAACACCTTTTTGTTTTCTCGCTGAGAGACGATCATTAAAACTCTCACGTCTGTGCAACAAGTATAGAGCTGAAAACAATGACTTCAGTCGCTGTTTGCCAAGAAATACAGCAGCTACAGCGCGTAAAACCACGACGTGTCATTTTGAAATGACTGTTTTCGTTTGGATTAAACGAACAAGATATAATGTGATAATTATAGAGCTTGTTTGTAGGTGTATTTTTAAACTTTGGATAGAGCCTGTTTCCATCTGTTTTCAGTCTTTATGCTAAGCTAGGCTAACTATGTACTTAGGGCACATGCACGACAGTGATCTTCTCATCTAAATATTGGCCACAAAGAGAATGAACGTATTTTCCTAAATTGTTGAACTAGTCCGTTAAACATAGATAAAAACAGGAATATAGCCATGAACTTCATGTGCAACCAATTAAATTGAGCAAGGATTGCCATTAACGACTGCCCCTTAATGACATCTGACATCTCCTTCACCCCCTTTTGTCTCCAGGTCGTTCCCACATTTTCTTCTTCTTTAAACAGGCTTGGTTCTTATTTCATCCTGGATAAGTAAAAAGAGCCCTTCCTCTGACCCAAAACATGGAGAAACAGCACTTTCACTGATGTATATTATTTAGGAAGGCATAAAAACAAAACTTACTGCTGATTATAATAACCCGAACCCTTTTCTGCATCGTCTTTGTCTCTCCCTCTCTTCTTCTCCATCCTCCCCGACACATTACGAGGAGCAAGAGGTGTAATGATGTGGTCGTTTGGAGGGGCAGCGTCTGGGCTCATAAACCCAGCTCAGAGGCCAAAATCACCCCATCTAACTGAATGGGCCTGTAGACACCAAGCTGTGCTAGGAGATGCTCCATTACATTAAAGCTGTCTCATTCACAGCTCTATATTTAAACTGCAGCATTTAGCTCTGAGTGGCAGAAGTGTTCAGTTACAGCAACATAAAGATGTTTCTTGTGTAATAAAAAAAACTTCACATTTAGATAACAGGGATCTGATACATACATGTGCTACTTTTCAAAAAGAAATCAGTAGCGTTAATCCAGCTCCATCAACGTCAACAAAACACGTGTCTTGGCACTGCCCTTTTATTTTGTACCTGCTTGGAGTTGGTCAGGTAGAGTTTGGCTGCCAGGTTGACTATCTGCAGCTTCACAATGTCCTCCTCTGCCGTGAAAGTCTTTGCCATCTTACGAAGCACATCAGGTGCAATTTTTGGCACCCTCTCACAGTACTCTCCCATCAGCCACAGGATGCTGGCTCGGGCCATGGGGACCTACAAGTTCGGGTGACAAATTAAAGAGAAAGAGCAGCGGATACTCAGTGTACCGGCACAAATACAATTGGATCAACGGCACGAACAACGGTGAATCGTACCGTGATGTTGTCGAAGAGCTTGGCCATGTGTTTGATGATCTCGCTGTGCTGGGTGGGCTGAGTCTGAAGCAGCTTCTTGATCACCACCACGCTCTCAGCCACCACCGTCTCTGCAAAGACAACGAACAGGAAGTTCTCACAAGAGACACGAGCACCTTAACACACCGAGGAAGGAAAACACTGTGCGACAAAAGGGCGCCGCAGATATCTGTAATCAACGAATTTTACCGTCTCTGTTGGAAAGCAGCAGCACCAGACCGTTGAGGCAGGTGTCCGTCACCTCAGAGATGTTGGTGGCACACCTGCCGATGGCCTGAATGGTGGCCGCCGCAAACGCCTTGTCCTGGCTCTTCACATAGGTCTGAAAAACAAGATCGAGGACGGGGACGGCGAAGGGAAGAAACTGTTTAAAAGTCACCAGGAAGTGGAAAACCGAAAAGAAACAAAACACACACCTGAAATTCCCTCAGAATAGTGGAGATGTTGGCTTCATTGGCCAGGTTGGTCAGGATCTCCAACTACAAAAAAAAAAACATAAAAGGGAGAGTGTTCAGTGTTCAGAAATCAGTGTGGGAACTTTGGGTGCTGAGTTTCTTGCAGTTCATAAAAGCAGTTCTTTTCCCTCTGAGTCAAATTCAAATAAAACAATTGTTTCTACATTTACAAACTTGAATTTCTCCTGCAGACACATGTTTAAAAGTTTTACATCATTTCACAAGCTCAAAATCTTACTGACCCTGATTGGAGGCCATATTGTGGCACAGTATGCTCATAACGCACAAAATAAACCGGTAGTTACCTTCAGTGTTTTGATATGTGTCGCATCTGTAGATCTCACATAGAAACTCTTCATGAAGGGCTCAAACATCCCCTGTTTGGAGACAACTCTTGTTATTAGACGGCCTGCGTCAACGCAATTATTGTTCTGCTGTCCATTCAGCCAGCAGACCAACTTACCTTCCTCTGAATGGACATTGTGGCTATGTTCTGAAGCACGATGTACTGCACCTCTCTGCGCAGAAGAGAAAGACGTAACATATTCAGACTTCAACGACATGGATGCAGAGATAAAGTGAAGATGGGGACTCAGGAGGAGGCCAACTAGGGAGAGGCAGCATCTTTACATTACCTGTGGCTTCTCAGCAGTCGAACCAGCGACTTGGTGACAACGCTGACTTCATGCTTTGGGGCCAAATGCCAATAGAGCTGAGCGACAGACATCACCACCTACAACACAGTCAGACATTAAATGGATTTAAATATCTTAACACATTTTAAATGTCTGTTTTTTTTCTTGCTTTTTAAACTTCTCGTTGTTTGTTTTAATGTTCAACCCACTTTTTACATCTCCAACTCGAATTTCGTGTTTTTTTTTAACACTCAGAAAAGCACTTAGTAACTTTTAAGTGCTTTATTGTTATTCTAATTATTACACCACCTACTGCATTTCACCATCTGTCTACCCGAGCTAAAAATACAATTCCTTCACGTGCATCTCTTGGGGCTCTATCGACGGCATAAAGGTAATTTTTCAGCGGAGCTTTAAATAGCAGGCGGACGTGTGTCCATCGTTGCAGGCAGAATGAAAGGGTTCAGGCGTCTATGAAGATGGAGGATGTCACTGTGTTGTCGCGAGTAAAGACACAGCATGTCACATTTTAATCAACACTTTCATTTGGGAACATTTTTCCTCCCGCTGCTACACAGCGACAGAGACCTTGAGACTCCTGGGTGATGGAGATCTGCACTCACTGTGTTTTTTATCTTTTTTTTTTTTCCCAGTCTTGGGGGGTGGGAGGGGGGTGCACTATGGCAGGTATATATGTGTGTATTCTTGTGTTTTTGTGTCGTGTGTCCAGGTGTGCGTTTTGTATTTGTGCATTACTGCTGGGGAGGTGTGTGTACGTCCATACAGGGCTACAAGAAGAGGCTGCACTCAGGAACCCTGATCAGTGTTTACATCTCTCCACATTAAAAAAGCAGCGCACACGTTTACACTTTCTCACACAATGAATTTCAATCGTCTTCCTCTCAGATGTAACTCACGGCCGTGTTCCTGCTCTGCAGCAGAGGTTTGGTGTTCCTGAGCAGCAGCCTGTGATCAGGGTCCATGATGTAGGGCTTGGTCTCCGTCTGGTCTCGTTTCTCCTCAGAGTCGGAGTCATAGAACGTTTTCTCATTATTCTCGTCAAACATGGCACCCTGAAACACAAACAACACAAAACATCACACTAATGCGTTAACCTATCTCCCTCAGACATCCACAATGTTTTTCATTCGATTATTGTGATCTAAAGTTGCCCAAACTTCAATTTGTTTGTGGTATTTACATTTTTACTTGAGCTGAAGGATTATTGGCCCCCGTGGATTGAGCAAATTGACTTATTAAATATTTTATATTGGCAGTATTTTAATTATATTGTTTTTAATGCCTCAAGAATCGTAAAGAGGAGCCATTACACATTTCCCCAGAAACACATTTTGTACAGAAATCCAATATTGTTAAATGGCTCTAATGCCAAATAAATAAAACACACTGAAAATTTAAATACAGGAGTTTAACTCTCTCCTGTTGTACATTTCTAGAATTATATGTTTAAAAGGATAAGGCTGGCGTTATTCAATATTTTTGCTATTGTCAACAAAGCCAACCATGCCTCAGTCAACACCTCTCTGCATCCCCAGCCTGTTTGTGGAGCTTACTGGATCCTGCTGAAGATGTAAACTTCAAAAATGGGTCAGGAGTGCCTCACCTCCTTCCAGGGACTGGTGAACTGCGTCCTGGCGTAGCGCGTCAGCATGGAGATGATGACCACCTGGCCCCACTCCTCCACATCCACCAACAGATTGCACAGCTTTCTGTAGTTCTTGTGGATCAGGTCAATGCGATCCGGACACACTTCCTCAAAAGCCATGACCACACTGCCGGCCACCAGCTGCAGAGAAGAACGAAGGGAAGTCGAAGGACAGAGAGGAACCAACTCGTGAGGGGAAATGTTTTGTTTCTCTGCTTTATTAACATTCGAGTTAATGGAACAAGTTTAACAAACACTTTATCTCTTAAAAAAGCCGTAATATACAAACTCTAGAGAAATAAAAGACTGGTTAACGGATGTGACCAGTGTCAAAAAAAGTAGTATTATAGCACTTAAAAAAAGACAATACCAATTTACCACTTTGATTACAATACACACAGTTCAGCCTCTAAGTAGTTAGTTGACAATTAGAAGGAAAATGTCTGCGCTTAAAGTTTAACCTGACTAAATGTATACGACCCTGTGAAAGAAATCCATCAACGAGAGTGTTTCTCATATTTTTTCCGTAAATTATATTTTTTTTTTTTCTCGGGTACAAAACTCATTTTATGTTCAATTCACGGAGGAAAGAGGACAAGGAGGAAGCAGCCGCTGAGAGAGCCAATAATCAACTGTGTTTTATTGCTAGGAGGAAAAAACCCATTTGGCTGTTGCATGCCCCCCCACCCACCCACCCACCCAACTGCCTGCTGGCTCGCTGACTGACTGTGAGACTGAGTGAGTGACATGGTGGTGTATTAATATGCAAACAGCATTATCATGGTGAGGAAGAAGAAGAGAAAGGGAGCAGAATCTGGTCTTCCCAATTAAAGCCTTCTGGCCTCCGGTGGCCCTGTGGGAACCCAGCGCATTTACCCATCAGCATTGCCATGAGTCTGCATTGATCGTGCATGCGTTTGTGTATGAAATGTGTATGTGCACGGCTGCTGTCTATAGATTCTGAGAAATCTGGACCTTAAATCCCAGTGACAATTAGCCTTTCTGACATTCACACACTAACATTGATGACTGGATTACTAGAGGGATGAAAAAAAACTACATTTTATGGGTTCACGCTGATGTTTGAAGCGATGTTCATTGAACGACCCACAGATATTCTATGTACATTCAGACAATGACTCTTGCAGGTAGATCCAGCGAGGGTAATTACATGATAAAACTAGCTCAGTGTCAACAGTCTTGCATGTTATCATACGTAATTTACACTTGCCAGTTTATTAGGTACGCCTCGCTAAAATGAATGCAGTCTAATACAACAGTCCTGCAGTAAATCTTCCCTTCATGAAGGTTACAACATTCAGATTTTGTTGAAACTTTATTTTAGAGACGTGTTGATTCACTTGTGGTCATTTTGGAGGCTGTTGAATTGTACTGCTACAGGTGTTTCTGTTATTTTGTCCACTCCATTTATATCAATGAAGGTAATTACTCTCTGTATAATGCAAAAATATAAACACTTCATGGAGGGAGGATGTACTGCAAGACTGCTGTATTAGACTGCACTAGTTTTAGCTAGGTGAACCTAATAAACTGGAAACTGAGTGCATTTCTATTGACAGCCAAGACATCTCCACAGCTATTAAGAATATAAAATAAGCATTTATATTTGGTTTCACAATTTACATCACCTCAACTCATCGTGACATATATGTCTCGATGAGCACAAACATCACACGTTGTATGTAATGAGTCATCTTTTTGATTTAGCCTCAGCAGGACCGATAATGGTGCAATCCATCTTTGTAAAATAAACTGTATCCTGTTTCTGTAAATATGTGGCTTCATCTGAGAGAAAAGGAAGTGAGATTTTCTTCCATTTACATTCAGATATGATCAATTTACTGAGAAAGTTTACCTGATTTGAGCTTGATAGCAGACATTTTGACCTTAAGGGCCCTGGTGTTGTGCATACGAGCTTACTGGAACATCCAAATGGAACAGAGCCACCATTAATTAATTATTATTAATTACACCTGTGCTTTCCTTGCTGTGACAAGTCAAAATGCTGTGATGGTCTTTTGGTACCACAGACTGTGTAAAAAAAAGTGGGCGTAGCCACCGTGATGTCACCCATTGGTTTGTGGACTACAGCCTCGTGTTTGGCATTTTGGGCATCACCATTTAGTTTTTGGGGGGTTTTTTTGAAACCAGAAGAGACCATATTTGGACGAGAGGGTGGAGCTGTGGATCTCAGAACCTGAGGACACCATGCACACCCACCTATACCTGCAACCTGACTGCATCTGGCGTGGTAGCGACTTGTCAATCACAAAGTAGCCCCGCCTTAAAGCATACCCTGCTTTATCGTCTATTTACAAAATGAACATAATGCTGTACTGAAGAACGATTGAGACCATAAACTCATCAGGACAATGTTTACTGAGGTAATAAATCAAGTGAGAAGTCGGGTCATTTTCTCATAGACTTCTATACAATCGCACCTCTTTTTGGAACCAGTGGACTCGCCCCCTGCTGGCCATTAGGAAGAATGCAGGTTTAAAGCACTTCACCTTTCAGACCCTTTCAGGTGGTTTTGGTTTTAAAGACATCTGTCTGTGAGATTTCTGCCACCAAACCAATAAAAAGGAGACAAATGTCAACAGCAGCTTCTCTTTCCAGAAACACTGGAGTGGATAATCCACAAAACACGACGTGAACTGTTTTTTAAAAAGGGACTAACAGGAAGTATCGGTATGAGAACTGTTCACAGTGAAATTTGAGCAATACAGGTTTGTACATGTCTATGTTAAAGTAGCTTTTCAGTTAACATCTCAGCCAACATATTCAACTCTGGATAAATATGCTCAAAAGCAGTCAATTAGAATATACACTTTCAGCATGTAGCATGCTCTCCCCCCAGGTATCATGACGTTCTCCCCAGGTCTCTTCCTGTCTCTTAGGCTATTACAGGCAGCACTGTCTCCGAGCATGTGGATCCTGCCACGAGGCTTTCTGCATTCTCTACCAACTTCCCCCATTAGACACAGCTCCAAGGTAAACTACATGCACCATCAACAAAACTGACACCCCAATCTATGGAGTTCATACACCTCCTCCTCCTCCACCTCGACCATATTATCTACCCTGCGTGACAAGCCGGTAATGGAAAAATCACACTAAGCAAATGGTTCTTCTAATAACAATAAATTTCCTATAAAATTATGAAGGGCCCAAACCGTTTCCTTGCATCTATTTTGCTATGAATTCTAATTAGGATGCCAGAGAGGCAGAGAGTGCTGGGTCATCACGCCAGAGACGACGTGCGCCTTTTTGATTGATGGCCCGGTGCGGGGTCGGCCTATCCTCCCTTCGCTCGCTCTTCTCCAGCTCTCTTCCTCCTCCCTCCCTTTTTCTCTTAAATTAATGGGCATCTCACCTAGCCCCTAATCATAGTACACCCCCCCTCCTCCTCCTCCTCCTCCTCCTGCCTCTCCTTTCTGTTCTCATTTCAATTTTGCAGAAGGTGCACGGGGGGTGGGGGTGGGAGGGATCGATCATTTATCTTGTAATGGCTGGATAATAGATCCATCACGGTAAAACAGCTGCACAAACTCCTATGTTGTCTCTGTCATCAGGCCTTCCCATTTTCTCTTTAAACCATCTTGCCTATAAACAGGCCCCCATGTGTCACAGCCATTTAACCAAACGGGCACATCTGTAAAGGTAAATGTCAGGAGGAGGAGGCCTGGACGATGCCACAGGCTGGAACAATAACCAAATGTTTCCTTCTTCTACAGGCAGCACAGTGACATCAGCTAAAGAGCATTTACCTAAATTAAATCACTTATTCACTCTTAAATTGATTCATTAACATCCGAAACGACAAAAACTGTGTTCCAAACCTAAACACAGACCTGAGCTGGCTTAAGCCTGAAAAGGCTAAAGTAGGCAGACATTTTGACACAAGCACAGGTGTGATTAATAACAGAATCAGTTTCACCTGTGTATTTCCTGCTATGACAAGTCAAAATGCCTGCTGGGAAAATGGTCTACAGATACAGGGACAGATTACTAGTAGGTGTGAACATGAGAGACCATATGTTTGTCTGTATGTTTTGAAGTGATAAATGGCCTCCTGCTCAATGTATGCTGGGATCTAGCCCCCCCCCCTCGTGAACCTCAAGATAACAAGCGGTACGCAAAATGAATGGCTTAATTTGGGCTGCAACTAACAGGTATTTTCATGATTAATTAATCTGCCAATTATTGTCACGATTAATAATTTAGTCTATAAAATGTCAAATAATTGTGAAAATTTTTCATCACAATTTATTTTACGCCTTCAAATTGCTTCTTCTGTTCGACCAAAACCCAAAGACTCTTCATTTACTATCATAAACGACAAAGAAAAGCAGCAAATCCTCAACATTTTTGCTTGAAAAATGACTGATGTGATTTATCTGGCATCAAAATAGTTGGCAGCTCATTTTCTTTCGATCGAATAATCGATCAATCGATTAGTCGTTGCAGCCCTAGGCTTAATAGACAAATAAAAGTCCTTACTTGCTCACAATGTTAATTCGTAACTTCTGAAAATAACTTAAATAATATATAATTGTAACACTAATAGCACTTCAATAGAGCTGGGAGGATTATCCAATTAATAGGGAGCAATTTTGCAATGATTGATTCCTTTGTCGTTTTAACTCAAAAATGGTTTCAGCTTCTCAAATGTGAATATTTTACATTTCCAATAATGCAACAAATTGCATGTTTTCATCCAATGCCTGGTAAATTTTTCTCTCTCCACGCGGCTTTCTGCCCAAGCTCGGATATAACCCTCATGACATCATCAGGGGTCATTTTCTCAGACTTGACAAAACTCCTGCAGGACATTATAAAAGTACTTTCACAGGCAGTGCAGTACGCTGACCTTTTATGTGCAAAACTAATGTGAACGTTGAGCTACGTGTTCACCCTCAGTGAGCCTCTGACAGCTCAGACTCAACTCCAGAACATCCTCGCGTGGTATTACTCCCAGAATACAGAAACAGAAATAAAAATGGCGAGAAGACTGACCATAAAAAAAAATGCATCGCGCGATAAGCTATTAAGCATCCGCTATGTTTGGGTTTTTCACCATTCATCACAGACTGATAGTGCTGGTGCGTCTGTGTGATGATAGTGCCCTCTCTCTGTCCCCAGCCCCACAGTGTCGGAGAAGTCATCTGTCTTCGTTAGCGTCTGGGGCTAAATATGCTATGCATCTGGTCCTGGGCTTTCCATCCCCCCCCTTGGCCTAAGCTGCTTTGTTTTGTTTGTATAACGATAGGTATACACTATGAATGCATAATTACAACAAACTGTGCATGACTTGCACGTACAAACACAACATACTCTGCATTCTGTAGCCAACGTCCACATGTTTGAAATTGGCATTTAAACACCCTTAGTATTCACTGTGACCTCCTCAAATTAATGTGCCGCCTACTGACTTCTAATGGGCTGCCTGCATTGTGTCTGTGACTGGCCTAAACGCAAAATCTGAGACTCCAACTCATTTACGGTCCATTTTGGGGTAGAAGAAAAAAAAAAAAGACACAGAGAGAAGAAGTTAGCCTTTGAGCAAATTAAGCTGACACTAGCATCAGTGCGAAAATTCCTTCCAAATGGACACTTAACAAGGAGCATCTGAAGATGTGTGGGTTTAAGTAGGTGTTAACAAACCATGGCATTGCCGAATGAGCTGTGGGATGGAGAGCTGAGAGGGGAATCGCTTGACTGGGGCGCCCTCCAGTGGTCTGCATTCTCCAACATGAGAAATATATACACTGTACAGCACTCCGTCTGCTCAGTCTGTACTTACTGTGCTTTTGTCTTTCAACAGTTTCTCAATCACTTCGACCAGCTGCTCTTTCTGCTCTGGATCCAGGCTGAAGACAACAGAGAGAGAGAGGGAGAGAGAGGGAGAGAGGGAGAGAGACAAATTGTCAACTAAGGAATGGCAATTATTCAGATAGCATGAAAACTTGATGGACTTACAAATTGAATTATGTCGGCTCTGTGTGCTCAGAATACGCAGGAGCCCGTGTGTTTACAGTGGCTCGGGTCAGCTGTCTCTGAGCAGGTTTTATGTTCTGATCTAGACTGCGACCCCTATAAAACATACACTCAGTATTTTGATCTACAGCGAGCGATACAAATGAGATTTCGGACACTTGTGACTCATCATTAAAATGCGACGCATTGCATTGCATTGCAGCAGTGTCAGCAGAAAGGAGTGTGCATGCCATGGACTAGAGCTGCACAACAAGTCCACTAATCGATTAGTCGATGGGCAGAAAATTAAATTTTGATAATCGATTAATCGTTCGGATCCAGGTTAACGCTTCTCAAATGATGACTTCCTTCTTTCTTTGTCATATCTGAATGTGAACCTGAATATTTTGGAGGGGTTTCGGACCGTTGGTTGAATAAAGCAAGCAATCTGAATAAATCTTCATGGGCTTTGGGAAATTATAGTAGGCACCTTTCACTGTTTTCTGACATTTTATAAACAAAACGATTGATCCATAACGAAAATAATCGTTCACACAGCTTTTTTTTCTTTCCATTGTGGGAATTTTTAAGGGCAACATATTGAGCGTAGATTTCACACTCACAAAAAATGGCGCAAAATAAGTACATATAGTGCGTTGTACAGTAAAAAGCTGGTTAAGTTTTACTACTTTGATCTCATTCATTCTTTGAGTCATGCCAGACTTAGAAAGACTCAGCTGATAAGAGCAAGATAACCGGAGGGCAAAACCCCTTACATCAACATTTACCCACCATTTACTGTGTTAACTGCTCAGGAAAGAGGTGGTAAGGAGAGCCAGTCAGCTAGCTACCAGCTACGGGCTTTACCCAGTGATACTGCGGCTCAGATGCAGAGAACTGTACCTGTAGAGCTTCTGGATGGCATGGGCCGATGTCTTCCTGACATATGGCGACAGGTCAGATGCCGCCTCCTTGATCGCCAGCATCATGATGGGGACAATTATGGGGACCCGGATACTGGACAAAACCCTCAGTGCGCTGGCCCGGATGAACTGGTTTGGGTCCTGCCACAGAGATACAGAAGAAAAAAAAAGCCCTGTGTGTTCTCTACTAATAATGATTACTGTATTTTAGAGATTATATGCAACTTTCCCAGTGGAGATTATGTACCGCGACAACACTAATGTCATATACAACAAGAAGAACACAGGCAACATCTCAGCAACGAGGAGGAAAGGCAAGAAAAGACAGAGTCTCTAGAAATGTGCCTAAGAAGACACTCGCACACGGAAAAATATATATACATCGTCTTCTAATTAATATCAGTATTGTTCAGCTGTATCAACACTAAAACATTCCAGCTTTTTACCACGTTAGTAATAACGAAGAAGTAGAAATGTTACCTTGAGGGCCCGCTGGAAGGTGCTGATGGAAAGCAAAGCCAGGTCCTGCTGCTCTTCTGCATACCTCACCAGGTACACATATACAAGCTTCTTAAGCTGCAAAGGACAATTAAATCAAACAGCAATAAATTAAAAACAGCTGTAAATGGAAATTAATGGGGGAAACAATGCAGGAAACCAGCTGCGTTCTGTAACAATGTATGTGTGAGGACGTGCTGCGTGTTTTTCCATGCAATAAAAGATAAAAGACTGCAGCTATAAAAAGGAATAAAATGAACAATAATGAATGAAACAACAGGGATTGTCTCCTCTTAGCTCATTTTTTTCTGCGGGGAAAATTTATTATTTCAAGGGGTGTAAAATTAAAAAAGTTGGTATAGGAAGCTTTCCTGTCTTGATATCACAAGCTGCAGAAACGCTCCAGTGTTGTTTCAGGCGGAGAACGGGGGTTATGTATTTTTGTTCCTTTCAGAAATTGCCATTGAATTATTTGCGCCCCCCCTCCAGTCTTGTGTTTTGGCTTCAACACTACTTCTCGCAGGAAAGCCTGAGATAATATTTGTCCTGCTTTCTGACAAGTTTAACTGGAGGCCAAAGGTTGCGCCTCTGCTGATTCACATCAGTTATTCAGACAAAATAAAGAGGAATTAACAGAGCTGATTTCTGCCTACGAGGCTGCGGATTCATAAATAATGGAACTGGAATAAAAGTGGTTATGAAAAATGATGATTTACTTCAGGATCTATTTATAATTTCCCTTTAAGAACTGATTTAAGGTCGAGGTCAGGGGTACATTTTAGGTGCAATCACCGAGAGCTTAATTAGTAATCAGCACCATGCTTTCTAATGCAGTGAGTATCGACCTGCAGCAGTGCACCACAGTTCTCAATCATCGTTCTGGTCATTACTGCTGGAATTAATGGCATTACTCACTATAAAAGGAGACACAACCCATCTGCTCTCAAGGATCTGGTTTCTACGACCACAAAGCACACAACTGGTTTCATTTTGAACCGCTATGGAGGCGATTAAGGCCTCTACAACTTGCTCAGCATCAAATTAGATTCTTGTTTCTTTGTCATTTCTCTTCTTCTCACTTGAATATGCACTCAAACGCATACACAAGTACGTCAAAACACACACATTAGCGTACGATACGTGGTGTTAAAATGAAGAGAAGCAATAATTGAGGAAAATAAAGCGCACCGATATGAAATCACGCAACACTGTCAATAACCTGCATGCTCTTGTGCTGTTTTCTAATTAGTGGGGATCAATGGCAGCTCACAGTGACGAGGAGACGAGGGATGAGAAAGAGAAGAGGCCATATTTTAGTGAGATGTAATGTAGGTGAGTAAAGTGTGGAGCTAGGAAAAGAGAGAAGCTTGCACTACCTTAGCAGCTGGTGTATATGAGGTGGGAGAGAGGAGACGTGACTGTGGGCACTCTACTGCCAATTACGTCCACCCACCTGCTCCCCTACCCTGCCACGAGCTGCTTCGGCTGCATGCCTTGCACACAGCGCCCGGCTTCAGGCCCCCCGCTCACATGCTGCCCCTCATGCTACCTGATTATTCTGCTGCTGCTAATCAATATTCACAGGCTCTGGGCATGGGAACCCCTCTTGAGCAGTAGCTTAGTGGTCATTCAGTCTGTCATGGCTCACACATTACACGATTTAGTAGTATTTACACAGACCCATAGTATCTTTATGCTGCTGCACCAATTCATGACATGAAGAAATAAAACTAGTTGTGCTACTGCTGATTGATAAGACAATATACTTTTTTTTAAAAATGTTTTCTCTTTAAAGAAAGAAAACCGGAAGACAGATCTTGGATTTCAAAAGGAAACACTGGTCTAACCCACTTGTTTTAAATACAAAACTTAACGTGTGTGATTTTAAAACCCTCCACAGAGTGTACAAGACGCCAGAGAGGAGTTTTAATGGTAATGCTTCCCCAAACTGTGACAGAAGCGAGGCTGGAAACTTCCTACATATGACTTGATCGACCTAAGACAGCGTTAGTGAATATTCACAATGGGTAAACAAACTCAACTGCATGTATGTCATTAGGAAAACAAACAAGCGGAGAGGGACTCCTGAGATATTTCTACAGGTGTGGCAGGCTTGGATCAAGTTCCAGTAATACTCTCATTTTTGTTTTGTATTGTAATGACGCCTTTTTTTTTTTCTTTTTCTCTTTTTGTAATATATTAATTAAGATTAATGAATTCAGCCAATTTTCTTGAATAAAACGTTCACGAAAGTGTGAAAATACGCATTTGAATACACATACAGAGGGTGTACAATACATGGGTGTCTCTTTATTCATATGACTGGTGCAGACAGTGGATCATGTGATTAGCGATTATTCATGATTATTCATTTGAGACTTTGTTCTTACCTCATGTTTATTTCTATTTTTTTATTGAAGAATTAAAAATGGTTTACATGTCAGCTGGGATCGGCTCCAGCCCCCCCGCTACCCTCGAAGGATAAGCGGTTATAGATAATAGATGGATGGATTTATCTATTTAATGTCTTTACTCTCATGTGACCATTTCTTTTATGTTTGTACAAAAACAATAAATACAGACTAAATTAAGGAAAAACTTTCAAATGAAGCCAATCCACATGAGCCTTTTGTTCTGTGAGAGGACGTTTCCTCTGTAACGTCATGAGCGCTCACGTGCTTTGTCACACGAGAACTGAATGAATCATAACAACAAGTCTGTAGTAAAGATGACAACAGCGCTGATGATGGTTTTTTTCTGTGATATATTTCTCACCTCGATGTTCTTACTGGCAACGTTTTTTACGACAGCAGGAAACAGCTCGGATGAATTCTTCCCTTTGGAGATCAGCTGGAAACAAATCGACCAATAAGACAGTTTTATCCACCGATACGATCAGTAATATTAAAGTCAACTCATGTTTATGAATTCCCACGATGCACTCACCCCTACAATCCTTTTCATGGCCTCCAGTTTGAGCGACTCCTTGTTGCTCTCCAGCATCTCTTTAAGGTCTTCATTCCTGAGGACAGAAAACACGGTTACTTACACTTCAACATTGGAGAAGGCACAGGAAGCACTGCTGAGATGTTAGAGCTTGACCAAAGGTACTGTGAAAGCTCCACCTGTGGCAGCGTCACAGATTACAGGGTGGAGATGCAACGGTCACATCGGCTCCTACAGGACAAACAGCATAGGGGCCAAAGCGACAACAGCAAGAATGTTTTCTTTACCAAAGCAACAGCAGCATCTCACCAATTCCTGCCGCTGCACTCGCATGATATGACAATGCTCATTCATGGGCTGATGTTACTACACAGGTTGTTTGTTCCACACACAGGCTAAACATTGAGAGACGTAATGTCAAAATGTGAGACAGAAATGCCAAAGCAAAAATGCAGACGTGCACCTTTCTGGGAATTAAATGGACAAACGTGTTTTAGCCATGCTAGCCGTGAGGCTCTAAGAAAGGCAATATCGGTCTTTTGACCACTTTGTTCCCGACTGGAATATCTCGACAACTATTTAATGAATTGTGGTGAAGTTCTGTACAGACATTCATAGTCTTCAGATGATGAATCCTAATTATTTTGGTGATGATTGACTTTGCATCTAGCGCCATCATCAGGTCAAAATGTTTAATTTGTCCAACACTTTGGTTTATGACAAAATACCTGCAGAAGTGACTACATCCCCATCAGCCTCAGCTGTAGTTTGTATTCAGTGCTAATTAGCAAATGTTAGCATGCTAACACTCTAAACTGAGATTGGTGACAATGGTAAACATCATACCCGCTAAACACCAGCATGTTAACATTGTCATGGTGAGCATGTTAGCATGCTGACATTAGCGTTTTACTCAAAACACAGCTGCGTGTAAAGTATAGCTTCACAGAGCCGTTAGCGTAGCCGTAGACTCTTACTTCATCACTTATGTCTTAATTCCAGTATATGTGCATTTCATTCAAAATCTATTAAAAGGTAAAGAGTTAAAAGTTAAAAGGCCATCATAATAAAATAATAGATGTATTGCATTTTTCCGGGATTGTAATTATACTTTTTGAGATACAACAATCTTAACAAACGGCAGTACACCAAACCTTTAGAGAAAATGTATTATTTCAAAACATGATTTTAAAGTTTGTTTTATCTAAATTTCTAAATATCTAAAATTCCATATTTTAAACAATAGTCACATTTTACATAATTTCTTTTCCAGGTTTTGTTTTGAAAGACACTGACCAACATTACGAGGAAACAATAACCTGAGCTAAAACCTAAAGAAGTCAAAAACAAAGTTCACGACTGCTGTGGGTGATCTTACTACAGTACCCGGCTTTGTGTGTCTCCTTGGGGCTACTTTTGATGTGTGTGAGGGCCTGTTCTTCCTGACTGAGCTCAGCCTTCAGGGTGAGCTGTAAGTTCTCAGCAGACACCAGCGCCGTCCTCATGGCTCCCACTGCCTCCGAGCGCAAAGAAGATAAACCAACATCCATACCGGCGTTCTCCCACAGCAGTCCAAAAACACTTGAGTCCACTCAACAACCAGCACTTGTTGTGTGTGTGTGTGTGTGTGTGTGTGTGTGTGTTAGCCGTCTAAAGAATAGAGTTCACAAACCGCACCGACTGTATTTCAAGTAACTCAAGAGTGAAACGGAGCTGTGGTAATTACTTTCCTTCAGGCTGTGTGCCCTGTTCTCTTGGCTTTATTTACGGTTGTCTTCTCGTCTCCTTCTTGTTCATAACTGTCAAAGCTGGGAAGAGTGGAAAAACAGCACAGGCTCCACTGGCTTTGTGGCTGTCAGTCACTACTCCCTTCCTCTTCTCTTGGGCAAAAAGAAAGTCACAAGATGCCCCGTCAGCTCGCTAATGGCAAGTCATACTTATGCCATCTCACTCGGGTAAGGCCTCTCTCTTAATGCTGTAGTCCACATTCCTTCTGAAACTACCTGCCGCTCAGCTGTGGTCACCTCTTGCTGTTACTCCTATCTTCTCATACATGTAGATTTTCCTCTGGAAACTCTGCTATCTGACCTGCTTTCTGGCTGTATATGTGACTCTGTCTGTGTGTGACTGTGGTCACTTCCCTCTAGGGGAAAAAGGAGGGCCTTATCTACACTGGTGGGTAAACACTGCGCTACTTTTCATCACCTCCACCGCACAATAATCCACTTCAGCTTGACACCCTACCCTGCCAATGTTTGGCCAAGTCTGGCTGACGGGGCCAACAGGACAGGCCCACATCAAAGATAACAGGGCCAAGTTGAATGTCAGGAAATACCCTTTAAGATGTGAATGTAACAGAAGGATTTTGGAGGGTGCTAAATTTGCTTCCTCCCCTTTCTGAAAATGACGATAAAATTGACTCCAGTCACAAGCTAAACAATATATAATGACAAAATCCTGATGTGTCTTAAATGTGTCGTCAGTGCATGTAGGAGGAAGGAGGTTTCTACAGTACAGCACATAACACAGGATGCTATTTTTAGCAGCAATGTTTAATTCTGTAAGATTTTTGGGTCTTGAATAAGTCAAGATCTCAAACCTTGAGTTATTCTGTAATTAAACAAAATTGTAATGAAACATTAATAAAGCAGAGTTGGAATATTCTCTTTGTTTCTTTTCATGCATGCAGCCCTAATGACAAAGTAGACAACTCAATATTATTGTTTTCAACCTGCACAAACTGATTTTTTTTTTGGCCACTTGGAGGCAGCAGACACAAGCAAACGCAACAGTGATATATTAGCATTTAAGCTAATATGGTAAACTTAGCAAACAGTTGTCTATTTACATATCCAGCAGATACAAAGCAACATTAGCATTCATTTGGAGACCCGTTTCTGGCCATCTGACAAATGTATGTCCAATATTCAGTCTGCTTTTGGTCCCCACTAAACTCCTGGGGGAAATATCTGGCTCTTTAGCTGCTAAATGTTCCACTATGTTAACCAGCTAGTTGCTGTTTGCTTGCTTGACGGGTAGCATACGGTGGAAAGCAGCTGTCTGCAGAGGCTGAAAACAACGCTATGAGAGTTGTGAGAGAGGAACAAAAGAGTGCAAAACAAAATGGAAAGAGGCATCAAGTTAGCCATAACAAACACTACTGCATCGCTCTAACCTCTCCCCACATCAAAAAGCAAAATGTCTGCATAACATTTATGAGCTGATTATGAGCTTTTCAAAATCTTTTTTCCACCCCTCCTGAGATTTATTATAATATAATTCACCCATGGCAGTTTCCAAATGAATATTTATCGCACATGTGCCACGTGTGTATCCATCTCATTTAATGCCATGTTGTTATATAAAGCAAATTTGATTTGATTATCATTATTTCAGGGATTTGAACAAACGAGTCAAATCTTATGAGAGGACTTCACAGGTCTTGAAGATCTTACAAGAGCTGTATTTTGTTTATGCAACCAAAAGGTGTCCATTAACACACATAGTCCGAGTCAATGGCAATCAAACACAACTCTTTAATTCGAGTGAAGAATGAAGGACAGATGGACTGCAGAGATTAGTGCCTCCATGTAGCTGTAAGCTATATTAGCCAACAATAACTCCATGAAATCCTGGTTAATATGGTTAACTAACTTTCTAATGTGATATTTTATAGCCCAGATTTGCAGTCACATTTTTCCTAAATTCATTTAAAGAAAAAGCAGAGCTAACACGTTTTACATCAATGTATCATACTGAAACAAAAATAAATACCCCCGTCCCAATTTGATCACCTTTCCAGAGTCCCTCTCTGTACTGACCAAACAATCTCAACACAAGGTCCATATATATATATATAAATGCAAGTTCTAGGTAAAATATTTGGATCCACTTCTCCAAAGGGAAGGTTTGAGACCAGCTGAAAAGGTCTGCAGTACTGGAGAGCAGTCAGAGACAGGATTTCAAATAAGATAAAGTAAAGAAATAGGATTTTCACGGACCTGTGGTATTGCAAAAAGGTTTTAGCTAATTACATCATAACAAACGGCCTGAAAACAATACAACATCCAAAAACATAAAGGCAGCGAGGGAATAATGATGTTCTATCAAGTGAATCTGCAGTGTTTCAGTCAGTGTTTTTCTACGTCAAACACACCACGCGCACCTGATACCACTTTCTGGTGAGCCAAGAGTGCAAACCTTTCCAGTGTTTGAGACATTGAAAGCAGCATCATTCCAATGAAATCTTTCAGCATCATTTCCTCATCATTCAGTCTTTTGCAGTGCTTCTTGGTTGAAGTACGACTGCTTTCTACGTGGAGAATGAAAGAGTCTCTTAACCAGCTTAAGATCAAAATCCCAACTTTGATAAAACTGTTCACACAACAAATCCATACAACCAAACTACTCAGCCACAGTGAAATATCCCTTTAGTCACAGATAATAAATTAGTCACATGTTTGCATGGAGCTTTCAGTCAGTGGGAAGAGGCCCATAAGACTACTGAACATTGCAGGAATGTTTTCGTGTCCTTCACATGTGACAAACATTCAGCAGTTTCAAATAACAAAAACACAACTTGATTCAACTTTAGCAGAGCAGCTTCGCCACTCGTCCTCAACTACTGAAACAAGCTGGGGCTAACTTTAATGAACAAATATGCATAACACACATACATGCTGAGGAAGACAAAGCTTGTGTGCTACACTAATATGAGATACAGCTACTTGTGCTGGCACAGCTTACAGGCTTGGACATTGTGAATTGTGTCAGACAGAAGCATCATTCATGCTCTTGTGTTTTCTTTCTGGTCTTCCAGCTTAGCCTAGAGGTAGGGAAACATCTGACCTCGCCTTGCCTAACTGGGTAGACGGCGGTCATGTGAGACAGCTTAGAGGTTCACTTTAGCATGATAAGCAACATTTAACACTTTGGTAAAAGAAAGTCATCAAAATTACATTTATGAGAGGCAAAATCCTACTGATCCAGAATACTCTGCTCAGTGTAACCTCACACAAACATTTGCCAGATCTCAGGAAATGTATTAACAGCATTTCTTGTTGGGATGAACACATAAAAGCCTATACTGAGTCCTAAAAACTGACTGAGCAGCTCAAATCTGCACCTGTGGAGCTAATGTGATGTGTAGCATTGAACCAGAGTAGCTAAGCAGCATAAACACTGATTTTACAAGAAATTACAAAATGTAAAGGATGATTATAGTGATGATTGGCTGCCCTCTAGTGGCAGGTTTCTGTGATGAAACTCAGAACATGACCAAATACATGCTGCTCCAGTTTCAGTTGTATACAGGTGAAAGGTTGATTAAAAATAGAGATGACGTGCTAATGTAGAAGCTAACCGTGATGGGACGTTAGACAGACAGCCGTGGACACCCACATGGCTATATCATCTATCTATTCACACCTGTGTATGATAATAAAACACAGTGAATCACATTGGCCCAGCATAAAACAGGTGGTTTACTCATTATATTCAAACCTGCCACACGTTTCAAGTTCTATGTATTCAAAGTCAAATTGCTTTTCAATATAAAAGCCTGTAAGACAAATCTCTATGATGAAACATATGACACATGTAAATAAACCACCTGGTTGAGATCCAGATCCACGACAATAGTCTGTGCATTTCACTGCAGTAGTCAATACAGTATTAACTGTATGCTGAAGATTAAACATATACTAAAGTTACTGCTTTAAAAGGAACTTGTTTAAGGTACACTCATCAGAAGTTGTGTATTAATAAGCACAGATTGAAAGATTGTTACCAGGTCTTTGCTTACGGGGTAGAAGCTAGATAAAAGACAGCTGTAAAGACAAGCTGCAGTTCTCTCATTCTTTGTATTTGACTACAGTATGATAAGGCATGCAGTGGACAGACCATCCACCTGCAGGCTGAGCTCTATATAATCATTTCCATATGGTATGTGCATGTTGGCTGATTCTATGCTGGTTTAATACATACAAGCATAATGAGATGATGAAATAAGGTGGAGAAGGGTTTTAGTAATAGGCTGTTTTCAATATGTTTAGCGTCCAAATGTAATTTAGAAGAAAGAGCATGCTACACCTTCTTTAAGTAGTAAGAGGAGCAAGTAGTTGGCAGCATCTGCTCAACACCTTTATTTTCCAAAATCACCCAGGACACATGTTGATACCAAGTCTGAACAGGGCCGTAGAGACACTTTCTGTCTGCTTATACTGTTGAGAAATGTGGAGGCCATTCAGTCTGAAGCCTACGTGTCATTTCTGCTAACTCTCTGCAGAAAATCCAGACTGTAAACATTTTATGAAGCACTCTCTGCCATGACTGAAGACTCACTGCAAATTCTATATGAATGTATGAATGCATGAAGTTTTATGTTATTGTGTCATGCATGCAGCTATGAGCAGCTCACATGAGTTTACGAAACACCATAAATTCATATAAGCCAGATCCAAAGTGTACACATCTTCAAACAATACTATGAAAAAAGTCAACTTCCACAATCAAATCTTCACACCTTCATTGTCTCCAACAGAATTCATGAATCACTGGCAGAAACATTCACTGTAATACTGAGGAAATCAGCGTAAATACTAATCAATATTCCAGTTTTTGATCAGCTGCACACCATATAATATTTCAGACTTTTGTCAAGTCATTTCTTGGAGAATTGACTCTGAACTTTTTTTCACTGTCCAATTCACCCAAATCACACAGTTCACACATCCTGTTTTAACCTGCCAACGTCAATGAAGCTACAGGTCTTCAGCTTCATGACAACAAGATAAACATGTATGCTTCTGTCTGTAACTTTATACTCTCTGCTGCAGCTGTCTAAACCTGCTCTCCTTTGTAAATAGCGGCTTTACCTCAACGGGCAAACGACGATACACAATGATTAAATAAAGCAAAGCTATAGGTATCAAAAACGCCCCAAAGTGTCATCTAATCAAGGACTATTTTGGTAGTTAACAGTGGCATGACAAACGGCTAACACCCTGTCGCCATCACTGCCTAGCTTGTTGATAGTGCAGAATCTTTTCCAGTCAGCTACACTGGAAGTTAGCCACATAAAGTTCACCATAACCGTCTAACTTCACCACAAAAGGGCAGCGTTGATAGCAGACGAGACACATGCTAAGCTAGCTTACTTTTTGAAGTCGGTGCTGAAAAGTCCGAAGGCAGCTCCGGTGCTGGCGGAGGTCGGGGTGCTCTCCTGACCCGCTTCCACGGCAGCCTCCGCTCCTCCTTGGTCATTGTACAAGGCGATTGTCGACATGGCTCAGCGTTTAAACAAGTGCCCGAAAAGTGAATTTATTTTGCGCTCCTCCTCCAGACTTACAAACTGCTCATAAACTTAAGGATATGTTATTGTAGCGCACCGTGTAAAGTTCCGGCAGAGCCAAACTTCTCCGAGATTTCACCCAACTTTTTTTTTACACGCAGTAGCGGAAGTGTGAGCTGGACAAGTTGGTGTCACATGACAGGGCTTCAGCTGCACACGGCACATAGATCTGGAATAGTTAGAAAAAAACTGTTTGTGAATTCTTAATGACGTCACGTTTAGAATGTCCAGGTCTATGGTGGAAACGCCCCGAGCCCTTGTGTTGCCATGGTAACAACAGCACCATAGTGCCAATCGGAGAGGAAGAAAAAAAATCGTAAACGTGAAACGTTTTATTTTACGGAAAATAAAATTAATCAACGTAAATTGTTAGGTCGATTAAAAGACCAAATGTCAGTGGTGGTACTCAGTAGCCCACTCAAGTCCTTTACTTAAGTAAAAGTACTAATTTACCCTTTTACAAGTAAAAGTACTAATGGCAGAAATATGGCAACCTATTATATATTTTATCATTAGATTAACATTACTCATTTATCAATGCAAAAGCAGGATTTCCCTGTTGGAGTTGTTGAGGTGGAGCATATTTTTGACTATTTTGTATAGGAAAGCAACGTGTGATTATTATATATTTTGGATTAATGCTGATTATTTTTCTATTTAATCGATTGATTGATTGTTTGGTTTGTAAAAATTATGAAAATAGTGGAAAAATGCCGTCACAATTACCCAGAGCCCAAACTGACACCTTCACAATGTTTTGTTTGTTTTGTCCAACCAACAGTCCAAACGCCAAAATTTTAAATTATTAAAATTATAAGAAGGAAAAGCAGCAAATCCTCACTTTTTTTTTTAAACATGAAAATCGTTTCAGTTGTACTTGTAACTTGTGCATACTGTTGGGTACTTAAATTCGTAACAAAGCATCATGATTTAGTATGTTTTGTATGCTTGTATCTTAATTTGTAAAGTAAACTTACAAAAGTACCTCAAAGTACAATACTTGACTAAATGTATTTAGTTACATCCCACCACTGGGTTGTGGTACTGGAACAATAATATAACTTTGACACTTGAGTGTAATTGTAAGAGATTTCTTATGACATACATGTCACTTTTCCTCTTTTTCCATATCTAGGAAGTGACGTTTCTTTACTTCCGTCTCGTTGTATCGCACGTGACCCGCTGTTGGCGACCAATCCGCCACATCGATAGTATCTCTGGACACAGTCAACACTTGACTTCTCCGACCGTGTCATCTCCTGCGTCTACCCCACAGCGAGTCGTTTGTTTCGAAGTAGCTAGCCTCTAACTTTGATTATAATTATTAGTTTTGTGAGACACATTTAACGGAAACGACTTAAGTCATCCTCTTAGGAGAATGTCAGATTTCGACAGCAACCCGTTCGCGGACCCGGAGCTCAGCAACCCGTTTCAGGTACCGTTAGCTAGCTACGTTAGCCACATTAGCGTTAGCTTCTGCATTATTCCGCATTAATAACAGGCTGACGCATTAATAACTACTCACGCACTGGTTGTTCAGTGTTAAGCAGCTGTGATAAAGCTATTTGAGTTTAGTAATAATAATGGCAGCTTGTAAAAGACGTTAATTCGCTTGTTGGTAGGCTTTAGTCAGAGTCTGTCACTTAATAGTGGTACACTTTGCCCAACTGGTTTGACATAACGTGAAGGTACCAGGCAGTGTGTGTGTGTGTGTGTGTGTGTGTGTGTGTGTGTGTGTGTCAGCTGGCTTGATGTCTTGTGTTAGCCTTCCTGGTGGTACAGCAGGTGTGAGCTGTGATTCACACAGCAGCAGGTTGGGTGTGTGGTGTTTTATTGATACCCTGTTTTTCACCTCTCAGTTTTAGCTTTCCACCTGTCTCACCCTCTTCCCTTTATTCACCTGTAAGGGGAACATGTCCATATTTGTTTGTTTTTTTAGGTAGAATAACTAAATTACGGTTCTTCTAATGTTGTTCCTGTTTTAATGTTTGATTTCCCTGCCTGACTAAGTTCTGTAATAGATTGGTCATTAAATGGGGTTTTCAGTGTACTCAATGAACTCTATATAGCAAACCACAGATGATAATAGTAACTCAACTTGAGGACATAGGTATATTTTGAATGGGCTATTAAAACAGTGAGTGACTCCTAAGAACTCTCCAAAACAGAGAAGTGAGTGAGAGCAGAACATACAGCGTGGTTGTGGTTGAATATGAATTCATTGTCATGCCTTCATTATGCTGTTGGCCTTGTGCTAACAATGTCATGTCATGGTGAGAGCATGCATTTGATCATGTGCTCTTCAGCCCTTCAGTGTCTGCCTCCCTCCGCAATGTAGTTTCCCTCTCTATCTCTTCATATCAGGTGTGTTAAAAATGGGCACTAGGGCAGCAACTAATTAGCATTTTCATAAGCGCTGAAAAGATTAGGCGATTCATTGATTAGTCAAGCAACAGAAAATTAATCTGCAAATATTTTGGTAATTATTTATTGGCTAAATAATAAAATGCCATAAATTTCCTGCTTCCAGCTACTCAAATGGGAATATTTGCTGGTTTTATTCTACGTCCATGATATTCAGCCTAAATTAATATCTTTTAATTTTGCACAGTTGGTCCAACAAAATAAGCAATTAACATTTTTCATCTTGGGATCTGGGAAATTATTATGCATTTTCCACAAGAGGCCAGGCTGATATATTGGAGATATATGAGTATCAGTGTATAAGTCAGCCAATAAATGACTAGAAATTGAAGTTCATAAATGTCACAGATGTGTTTTCACACAGTGTCATCATTCTATAGTTTGTCCACTAGAAAGTAGTGACAAGTTTATTTTTGTAAAATGTCCGGCCCGGTACATTTCTTTGGGCACTGTCAAAAAAGACACATTTAAGGGAGACTTATCTAATGTTTTTTATTTATGTTATGGGTTGATGATTTGTCGGCCTTATTTTCATTATGGATTAACATATTGATTATATATCAGGAAAAACCGCATGGTCTGTAACGTGTCGAAAATAATAGTGCAGCTTTTATGATGAATCAATTAATCAATCGAAAGAAAGTTAGTTGACAACAATTTTGATGGGTTTTTTTGATCTTACGAGATCAAATGTTTGATAAAGATTGTCTAGATCACCAAACAGAACAAAGCATTCATTTTAGAAAGTTATACAAGGAAAAGCAAACCTGACCAAAATGATTGCACCCATTTTAGAGGCTGTAATGTATCGCAGGAACTTAAAAAGTCATTCCACCTTCTTGCTCACTCGGTGTGTGACGGTGAAAGATGCTGAAGGCACAGTTTGACCATACAGACGCATGAAAAGTGAATTATTCATGGAGCCACATTAACATACAGACATGACTAGTGAACCCCTGCTGTCCTGCCACCTTTCTGTCATTTTTTTTTTCTTTTCGCCTGAGGAGAAATGGAGCCTTGTTCCCTTCTCTGAGCTATCTTCAATAGTTCATGAAATCATATGGTGCCGTCATGGCGACATGTGGTGCTTGGATCCCCTCTGGCGCCTTTCCGGCTAAATTTCATCACTCCCAGTCATGCATCAGATTGATTATTCTGTTTTGGCCTATTTCTCTCGGATGTAGGCTAATTAGGCTCCCATGTCAGTTAATAAAACCCTCTATAAGGAAGCATACACATCACAGTGTATCCTCTTAGTCATTTAGTAAAATGCGAAACTGGTTTTCATTTTGCTGCTGACCCAGCAGTGTGTTACATATTGCAGCTTCACCTTTAAATCCAGTACAGTAGGCAAAATGTTGAAGTCTTGGATAAAGTGTCACCAGCTGCCCATGCAGCACAATGTCTGTTTTATTTTAAGCTACATCAGGACCACGGCACACACTCATGCACGCTCGTGCCTCGTTAGGTGACAGGAAAATCCATAACCATGAAATTAGTTTTCACACAACAGGTGGACCATGCATGGCGATCATTTGAGATGTTTTAGCTTTTCTTGTGAACTATAGATTTTAACATGTACAACTTAACGCTTGGTGAATATGCATGTGTTTGTTTGGCTGTGCAATAGGGCAACATTAATCTTTAAACGCCACATACCCTGAAATATTTATGACCCTGGTCTGATGACAAGTGTGTGTGTGTGTGTGTGTGTGTGTGTGTGTGTGTGTGTGTTAGTGGAAGAGATGCTCACAGAAATTTAAGAGTCAGAGAGACAGCGGAGAGGACTGCACTGAGACTGGATGAGGATAGCACTGCAGGAATACGCAGATTGGATGTTAATCTTGAGCAGCAGTTTGAATGAGAGTGTGTGACTGACAGCAGCTGATGGTAAGCTCATTTTAAAAAGTAACGTGTGATAACGTATCTAGAGCTGCAACGATTACTCGATTAATCCGTTATTGTTCGATCGAAAGAAAATTAGTTGCCAACTGTTTTGATCATTTTCCGTTGACCGTTTCGGTCAATGTTTGGTGGTTCCAGCGTCTTGAATGTGAGGATTTGTTGCTTTTCTTTGTTGTTTATGACAGTAAATGAAGAGTCTTGGGGTTTTGTTTGGACAAAAGAAGCAATTTTAAGGCATCACTTTGGGTTCTGGGAATTGTGATGAGCATTTTTCACATTTTATAGACTAAAAGATTAATCGATAATGAAAATAATCGTTAGTTGCAGCCCTAAATGTAGCTTAACGTAAACTTGATGTCTGCAGGAGCAGGACTTTTACGTGAAAATAGAAGCAGAAGATACTAAACTATGTGCTTTTAAAGTTTGTGGTAGCTATAGTTGAGTAAACGCCGTAAGTTGTTAACATACAGTGTCTTAACAATGTGCTTTTTCTGAATGCTTTAGTTGTCACTCTGTGTGTCATTCACAAACCCGTTGTGAACAAGGTTGTTTGGATTTGCTTGTCTTGCAAATCAAGAATGTGCTTAAAAGGATCAGAAAGTGCTTTAACAGTTCTTGTGCCTACAGCAGCACACTAGAAAAACACAAAGTCTCTCTTTTTTATTTCTGTCTTCAGCAGCCAGAAGTATCCCCACCCCCCACCCCCCTCCTGAAACGCATGGATTGGCTATTTATAGACGTCTTCCCGTGAAAATTATCGGAATCATCCCGTCTTTGCCAGTATTGTATTATAGGCCTGTTGCATTTTGAATAAAGAGGGCTGTTTGGCGTTGATCTGACAGAATAATGGAGGGTTTTTTGCGCTCACATGAGCCGCTTTACTCTCACTGTAGAGATTTCCGCTGCTGGTAAAAAAAAAAAAAAAGACTGTGGTATTCTCACACACACAACTAGTCATACCACACCTTTTTATGATAAGCTTCTCTTCTACAGTTTCTGTTTGGCTTGTTGAAAGTGCTCTCGTGTTTCTCAGGATCCATCAGTGACACAAGTAAGACAGGCGGCTCCTCCGGGGTTAGAGGAGTACAATCCCTTCACAGATGCCAAACCAGTGAGTACTTTTACAGTTAATTCATTACATTACAGGATTTTAGTTCTAGTTATCTCTGACTTTCACCAGACGCGATAGCCATGAGAATATAATCGTCACTTTTAATTGAATATCGTGTCCCAGGTTATTAAAACAAACAGTTTATTATTTAACTCTCTCGTAAATGAAGATTCACTTATCTCATAATTATTAAGACTACATGATTCAAACTTTATATTCTAGCTGCACAGATCTCAACGGAAGCAATCGCGCAGTTCCATAAGATAAAAATATAACAGCATTGATTCGAGTCAGGGGACAGGAAAGAAGAAAAATAATGGTCTGCTACGACATTTCAATTTAAACTTTTATTCATGTAAAGTATTGTTTAGTTTGACTTCCTCAGGCCTTTAAAAAGTCATTCAAATGAATTGATCTGAGAGGTTTATTGGCGAAAACAGTACGTGTACTTACTAGCTTCTCAGAGCTTTCAGCGAGTTTTGTCACAGGTTACGAAGGCTATTCTCTGTCCAGACATTAATGAACATTAACAGGCCTTTTCATTTTTTTTCTCAGTTCCATACGTTTTGATTAAAGGTAGTATTGTTCATATATAGAAACACTCTTTTAACACGTACGTGGCTTTCCTTTTTTATACCATGCAGCTTTAATCAATTGCTTTCATGCTTGGACTTGAATAAAAATCCTCAACTAACCTTAACTGTTTGATTTTAATGTAAGAAGAAGAAGCAAACTGCGCAGTTACGACTAAACTTCCTCATTTTGTAGCTTTTCTGACATTAAACCAGACTGTTTGTGTACTATAATGATTTCAGGCTATAAATGCACATATGTTTCCTCCGTAGACGCCTGCAGGTATGGCACCCAAGACTGCGGCGCCCACCTTCAACACACAGCCCGCCATCATGAAACCCACAGAGGAGCCTCCGGCCTACTCGCAGCCTCAGGCACAGGTATTACTGACCACAGCTGGACCTCATACAGCCGCAAACACTCTCTTATGTCCTGTAGCTTTATGCTCTTTGGTTCCATGAAAGAATGGCAGGTTTAGCAGACACGTCTTAACACCGTCACCATGCTGATGTTACCGCGCGTAGGTGTAGGTGGCAGAGATTCTCACAGCGCACTGAAGGCAGAAAATACATGAAAATGCTGAATTTGTGGACAGAAAAGTGGCGCCGCGGGGGGTTGTTTCTATCTGAGGCTGGGCTTTCTAGCTGAGGGAGACACAGAGTCAGAGAGAAATCCAGGCAGCCACAGGAAATAACTTGTGATGGTGCTTCTCATTTGTAGGCAGGCTCCTGGGAACATGTTGTTGTGATGTCTCGCCTCCTGCTGGTGCTGCCCCTGTAGAGAATTGGATTTCTTCCAAAAGTAGACACGGAGAATTCCTATTGAGCTGAAACAAACACACTCCTGTACTTTCACCAGTATGCTGGCATCTGTTATATATGTGTGTGTGTGTGTGTGTGTGTGTGTGTGTGTGTAGGAGCAGCCGCGAGGAGCTGCTGAGCTGTTGAGGAGGCAGGAGGAGCTGGAGAGGAAGGCTGCAGAGCTGGACCGCCGGGAGAGAGAGATGCAGTCGCTCAGTGCTTCAGGAGGTCAGACGCCAACATACAACATCAGATCATCACATCAGTAACATCACAACTGAAAATGATGCTGTTTCTAAATCCAGACAGGCTCAAAATCACCTTTTCCAACAGCAGGTCCAGCGCTGCTTTTTCTGCTGTTGGAAACAGAGCGTCACGTTTTCCTCTGACTTCGCGCACTTGACGCAAACGACTTTATCACTTTAATTTAAAGGAATAATTCGACCTGTCGAGAGTTAGATGAGAAGATCAACACCACTCTCACCGTGTAGTAGCTTAGCTTAGCATAAAGACTGGAAGCAGTGGGAAACAGCTAGCCTGGCTCTGTAGCAGCATGTAAATGTTACTAATTGACACATGATACAGAAATGTAAAAATGTGAAATTTAGAGGCGTACAGAGCCAGGCTAGCTGTTTCCCTCTACTCCCAGTCTTAATGCTAAGCTAAGCTAATTGCCTCTAGGCTCTAGCTTCATATGTAGTGTAGAGTTTATTTAAAGGTGTTTTTCAGTGACTACGTTATTACTACTACTCATCACAAGAGTCCAGGAAATCAGAGACTGCAGTCACATTTCTTTAAAATCTTCACAGTAACTCACAATATTGTCTTGTGTTTCAGGCAGGAAAAACAACTGGCCTCCCCTCCCAGAGAACCTCCCTGTGGGTCCCTGTTTCTACCACGACATTACGGTGGACATCCCTGTAGAGTTTCAGAAGACAGTCAAGATTATGTATTACCTCTGGATGTGTGAGTTGCTTTTTATCGTCGCTTTGTTTTATGTTTCTTATGTTGACCGCTAATATTTAGCATGTCTGCTGTTAGTCCAAGGGCAGTGAATTAGCCCTCAGATGAAGTGACTGAAGAGTCAAACAGAACAAAGATTTACCCAAAATAATCTGAAGGATTACGATGTCAAGTCTTGCATATTGGTTAAAAACATACTAGAGGATTTCATACTCACAAAATTGGAAAAGCAAATTGTGTTTGCTTAAACAGAATCTCACATTTATCCTTCAAATCAGTTTGAGGTGCTTTTATATTACTGCGTAAAATACTACTTTTCAATTGTAAAGTAACAATATATGGACGTTATTTTGCTTGTGCCGTTCAAATCAAGTAGACCAGAAGGAGGGAAACCACCTAAAAGTTTTCTGCTGTGTACTCGGCCTCTCGGCCCTCGAGGTTGTTGGGAACTGATGCCAAACTCTGTGTTACGACTCCAAGGCAAGCTTGTTTTTAATGACTGGTAGTTTATATAATTGATCATTCTGAGTGTTTTTCTTGGGTGTACACACCGACCAGTCGGCATGTTCATACGCGCTGCATCCATCCAAACGTTATGGGCCTTTGCTGCCAAAATAAAACTCATAGACTCATAGGGAATGAAAAGATGTGTCTTTAATTGGACTTAATGCAATAATGGCCTTGTTCAAGATGATATTATAGTGTCACAGTTTAAAGTGTAGAAATAAAGCTGCTCGTGGTCTGAAGACGTATATCTTGATTTTTAATTAAGAATCTGAAACAAGACGCGTTAATGCAGTCAGATTTTGGCACCAAACTGTGTTCTCACGTGTTCTCTTCAAAGAGATACTGGATTTGTTTTACCAATGAATCCCCACCCGACCGCCCTGAATAAGATCAGTAGCTCAGTCCTAATGGTCCTAAAGTGGCATTCAGTGGCCACATGCTGAGGGCACGTGGTGCAGTCATGTGGCCCGATGAAGTGACTCGGTCAGATGATTGCTGGAAGGTCGGTTTAGATGCAGACTTCAGAAGCCCCTCCCTCCTTCTCTTTGGAGTTTGAAACGGTAAAAGCAAATCATTTCATACTTCCTGTTGAAGTATAAACTCCCAACAACCTGGATTTTTCTTTCCCAGCTCAAGCAGAAAGGATTGTGAGCACACATCAGCACCACCCCCGCTCAGTTCTGGTGTGTCAACCAGCAGGCGAATGTCATATTTCACACTGGGATGTAAAAGCCCCCTCAGCACTACAGCCTCTTGTTGCTGTATATGTACCTTTAACCATGCAGTCCCTGTTAGGACCCAGAGAACAAATGGTAATAATGAATTATTAAATGTCCTGCACTGCGTTACATGTTGAAATATTAAGCGTCTGTGTTTCCTCTGCTTCCGTCCTGAACTGGATTAGGCAGGACACTGGACACTGCTGCACCAGCCAGCCTTCTTTCCAGGCTCGGACATATACGGTGACACCCCAAGGCTGCCACGCTGTCCCACTTTCACTAAAAGCTCCATCCAGACACTCACTGTACGTCTTTTGTCCCTCTTTCTGCTCTTCAGTTCATAGTGGGACGCTGCTTGCTAACATGGTGGGCTGCCTGGCCTGGTTCTGTGTGGACACACTACGCGGGGTGGACTTTGGCTTGTCCATCCTCTGGTTCTTGCTCTTCACGCCGTGTTCTTTCGTCTGCTGGTACAGACCACTTTACGGAGCGTTCAGGTGAACAACACAAACGTATTTACCTTGGATGTGTAGAATAAAACACTCTGTGTTGTTCATATCCTTGTTTTTTTTTTTTGTCTCTTTCTGCAGGAGTGACAGCTCGTTCCGCTTCTTCGTTTTCTTCTTCGTGTACATCTGTCAGTTCGGCATCTACGTAGTCCAGTGTATCGGCCTCACTGGTTGGGGCGCCAGGTGAGAAAACCCCTGCTACCCCTAGAGAAGAACTCAGTGTCACGGATTATAGCGATGTGTGTTTTAAGAGCTGCAACGATTTAGTTGTTTGACAGAAAATGAATCCTGCTTCTTAAATGTGAATATTTGCTGCTTTTCCTTGTCTAAACATGATCTATCTTTGGGTTTTGACTGTTAGTTGGACAAAACAAGACATTTGAAGACATTGTGGGCTGTAAGAAATCGTAAAGATTAGCTTTTTATGTTTTATGTGCCAAACGATAAATCGAGAAAATGATATTGGCAGATTGGTAGCTGCGGCTCTGATGTGTTTATGACAAAAATGTGGAGTTTAAAAAAGTGATGTGAGCACCTTCAGTACTGTGGTTGACTCAGTCAGACACAAAGCAGGAGTTACTCACACAAAATGTAAACTGATAATGCTCCAAAACCAACAATGTGTTAGTCCGCCTCTTAGTATTTTCTCTCTTTCCTACCCTGAAAAAGGGCCACAAATATTTATACTTTTAAATCTTCTTTTAATTTATTTTTTGGGAACTGTAGTTTTTAGCAAACGTTACTCAAACAGGAGTTAATTATGCATTTGTAAGGGACTATTTTCAGCAGTGAGTGGAATACACATTTGATGCACTATTGAGTATTTAGTAAAACAAACTACCGCGCTCATGTTCATTGTTGACAAAAAGAAAAATATGATTCTTTTAATGACTTTCTCGTCGGTAGCGGGTGGATCTCAGCTTTGACCGGCCTGAATCGGAGCATCCCAGTGGGCATCATAATGATCCTCATCGCTGCTCTCTTTACCTCACTGGCTGTCATGTCCCTCATCATGTTCAAAAAGGTAGACACACGACAAACCTTTTTGTAGTTTTAGTAGCCGCCATTAAAGTCTGCTCGGTTGTAATTCATTTCCTCTCCCCTTTCACCCTCATCAGGTCCATGCGATGTACCGTACCACCGGTGCCAGCTTCGAGAGGGCCCAGCAGGAGTTTGCCACGGGCGTCATGTCCAACAAGACGGTCCAGACGGCCGCTGCTAATGCCGCCTCCAGGGCTGCACAGGGAACCTTCAAGGAGCAGATCTGATCGGCCTAGATCTCATCTCTCCGTCCAACCCTCAACCCGCTTCTTCTCCTCCTCTGCTCAACACCCAGCTTCCACTCGAGCCAGCAGCCCTGTTTGAACACACGGAGGGCCCCCCCCCCCCCCCCCCCCCCCCCACAGCCTTCTGACAATATGTGAGGGCACCGCGGTCGGCCATCCCAGTCACCCATGATCTGGAAACAACCACGGGGAACATTCAACCAGGATTCAACCAGGATTCAACCAGGATTCAACCAGGATTCAACCAGGATTCAAACAGGATTCAAACAGGGCCACGGCTCCACCTGCCCCGGCAACATTGTGCACTCTCATCACAGACTCTGAGACCCCTCACCTGCGCTGCACTCCTACTGTACCACTCAACCAGCGTGCTCTACTGTATTTTCCCTGTGTGAGTTTGTGTGTGTGTGTGTGTGTGTGTGGGTGGCCAGCTAAATGAATGTTTGTGTGCCTCTTTAAATGGCCCGTCTGTCCTCTGTAGACAGATTCTAATGTAGCTCAACCAAGTCTGGCTTTCTAAAGTTACCTGGGCGTTTCCCACCATCGACCGTGCGCCGCAGCGTCATCAGCCTCGTGTGTGTCTGGGCCTTTCTTTGATTTATCGACCTAATCACTACTTCCTGTTTTTAAATTAATGTATTATTGGACAAATGGAAGTCATCTAGTACTCTCTAGTCGTTGGTTAATGCACATGCTGCAGCATTCTCTGCTTTGTTTTGCTGTTTTCCACGAGTACATAACTTAACACTGCTGCCCCCCGGTGGAGGGACTTTGTATTGTTGAAGATGAATGCTGTGCATTCCAGTTCACTGCCTTGCCTTCTGCTTTCTGCTTTCATTTGAATTTGGTTTTAGAAAATGTGTAGTTCCTTAAAGTGGTGCATCACCCAAAATCTTATTTAAGTATCAAACACTCGCCCCTGTAGACTGCAGGACTAGTGATGTATAATAATATATTCAAATTGACTGGAAAAGAGGAGCAAAGATATTTAATTTACAGTGTTGTATTGCTCTAGGGATGGCAAGGTGTGTCGGTCCACCGCTTTGATCCAGACTGAAATATCAACAAATATTGGATTGATTGCCATGAAATTTAGTACAGACTTTGTGGATTTTCTGACTTTTCATGTAGCGCCATCATCAGGTCCTAATTTCAATTTGTCCGATACTTTGGTTTATGACCAAATATCTGCAAAGCTAATCAGCCCATCAGCCTCAGCTAAACTGAAGTGGTGAACATGGTAGACATTAAAGCTGCTTAGGAATAGCATTGTTAGCATTGTCACTGTAACATTAGCATGGTGCAGCCTCACAGAGCAGCTAGCATCACTGTGGAGTCTTAGCCGGTCGACCAATCGTTTAAGCTCTAGTTCTGCGGACCGTCGTCCTCATTGAAACCTCCTTGGAGAAGCAGACGATGCTGCAAAAGTTGTATGACAAGTTTCTTTTTGTTCTTCGTCTTCTTCGTATCGCTGTTGGAATCTGTTAAATCTGTAAATTCAAATTCTTAACAGTCGCTCGCCTACAAGCAGTGTTTGATATCAGTGTTTTGATTTTGGGTGAACTCTTTAAAGTTTGCTTTCAGGTGTTTATTTGCTTGAAGTCTTTTGCCTATAATGATCAACATATCCATGAAATTATGCCAAGTTGCACTTTAAATCTCGTCATTAGATTCTTTGTCTGGAAGGATATTTATGATAACGGCCTCACGCCTTCCTGCTCATACAGAATTCATACATGTTACATAACACCAGCTGAGTTCAGCGTAGTTTTCACATGAAGTCTACCTTTTTCGTCTCATTTCCTCAGAAAGAAATTAATTCATGAGATCCACTATTCTGTATATACAGCTGCATGTTTATACAGGTGTTTGAAGAGGAAAGTGTAACTCGTCTCCAGCTTTTCTTGTGTACCGGAGACTTACCTCAGTTTTACTCAGGATGTACTCTTCGCTTGCATGACGAGGTTAAAAAATTATATGAGATTGTAGGAAATTAAGACACCGACTGGCCGCCCCCTTTTGTTTTTAAATATATGTGCTGTAAATCAATATATTGCAATAAAAATGACTTTAAAAAAAAAAAAAGATGAGAAAAATGGCCAGTAATGTTCTGATAATTGCTCACGAATTCATAATTTGACAATTGTGGATTGACGATCACTGAACTCCAGCAAGAACCACAATCAAATGCATCAAATCTGAACCTGCTTGTGTCTTTTTCTAAATACTGTGTGACCTCGTGTTGCTTCGGTGGGAGCTGCCAAGAGGTTTTCCTCGGTTTTCGAATGTGTCTGATATCTCCGTCTGTTGTGTCTCATGTTTAAGCCAGTTAAGCCTTTTGTATATGTGTGTCGCGTAGGAGTGTAAATAGAGGGAATTGGGCCTTTAAGTCTTAATCTGTGTGCAGGGCAGAGTCTGTCTGTGAGTCTGGGATCCCTCTTGACTTCCTGGATTTTTTTTTTCCTTTTTAAATCTGTTCAAGCTTCCTGCAACATGCCTTGTTTTGCTCTCCGCTCTCTTCTCCTTTTTTAAATTTTTAATTTCACACTGGCTTAATCTGGACCAGTTCATGTGTATTTCTAAGTACATTTATGTACAAAGCAACATGAGATTATTCCTTAAAAAGAATCAGACTGAGTGGCAATTTTTTTCTGTTATTTTTGACTTGCTTAAAAAAAAAACAAAAAAAAACAACCCAAACATGATAAATGTGAGAAAGGCGTTAGACTGCAATGCAACGTGAACTGTGTGATGTACTGTAGATGGACTGTGGCTTTACGCTGTGCTTCATAATCAACATGGTTTGTGGTAGAAAACACTGAGAATCTCTAACAATAAAGTTTTAATGAAATTATTAAGGAGAAAAAAAAAAACGTAGGAAGGGATGTTTGTATATTTTGTACGATTTACAAACGGTCGGCTAATTTCGCTGTAATTTTAAATGCACTCTGGTTTCACCTTCAGTCGCATGTTGAGTAGTTTGAGTTTTGTATATTTATTGTATTAACACTGAATAAAATTCTTCTTCTGTATGTGTTTCATGTGCGTATATTTGTACTGCACAAGACGAGGCTGTGTGCTCACTGTGTAGTAAAAGTGAGCTTGCACCGGCAGCTGATAACCAGATGAGGTCAGTAGTCATCGAAGAACATGAGATCAACTGTGAAGGATCAACCGTAAAAGCAATTCCTGCATGTTGAAGTGTAACTCACATGGTGTAACATCATGCACACAACATCCTTTCATTGTCACACTAACAGTATACTTATTATGTATACTTATTATTATTATTTCAGGTGATTTTAACACAACAACAGAACAACCTTGAAGGACTATAGGCGTCGTTGCTCGCTGCTATGATGACTGTTCTACTTTCACTAACTTGCTTCTAGACTCGCACATAAACTCAATATGATGCAATAACCATGAAAAACTCACACTGATTGGTTGGAGCAGTACCAGCGGTATTGCTGTTATTACTAAAAGTAGTAATAATATCAATAATAGTACAAGTCTTTTTTTGTCTATATAATGGAGTCCTATAAAATCCTTATTAAAATAATTAGAATAATGTAGCATTAAGTGGTACAGTATTCTGTCTTATTTAAAAATGTTTAAAACAAATTGATTTCGTAGTGGGAACTGGAAATCATCTTAGCAAATAAATAACTAACCAACCTTCGCCCAGTGCCTCCTGATAATTTACTAATACATAACTAATAAATAACTCTTTCTCTTGACTTGTCTTCTTTGTCTCGTTCATGTGTTCACTTACGTTTTCGTCACTTTGCATCTCCGTTTAAAGGATCGTGTTTAAAATAAAGTTAAGAAAAGGAAAAGGGGCACCGGCAAACCTTTTCACTTTTCATTCTAAGACTTTTATGGCTCAGTAACAGACAAAAGGTCTCGTCAAGGTTTAGATATTGTTTTTCAGGACTATTTGTCGCAGCAGTGTCAATAACGGACCCGTTCAAGAAGCGATATAAAATAACCTCCGAACACGATTAACTGATTCAAAGGGGACAGAAAGTTCCTAGTTGGGGACATTTTTTCAGTTGTAGAAAGTTTAGACGTCTTTAACTCTGAGATTTATGGCTGATTGTTGCACAGAGCAACATTATCATTAACGTGGAGTTGTGTTTCTGGTCTCCTGATGAATTTAAGTCCAATATTCACTCTTCTTTCAACTCTATTTTAGAAAAAATATCTGGCTCTTTAGCTGCTGAATGCTCGGCTAAATGTTCACCAGCTAGCCGCTAACTTTGTGTGCTGTTTTGTTAGCTGGGCAGTTAGCGTACAGCGGGGTTGATCAGAGCATTTCTGCTGTAAACAGCTGCTTGATGAGGTCAGACTGAACCAACACAGTAAAGAAAGTGGGTTGTAAAACCAAAACAATGAGCTGAAAGTCACTAAAATGCTGAACTGAAGCAGGTGATAATTTTCTGTCTGTCACTACGAGCGACACCCTTCACATTGCAAATAGTCATTTGGTCCATTGTTAATATGAAAATATTGATTAGTGCAGCTTTAACGTTGAATTTTAAAGGTCACATTTAACAATCTTGTATATAAACTACTGCTACACTGACCTCTGATCAGCTCAGACTTTTGTCTTATTTTTAGATAATAATGTTTCACCGTACACCATGTGTTACTGTTAGTTTACACTGGTGGAAGAAGTACTCAGATCTTTTACTTGAGTAAAAGTAGAAATACAACAAAGAAAAAATACTGTTATAAGTAAAAGTCCTGCCTTGAAAGTCTGAAACTACACAAGTATTAGCAGCAAATTGTACTTAAAGCATCAAAAACAGAAAGTATTCGTTCAAAATGGCTCCATTCAAAGTGTTGTTCTGAATGTTGTAAATGTAGAGCTAATAATAAAATAAGTATCAGTGAATATTTTATAAACTGATCACATGTTTGATCTAACTACAGCTGTCAGATATAAGTAGCTGAGTAAAAAACTACAGTACTTCCCTCCAAAACGTAGTGGAGTAGAAGTATAAAGAAGCATAAGATTGAAGTGCTCAAGTGAAGTACCTCAAATTGGAACTTAAGTACAGTATTTGAGTAAAAGCACTTAGTTGCCACTGTTCACCATGAGAGAATAAATGCATCCGTCCTCTACCAGGTGTAAAAGGCTCGTCTCCTCGTCCTCTTTGACTCTTTTCTAAGAAAAAGGAAAATGAAAGAGACTAAACGCCTCTGGCTCTGAAACAGGCCTCAGTTTCTGCTGCACTCTTCAGATTGCAGGACTTGTCATGTGCCTAATCTGGAAGTCATCAAGCTGCTGTGTTTAGTTTGAGTGCACTGGTGGAGGAAGGGAGCCACGAGGTTCTGAGCCAGAGGTTTCTCTGTAGTCCACATGGAGGGGAGGAACATCTGGGGAGGGACTCACAAACACAAGCAGGTAGAAGGCACAAGTAGAAGCATTTTGTAGCTGATGGTTGTTCATTTGAACGCGGCTATAATTGATATTTCTTTAATAATAACAATGTGACACTGTCGTAGTAGCGACAGACGCAGTTAAGCATTTCGCAGCTACAGAGCCAGATATTTCCCTCAGGAGTCGGTGGAGACCAAAAACAGAGCTAACAGGGAGAGAATACTGGACTCACACTCATCAGGTGGACAGAAAAATGACTAGTAGAAGTAGAAGTCCTGCATTCAAGAGTCAGCAAAAAGTACTTAAAGTATCAAAAGTAAGTGGAGCTAGTTTTAACTACTTTACATACAGCTAGGTGGTTTGGTCCACTGGTTCCCAACCTAGGGGTCGGGCCCCTCCAAAGACTCACAAGATAAATGTGAGGGGTCCTGAGATGATTAATGGGAGAGGGAGGAAGAAAACACACCACTGTTACTTCACCTCGTACGTTTGTCTCTTGTATAGTTTCTAGTTTTACTTCTACTCTTATTGTAGTTTTATATACCTTTTTATTTTGTTCATCTTATTGATCTTATCAAGGACAAGGAGACAGAAACCAAACAGACTGGTTTAATTTCTAACAGTGTGCTGCATTTCATCGGCTCACGAATCTTAACTTGTAAAGTAACTAAAGCTGTCAAATAAATGTGCAGTGAAAAGTACATTTCCCTCTGAAATGTGGTGCAGTAGAAGTATAAACTCAGAAAGTGGAAATACTCAAGTAAAGTACACATACCTTGGTACAAGTACAGTACTTGAGTAAATGTACTTTGGCTGAATATCACACACACACACACACACACACACACACACACACACACACACACACACACACACACACACACACACACACACACACACACACACACACACACACACACACACACACACACACACACACACACACAGAGAGTTCAGTTCTGCATCAGTGGAAAAACTGATCACCCGCTGGCTAGAAAACGTACCCACCCCCACCTCAGGGGCCAAACCGAGGTCTCAGCACCAAGCTGGCTGCTCCACCTCCCTCCTCCCTCCTCCTTCCTCCCTCCTCCTCCTCCTCCTCCTCCTCCTCTTCCCCACAGTGAGACTTTCACTAGATAAAAAAACTAAAACCAAACTTTTTTTTGTTTTCCCCCCCTTCTCTTTATTCGTTTGGCAGAAACAAATGGGAATCGATAGGACACTATCTACGACTCGACAGCCTCCCTGAAACCAGACTAATAACAGCAATACTTCATTTGTGCGTCCTCGCCGTTCAGTCCAGGTCTTTGTGCACAGACTACAGGATGTCTGCTGAGCGAGGACCAGACACGGACCCTTCACAGGTCGTCTTTCAGCTCCGGCTAGGATTAAAGCTCACTTCATGTCAGGATTTTTGCTTAACAGAGGACAAACAAAATGCACCACGGCGCTTCCTTTGCTTGTCCTCGTGCAGTCTGTGTGATTAATCATTTCCACCGATACATTTCAAGGGTCTGCAAACACATTAATCATTCAAATAACAGTACATTCTGTAAGCTTTAGAGGACACCCACTCTGATCCTGGGAGTAGTTTATTCTGACTGAGTAGTGGTTCCCTTGTTGAGTTAAAACTCACACGTGGCAAATAGTTAACAGATCCAGGTTCGCTGGTCGTGGTCTGGTGGCAAAAGCACCAGTGTTTTAAGGCAAGAGAGACATCATCAAACCCAGCCTGGATCAAGCTGACCATCAAAACTATGTACAAAATATATATAATCACACGTATTTACAGAACATGCGGCGACAGACGAGGCCTCTCTGGGCGTCCACATGTTTGACATGAATACAATAACAGACACAGCACCTCTAGTGGCAGAAAGACAGAGACACACACTGAGAAAAAAACTTGGCACTTGTAGATTTCTCCCACATAAACACAAAACAGAGACACAGTTTTAGTGGTAAACAATGCAGGGGCCTCCATTTCACAGGCCAGCCTCACGGGAACCGGCAGAAGGACAGGCGCTGATTGTTATTGGCCCGTCTCTGCCTCCTCCTTCTTCTTCTTCTTCTCTTTTCCCCACAGGACTAAAGTCTCCGGGCCTCAGAGGAGGCAGATCAGGCTTTTCCCCTCCTCGATCTCCTCCTGAACCTTGTCGCTGGAGGTGGCGATCTCGGCCTGCGCGGAGAAGACGGCGCAGATGAAGGTGAGCACGGTGCCGCCCATGGCCGTGTAGAAGGCCCAGCCCATGGAGCAGAGCCCGGCCCGGTATGGAGCCGCGTCGGGGCCGCAGTACAGCTGGACCTTGTCTGAACCCCAGCCAGCGGGGTACAACATCAGACCCAGGATCAGAAACAAACCTGCGAGGAGGGAAACATAGAGAGAAGGAGCTTTAGCTGATGGAGGTTTATTGAAATATAAAATACACGGCAGCCTCTCGGGACTGTTGTGGTTATTACACCCAAAAATATGACCCTGGAAACAGTAGTTAGACAAAGAAAACATTACTTAATATCCACTTGCTGACTTTTTCCAATCATGGACCTTGAGTTACAAGTTTTTGTCAAACATACTGGTGATTTTAAAAAGGTACCATGGGGAGTTTTTCACCACTAATTTGTAGCGCTGCCCTCTAAATGTCAATGATTCAAATCATCAGTCGAGAAGCCGCCTCACTGCAGCAGCTGTACAACTGGTTATACGCTGAAAACGTGCCGTTAAAATAAAAAGGTTATAATCTATAACCTGCTGAACTTCTCAATGAAATTCAGTCTAGTTTTAACTGACGGCTAGATGTCTTTTCTGGGTTGTCCTGTTGTCAGCTGCTCCAACAGCGAACTCCATGAAATCAACTTTACTTCTCCTAAATCTATTCTATTAAACAATGCATTTCTTCTGATTATAAGGAATCACAGCGTTTTGATTGTAAGCTCGAAGGTAAGCCAAATTCAGTAGGAGCAATCCTCTGGAGACCGTGAATATTCACACCTCATTGTACTGCAATCTTGCCAGTAATTTAAGGGAGATCTTGCTCTGAACCAAAGTGTCAGAGTGAACCGACTAACCCCATCTTTAGGCAAAAACCCAACCAACAACTGTTAATGATGACTGCAGCAAACGATCTTTGCTACCGCCATCATTCTCTGGTACGAAAACATTTCCTGCCAAAATAAAAGTGCCATCGCTGCATTCAAAGCATCCCATCAGGACCGGAGAAAAAAAAATAAAATGTTGACACCAGGCAGAAACGATTTCCTGACGTCTGTCTGAAACGTGACCGAAGACAATCACAGTGAGACCTCCAGTACGGGGACTGCCGAGGCAGGAAAGAGAAACCTAAACCCGAATCTTTGACACACACATGTCTGTCAGGTCAGGTCACAACAGAGAGACGAGAACAACAGGAAAAGGTAGCTGAAGGGCTTTCCCGCCTGCCCCAGTCACTCGCTGACCCTCCGGCGTCCTGCGTCTCAGTGGAAGGATGGGGTCACTTCCTGTCTTAGCGTGACCCACTTCTACTCCCACCGCCGACTTCAACACCTCAACACTGACCCTGACGCAGTCTATATTATGCACTAACCCTAAACCTGCGGTGGGAGCGGATCAATCAGCTGGCCGGACAAGGGGGGCCTGCCACCAATTAAAAAAGCTCCAGAGGAAACATTTACAAATAACACAATTACAGATAATAAATGAACCAAACAGGGAATGAGAATTTCAGTGTGTGTTTTCACCTGTCTCACTGCTCTGTGGAGGTGAAACTGTCTCTCTCTCTCTGCTTCCTCTCTTTCTCCTCCTGCTCTCTCGCTCTTAAAGAGCCCAATATCGTATTAAACAAGGAAATGAAAACTAGGTCATAAATTCTTTCCACATGTTGCTGCACTGCCCTGACGTCCAGACCGGCTCCAGTGATGGATTGAAGGTATGGTTTTAATTCCCAACCCCACCCCTCCCTAAGACCCCCCCTCCACACACGCTCATTCCCACCCCCCCCCCCCCTCTCTACAAGCTGGACCTTCTAACCTAATATCCCACGGCACTCCACCCTTCCAGCCCCGCTATTCCCTCTGAGCTGGATCTCGTCTCTGTTAACTTCCAAACTGTCAATTCTCCACCATCAATCCATTTCTGATAACCGCCTCCCTGCCACCAACTCCCCCCCCAACCTCTTCTCCCACAGCCCCCACCCTGTAATACAGCACAGCAGGACGGCACTCTGCTCCAAGAAATCTGGCCACCCTTCTTCTTTCCAGGAAAAAATAAGTAGTGCATCGACTATGATGTTAAAAGAAGGAAAAGCAGCAAATGTTTGGCATTTTTGCATGAAAAATTACTTTTTGCCGCTCTAATTTTACTTAAATGTTTTTCTTAAATTTGACTTTAGCACCTTTGAGGGTAGAGCGGTCGTACAAATGAAATTGTTTTATTAGAGAGGCGTGGATTCCACTTTATGGTCAGTTTGTGGTGCTGTTGTATTGTTTTGCATTATACTAGCAGGTGTTTCTGATAGTTAATAGATAATTCTGGAAGTCCAGTATCAGTATTAGCTAAGTGTACCTAATAAACTGGCAACTGAGAGCATGTAATGTTGAAATCAGTCAGTCAGTGTGCGCCTGTTAGCATGGTTAGCATGTAGCCTCACAGAGTCGCATTTCTACTCATATGCAATGTATTATTTGTTCTTAATGCTGCGTTTACTGACTTTTTGGCCACTTGGGGGTAAACACAGCACTGACACGCCGTCACCTTATGTTGTTCTGGCAAACATGTTAGCAAAGTTACCTATTAACACATCCAAAATATACAAAGCCACTTTAGCTGGCTAAATCCTAAATGCTCCACCACGTTCATCAGAGCTTATTGGTGTTAGATTAACATGTTTCATGACCTGAAAGACGCTAAAATGTTCCTTTCACACACACCGTTCACATCAAACATCGTCATTTGATGCATTGTTACTGTAAAAAATATTGATTATAGCAGCTTTAATGCAGGAAACAGTTGGACTCCTAAACGTCAGACCTCCAAGCGGACCACAACTTGTACAGTAACTATGTCAGGTCGACCATATAAGGAAACATATAAAGTAATACTGTATCTCTGCGTTCCTTCATGATAATTCATGATAATTATAATAATAATAATGCTTTATTGGTTGTAAAAAGCTAACCATTGTAAAATTACTGATATATGAATGTAAATGCTGCGGTGTAAAAATAACAGCCACCGCTCCAGTGTAAACACAGATATCCAGTAAAAGCTATTAAATGCACGGGAATCTTCTTTACTCTGATATCTCAGAATCATCATCACTCAGTCATGACGCTTAAATTCCTTTTTGAGTCGTTGCTTTGTTTCCCTCACTTCCAGCCTGGAGCTGAGTCATGGTCAACGGTTAAACCTGCGACGAGGCTCTGTGACTCACGGCTGGAGGGAAAGTTTATGGTCGGCCATAAAAGCATTCAAAACCGAACGCGCAGGAATTGGAGACAGCTTTACGGGCCGGTTTGTTTGCCGTCTTGTCTCTAATCCTTTTCTGCTGGAGTTCGACATGAGTGACGATGAGTGAGGAAGGCGTTTCAATAAATGTACAGAGAATTCACTTACAGGTAGTCTGTAAGGGCGCCTGCAGGATACAAAGTGTACCCGACGGACCCTTAACAGAAGGCTGTCTGTTTTAGCCATTCGATTACGTAAAGTAAAGGGAATGGGTTTACCTTCAGCTGAAATCTTTAAACCACCCGAGACATCAGAAAGTGTGTCATAGGGGACAAAAGAGTCAGTAAAGTTAAAAGTACAAGTGACATCAGTATGTGAAGATTAGGTTAATGGGCTTTGGAGTCACTCCAGCGCAATGACGTGACCATCTCTGGCAACGGCATCGCAATCTTCCCATCTGAGGTCAATCACTTCCCCAAACATCTGCCGCCTGGCTCCAGTTTTCTCATTACCGGAGGGTCGGCACGAGTAGTGGAAATAGTGATTAGTAAGAGTCAGGTCGGTGTGGTGGATGTCAGTGAGAGCGGTATCACTCACAGGCCTCGTGAAAAGACCCTCATGCACTCTGACGGATTGATTGATGTTGGAAAAAGGACAAAGGAGCTTCGGCAGAGACACTGTTAGATGTCAGACAGGCGGTGTGCTGGCTCTTATCTCTTCCTGCGGTTGAAATGAGTAAAGGGTTATCGCCAGGAACGAAGGAAACCCTCCCGCCTCCTCAGCTGTTTGAAGCTCCTCTCGCCCCCTTTCCTCTTCCCCATCCTCATCCTCTCCACAATGAGGAGACTCAGCAGTGCACTTCCCCACTTTCATTACCTTAGCCATGTGTCCCGGACCCCCAGTCCTTTATATAGATAAGGTAAATTGAGGGCTTTTGGGTTATGTAACACCATCTCTGGAGGCTGTGTTGAGCAGAATCCATTTCTACACTTGCAACTTGACAACTGACCGTTAGCTAAACAGTGATAGCTTAGCAATCATAAGTAGGTATTTCTCTCCAGTAAGAACTATACTAACTGTACTTGAAACACAAGAGATACGCTGTAATGACGGGCTGCCGACATTAGCTTGCCCAGCTAACTAGCTTTACAACCTACTGTAGTAAATGATCGAAGGCCAGCGAGCAAATCATTATCTAACTACATCAATACAGGTTACTAAAAGGCCCCGTCAGGACCGGAACATCCGCTGTGTGGGAGCCAAGACGCTACCACACCAGAGTTTAAGCTAACATTAGCAACCCAGAGTCACAGCAAAGTGTCAAAACCAATCAAACCACCCTCAGAAACGTCCTCCTGCAGCATAAATCACTTCTCGACTGTTCAATATGTTCACATAACTCCGTTTCTCCACGACTAGCTAAATGCAACACGTTTGTGTCACACTATCACCTCCTCATAGCTCAGAAGCTAAAAAAAAAAAAAAAAAGTAGCATATTTAGTGGTGTTTTGGCAAAACAGCAATTGTTCGTAGCATTGTAACAGCTGGATACAGATGCTGTCTTCTGTGCAGGAGCCATTCAAGCCTGCAGGATTTGATATATTTTAAAATTCAAACACATACGAACAACACTAACTGGGAGTGGCTGATTTGTGATGTGATATTCTGTCACAGTACATGTAACTTTATATTGCGATATTGACATACAGTACTGTGATATAGTACATTTTCTGGAAAATCAGTTGAGAAATGTATAAAATAACCAACAAGGAATGTAGTTAACTTCTGACAAATAATGGTGCTTCATATAAACGGTACTTTAAATAAACATACGTAAAAAGAATACAAGTGCTCATTGCTTTAATACAGCATTAAAGGGGCTGTTATATCGCTCAACCCTACAGCTATAGTCGTAACAGAGTATAGACAATAACATCTGTGGTGTCCAACACTAACATTCACATTAAGCTATTTCAGGCTTATTGAGTAGAGCGAGCCTTCAAGCAGTCATTCATGATTCACAGGATTTAAACGCTCTCTCAGGTCAGCGGGCCTGCACAGAGCTGAGTTTACAGCTCGGCACGTCCTTCACCAACACGCCCACCGTTTTCTGTTTGGGCCTGCACCAAATAAACAACTGTGGGGGAGGACAGCCATAATCACCCAGAGAGCCCAGAGAGCTACAGCATGTTAAAATAGAGGAGGTTCAGCGAGCGTGATCTCATGGCCTCCTCCCTTCCACAATTCACCACAGTGAGTCAAAGCGGCCTGAGATTTGGCCTCAAACACAACCATAGACAGGATACACACCCTTCACACACACAAACGGAGATACGCATGCGTGTTCGTGACTCGTTTTTTTGTTTTTTTTTTGTAGGCCAATCAGGTGTCAGAAAGGCTCCAGCTGAGTGGGTAGAAAGTAAATATTTGGGTGGCAGTTGCTCCGAGTGACAGCTCCGAGGGTGGTGAGTTTCAAACGTCTGACTGGCTTTGAAGGCTCAGAATCAAACACATCATTCCTGCAGTGGGAGTTGTGGCGCTCGTAATGAATGTGTTGAGCTGAAACTTTTCATTTACCTTGATGAACGTGAAGTGGACGCCACAGGAATGAAGAGAAACAATAAAAAAAAAGGTCAGACGGACTTGAGTTAGCTTTGAGATTCCTCTGTTCTCTTTAGTTCAGTACAGTCAGCGTGCAAAACACGTACACAGGACACACAAGTAGTTAGTTTGCAATGTAGTGTTGATATTGTTTTGAGTCTGGTTTGGAGGTATGTTCTTCAACCGTGCCAGAAATCAAAAAGTGTTTAGAGACGCAATGATCGTTTACATTTTTAGGCCGTTTCGGTTCTGTTGGACACAAGTGACAAAACGGAGAGCTAGAGAGAGAAGCCCTGCCCACTTCCTCACCTCCACACACCTGGCGAATCACTGAAAAGTTACAGAAATCATCAGACGCAGCCCCCCCAATTCAGACGTAAAGGTGGAGGGGTGGAGTATTCAGGTTCCGAAGCTGTTTATCAATCAGACCAGCAGTCTTGATGAAGTATACCGGCGCCTAAAAACCCATTTGTTCAATGACACAAACCTGAGTCTGTTTGCTACCTAATAAGAGCCACACTGGCCTCAAAACATACGTTTCCTAATGAAACAAAATATTTTAAAGGGAGCATTCAACAGTTTTGCAGTCATCACTCTTTAGATCGGTGATATGCACCAAAGCATGTCAGTAGATATCTCACCTGCGATCCCTTGCAGCAGTCCACACACGTTGAAGATGCTCTTCTTCATGATGCTTTGGAAGCACATGGTGAAGACCGAGATGAACGCCACGGCGCACAGCAGCAGGATCCCTGCCGCCAGGAAGATGGAAGTAGCCTGCCAGAACCCGCTGGCAATCTCCCCAAAGTGTATGGCGTACGGCCCGCACAGTATTCCACGCTGCAGGTGGGGCAGTTTTATACAGCGGCCGTAGATGCCTAAAGTGGGCCTGTAGGCCTCTCCGGCTGTGGTGGCCCCATGGGGGCCGAAGACGGCATCGGGGGTGCGGGGGAATCCCACCAGCCAGTCAGTGCTCATGAAGGCGATGAGCTCTCCGAACGCGGCCACAATGCTCAGCAGAGTCCACAGCATGGAGCGGCAGGTGACAATGACATGGCACATGCTGACGGTGGCTGGAGTCTCCCTCTGTTCAGATTTCAACTCTGGGTCGGAGGCCCTCAGAAGACAGAGAGGCGAGGTTGTGATCCTTCTCCGCCGCGGATGTGAAAGCGAGTGAACACTTCACAGGAAGGAGAGGCGACGCTGCTGCGCACAAAAGGTTCACGTCAATGATTCACAGTCTGCTGCTTCCCTCTTCTTCCCTCTTTCACTTCTTATCTTCTGCTGGTGTCGCGTCGGCACAGCTGTCGTTCCTCCTCCTTGGACTCACCCTCCTTCTGTCGGCTCGGTCTTCAGACTCTTATTCTGTCTGGTTTTTGGTGTCTACATTGTATTGAAGTTGTGTTCCCTGAGCCAGCCCGCTGGCGTCACATCAGACACACCTAAGACATAAAACAGAGAGACAGAACAACAGGGTGAGTGCTTTAATTGCATGTATAAAATGTAATTGCATGTATAAAAGAAGCTCTAAGATGATCAGTCATTTTTTTTGTTTTATTTGAGGAAGTGCAGCTCTCCTGTTTCTCTCCTGTCATATTTGGAAAAGCAGAAGTGTGGAGGAGGAGCAGGGAGAGGAGGAAGGGAGGCTTCTGGTGTAGATCTTCAGGAGAGGGTTTAATGAGTTGTGTAGCGATGTGTTCATTTGAAGTGGGCCTCTTCTGTTTCTTCTCAGTGTTTATGTTTCAGGATTTGTGATCAGGGCACTCGTCGTGTCCTCTACTCCCAGTGGATCTTCATGACTGAGGTTGTAGAAAGATGAAAGCTAGAAAAACATTATGCTTTGTGTGTGTGTGTGTGTGTGTGTGTGTGTGTGTGTGTGTGTGTGTGTGTGTGTGTGTGTGTGTGTGCTGTGGAGGTGGAGATGGGAGGGTTAAAATAGACGTGGAAACAGCGGAATGAGAAGCGGATGCAGACAGAGAGAAAAACAAGCCCGAGGCCTCTCATCAAGCAGCCCACACAGCTGACCTGGGGTCAGCCGACGGCTGATAACACAACGGCCGTCCGGCTGTCACATGACCGCCGATAACCTCAGTGACTTCAACCCTGCTGCACTGCTGAGTCAGTGACACTACAACGAGGAAGCTGCAAATGGTGTTCGTTCATTCATTCAAGCACTACACAACCGACACACAAACACACGATACAGCCACATCTGTCACATCTGCCACATCTGCCACAGCGCATAACTGGATTACGACAATATTCTTTAATAAATGTGTACTTTGCTCCTGTTTAGTGCTGATTAAAGCTATAACCCGTTCATAAAAGCTTTTACACACTAAAGTCCAATCCTCTATGCACAGACAGTGATGATGATGATGATGATGAGTTTGTGTCTCAGGCAGCAGTAACAGAGGTTTGCCACTTAAAGAGACTCAAACGTCTTCAACAAGAAACGTAAGGAAAATAATATAAATGCTGGATACAAAGTTTGAATGGGAAGTTGAGCTAAATGCTAACATGCTGATGTTTAGCAGTTATAATGTTGTGTAAACACGTTCACCGTCTTAGTTTAATAATTATGAGCAACCGACATTCACGTCTGTCTCCACATGGAGCCGGGAGGCGATTAGCTTAGCTCCTGCCAACACTTACGTGGAGTTGTGTGCTATTTTTTAAACTTTGGAGAGAGCTAGGCTTCCCTTCTTTATACTAAGCTAGGCTAACTCTCAGCGAATGAGAAGTTAGTTCTCCAAGCAGAATCGTCTTGAATGCTCCCTCTATTTCCACTGAATCAAACCGTATAACCGTTTGCTATAAAAAGGTGTAGTCCTTGACGTAAGTGTCCCTGACTGAATTATAAACTGGCCTATTTCACTAATTCAAATTACATCTGAATTATGGGCCTCATTTTCACACCTTGTATGACGTGACTCGTTTTAAGTATATTCTGATAACAACAACCACTAGATTCCAATAAAAGGACAACACATAAAGACCCTTTTCAACAAGGCGTCCCTATTTTAAAGCCCTCAGGATCCCCCCTGGAAGATCTCGAGAGATTAAACGGCCAAACACTAATTCTATTCAAGTTAGGAAAAGTTTGAGATGCAGCCTATGAGAGACATTAACGAATCTGAGCCGAACATACAGAAGTTGAACTGCCAGAGACGATTAAAAGATGCTTATACTGTACAGGCCTTTGTGCTCTTGTTATAAATACCGCTCTGGGCCAAAGCTGACAGTTTGTTTCTTTTCTTTGAGTCTTTTTTTTTTTCTTCTGCCCTGGTTTCCCTGCTGCCTCCTGGGAGTCTGTTAGTCATTCTCCGACCAGCGTTTGGCAGGGCAGCGGAGGGAGCCGGGGGCCGCTGTTGACACGTGTGCCGCCCGCACTGCGAGGTTTCCATCACTCGGCCCCCGTCGTGCCCTTAACGGCGAGGGTCGAGGGAGCCACGGCCGCCCCCCTTGTGGTCCCATCCCCGGCCAGTGTGCGAGTGAGTGAGCGAGAGCGTTACACAAACTTTGATCTTCGTCATCCTGTAGAGATATCAACAACAGTTCTCTTTTTTTTTTTTTTTCTTCTTTTCCAGCGGAGAAAATGACCCAGATCTGCGGTCTCTTTCAGGGCGGTGCGCGCTAACGTAGAGTATGTTTGGACCATCTAAAACAGATGAGATCATAAGGAACAGGCACAGACAGCCGCCTCTGTGGATTTGGACCAAAATTAATTTTATGAATCACAAGTGTTCTCATTGCCTCACCATGAACAGATGCAGAAACAGATGCAGACGCACATTCGCTAACAGAAACCTCTTCCCACCCACTCTCACAAAGAAAAAGGGCCGAGTCCCAGAGGTCCTTTGACGAGACTGATGTTTGACGTTAGGATTTAAGACAAACGGGCAGTCTGACGTTTTAGGGTCAAACATTTGCCGGCCAGTTGCGAAGACTAATTCCTCACTGACAGGAATATTGTTGGAAAACACTTTGGAGTTGAAACAATTCGAACCAGCTGGGGAGATACGGAGCTTTGAAGGCCTGAACACTTAACCTTTGACCTTGCATGGCTGCAGTATGTTTGCGTCACGTGCCTGTTGGTTACACAGTACCTACTAGTACTCAATTTATCTAAAGCTGTCTTGAATGTGGGTTAGTAGATCTAAAAAACAAGTCTGGGCAAGTCTGGTTCTATTAATGTACCTGGTATTTGTGCCCAGACGTCTGCTCACTGTTCCCAGACGGACAGATTTGAGCAGTTATCATGAACAGGAGTTTCCCAAGATAGAGTGGAGCATGGTAGCCTGTATATGTGAGGCTCGAGGTGGATTTATGATGTCCTTTATGCTCCCTGAGTAACCGGGGGGGGGGACCCAGGATTATTTGAGGCTCGGTTTACATACACAGAAAAGTTTACGGCCCTCAGACTGCATCCCACCACCCCGTTGACCCCCAACACTAATCCCCATGAGCGCACACACTTACAAGACTCCCTGCCATCTGACATATGGTCCCCCCCAAAAGTGTGAGACAGGAGCTTGAAAAGAAGGGAACTCCTCCACAGCTGAACCTCAGTTTGCCTTCAGCCTCTACTAATAAATCAATAAAGAAATTAAGGATGAACTGGTGATCCTGTTAAAGATGCTTAATCGGTCACAGAGGAACGTCATTAAATGTTACACTCATTTACAAACTAAAATAAACATGAGCAGGTCTACAGCCATGCTAGCAGCTCTGTGAAGCTGTGCTAATGTCAGCATGCTAATGTGCTCACAAAGCCAACGCTAACATGCTGATGTTTACCAGGTATAATGTTTACCATGTTCAACATCTTTGTTTGGCATGTTAGCATGCTAACATTTGCTAATTAGCACTAGACACAAAGTACAGCTGAGGCTGACGGGTTGTTCCAATTCATGCTGAGGGCGACGTGAAAATCCAAATTTAATGGCAATCCATTCAACTGTTGTGGCGACAATTCAAACAGTATTCAGTAGGATTCCCATCGACTAACACTGTCATCCCTTTAGCCACTTTCTACTACTGCGGCTCAAAAGTTAGCCCACAACTCCTGTTCAAAGTGCCCACTCAGCCTTTCTCTTATCTCAGCAACAAAACAGCAGGGAACGCCTTTCCACGCTGCCGCTGACAGGAAACAATCTACACATCTATGGACATGCCACGACGAGAGTAACGCGTCACCATGGAGAGTGTTTGTTTAGAGCTGGATGAAGGGTTTGGGGAGAGTTTATGGAGGGTCGACACTGCTGAGAGGAGAGAGCGCTACAGACACCAGATAAGCTTCTGCAACCTGTTACCATCATGAAGCTATGAGGCAACACAGCGGCATCGTTCTGTTAAATATTATCTAACTCAAGATATATATATATATATACACGTCCTGCATTTCCAGCCCACAACTCTCTCGCCTTATGTGACCCAACAGCAAAGCAATTTTAAAAGACAAAGGGAGCGCTTATAATCTGTGAGGATCTGTTTGAATGAAAAGCCCCTGCAGCTACTGAAAGGGAATGCAGGAGATGATTGGTCACGGAGGACCTCGAATACTGGTCCAGTCACAGTTTCTTGTTGAGTAACGTCTCTGTTTAAGATAAACCACATGGTGAAACGTCAAATACAACAAAAGCACAGAGTAAGGCTCTTCTTACTCTGGGCATCCATCTAATTTTGTTCTGTTTTATAGGACAGAATAAGCTTTGGCCTTGTTATTATTTAAGGAAAATTGCAGACTCTGATAGTAATAATAGCAATCAATAACAAAGGAGTTCATAGTCAGGTTTTCCACAGCGAAGGAGCCAGTCTTTCCCAACACTTCTGCACATCTGCTCAGCATCCTGGAGCCCCGTGACGCTACGGCGAGCTTGTGATTCAGACCTAAAACATAATATTTACATCCTATTACATCAGCCAGGAGCCCAGCTGAGCGTTTGTGTGAGTAAGTGTTCACCCGGGGAGTCACCTCGGAGGGTCAAACGGGAAATGACTGCAGGATGATTAAGAAAAATAAGACAAAAGTCCAACCTGTCTCCATTGGTCTGTGGATAGTGCAGCTCTCCTGGAGATGTGGCTTCTCTGCCCTGACTCTCCTCTGCTCACACACTTTAATGCCTCTCTCTCTCTCTGAGACTCCCAGACCCTCCCCACGTCCCTCCTCCCTGGTACCGCCACGTCTCCTCTGATTGGCTGGGCCGACACTGGAGCCACACTTCTTGAGAGAGTCCACATGGTGGCCATATTTCAGTGCTGAATCTGGGTTAAAATAACAAGAGCTGGAGCTGCAGAGGGTCTCTCTCTCTCTCTCGGTCTCAGTTTCTCTCACCTCCTCGCTCTGTTTTCGTTGCTCTCTGCACCCTTTCAATCAGCCAAGGCCAACATCTTATTATCAGCCTCAATGAGAATTGCATTTTCACTTCCTTTACAAAAAACAAGTGATCCTCGAGTATACACTATTAAGTATACTTCTGTGAATAAGTACACTTGTGTTAATGTTGGATAAACTATCAGTATACATGGAAGTGGACTAGTTTAATACTTATTCAGCCTTAATTCATTTATAAGTGTACTTCAAAGTGTACAGGTACTTTAAGTGTACTTAATGCTACAGAGCTACTTTGTCATTTTGTTCTTAAAAGTTAAAGCGACCTTGTAAAACAGTAAAAGTGTTAGAAATGATTTATAGACAAGTATACACATAGTGTGATGTTTAAGTGTAAGTTTGTGTTTTAAGCAGTGGTAGAAGGTACAAGTGTGAGGTACTTACTTTACTTTTTTAGTATTTCAATTTTATGCTATTTTACGCTTCTACTCATTTCAGAGGTAAATATTCTACTTTTTACTCGACTTAATGAATTTGATACCCTTAGTTACTAGTTAATTCTACAACATATAATCAACAAATGCATTATGATGTATTCAATCAATAAATGATTATAATTCAATAATATAATATACATTATTCTGAAATGGGCCATTCTGCATAATGAGTACTTTTACTTTTTCTCCTAGAGTATATTTTGATGCTAATACTTTTGTACTTTAACTTGAATGCAGGACCCTGTACACTGGGTATCATGTTATTTTGAACATGAAGTACACTTAAAGTAAATTTGAGAGTACACTGCTAGCTTAAAATCATAGTATCATTTTGTTGTAGAAAACACAAAAGTACATGGCTAGTGTAAATGCATCTAGTGCACTACCAGGTTACTTCTACTGTACTTCTGAACACTACAAGTTCCTGTTATTATTCTGTTTGTATCTAAACTTTATTTAATAAAAGCTCAACACAACTCGCACACACAGACACAAAGCTCGTCTAGTCGCTCCCACTAATAACCAATACATGAACCACATCACGCACAGATCATTTTACATCCTTCCTCAGTCGACGGCAGATATCTGATTGCCAGATTAGATATATCTGCCTGGATGCCCAGTTAACTGGCTGATGGAGCAGATGGTTCACTGTCTGACTAATGGATTACCTCTCTGGCTGATGGGAGCAAAGCGTCCCAGGATTGCTTACAGCAGCACTGAGTGCTTTCAGCCAACACTGCATTCAGCTGCAGCGTTCATCTGACTTTTGTGTTCACTCGCACAGGAGAAAACAAATGAGTTCCATATGAAGACGGAAAAAGGGGCCGACTCACACAGGAAGAGAAGCTGATAGGCCGGGCACTTGAAGGCAGCGTGGAAAGGCCAGCGGAAGAGGCCTTTCTTATCAGTTTGAATGGAAGTTAGGCCATAACAGTTCAAAAATAGTTCCTTTCAACCCAGATACATATATCCTGAACCTAATTAAACCTCTCCTTTGACCCATTTCCAATAAATACTGGTGACTTAACCTCACGGGCCATTTTAAAGCCACACAAAGTCTCCCTAAAATGTCCGGAATATCACAAACATGGCTTTTCTCAGCAAAACAACAAGTGACTATTCGCTAAACCCCTTCCCCCCTCAGATACTGTTATTATGTCAAGTTCCCCTTTCTCACACAGCACATACACAGTTTATAGCTCGAAATTCAGAGTCATGTTAATAAAAATAGGTTCTTATTTCTGGCTGAATTGACAACTGCTAGGTGGCTAATTGAGCTAACGTTAGCCGCATGAGCTGGTTGACTTTTAAATATTTCCAACAGCACATATACAGTTTAGTGTCAAAATTCAGAGTAATTTTAAAAAGAATGGGTTCTTATTTCAGATAGAGTTAGACAAAAGTAGACTTCCCATTTCTAGCCAGCAACTGTCGATTTGGCCGGCTGTTAGCTGCATAAGCTGGTTGACTTTTTAATATTTCCAGTCAGCATCCTCACCAGTTGATGATTCACGTAGAAGATAAATAAAGAAACAGCATTATTCTTCTATTGCAGTGTAGAACAAGTTAGCCCTGTTTGATCAGGCAAAATTTAAGATGAGACTGTCGTGATTTAAATTAAACATAAGCCTGTTTGGCTGCTATTAGCTTACATACTTCACCTTTAACGTTATAAGAGGATGAGGACTAAACAACGTGTTTGGCTAATGTAACGCCATAAACTTCCATTAATCCGATAAAGAGCAGGACAGAGCTGCGGACGTTAACTTAAACTCTGATAGTAGCATCCAGGACTATAAACAGACTATGCTCAGTTACAACTGTAACTACTAAGCTAGTTAGCCGGGCGTGCTAACGTTGACAGCTTGTTGTTATGTTATTACATTAGATCAGATGTTTAATCCGTTCTTTTGTCGTTTTGGTTTCGGAAAAGCGATATAAAAGTCAGAAATCCACACCTGGACACACCTGCTGTGCCTAGTTACGGTTGCTACGCTACAATTGGACAATCGCTTTTTGAGGGAGGGGTTTAGCGAACAGTAAATTGCCTCGGTGAACTACACTTCCCGTTTATATTCTCAGCCCTATGAGTAGCCAACCTGACTGTGAGCGGACGTAGTTCTCACATGTCATGTTTTGGATTCGGGATACAGATCAGACGGAGACTGACTGCGTATCGTCTTACAGGCTAATGGAAAGCCGGCGGCGCTGCGCAAAGATGCTCCGGCAGGTTCCTCTTGGTAGCCTCCGGAGCTCGGACACGGCGCAGACCCTCACATCAAAAGACCAGAGGATCAGACGAGACAGCGGTCCTCAGCGGCTGTAATTGCCGCACACACATGTCAGGAGAAATCATCTTTCATGCAGATTCGACAGAGCACTCGGTGGAGTCTGGCTGGTGATTCATCTTTCCTTGTCAGAACGATCAATAGTATCTTGTAGATCTAAAGAAAGTGGACGAGTGTGAAGCGAAGCAGAGGGAAAACTGATAACAGGCCGATAACAGGTTGGACAAAAGAAATCTACTTGACAGTTTAACGAAGCTGTGGATGAAGGTATTTTATGGAGCGTCTTAAAGCTTAAAGGCAGTTTTATTTTGGCTTCATTGGGCAAAAAAAGACATAATAAGCTTTCAGTGTATTGTAATTCAAGTGGTTTGAGAGGCTGTTGTTTTCTTACTTTGGTTTCAATCTCCTCATTTCAATAACATACAATAATATATATTTTCAATTAAATGACCTGAAAACTTATTTTCTTAATCCTTTTACTATAAGCGATGGCGTCCTACATGAAGACACTTTTATTTGTTTACTTCACATTAAGGCTGCAACTAACAATAATTTTCATTATTCAATTAATCTGTCCGTTATTTTCTTGATTAATAGATTAATCATTTAGTCTAGGAAATGTCAAAAACCAAAATATCTCTAATTTCTAATTATACAAAACAGCAAGCTAATCGTTGCAGCTCTATCTCACATGAGAGATTTCGGTTTTGGTTGTCAAGGAGACTGTAATCAAATCGGATCAAACCACATCGACACAGACCCGAAGAGGCAGATCTCATCGTTAAACTAAACAGATTTTAATTTCAACTTTGGTTGTTGTTGTTTTTTTATTATAAATAATTAAAGCTGCACTAATAGACATTTCTGTATGAACAATGGATCAAATGACCACATAACAGCTGTATAATGTTATAATAAATCAGTGTTTTGTTTACAGCTTGTTCTACTGCCCCCAAGTGGCCAAAAACTCAATTGACGCTGCTTTAATGTTAAAAAGCAGCGTTCAGATTTAAAGTTGCCAGGTGCTTTACACCAAAGATCATTTACATTATTGCCAATTTAAGGTTTCAGGTTGCAAAATTAAACTGGAGAGAGGTTGAACAGTGGGGAAAGTATCTCCAAAGTTTCCAAACTTTTCTTGATTATGTAAAAGTTATGAAGACAACAGTAAAGTTTGTGTCTAACCACCTGTGACCTGGATATTCAGCTGTATCAAAGCCCGAGTTTGATAAAGAAAGGAAGTGATTTCATACTACAGAAACCAAATGCTTGTTTCTGGCTCGTGTCGCGATTCCCCGGACGTGCCTCAGATATCTCAATGAGGTTTTTATCTCCACGTGTTTTCAATCTGAGCTGCGCCTGCACATGTTGCGTCACTCCACCATCCAGCCACCCTGAAGAGGCTTCGCTTTTAAAAGCCGCCGTGGAAAGAGACGGAAGCGACGGACGGACAGATGGAATATTTGGCTCTGACGAGAGCTTATGGAGTTTCAAGTTGAAGCAAATAATAATGACAGCTGACGTTGTGGTGGAATCAAATGTAGATAAGTTGGCGAACTCGACAAGGAGAGGATCTGACAGCATGCCTGATGGTGGCATGTGGGTGTAAACGGGATACCCTTGCCGTTTTAACTTTCAAATATGACAGGAATTCCTCATCACCCCACAAAAAAAAAAAAAAAAAAAAGCTCAGTATCAATGCAGCCTGAAAGCAGATCTGGAGCGACAAATGGATGTTGGGGAGTTTTCACTGCAAACAGAGAAGCCAGAGCTCAGTTTGAATCCCACAGAGGGAGCAAGCTACGACCATCTGGCCACTTCAAGGCTGCGTAAAGGCCCATCAACAGGCACATGGAGACAGATGTTCTGTGTATTCGCAGCCTGGGTTGGGCTGGGTGGTTTTTGATTGGGTCTCCGGACCAAAATACTACTTTACTTTCAGAAATATTAACATGTTTTTCTATAGAAACCGGTTTTATTTATCAAAAGAAGCCAAAAGTTGTCTGAACACAAGCAGCCAAACAAGAACTTTGCCTACATAAAACTAAAATCGGCGAGATTTTGAATTAAATCAGGAACTTTCTGAACAAAGAATAAGTCTAGAAGAGCAGATCTGACCAAAAACTCAACGCCAGCTTTTAGTACTCTAGTCTAGTTTTCAATACTGTGTGCTACAGACATATTTAGGTCTGTGCCAAACATGTATTAAGGTTGGATACCCAGCCCTTCTTAAACCCTGTACCCTCTCATTTTTTAACATAAACGTTGAAGGTGTTAAAAGTATCTTGCTGACAGGAACACATTTCATTGTTAAGCTGCATAAAATGTTTTGTGCTGTAGCGTATCTTCACTGACAACCTCGACATCTTATTCACATATTTGACACCGATCCATTTATTTAATACGACAGCTGAGGTCGAGACACAGATACATTTCCCCAGCAAGGTCACGCCACATCATTTTTATCCATTATGCTCTTGTCATCGGTGGTTGTAGTTGCAGCGTATCCCTCGGTGTGGGAGAGTTATCTCCGAGGCATATTTGCTAATTTATGAACTTACTGGGGAGTAACTCCGGAGCATAAACACAGGGATGTGTTGAAGGTGAGGAAATCCCAACACTGAGCTCCGGGGGAAGCAAGACGGGAGCGTGGGAAAATAGAGAAAGAGGGAAAAGGAATAATGGTGCAGAGACGTGAGTGCTGAACAGATCCCACAGCTTGTGGTCAGCAGGGAGTTCACCTGCGAGAGGTGTGGAGCTAACATGTCGGCCGCAGAGGCACCGAGGACTTAAAACACCTCCGACTGAGGGGAAAAGTTGGAGAAACGAGCAGCATGAGGGGAAAAAGAAAACAATTTCACATATCCCAAGAGTCTTTTTTAGTCCAAATACATACATAGAACATAATAAAAACACATGAACACATGTGGACCTGGGAACACAAAACATGCACACCTCTATTTGATCTCAGTGTGAGTGGTCAACTGTTTCCCCCTGGAAACATCTGTTTATACAATCTGACTGACTGTGTGTCAGTCTGGTTTGAGCGGTGAGGTGGAGCAGGAGTCACTCCAGTAGGAGGGACGGGGTAACTCTTCAGCAGAGCCCCTGAGGAGGAAGGCGGAGGTCAACAAGCCCTCATCTACTCATATTGACCATAACAGCCCTCGCATGGCGAGCTCACGCCACGAGGGTTAAGAGGGTGATGGAAAACAAAGACCATCTGACACATCGCAGTCTGGCCTCAAAGTGGGTGGCCGACCGGACCGCCGCAGACGGGGAGGGTTTCACTGGATAGGCATCTTGTGAAAAGATTGGTCTTTGCTGTTTGTCCCTGCTCTCCGTCTGTAAGGCATCTCTGAGCAGTTAAACATCAACTCCTGCTGTTTGAGCTGAGGATTAAAGAGTCAGAGGAGCAGCAACAAAACAGAGATAACATCCATCACAATGGCACAGCGATAACAACAGGGCAACAATCACCACTGTTTGTTGTGTTAAAACCAAAACAGAACAAAAACAGTTGCTGTGCGACCTGACAAACAGTCCTCCAGGAGGTTTTAACTTCGGTCGAACAGTTCTCTTTTTCCTTTGGACCAGACTGAAATATCTCACCGACTACAAGACTGATCAATGTGAACTTTGGTGCAAACATTCACGTTCCCTTTTCATCTAGTGCCATCATCATCATCAGACCAAAAATCTTAACTTTGCCAGTTAGCAAATGTTAGCATGCTAACACTCGAAACTGAAATGGTGGTGGATATTACCTGCTAAACGTCAGCATGCTAGCATCGTCACTGTAAGCATGTTAGCATTAAGCTCAAAGCATCGCTGTGTACGGTCTCAAAGAGTTGTAGACTCTTAGCTGTCGAATAGTCAAACAAGTTACGTCCTCTGTCTGTCTTCCTAAACACTTTTCCTTGACCTTGATGGAAAACGAGAATTCTTCAGGATTTAGGAAAAGACAAACGCGGTGCTAAGACAATCCAACTGCACTAATCTCCTTTGCTTTCGTAAAAGGATGGTTCAATGTACTCTATGCTACTGAAGCACCTTTCCTTAGCATTTAGAGAATTCAACCAGCTCAGTTAGGAGCCTTCCTATGAGCAAAAAAGACATATTTACCTGTTTAAGTAGCCCACTAACTTCAAATCTCATAATACTGTTGATAATCTATTTAACATCTTTTCACGCAGCCCTTACGTTAACTTTAATAAAGTATAAATATCAACTTCCAGATATGTATAGGGAATAGTTTGAGAAAGCTTTGCTGTCTTTCTACATAAACTTAATCAATAAGTGCTAAAAAATTGAAAATATTCATCCAGGTGAAATATCACTTTAAGAAATTAGGGGCTACATTCTTCACACCTATCTGGACTGCGGAGCCCCGAGGAGCCACAGCACTCAGTTTCCCTCTGTTAGAGAGCTGCAGAGTTTGGGGCCCTCAGGCCTAACACTGTCTCCATTATGCTTAACCATTTCCAGCCCCACCTTAGCCCCGCAAAACAGCCCCAGGGACCATAAACACAGGAGGTCGCAGGAGAAAAGTCCTTCCACTTCAAATCCTTCTGTTTTCCAGGCCAGACTCAGGAAATCAGTCACTCTGCTGAGCTGGATGGATGGTATTTGGCCCTCTTCTCTGGGGGGTTAAAGGCATTGTTCTCCCTGTGTTTTGTGCTTGGGATGAGTGCAGTTTAATCCCAACTTCCCTGTGGCTCTGACACAAACTCCCCTGCAAACTGAGCCCTCGCTGGCTGCTTTATCCAAACGGCCCCGGGGGGGGGGGGGGGGAGCAGAGCCATAGCTGTTGTGGGCACTTCAAGCTAAAACCTGATACCCTGCTCAAAATCAAAAGTAAGCACCACTGAGGAACGTTGGCACCGGACCCTCTCGAGTTTCGGATAATAAAAGTATCAAGTGATATCGGCCCCTGCTCTCAGGCTCCTGGCAAATCCCGTTAACGGCATGCGTAGGAGGCGAGGAGGCGAGGGACGGAGACAAACGAGGGGAGAGAAAAGGAGACGCTGAGGACAAAATAAAGAGGTGGGAAGCTGAGAAATGAAGACGCGTGTTGCTGCTGTCAGACTGGTTTCGGGGGAGTAAAGTGAGACGTGCGAGTGCTTTCACCCCGAGGACAAAGAGATGAGTGTTGAAGAGTCACACAACCTGTCCACGTCACATTAAAACAAAACACTGGACACCACCGTGGCCATCCTGCAGTCACAACAGAAACAATCTGCCTGAATTAGAGCTGACATGGCGGGATATATAAAGACTGTCACGCTTCATATTTCCAGAATAAATGAGCCAAGACATCCTGAGAGTATTTAGAAACACACATATATGAGGGTTTGTTTTTTAATCAAACTTCCTGATAAGAAATAAGAGTGTGTGTGGCAGCATGTTCCCATTAATGTGCCCAGTATAGAGCTACGAAGACAAAGGACGTCCAGTCAAAAACAAGTATGAGATAACAGGAAGTGGTAAATGATTATTCTGTTTATTATCTTAAGAGGGGGTTTTCCACTTTGAAATGACCTTCACAGGTGGTCCCAGCTCATTATCTCTCACTCTGCTGTTTTCCTCTATATTGGAAAAACATGCCCACCCCCCACCCAAACACCCCCAACTTCCTACTTCAGATAAATATACCGGACAGATTTCAATAGTCAGCGTGGCAGACAATGAAAATACAGCATGAACTTGGAGCTGTTGAAGACGACCTTCAGTTAACAGAGCGCTGACACAGTGGCAGCAGGACAAATCATTTAAAGCAGGCAGCAAGGTGATGCAGAGGGTAGTGAAGCGGGAAATATACACTAGACTTTACTAGACTCTAAACTACTGGATCAGTTTAAGCGTTTAAATCTCGGTTTAAAGCCCCTGAAAACCTGGTTTCAAAGTGTTCTCTTTAACGTTAAACATCCTCGACTAAATAAGGAACAATCAGAGTTTAAAATTCAGAAAGAAAAACACACTTAGCTATTATTCATTAACACTGAAAAACTCAGCTAATCACCAGCTAATCATCAGGACTGTGTGGATGTGGGTTGATCAGATTTGGTTGACAGTGTATAGATGTAGGCCCAAACCTTCTCAGATGACTTTGCTCACTGTATGAAGCCGACTGTGATGTGAGATAACACCTGCCGGGACAATAGGGGCCATGGGAACAGCTTGTATTCCCACTAGCAACAGACAACAGGTGCCAGGAACCCCAATAATATCATAACAAGAAAAGCAGGAAACCATGTGTCTTGTTTGTTTTGTTCGTCTATGGTCTCACATCTCCGGAGGAAAAGCTCTGCACTGGGGTCGCATGAAATGAAACGAGATGCAGATCTTAAAAATACAGACGCAGAGAGAGAGAGAGAGAAATCCAAATGATGCAAGAGTCCTCTCTCAACTCTTCACAACCTGTAGAGACGGCAGGAACGACGCAGACGATGAGTCCAAATCACAAAACCACACCATCTCCAGAGAGCAGCAGTTCGGTCATAGCTGGCCTCGCGGCTGAATGAGCCTCTTTTTCTCTTCGCTCGTCGGTATTTTCCATCTAAAACCTGAGACGAGACGAGCAACTGCACCTGGAGAAAACTTTTAAACTGTTTCACATGTTCGTTAAAAAAAAAAAAAAAAGAAAAAAGAAAAGAAAAAGGAGAGACGCTGATGTCTGCATCCCTCGTTTGACGTGAGGAGAGTCCCTGTGGCAACGTTGCATAATGTTTAGCACAACAAAACACATTGTGCGTGTATTATATAATCCAACCCGGTCGCTAAGCGGGATAAGTCACAAGTCCTGTGTGAAAGGTGTTAAAATACCACACCCTACTTTTTAAACACTGATAACATCCGGTACTACAGATACTACCACTAAATCATCACAGTATCAACATATCCATGACGCGACACAGCAGTCCTTTCTTTTGAACTAACCAAGGAAAACGCAATAGGACCGCTGACACTCATCAAACGGCACACATTACGTCAGGCTGCAGATAATTAACTAATGGCCCACCCTCTCATTGAGAGAGAGAGAGAGAGCGAGAGAGCTGCACTCAGCTCGGTGAACAGTCAGATCAATAGTCCGACTTCAATAGTCACAACGTTAACAGGACTGCAGAGCTTTCCACTTACACTGAACAAAACAGATAGAGTGGGATAAATGGAGCAGATGAGATGATAACTGGTGGCTGTTCATCAAATATAGATGGAAGTCGAAAGGAAGTGGAGGGTGGAGGGAGTTTTGTGCAGATGGATGAAGGACACGTGACAGTGAAGGAGGCAACGTTTGACTGACTAGCAAGACTGACGTTAAATGGCGTTAAACGTTCCAAAGTGTTTAAGTAAGACACCGGTGTTACGCCATAATCTGTGACCCGTCAGATTTTCGACTTCAGGTAACAGAAAAATCAAGCAATTAATTTAGCTGATATTTGTTGAATCGTACAGTAGATTATTTCCACTATGCTGTTTTTATTCCCCTTATGTTGCAGCTGAAGCTCAGCGCCGCAGTGAAGAGATAAACGGCGTTTTCCTTCGCAGCAAAAGGAAAAATGACAACATATCTAGTTGAGCGCTCAGCACAGTAGAATCTCAGCGGCACATATTTTTGAAACTAAGATGTCTTCGTTCCCCACCAAACGAACGATCTGAACAGATTAGATAAGGGATTCAAATTGGATAAAATGCTATAAAACATCCCAACAATAACAGCAGCGAGGCACTCTGTGTGCCTGACACCAACTGTGCGCTTTGTTTTTACGTAAAGTGATACTCTGATAAGGAAATATAACACAATCAAATAAGGTATAATCAACACTGGCATCAGGTTTATGAACAGTGGAAAAACAAGCAGTATTCTGCAACAACAACTCTGGAATAAGCTTGAAACAATACACAATTCCCACAGAAGCTTCGCTGGGATCACTGCACTAATAAACAGCATACCAAACACACAGCAGGCCTCTGAATCAATGCTTTCATTGAATTAAATTCTCATACTTTTGTGGGAAGATAAAAACCTGAAACTGACGGCACACTTGCTGTTATTTGGTTTGATTGTTTGTCATTTGTATACGACGTTCAAATGAGGGCGAAACAGGTGACAAGTGACTCATCACACAACCAGTTCACACACCTGACTCTCACCTTTTTCCCCTCACGCTGTGATCCGATCTGACGACGCAAACAGGAACCTCAATTTTACAGATAAGGCCCATGAAAATCGTAACGACAGAGATGTGAGCAGGGAAGACGAAGCTGTGACTCGTAAATGAAGAGTAATACAGTAACATCGCGGTATGTTCTCCTGCTCACCATCAGCAGATTGATGCTCTGGAGTGGAGTTTTGTCCTCAGGAGAACCTCAGCAGTGCAAATTCTTGTTTTCCCCGATTGCAAAGTGCGAAGTGCAAACACAAATTGAAGGGATTTCCTTCAAGTGTTACGATCCAGCTGCTTTTCTGGCCCTTTAAAGTTCTGCCAAAAATGCCCCAACATGCATTAAACTCGGGAATACCTCTTACTTAAGGCGGTGTTAGATGCTGGTGTTTGGAGCTGAGCTGCTGAACCCTTCCACAGCCGGGGGCAGGCTATTATGTGGGGGCTGGGCGGTGGGGGTGTCTGTAGGCATGTTCACTGCAGCCAGGCCCACACCACAAAAGGGTCTTTCTTATAGTATTTTAGGGCTTTGGGAACAGGGGAGCTGGATGGAAGTGAAGTCTGAGGGTTGTCAACACTTAAAGGAACTGTTTAACATTTGGGAAATACGTTTTATTCTGAGAGTTAGACGAGAAGATCGATACCACCCATCTGGTTAAATATGACACTAGAGCCAGCAGAGGGTTAGCTTAGCCAGACTATTTCTTGGCTTTACATTATAGAAAATTGAATATTTGGTGGTTTGGTGACTGTCGGTCGGACAAAACGAGACATTTAAAGACGTCATCTTGAGCTCTAGGACATTGTGATGGGCACAGTTGCAGCCCTGCTTCTGCCAGAGCAAGGCTAGCTAGCTGTTTCCCCCTGTTTCCAGTCTTTAAGCTAAGCTAAGCTAACCTACTGCTTAGCTGTAGCTTGATATTTGACATATATAGACAGATATAAGGGCGGTATCGGGGCTTCTAATCTAACTCTTAACTAGAAACTAATTTAAACTACTCTCCCAACATGTTGAGTGTGCTAAGTGTTTTGGTAGCTTGGCAAATTGTGAATGCCACATGTATCCTGCAGCGAGGAGAGAGAAGAAGAAGAAGACGAATCAGACGCCTGCATCTGTTTAACATTCATCCCTCCAATCATCTCTTCACTCTCTGGGCAGTAACGAGAGGCATGTGAGGCTGAGCAGAGAACATTCCCACTAAAATAACCGGCTCAGGAGCCCCCATCCCTCAGGCTACCATACACAACACAGGTGTTAGGAAGCAGCCGGTACGCAGCTCCAGTCACTCTCAAACACTAATCACTGTAATGCACTGCTCCTGCAAAGCGTTCAACAAGCGATTTGGAGCAATCGCTGAAGAAGCCGAGAGCAAATGCAGACAAGATATCGCGAACAGAACTGGGAGGTGCACCTCACCTGGCTGATCCGAAAGGTCAAATACAACATGTTGGACAGGAAGACACTGGATTTACAGCCGTTAACCATGCGGGAACGACCGTTTCTGGAGTTTACAGGAACACAATACATATTGCAAGTGTAAACTGGGTTATATAAGGCCCCTATCTTAAGACTGGAACCGAATGAGCATTGCAGCTGCTGTCTATTCATACAACACAAAACAGACTTGACCAACAATGACCTCATCATTGTGCTCAGCAGCCAGTGTGTGTGTGTGTGTGTGTGTGTGTGTCACTGGAACATTTTTATAGGACTAGCAAACTGTTGCTGCATCAGCACCACAGAAACCGCTCGGTGGCAGCGCAGTGGATTCAGTATCATACATGTGGGACAAGAGGACTAATATTATTCAGTACTGTTAAATTAAAAACAAGTGGCAGTTGATCGTGATAAAATGTGTGGAATGTGCAAAAAAAAATGGTGAGACATAAAAAATCTTTTTAAAAAAAAGCATAAACAAAAGCAATTATTGTTCTTGAGAATAATAAGCATTGTCTGTTCCCGCTCAGCTGGGCAGCTGTATTACATTTACCACACATTATTTTAGGAGCCAGCGCTGAGACAGAGGGGCTTTGAAAGCCTTGCCAGGAGCTCTTCAAAGGGGAAGAGGGATAACCGTCGGGTTTCTGGTGCCTGTGCAGCTTCCGCTTTGGGTTTGGGTGCGAGCTCGGCCCGTTGACGGCAGCTGAGAGACCGAAACAATGCTGTTTCACAGCCACGATATAGTTTACGTGAATGATATCCTCAATGTTACTCAACATGGGAACACAGGACTCATCTAGGTTTACGTTATGGTCACCGGCTTTCATTATTTCCACTTTGTTTCTGAGAAATCATGTTCTGTCCGTCATTTTGGGATGGCGGACGGGTCTAAAGACTACAATACCCATGAGCCTCTGCTGATGTCGCCATGGAGAAGAGGCCAAAGCAGCTAAAGACTCACTTATTCAAACTGGCCTTTGTCTCCCCTGGTGGTCTCTAGTGTTTGTAATTATGATGCTTATGTTTTGTTTTGTTTCCTTTTTACTGTTTTTATGTCTTTATTTTGTCTTCTTTTTATTATTGTGAAGCACTTTGTGACCTTGCTCTGTGAAAGGTGCTATGCTAAATAAACTTTATGTACTTTCTTATTTACTGAGAAGTCAGTCAGAGACAGTCAGAGTAGTTGAGAACAAAACACGGCACCACAGCTGCCTAATGCACCCTGAATTTAACAGTGAATGTATTCAAGCTGCAGGTTGTGTTTCAAGTGTAATCTTTACGGCAGATAACAGAAATTTAAGCTCTCGCAGTTCTTAATCTTTTGTATTGATTTAAGCCGGAGAGGTGCATGCCCACCCAAGCCATAAAAGTGCTCCAACTATGAGCCACGTAATACCGTCCATGAGAAAAACCAATGTGACAGAGCAACTCTGTCTCCGAGCCCCACACCCGTTAGTTACTGTAGGTAGTAAGCTAGTTAGCCGGACACGCTAACGCTAACAATGTTCCAGAGTCTCATTTTAAAATGATTATCTGTACAAATCAATCCTCTGTGACATCATGTCCCTGTTTCGATGTCACCACACCGCTCTATCTCCTCAGTTTGTTCCTAATTCCCTTCGACACAAACACACACTCCTTTCCACCTCCACAAAAAACACAAACACAAGCCATTCCAAAAGGACTCGGTCTGTAAAGTAAAAACACAAGGTGTGTTTTACTCCCTCAGGCGCATGCTGATTGCACACTCTGCACTAATGCAATGATTATCCACACTCTATCCAATTTCCTCCTCTGTGTGTGCGTGTATGTGTGTGTGTCTACATGCATGCATGCATATATGTGTATGTGTGTGTGTGTGTGAGTCCTGCCTGTAAACCACAGAGACCCCACGCAGCACACACACATGACATCACCTCGCAGTGATTAGTCTGTTAGCTCAACGTTAAACACAACAGATGGCTGCAGCTGCGTCATCCAGCGACTCTGGTTTATGACTCTTATTAAAGATAAAGTGCTTTTAAGACCAGATATTGAACCAAAGAGGAAGAAGAGATTAAAAAATAATGACTTTTAAGTGACTTTTAGTCGTCTCTGTTCAGATGTGGTGAAGTCATCACTGAGGCCTCTCCATATGATAAAAGACAGGTGTATAAAGTGCTCTTTAATGTGGATAGGAGGGTAATTTCTCTGGACTGGATGCGAGCCAAGTCTCTCCCAGACATGATGACAGACATAATGGGCAAAGGGGTTTCACGTGAGTTCACACACACACACACACACACACACACACACACCTCCTTTTCAGGACTGTGTATGTGCTGCAGCCTCGCTAATGTTCGCCAAATTGTGTTTATCGCGTCTAAAAGACGGAGAGGCATCATCTTTCCTGTCTAGGCTCTGAACCAGTGATAAAGAGTCACGGGCCACTGGCCTCCAGGAATCTAATGGACTCTGCAGTGACAAGGTCACAACGGCTTCTTTAATGTGCCTAACCGTCCTGAAAAAAGGATAAGATCATGTAAGTGTTTACGTTACTGCCTGCAATAAAACCGCCTGAACTGAGCGAGGTCAACGCTAAAGGAGACACACTTAACATGCCGTTAAGGCGTTGAACGTTTTCAGTCCACACTTTTCTTTTTAAAAAGGGTCACCTCACCCAAAACACACAACATATTTTCTCATTTATTTCTTGTGGTATCCATCCCTGAGATTTCTGCCTCCAGCCCAATATAACAGAGGTGAAATTAATATGTATCATGGAAAGTGACAGCTCTTTCTTCATAGGGACTATTTCTTTGGTGGAAAGTAGTTCCATTGAAAACCATTCAGCAGTCACGGTGGGCATGTGAGATGTACAGATTTTAAATTTGGGAGAAAGAGAGCACTGGTATTGGATTGGTGCTCCGTGTCAACAGATACCCTGACTTGAGGTACTGAAATTGGTGTCTGGAAGGAAAATGTTGGACCATTGGATCTCTAGTTAACTAAACCAATACACAAAACAGGTCAAATCACATGTCTATCATACGTCTGCTCAATTTTCTCCAACTACATTAAAATGTCAGGTTAATGTGGAAAGAAGGGCAAATCAGAGGAATACACGGTGCTTTCAAGTGTGGATATGTTGTCACGTTGACTGAACCTCTCCGGCGTTCGGTTTTGGACAGAATAATGGATGGAGGTCAGAGGCAGCTATTAAAAAAAAAAGTGGTACCCCTCAGAGTGATGGATCTCTGGGGCAGCCGGGTTGTCAGAGGGAAGTCACTGCTGGTGGAGGGAGGGATGGACGAAGAAGAAGGAGGAGGAGGAGGAGGAGGGGGAGAAAAAGAGGCTACAAAGGCAGCTCCAGACGCCTCCCCCTCCGGGAGATGGATCGCAGATGTCTGACCCAGGGGCGCTCCAGTTAATTGTGAAACAAAAGCCTCACCTTTTCTTTCTCCCTCTTCCTTTTAATCTCAATTTCACTTTTTTTCTCTCTGAAAGTTGTTTTCCTTTTACGCCCGCTTACACTATCATTACTTCCCTCTGTGATTCACTTTTCTTGCGCCTGTGTTTGCTCTCCCTCTCCGCCGAGGGCCGCCCCAAATGACAACAGCAAGCAAAGAAGTGCCTCATTCCCTGCATTCTTTGTTTTCCTTCCAAAGCAAGTATGCATGTCTTATGAGACAGGCTTTGGACGAAGTGAAAGCAAAGGCCAATCAAACGGAGACAGCTGGGAAAAGGAATATGAAACGGTAGCACTCACTTTTGCTTTAAAATATAAAAACTCTGGAGGTGAGTTGAGCTAAACCTGAAACTGTTGTCTGCTGTGTTTGTTTAGCGGCGGCGGTGCTGATCATACCTGAGACTGAATCAAACAAGATGCATCTGTTGGCAAGTCTGTGGCTGGGGAAACCAGCTAAACCGGCAAATTCCGGTTAAATTAATTCAAGCCTGTTCATATATCGGTTTGGTATAATGGCTGGAGCTTTGGGGCGTATTGTTTGATCTCGTCTTGAAAGCCACAGCTGAGAATCGAGCCTGACTGTGGTATAAAACCTCTTAATTTACCCATGAAACAATGGGAAAAGATCTTGCAACAGGCTAATTTTTGTACTGAAGCTTGTACTGTGTGTGTGTGTGTGTGTGTGTGTGTGTGTGTGTGTGTGTGGTCCCACAGGTGCTGTAACATTATCCCATCCCAGTCTAGTGGAGTAGTCACCCTCACCTGGAGAGCCTTCGCCCTACAAATCAATTCACAGCTGCACAGACCATTAGGCAGACCTCTGCTCGGTGACCTCGGCCTCTCGGTCACGGAGTGAAGATTAACGAAGACATTCATCAGTCAGAAGTTTGCAAAGAAGTTTAATGTTAGTTGTTCATTAAACCCCAAAACAGCGACTTTTTAAGCTTTTCCAAAACCAAAAACATAAAATGAAAGATTCACTTTGTAAGCTAATAAGCAGCCAAACAGGGTTATATTCAGGAAATGAGTCTGATATTAATTTTTGCTTTATAATACATTATAATACTAATAAGCTCTACACTGCAGCAATGCTGTTTCTTTATTTAACATGTCTTCTACGTGGATCACCAACCGCTAAGGATGCTAACTTTTTGTCTGGGACATGCAGCTTTAGCCTCAATCTTTTTAGCACAATATATATATATATATCTTTATGTAGCCATAAAGTGCATATTTTCAAACACATTTTACTAGATTTTCATAGCTGGAAAAGTCAGCTAGAGGCGGGTGTTTTCAACCAACTCATGGAACTAACGTTAGCTTAATTAGCCAGCTAACTAACAGCTGCTAATACCTGCAGAAGACAGTAGCCATTTCAATGAAAAAAATCAATGGTTGCCAGCTAGAAATGAGAAACCTGCCTTTGTCTACCTCTGTCTGAAATCAAGGACCCATTTTCTCAAAAATGACTAAGAAGTTCATGAAGTAAATCAACATTATCATTGTAAACTGCACACCATGCGAGAAGGGGAAGCCTCACATGCATAGAAACAGTTACTAACGGGGGCAAACGGTCAACTACTGTGAATACAGTTAGTAATGTGAGCAGGACTAGGCCGAACCAGTGACCTGCCTTATACATTTAGCATGAGTCACCTCTATTAAAACTAGGTCTGCCAAGGCAGGGCGCTGAGAAAGACAGAGAGAGTGTTATAGCCGCTGGTCCTGCTGCTGCGCTCTGGCTACCAGGGTCCAGTGGTTATAATGACCGGTGACTTCCTGCCAGTCCAAACCAAAATAGGGTTTCCATGGTGCTGGTGAAACCTGGACCCAAACACAGGGAAGTCTAGTTGTGAACGACGTGGGCTCAGATCGGCTGGAGGATTTCTTACTAAACTAAAAGTAGTAGAGTAAAAGTGAAAGGACGCAGTCGGAAAGCTTGACCAGTATGACAAGGCTGGTCAGGGAATTTCTTAATGGAGCTACACTCAAAATGAAACTTGATGGAAATTTCCCACAGAATGCCGATGGAGTTGGTCAGTTGATTTTAGACTAGCAGATACTACAACAGACATTACAAAAAAAGTTATCAGCCCGCTCCAGCTTTCAGAATCATTAAGCCGATTAATCAATTTTTGATAATGGATTAGGCTAATCATTTAAGTAATTCATCAAACATTGTTTTGGACTGCTTTCTGAACAAAAACGAGCGATCTAAAGACGTCACCTTGTGCCCTGCTAACAATTTACGCTAAATTCTGGCTTTTTATTTACGGAATAGTTCAATATTTTGGGTAACACGCTTATTTGGTTTCTTGCCGAGAGTTAGATGACAAGATTGACACCTACTCTAATGCTCTAACGCTACTACTACATACTACTACTGTGCGCTGAATATGAAGCAAGAGCAAGCAGGCGGTTAGCTTAGCTTAGCATAAAGATGTAAGCTGGAGGAAACAGCGAAGATTTCCAGTCCTTGCTGTTTTTACATTGTGTACAGATTTAACAAACAATATAAAACGTCTTAATTAGTGAGCTATAGCTGTGCTGGTACCCTTTTTTTTTTTTTTACCTGGCTAGCTGCTAAGCTAACCGCCTGTTGGCTTTAGCGTCATAATTATCATTTATCAATGTCTATAAAACTATGAACTGTTAATATAACTGAAAAGAAAATCATCAGTTTGATAAAGAAAATAAGTTGCGACCCTTGTTTGAACAGGAAATACATTCATAGACTCCATCTCTTTGTAGTCATTGTTTTCTTTCTCTTACATGAACCAACTGAAACATGAAAGCAAATTATGACTTTCAGCAGCGACACAAACACAATGTGCAATCTAGTGTAATCTCCTTCACACAGCTTAAAGCCTTTTCCATGACCTAAGGCAAACTGGACATATGACGCTGCCTTATCGCACATTACACACACAAACTGCCTATTGTGGTCGGTCATAACCTTTCAACATTAGCATACAGCTGTGAGTGACTCCAGTTCCAGCTTAATTAATATTTAAACATGTCTGATATGGTAAAAAAAAAAAAAAAAAAAAAGACAGGATGCAATGCTGTCTAAGAGACATAAACTGAAGTGAATGTTGGACACAACCGGCAGAGTTTAATGAGCCTGCAGTTGCTCAGGGACTATATGAAGTGCTGGAGGCCATGCAGCTGCAAAACCCACCGTCCGTCTGCCCTGAATTCCCCTGAGACTGACCCCCAGCTCGCCACAAAGGAACAAAACCCACTGCAGATTCTTTCTCCTCATTTCACCCGACAGGAGGGTCCTACCCCCTATCTCTGCCCCTCAAAGAGTCATTCACGTCTTTGGATGTCTCTTTCTTTGTAGGGGAGGTTAAGTTCCACACAAGTCTAGCCTGACAGAGTAGACAAGTGTAGGGTGAGGGCTTTGTTATTGTGAGGACCCCACCCTGCTGGTATTCCAGTAAACAGCAGGCTTTAGAGCTGCTGGAGGTAGATGCACCCAAGAGCGGCTCATCCCACAGGGGGGGGGGGAAGTGTGATTAGCTCCAGCGCTGCCTAATCTAATCAGTGTGCATGACTGCCCCACAGCGTAGCATGGAGGGTGAGGGGGGGGGCACGTAGAAAGTTTCGTCAAGTACCATTCAGAGGGCTAACAGAACAGGAGGCCACATGGGAAAAGGTCATCACATAAAGGCTGCTGGACACCGTCACATTTCACATGGACGCGACACGGTTTCAGCTCTTGTTCTGAGCTCCGACGGGCTGTAAAACGACGGTAACTCACTGCAGGTGCCACGAAAAGTGAAAACGGTCGATCCAACAAGCAGATGCACCCACATGAAGAGCGGAGGGACACTAGCTAGGGCTCGGGGCTGGGTAATTAATGGGAAAGTTACACTAACTGACCTTATTTCAGTCATCTAACTGCGTGGGCCAAAGTAGACAACGAGTTGGAGTCCGCTGTGTGGGATCACTTCATATACTTCATAACACAAGCCCTAAATGTACCACTATTATTGAAATCTAACTGTTATATGACTTATTTTGATATTAATGATCTGTTCAAATTCAAAATTAACAATGCACAAGCACAACTGGATATAAGGTGTATAAGTGGATAAAGGCAGGGCAGCCGAGGCACCGTAAATAAACCAAACAACATAAATTCTGCAATGCGGTTAAGGTTATGGCTGGCTTTGTAGGTTACGTTCAATGTAATTCAAGCGATTTACATTAGTTCGAATTAGTTCAAACTTAATTTTGTGACAAACCTCAAGACAGACAACAGTGTAAAATGTCCGAGAACAAAGCCTCTCGGATGCCTTTCTCCTCCTCTGTATTTGCAGACTGTGACACAGACTTTTCCATAAAAAAAAAAAAAGAAACAAACTCGGACACACGGCTGCTTTTAATTCACTCAGAAAATACTCCTTTAAGAAGCTTGGAATGGAAAACCTTATAACGTAATGTGACCCAGTTAAGATTTGTCTGAATTTTAAGAGTCTTCCTCGCATTACGTCAATTTTACAGCCAAATAAACAATCTTCGGGGTAACAAGACGCGTATTAAAAAGTTACTCTGTGATGTGTTGGTTTCATTAGAGCACTTCCTGGATGCTCCTGTTGAACGTTTTATTGGCCGCACTCGTTGAGAAACAAAAGGACACCGTGGGATGAAATCATGACCAGAAAAAAAAAAAAGAAAAGAAAGACGCTGATTGTCAAAAACAGATGTTGCTGGGAAAGTGAATATTCTACGTCCATGTGTAACAGTTACAGTAGTCTGAGGAAATACGATGCAAATAAACCAGCCTTGTTATCAGGGCCATCTACACTGGAGGATATCCACAGCAGGGCTTTGCTGTAAAAAACTGTATTCCAGATGTTAGTCCCAGCCGGCCGGAGTCATCTGGTTTAACCTCTGACACAAGAGCAGCCGTTCAATTAGTGGATTTCACACTGTGGTCACGGTGACACTACGGTGCCGCCTTTGGTTTCAAGCACACACCGATAGTGTCCGATCTCCATCAGCAGACCACTCAGCGGTATTTACACTCATAGACGCAGTAAAGTAAGTAAGTTTGTTCAGGATCCAAAATGCGTGGAGAAGATGTAGATCAAATCCTCCACCAAAAGTAGCCCTCATTCCAGGAGAAATGTACTGACCAATCCCATAAACTGCAGCCAGCATCCTGGATTAATGACAAAAGCGCTGCCATCAAAGCTGGAGACAGACAGCACGAAAGGCAGATGCTGTGGTCTGCACGAATGGGTTAGCAGTTAAACTTTTGTTTTATTTTATTTATTTTTTTTGGTAACATGCATTGAAAGTATCATCTGCACCGAGGCTGGTGATATTTCTTTTCCATGCTTTGAAAGTTTACCATTCTGTTTAAGAAAGGAAAAGAAAAAACAAACATAAAAAGACGTTTACCAAAGCATCTGTGCTGCCAGGCTGCCAAAGAGAGAGAGAGAGACACGCATGTACTTTGCTTTTCTTGTGGCCTTAACGGAGGGAAAGGAGCGTCCTGCAGGGTCGTAATGAATGAACCCCAGGCTTTCTTTAATGGGCCAAACACGGAGCCCTGAGGGACCACGTGCACTGGCACATGAGCTCAAAACCACCGGCAGTCCCCGACCAATCCAACCAACCGCCATCTTTAATGCCAGTCGGTGATGACCTAAGCATCATTAAACATCTGAAGCTCAGTTGCATGTCTGTAAAAAAAAAATAAATAAATAAATAAATTACAAAGAAATGGCTCAAGCTAATTACAGAATATAGACTCGTGACCGAGACCACGCAGCGGCTGTAACCTCACGGCTGGTCGTGAAGTGACAACAATACAGCGAAGAACAATACAGCACATTCAATGTACAGCTGACATCTATAGTGTTCATCTACTAGCAGAGAGAGCAAACTCCACGTGGAAAAAGACAGTTCATATGGTTCTGATCTTTCCTACCACAATGAATCAGTGACTGAGGTTTGGAAGAAAAATACTACGTCTCTCATGAACACTGCGTCCATTAAAACGCTGCAATAAAGAGCATCACACGTGGAAAAATCTCTTGTTGTTGGGAAAGACAAGGGCAGAAAAAGGCAAAGTGTTCCTGACTTTGGTTACAACGTGGTCCAGAGACTTCAGATCTATATAAAACGGTCGGCACCCCCAGGAGTCCTTTATCTTTCACGCACAAACACTGGTTTACAGGTGGGACCCGGTCTCAGGTTTACTGTTGAAACACAACGCGAAAAACAAGACAAGAATCTGTGTCGCACTTTGTCAAGACTGCTGACAAGACTTTCTCTTGAAGTTACAATAGCAGGGCAACCTTAGACCAACAATACTGACACACACACACACACACACACACACACACACACACACACACACACAAAGAGGATCAGGTGTTTGGGGTTAATGATGCTTCTGAAAGGGCTTTCATGGGAAACACGACTGTGGCTGTATGTAGACCTGAGACACATGACAGGAGATGAATTTGAGTTATCTCACAAGAAAATACAAAACAATATCGAGTTACAGCTCCTCAGTTGTGAGGATTTGTTGCTTTTCTTTGACTTATATGACAGTAAACTAAATATATTTGGGTTTTGGCCCATTGTCTTAAGCTTTGTTTACCGCTTTCTGACAGTTTATAGACCAAACAAGAGTTTTAATGTTTCATAAATGTGTCTTTTCCATCTTAAATAAAACTTTTTACTGGGCAACAATGCACCTGGAGTGACAAAATAGACGAATACAAGAAAGGAAACATGGTTTGAAGTTGGCGAGCATGCAACTGCTGCAAGTAATGAAATAATCTATTAACACCGATTAATTGGATGATAGACAGATACTTAATCAGCAACTAACTTAATAGATTAAAGTCACTTTTTAAGTGACACAGTTTCTTTGTCTTAACATGACAGTAAATTGAATATTTGGGGGTTTCTGACAACTCTGGATGACACGAGTCCGACTTAAAAGCACGTTTTCGTCCTTATATTTATCCACTCAGTCACCCATTATTATTAAATGAGTAATAATGGACTTAAATGGCAACTACGCTCCCTGAGGCGTCACACTGGATCTCATATCGCCTGGCACAGCATCAGTCTGCTCGGCTTCGCTGCCACGAGTCCCCCCCCCCCCCCCCCCAGCTCCGAGAGAAAACTGGGCTGAAAGTCACCTGAAACATCTGTAGCTGAGATTCACCAACGAAGACTTGTTTGACAGAGGACTGGTCTCTGTGATGCTAGAAGTTTTCAAAAAGGAAGAAAAAGTAAAGGAGGGTTTTCGCAGCGACTTACGTGTGAAGCTGCCGGCTGTGCGGGTTTGAAGCGGCGCCTCTGATGTCCCGCAAGCTGCAGGATCTTCTTGCGTGTTCTCTCTGCGGTTTGTGCAGTTTCAGGTTGTTTCGTTTTCTTTCCTCACTGTCTCCTCTTCATCCTCCACGTTTTCTCCGGGACCACAGACTGAAGAATGAATGGCTCCGTCCTCCTCCGCCCAGGCGGACTACTGTTGGGATGGGAGTGACTGCCCCGTTAGCCCCCTCCCTCCCCCCGCCCTCCCCCCGCCCACCAATCACCGCCGCTGCTCACACCGGACTCATGAGAATGAATTATTTATTTAATGTCACTACATGTGATCAAATACTATGTGAATGGCCACTCCTGTGGCGCTGGAGGCTGTGAAATGTGTGAAATCAAAAGCTGCATAAAACCAGTATTTCTCAAATGAAAGTGTGGGACTGGTTCCCATGCGGGCTTCATGGGAAACACTTTCATTTCAAAGCTCTGGAAGGAGAGAACAGGGACAGATTCCCTATCCTTTACTACCAAACAGAAAGAGATAGAAAGAAGACTGCAGAGGAACCTCTTCAGTATCCCACATGCAGCAGTGGAAAGTACATTTACTCAAGTACTGCACTTAAGTACTACTTTGAGGTACTTGTAGACTACTTGACATTGCTTTGCCCTTACAAGTTTTAGTATATGATGCCGAAGCTACTCAACTCAGCAGCTGGTACTTCAGTATCAACTGATGTTCTTTGTAACGAGCTGTAAACACACAACGCTGATATATTATCACCTTAAACAGCTGATGGCAAACATGTTAGCAAACACAGCCATGTTTCTGTCCACCTGATCAATCTGAGTCCAATGTTCAGTCTCCTCTTTCTGTTTGTGGCCTCCACTGAACCCCTGAGGGAAATATCTCAGCTGCTAAAAAGCTCCACCACGTTCACCGGCTAGTTTCTAGAGCTTTCTCTCTGAAACAGCGCTGACGGGAGCAGCGAGAGTGAACTCAAACAGTAAAGTAGAGGGCCGTAAAGTCCAAAACAATGAGCCGAAAGAGGCTAAATGGCTCCATAGAGCTGCAGAGTCAGGTGATGATTCTCCGTGGGTTCACTGATCCACGGTTGATATAAAAATATTGATTATTGCAGCTTTAAGTAAACTGCAAATTGTCCCAATTTTAGATTTCACACGTAATGTTTGATAACAACCAGTAGACAGGACTGGACAACCTTTAGGTTTACAGCTAATGAGCTCAGAGGGACTGAAATCGACAGGAAATTAATCTGCAACTATTTTCATGATCAATTAATCATATCAGTAATTTTTCAACCAAAAATGTCAAACCCTTCTCTGGTTTCAGCTTCTCAGCTGTGATGATAAACTAACTATCTTTGGGTTTTAGGAGATTACGATGAACCGAATAATCAACCAACTACATTATTGATTCCCGTGTTTTCGTCTTCCACAACAAAACAGTCAAAATCTAATTTCCTCCTTAAATGTATTAAGTGACTCATGGATTATAATTGATCGTCTGTGTGAGGCAGTTGTTGTCTCAGCGTCTCTGATTACTTCTGCTCACACAGTATTACATGGACCTTTGGGTAGTCTACATGTCACATTCTCTCTAAATCCACATCTTAACCTTTACTGGGAGGCTAACAGCTGAGCCGCAGACTCCCAGCTGAACACCAGTCCATGCAGATTGCTCACATTCTGATTCTATTCAGGCCCAACATGTCCGTCTATATGCTGCACGGCAGAAAGCCACGCTTTGCTTGTGTCCGTGCATGAACACCCATTCCGAGTCTCCTGCTAATTCAGTGGAAATATATGTCGCCTCATTTGAAGAACAGGAATGGGGCCAAACAACAACTTTTGTATATTCATGTCTGCTTTGCACGACAGCGAACGAGTGTGAATGGACTATTTTGAGACTGTTGTGACTAGGAGGGGAACAACTGGTGCCAGGACCTCGGTGCCCTCTTATTTGTGCTCCTCGGTCAGTCGAATGAGCCTTGAATGGAGTGAAAACACAGGGGAAGTCTCATGACTCGGTCTGGGAGTTTCTGGCTAAACAACTGTGCAGTTAGTGTCAATAATAACAGCCCTGATGTTATCCATCCAGTTCAGTTCCTGGGATCACCGTAACTCTGACTGACCTCCGGTTTGACAGTCAGAGTGAAAGCACAATAGAAACGCTTCTGTAATACACGACCGATTCCTGAGCTACAAGATCGGCTTCCCTATCTGAGCTCTGATTGGACTTTACACCCTAAACCAAAATCCTGCATGATTTTTTGATTTAGATTTTAGATTTTGCACTAAATAAACTGAGTGTGTAATTGTTTACTCCATATGGGGTATTAATAAAGTACTAAAGGGATTAAACTTACTTGATAATTAAAGGGTACCGTAATATTGTTACTGGGTAAAAAGACGAGATAAAATGAGGGAACACTGTTGCAATGATAGTAGTAGTAGTAGTAAAAGACCATCTATTATGTTCTGTTATATCATTAGATCATTAACAAGAACAGAAAACATACAGTATAAAGAAAAGTGTGGCGAGCTCTTCCTCTTCTCAGGCGAGGGCACAACTAAAGCCAAAGTGAAATATTTTACATTAAAGTTTGATGGTAAAGTCTGTCGGTCAGTCCGTCCGTCCACCACGTTGGTCCAGACTTAAATGTCTCAACTATTGAATGAGGTTTGGTGGAGATATTCATGTTCCCCCCCTCTGTGACTCTTCATCTATCATCGTCGTTAGGTCAAACTTTTAATTTGTCCAATAAAGCTAATGACATTCCCACCATCCTCAGCTTGTGTTTAGTGCTAATTAGCAAATGTCTGCATGCTAACACGCTATGCTAAGATGTGTTAGCAAGTACAGCCTCACAAAGACGCCAGCATGGCTGTTCAGTTTTTTTTTTTACTGAGTGAAAGTGCCACATGTTATTTGGCATAGCTATTGTGAAAGGACATAAAGCCTGTCCCTGTTTGTACCCAGTAATTAATATGTACTGGGAAATTAAAAAAGTATCTAAAGTGTAATTTATTTCTTGGTCCCACCCAAACACTTATCCCTTGTATTTCTTCCCATTCAGTTGGTGTTCCATATGTAATGTTTGCGTGTTACTGAAGATTTCTTTCAGTCCGTTTGAGGATAAGATAAGAAAAGTATAGTGAGGAACTGCTCTGCCAAAGACCTTTTATCATAACTAGAAACCACAGAGGAATCTTATCCTCTGAAGCCTTTCTGTCTGTAATCACTCTTAAAAGTGATTGTAGGAACAAGTGAGATAAGTTGCACCTTCTGCCAGATGAGCAGAAACAAAAGAAGACGAGCATCGTTATTTCATTGTTAACAATTTAAAGCGTCCAGTCTAATAATGCCTCCCTGAATGTGGTCTTCATTCTTCAATCAGGCCCCTGCTCTGTGGTGGTCTCCCGACACTGAGAGGGACTGCTGGGGACTTTTTTTTTTGTTTTGTTTTGTTTTTTTGTTAGGTGTGATGAGCTGTCGGATTTCCCCCCTTCGAGGCTCAAGGTTCAACACATTCCTGGGGCTGCACCGGTCAGTATGATTTTAATCTGTTTTCACAGGCAGGCAGCACAGACAGACACAAACTTGTTTGGAATTCCAGCCCCACTTCACTATGAGGCCTTCGGTGTCTCCTTGTGGACATACCAGAGGGGGCATCAAGGGTGGCAGCCGTCTTTTGTGTCCCACATGTGCTCGCCATGAAAACATCGGAGCCTCACGCCGGCTATCACATCTTTATACTGTCATATCTCTCAGGGGCATCGCGCTGATGACACACACACACACACACACAGCTTTGTCGCAGCTGAAAAAACAAAACGTAAAAGGGATCTGGGCGACGTCACAGCCGGCGAATCGCGGTGTTGATTCAGCGGAGGCAAATCAGAGCAGGAGTGTGTTTGCCACTCTGTGAGGCAGACTTCACAGGGCCGAGTCGAAGCGCAGGATTAAGTGTGAAAGACACACCAGAAACCACTTTGAAAAGTATGAGGAGGAGATGAGTTGTGACACCGCCGAGGCTGTTCATAATGACAAGGAGGGGACTGATATCTTGTCAGGAGGGGTGGTTCACCACAAAGGGGGTATGAGAAGTGCAAAAGCGGTCTGCAGCCGAGCTGAGAAACTCGCAGGCCTCGGTTTTAGATGAATGGCAAGCACGGGCAACGTCTAATTAAATGAACTATCCCATCATCCCCAAATGCATGAGTTTTGATTGCAGAGTAAACTAACAGAACAAGCGAGTGACAAATTTATAGCCTCAGCAATGAAAGGAGCGCTTTCTCAGAAACATTAAATAATCATGTGGTATCCTGGTAGTCGTCCTTCACCAAAAATCCCAGTTTAAATTCCATTTAACAGCCACTTTGGTAGAAAAAGGTTGGTTTTTTTTTTGGTTTTTTTTAAAACATATACACTTTCTCAAAATTAGAAACCTTAAAAATCAAGAAAATATACAAATATTTCACACACAAAAATTAAAATTTAAGCATGTGAGTGGCCTCGCACCATTGCCTTGAGCAGGCCATATGGACGGACTGCTTCTAAATAAATAATTCAGTGAAATACGAAAGCTTAAGTTCATTCTGGGCCTTGGAGACAGTAGCTTGACAAAAACAATCCCAGCTACTGAAAACTAGCAGCTACTGAGCTCAAAGACAACCGGGCAAACTCCATCCATTGATGAAGACCACGTGACACAGTCGAAAGCTCTAGAAAAAGATAGGGAGTAGACTTTTTAACATAGCTTCCAAACCTTCCTTAAAGGAATAGTTCAACATTTTGGGAAATATTATTCGCTTTTTGAGAAGATATAGTTACCACTCTCCTATCTGACAATAAATATGAAGCTATGTTAGCTTAGCTTAGCATAAAGAGTGGAAACAGGGGGAAACAGCTGGCCTGGATCTGTCTAAACGAAACAAAACTCGCCTACCAGCACCTCTAAAGCTCACTAATTAACATGTTACATCTTGTTTTTGTTTAATCCAGACAAAAAAAAAGAGTTAGTTATGGCTTTCTTGTACAGATTAAATAAACAAGATACACCGTGTTAAACAGTGAGCATTAGAGGTGGTTGCAGGCATTTTTTTACCTTTGGACAGAACCAAGCTAGCTGTTTCCCCCTGTTTCCAGTCTTTATGCTAAGCTAAGCAGTCTCCTAGTTGTAGCTTCATACTTAGCGTACAGACATGAGAGTGGTATCAATCTTCTCATCTAACTCTCAACAAGAAAGCAAGTAAGTGTGTTTTCCCAAATGTCCAACTCTTCCTATGCTGCTAGACTACCTCAGTTAGAGCTTATTATTTCATAAGACATAACTAACCTGCTAATGTCAAATGGCTTTACGGCTCCACTGTTTTCCACAGTAACCAGCATTGTTGTTGGCCTCGCTCAGCCGCCAATCACTTCACATGGCAGGTTAAGGGTCACAGCCGACATTAGGACCGGGCCGCCCACTCTCTGCAGGGAGCATTTCCTGTGGTAGTCTGCATGCTGCTGCCAGCGGGAGGTCAATCACCAAGGGGGCAAAGGTCAAAGAGGGTGTATGTATTAAGGAAATTAGTTTCTCCCGCTTTGATTCCCAATATGCAAATTATCCCTTTGGAAATACCTGATACCTTTTAGTGTATTTGTTTTCTTTCATGTGGAGATTAACGGGTGAGACAACACAGCACGCCAGAAGATATTTCACCACAACTCTATCTAAATCACCTCTGTGAGAACTGTACATTCACGAATGACTGGCACGTGGGAGTTATTGCCGGAGCCATAACATGAGGGATACCTGAGGTGCGCAAGAAATTCCTCACATTTTCAACCTCTAAACAGAAATACACTGCGAACCTATTTAGCACCTAATCGCTAACTTTAAGGCAACTGGGAGGGAAACAAGTAGCCTAAAAGAAGGACTTGTAATTAGCTGAATATTAAGATTTTAAAAACACAACATTTTAACCTCTTTATTGGGAATTTTTTGGACACTTCTTAAGCTTCAACCAGTAGGCACGTACGAATATGTGGTGTGCACAACTGATAAAAACCAAAAAACGTAAAAGTACAATGCTTCAAAAGCTCAAAATACCTTCAAAAAAAAGACACCACAGTTTGGTGGAATATGAATATAGTGAATTATTTCTTTTGGGTTTAAAATCAGCCCGTTATTTCTGTGTGGCTTTGTGTTTGACACGTACAAGGAGCCTGCAGCTTCTCATCAGTAGATAAATTAAGTGCAAATGCCTGAAACAGCAGGGACATAGTCTTTACAAATCAGCAGCATGTGTAGCTTTACGCTATCGCTTTAACTAAACCTCTGACAGCATTTCAGAGCTGGGACACAGACATCAATAATAACGGCAGTGTTTGAAATGATTGTGTGGTGGATTGAGCTGTCTTTTAGTTGACAGACATTACATTTTTAAAAAATTAATTCTTCTCCACAGAAGAGATTCTTGCTGTTTGTAATTCATAGTAAACAAAATGCTGCAACCGTCGTCAATGTCATTGCCATCTAAGCCCAGGGCCCCCAGGCTCCTGTGGGGCCCGGGTCACATCTGGGGTCATCAGCTGGGAAGTTTATCGGCAAAGCACTTTTCTGGTGTTGGTGGAGCCTACTGAGGAGATACTCCACTACTGTGGGGAACTGATTGGATACTTCATTCCTCTCCTCTGGATCTTTTTCTATGTCGAACAGCATTACGGACTTCAGTGGATCCACCTCGTAGGGGCTCGACTCAGAGCTGTTGTCGCCGGGCCGGGGGAACCAAATGTCACAACCTGGAGGAAATAAGATGAAGGACATTAGCAGTAGTGGTGGAAGGTAACAAAGTACTGCATTTGAGTACGCTTCTGAGGTACTTGTACTGTACTTGAGTATTTCCAGTTAATGCTACTTTGTGCTTCTACGGCACTACATTTCAGCTACAGCAGCGATTAACATTTAAAAATATATATAATAAGCCTCTAAAACAGAATGCCTTGTTAAAGATTAAATCAGTGGCTCTCAACATTTTTGGCTTGTGAAGTCTTATAAAAGAATTTGAGTCCAGTTGTGTCTCCTTGTCATGTTTCAGAGGTCTACGAGTTGTTAACAGTTCCACCAAAGTGACATCTCCCCTCTAAACTTTGTTTGTTTGTTGTTCTTTCTTTCCTCCTTAATCATCTCTCGACCTGTCAGTTTTCTCTTGTGGCCCTTTGGTTGGGAACCACTAGACTAAACGTGCTACCTGTATATAAAGTAGTTAAAACTGGCTAACTGTATATGAAGTAGTTAAAACTGGCTAACTGTATAAAGTAGTTAAAACTGGCTAACTGTATAAAGTAGTTAAAACTGGCTAACTGTATATAAAGTAGTTAAAACTGGCTACCTGTATAAAGTAGTTAAAACTGGCTACCTGTATATAAAGTAGTTAAAACTGGCTAACTGTATAAAGTAGTTAAAACTGGCTACCTGTATATAAAGTAGTTAAAACTGGCTACCTGTATATGAAGTAGTTAAAACTGGCTAACTGTATATAAAGTAGTTAAAACTGGCTACCTGTATATAAAGTAGTTAAAACTGGCTACCTGTATATGAAGTAGTTAAAACTGGCTAACTGTATATAAAGTAGTTAAAACTGGCTACCTGTATATGAAGTAGTTAAAACTGGCTAACTGTATATAAAGTAGTTAAAACTGGCTAACTGTATATAAAGTAGTTAAAACTGGCTACCTGTATATAAAGTAGTTAAAACTGGCTAACTGCATATGAAGTAGTTAAAACTAGTTAAATATATATAAAGTAGTTAAAACTTGATGACTGTATAAAAAGTAGTTAAAACTAGCTAGCTGTATTGAAAGTAGTTAAAACTAGCTAGCTGTATTTAAAGTAGTTAAAACTAGATAACTGTATATAAAGTAGTTAAAACTGGCTACCTGTATATAAAGTACTTAAAACTGTCTCCATCACAAGCTCAGATATAATAAAATATCATGACATTTTTCTATGTAGCTTTTACTTTTGATACTTAAAGTACATTTTGCTGATAATACATACTTTCACTTAAATAGGATTTTGAATGCAGGGCTTTTACTTAAGTAAAAAGGATCTTGTGCCACCACTGATTAGCAGAGATAAGAAGTGACTGTGCATAAGTGTGCTTGATTTTGACCCACTTAGACTAAACATGTCATTACGGGTGGCAGAAGATACTGACCTGGGTAGCCAGTCAGCAGCTTCCAGTTCGAGGATCGAATGGCGGCGTGAATGGACACATTGAAGCCGGACTTGGCCCAGGAGCCTCTGCTGACCACCTGAGCCAAACTTAACCGACGCTCCATGCCAGGACCTGCAGAGAGCAGAGGACAGAGCTGATCATGGAGGTCATCCATTTTTTATTTTTTAAAGCAGAAACTGCTGATTAAGATAATATTAGACTACCTCTGGATACAAAACGCCCTCTGTGGATGTCTATGTAAACCATACGAGTAGGTAGACTGGCACCAAATTTCGGTGCATACCTAGAAATCACAGTATCAAGTGAAGGTGTGAAAATAAATATACCAATAACAGAGACCTCTTTTTGTGCTGTAAAAATCACAAAAACAGCGACACAGCAGGAATTGAGTGCTTCAAAACAATCCTCCCCTTTAAGAACAGAAATTGTTGTATGTATGAATTTCCTCAAACACATGGAAATTTTTTCGGGCTGGAGGAATTTGACAAATATGGTGGTAATGTGGTCAACTCAGCACCACTCTTTCATTTCTGCCAAGCACAATGAATAATTTGCCATTACTGCAGTTGGGCAGATTTGAAAAACTGTAAGCAAATGAGGAACAAGGGTCACAGTTACCGACTGGCATCATTTTACCAGTTTCATGAGGCAAAAGTAAATAATTTATCCTTGTTCTGAGGGTGTCCAGACATTTCTGCAGCCTCCTGCCATGGGCTATTTCAGTTCTTACGGAAAATATCTCCCAGAAGTGAGCACGCTTTTCTGAGGAGATCTGGCCTTGAGGGTATTCTCAGGTTCATGCCGTGGTTGACCCCGACAATATGGTCCTGATTAGACAGATTTGCAAGTAATTTCATCGTCCTGACGCTGTCAAAAACAAGTATTTCCTCACATTCTTTGCATATAGACAAATCCCCACCCACACAGATCCCACGTTCCCATCGCAGCTCGTTTTTATAGAGTCGATTCAACCACAGCGACATGACTGGAGAATTAAAACATTTCCGATCTCAGCGTTTTCCGCAACCACATGATAAAAGCTTTGACATTGAGTTCTTCACTGATCATTGCGCAAAGGACATGTGGGCATCTTAATTGTTCTCACATGCATTAAGCTGGGCTGCTCACTGCAGAGGGATCCCTTATCACCGATTTGAGTAAACAACAGACTTGCAAACTGAGGCCTTGACATTATACCAGACTCAGGTGTTAACGCCGTTATGTAAGCAGGTGGGATGATAAATGACTTTTTGGGCTTCGTGAACATCAGGGTTAGATTTATTTACTTCTTCCGCTCGTGCTTTTTTAAGAAAAAGTGCCTAAAAGCCCAACACACACTGTCCATTTCTTATATTTAATCTTTGCATGAACACAAGAGCTCTCGAAGCCGGCCTTTGTCATCTGGATCCACAGCAGGAGAATCCACAAACGGGCTCAAGAGAAGGGAGGGAGGGGAGGAGGAGGAGGGGGAGGAACAGTGGGACGAGACCCTCAGAGAGCAGAAGAGTATGGAGGGGAAATTTGGGGGTGATTTAAGGGTTGGGCCACGTCCATGGTTTCTCTCTCTCTCGACAGGCGAGGAGTTCAGGGACTCTCTGTGACCCATTTAGTCGGGATCCCTCTTCTCACACAGTGAAAGCAAAGACGGGGGATTTTGAAAAAGCATCTTGAAAGGAGAAAGTATGTAAAAGGGACGAGGGCTTTTCATGAGCTAAATAGAGAAACCGAAAGAAGCATGAAGAGAGACCGGGAGAAAGAGCCGGGTCTCAAAGAGAGGCTGGGTTAATAGGAAAGAGGGGAAGAAAGGAGAGAGGAAGCAGGAATCTCAGGCTGGAATGCATCAGGAGGAGCCGGCTGTCACTGCGGTGGCTGACAATAAAGACTCAAACATAAAAACGTGAAAGCTTGTAAAGAAGCAGTGTTGTTCTCAACTTAACATCCAAATGATTTAGATGGTAAGGACCAATAGGAAACTGGCTGAGGCTGTATAAACAGTCATGTCTCTAAAATGTGATAAATCGGTGACAGAAGTGGTTCTTGGTTTCTTTGTTTACTTTTTTAGATGAGAGAGTAGGCGATCATTTCATTCATTTCTTGTCATTGTCACTTGTGTAATGGGTGTGATGTAAAAGAGGCCGCTCGTAGTGACAAATCCACAGAGAATTATCTGCAGCTTCTGCAGTTTTCAGTCTCCGTGGAGCTTTTCAGCGTCTTTCAGCTCATTGTTTTGCTTTTACATCCCGCAATTTGAATGTGAACGACCAAAACGCATGCTACAACAAATTTAGCAACTAGCTAAAGAACATAATGGAGCTTTTAGCAGCTAAAGATCCAGATATTTCTCTCAGTAATCTCAGTAAAAACAGAGCTAAGAGGGGAGTGGCTATTTAACTTAAATTCACCGGGTGGCCAGAAAGACTCTATCTGCTGCATGTGTACTGTATACAGGCAACCGTTGGCTAACATGGTCACCATATCAACTTTACAAGGAGATAATACATCGGCCTTTTGTTATACGGCTCGTTCCGCTGCACGCAACGGGACGAAAGAAATCAATTAATGCTGCTTTAAACCTTAAAAAAGGTCAAGAAGAATCGACCCCTCTGGTGTAGGACAAGCTTGTCGCTATGTTTCTGTAACCTGACCATTTGTAACTTTACATTATGTTAATTACGTAATATACCCCTTCTCTCTCGATGTGGAATGACCAATTCCCCATCCACGGTAGTCCTTCTTCTAACTAAGGGTCCTGTTGTGCTCAATCAGTACAGGTGATAGACTCCAGCAAACCCCCAATAATAGTTTAAAGCTTTAGAAATTATACTACAGTGCCACATATGGTACCGATCAGTAATAATTAGTCTTCTACCAACGCTGCTACATGCTAGAAGAGAAGAAAACCACTGAACTTCAAGGAGATAAATGTTATATCTTTATGGTAAATCAAATGGTGCGCATCTATTCTCACGACGACCCATTATGTGCCCATTATGGTACATCTGTGAATCATTTCAGTACAAAAATGTACTCCTCCTACACCTCTACTATTTTTGAATGTGTAACTGAGGAGCAGAATCCTCCACAAAGTCAGAAATAGTGGCCTCAGACCAGGACCAGGACCACCTAATATTAAGTGGTTTAGACAAGAATGAGATCTCTCCACTGTGTCCGACAGCAGGGGGGAAAAAAGCAGTCACAAGACCTATTTCCTGGAAACCTACAATCTCAGTTTAAACTGTAAGCACACACACACCCTGACCCTGGAACGTCAACTATCTCACATTTCAACACTGATTACAGTTCCAACCTTGTGTTATCAGCATTCCTCAGATGAAAACAGGATAACAAACACCATTTTACGGAGGTACAGTAATCACAAAAAAACACAAGTAAACTGTGAGAGAAAATAAAAGCTAATTCATAAAATGTTCTTTAACAACTCAGATAACCTTCGTACTCAAGTGGAAGAAATCTAATTTTCATTTCATTTAGAAATAACGAATCATGAAATTTAAAGCAACACGTGTACACAGTTCATAAAACGGTGATAATCCCGACACCATGTGAGACCAGATTCCTCATAAACTCTTAATCCACTCAAACAAATTTCAAACACTCATAATAAACATAACGTGGACTCCTAATACGCTAACGTGAGTTTAGTCAAATGTTACGTAACAATGCTATTCTTAGGCCCCAGTCTGCTTTGACTTGACTTAATTGGATTCACGTCGTCTGGTGTTTGGGAATAGCGGCTCAAGCAATGAGCCCTTGATACTCGTGGTGATGCTGGGAAGAGAGAGGAAACAGTATCATGAATGCTTCATCATATTGTTATCTCTGGCAGATCAATAATGGTTCAAATGGTCTGAACTGGCCAAGAGTTTGCATGTGCTTCACTTATCTGTACGGGTTTCCTCCCCCAGTCCAAGACGAGCATGCTTGGTTAACTGGTGACTCTAGATTAAATCCAGTGTGAGCTGGGATAGTCTCCACCCCCCACCCCCTACGGCCCTGCACAGGATTTATAGATGAAGGATCGATGCATGAGTTTAAACCAGTGGTTCCCGACCTGGTGAGAGGTCACCACAAGTGTGTGGGGGGGGGGGGGGGGGGGGGGGGGGGCGGTATTGCCAAATCTCTACCGGTGAACACATTTCCCACAGCTACTAACCTTTTTTTTTACTTTATGTATTATATAGCATATACTCAAAAATGTTCCATGATCTCATATGAACCTTAAAATCGGAGTTTTTATCTCAGTAAGCGGCTGATGAGGATGTTTCTCGAACAAACACAGAAGCACAAGGCATGCAGCTGCATTTGTATAAAATACACTGGATGGGAACTGAACGCTAAGTTAGCATGACTGAGTGAAATGATCTCAGCCTGTTGGCAGGATCTGCTGCTATCAATATTAAAGTGATGGGATGTCTGCAGCTTGTATTTCAAAATTCTCTCTTTGCCGGGTCTGGTTGGGAGTTTACGTACATACACAGTGTGGGAACTTGACTTTTCCCACAAATGAACCCTGCTGGAGGTATCAGGTCTTAATCTTATGTGTCCTGACGACAGTTCACACACACACACACACACACACACACACACACACACACACACACACACACACACACACACACACTATGTGACAGTGAAGAGTGTGAACTTACATGGAGCGATGTCGTTATACAGAGGGTCAATGTTGTGCAGCAGCTCCAGTCTGGGTGAGGCGAACCCTTTGCTGTAAGATAAAAAGCAGTGCAACTCTTAAACATATGGACACACAACCAACACACACACACACACACACACACACACCACGACGTCTGACTCATGCACTGTAAAATCCACTGGGATCTGTAAATGTAAACCAGCTGGCCGTTGTTCACCAGGCAGTCATATGCTCTGACCGCACTCCACCACAGAGAAAACACACTGCTCTCACTGACCACAGTGTCTGATAACACAACTAAAATAACTCGCGCTCTCTCCTGCCTGCCTACTGTTCTGGGCCTTCATTTGGTTTTAATTTCACCGGCCGAGCTGTCAGGCTGCTGTTTTCTGTAACAGGCGAGCCAATTAAAAACAAAACGAAACTGCAGGGCAGCGAAAACAAACGGCAGTTTGTGCGCTGCGTTGTTGTGTTGCTCACACGGCAACGCCGGCGCCCCGGCGGTCAGCTGACGTGCGTCAGCCAATCGAGTCAAGTGGAGGCAGTGAGTAGTAGTTTGCGGTTCAGGCTAAGCCTTGATTTTCTGCTGGGGCTCTGCTGTAGCCCTCAATTTCACCTTCTTCACTGTGTCCACATTTAGTTTACAAATATAATGTGTCAGTCAAACAGGACTCAGTGACAGCGTGTGTGACGACCCGCAGACTAACACGCAAAGGGAATCCGTGGTCAGCCAACAGCTGCATGTGACTTATTAAATCATTAACACTTACTTTGCAAAGCTGCAAACATTCAACGACAAATAATTCAATATATTACAAATAAAGGAATTACAACATCTCAGGTATGTTGCCACATAAAAGGATTTGCAGCTAAACTAATTGGCTTCTCCAATAGCAGCCTTTCATAGGTGGGGATAAGGGGGAAAAAGACAGGGATGGAAGGACTACAGATTTGTGTGAGAATGACTGATGGAATTTCCTTCTCTTTGAGCTCCCATTGCCACAGTAACAAAGGGCTTATTGAAGGAGCGGGGGCTCCTACAAGAAAAAGACGCTGGGTCAGGGAGACAGGCAGAGGGAGTTGGAGCGAGAGCGCATGGGGGAAGGATCGGAAAGAGGCACAAAGAGAGGGCAGGCTGTCAAACTCAAGAGCTGGTAGTGCTCACGCTGTAAAGGCTGACCTGCCACCCAAGAAACACTCAGCTGGGAAGTCCCAGATCAGCGGAGACAGAACAACCGCTCACCTGATTGTGTTCCACACGTTGAATCCGTCCAGTGGATTTGTAGCGTTGGTGCTCCCTCCTGCCAGGCCAACGAGTGTTGGCAGCCAATCAGAGATGTGGATTAGTTCGTGGCTGATGGTCCCGGGTTGCTTCAGTAGCGGGCTGGCGACAAATCCGACTGCCCGGATCCCTCCTTCCCACAGTGACCACTTCCTCCCTCGCAGCGGCCAGTTGCTACCACCGCAGAGCGTCTGACCTCCGTTATCTGTCCAACAAAGACAAAGATTTCAAATCAGTAAATATAAAAGTGAGATCTGGGGAGGTATCAGTGAACATAGAAACCAAACCAACATTTAAATGCAATATTTCCACAGACTGTGGATGTCGCGTACTTCCACTGAAGAAGAGGAGTGGCACAGTTGGTGGAACTATTGTTTTTAATGTTGTTTTTTTCCCGTGCAAACATTTTAACTTTCCAGGATGAAAGGTGACATCTGTGAGATCATGAAAATACATTTGAAGACATAAATAACATTTACCATTTCCACCATCTTAGCTGAATATGTTAGCATGCTAACATAAGTACAACCGAAGCTACAAATTCTTTCAGGTATTTGGACATAAACCAAAGTATTGAAAAAATTTTCATTTTAATCATGTTGCTACCTGGAAAGCGTATCACCAAAGTTATTACAATTCATCCTGAGGGGAACATGAATGTGTATAGCTGTTGAAATATTCACTTCACTTGAAACCACAAATGTGAACCTCATGGTGGCGCTAGAGGAAAACCAAAGTCAGCAGGAGAACATGTACAAAGTCCTTCTGAGAGATGTCAAGATATTTTACTGGATAAGGGAAAACTTTGACCTTCTGGTGACGCTAGAGGAAAAGTCAGAGAATCACCAAAGTCATTAAGATTCATCGTCTGGGGATCATGAATGTCTGCGTGAAATTTCATGGCGATCCATCCGGTGGATGTAGAGATATTTCAGTCTGGACGAAAGCGGTGGATCAACCAACATGGCCATCCATGGAGCCACACCGCGAGCGCGGCTAAAAACAAGTTATCTAAGACATTAAAACAATACACCAAAGCTCATCCATTTGTCTGCCCTGTTAGCCAAATGCTCCTGCATCACATCCAACCATTACACAAGTGCACACACAGGCAGTTAGACTGACTGTCATCATCCCAATGAGTCTGTCCAGTATAAACACACCTGACCAATCACATCCAGGCAGGGCTCCCCTTTCAGCAGCAGCGAGTGTCATGCAAGTCCAGGAAGTAGTCCGAACTGCTCTGGAAAAGACCGTCTGGTCCTTAATGCCTTTTCAAGCTGCTTTGGCTCTCTACAGGCCCAGTTCTCTCTTTCCCAGCCCCCCCCCAGTTTCCCTAAAGCTCTCCCGCTCATTTTGCTTACAGTAAAGTTCCCGGTGAGGCCGTCAGTTTGAAGAAAATTTCATCAAAAAGGAATTTCCAGGTTATGGCTCATTTCTTTCCTGTTAGGCCTGACACACGTGGGTCAATGCCAACAGCTCGAACATGACAAAACTTTAAGATGTGACTAATGAAGCCCCTGACAGACCTTACTCGGACTGTTTTCGCCAAGTGATGTTTATGCGTTTGTTATCTACATCCCGGTCGCATCACAGAGAGCCAAAGTCAACTGTTACATAACGCCGGTGCATCACATTGACACAGAAGCAGGAAGTATTTGGACTCAGCAGAGTCAGTGTCTGCCCGGCATATGGCTGGCTGAGTCCTTCGAGTCAGAGCCAAACAAATGTGTGGAAGAACAATGAAACGGGCCACCTACCGCAGACCACCACGGGCATAAAACAGCCTTGCACTTTACTTTCACAGCATTGTTCCTGTCTTCTAATTACCCTTTAAAAAAAACAACTAAAAATAACCCTCAAAGCAGTTACCTACCTGTAATTCATTAGAAGTTCCACATGTGGAAACCCGAGAGCAGGCTCATGTTTGGATGATGCTGCTCGCCCTCATCAAACGTCTATATAATGGATATTTTTCTACAGTACTTAGACTCCAGTGGTGAATATGAAGAGATGAGCCAACGAAAGTGTTCCTTCAGTGTCACTTCTTACTGTAAATCTCCACATTCTGACAAGAACCAAAAACCCCCCTATTAGAACAAACACAACAAAACAAAACACTGCTCTCTAGTGGACATCCAGAGTATTACAAAAGCTATTTTCACAGAGGTTTCATGTGCCTCGCTCTTGACCTTGTAATAAAAATGTGTTATCTAACCCTCTGATGCTTTAATTCAATAAACCCGTCACCAGACTGTCACCTGAACTCCTCTCAACCCAGGAAAACTGGCTTTGATGCGCAGTCCACGGACGCAAAATGTAATCGCTCTTTTCTTAGCACTCACCGATTTGGTTTCCAGCCTGGCACACTATCAAAGAGCTCAGACAGGAAAAAAAAAAAATAGATAAAAGCTGTGGGAAATATATAAGCATTATCCCAGAGGCGTTCACCTGATTATCCTATCTGTGTGTAATGTAATGGTAGAGGTTAACTCTACTGAAGTAAGATGGTAAATTGTTAATTACTGTATTAATATTACTGCATCACGTAGGCGGTATAATATTATACTGAACATGCTTTAACCTACTGACCTGTAACGAGGCTGAACGATCTCCACAACTGTTTGATGGACTGCCGTGAGATTTTGTGCAGACGTTCTGACCTGACACACAGCGAGGCGCACACTCAAATCAAAACTCCTCATGCAACTCGTACATTATTCAGCAGACGTTTTCCGCTGTCTTCCCTTCGCTGATTTAGAAAGGTGCCTCATCTGTTTCTGGTTTCCTGAATATGAAACGTCAAGACAACAAGGTTGCTGCTGTCGCTTTGTTTTTCTTTTTACCCTGTGTGTTTGATACGGTGGTCATTGTTAAGATTCTGTGTGTGTTTTGTTCATGTGCAGTGTAAAAGAGTATAACTTTGAAGGGTTATTCCAGAGTAGCAGCACATCACCTGTCCTTTCTCTTTAAAAGATTATTAGCGTGATAACTTGCACACACGTGTTCCCTGAGGATGATGTCTTATCATTTTAATAATACTGTGAGTTTATAGTTTGGTGTACAGACATTCTGAACCACAACAGTTTGATTTCAGAATAGTCATTAGAGGATGGATATTAATGAATTATTAATTAAGACCTTTCCTCTAGTGCCACCCTGTGGTCAGAATGTCCTCTTTGCTTTGTACACAAGACATCTCACATTTATTTTCTACTCCATAAGATAGAAATGCAGAAGATTATAACGCTTCATCACTACTTTCAGCAGCATCTTTTTGTTAGTTTGTGAAATAATGAGGTTTATCCAGCGGCTCAGTACAAAAACACACCTGTGGAGAACACCAGGATGGTGTTGTTCCAAAGTCCTCCCTGCTGCAGAGCCAGAGTGATGTTGCCCACTGCCTCGTCCATGGCCGACACCATGCCGGCATACAGCCTGCGCTGGTGGTCTTTGATAAAACTGTAGGGGGCCACGTAGCGCTCTGGCACCTGCAGGGGTGAATGGACGGCTTGCAACGCCGCATAGAGAAAGAGCGGCTGAAAGATAAAGAGAGCAATAATACATACTTTATACTACCAGTGTGTAGCATATCAATGAGGAGAGATAACTCTGTGAGTGTGTGTGCGCGTCACCTTGGTAGAGTCATGTTTTTCAATGATGCTGGTGGCCCTCTGGCTGAGCAGCTCGGTGGAATAGACTCCTTTGTATCCGCTGGCGACCTCCTCTCCGTCCCGCAGGTCCAACGCACAGCGAGTCAGGTTCAGAGCGGGGATGGGACTACAGCGGGTATGAGTGAAGTAATCCTCGCTGCCTGTCAGGTAGCCTGGAGCCCACAGCGGGCAGAGGAAAGACATTAATCCAAACATACATGTGTAATGTTTGGAATAAGGCTGCATCCTGGAGCAGAGATGCAAAGAGTCGGTACATTTCGGAAATTTTCCCAGGGAAGTTAATCACAACTTCAATATAAATATCTTACCCTTTAGTGAACTTACTTGAGGCGAAAATACACATTAAAAATGACAACCCACACTACTGCACTGTCTGACGCTTTCAGGTAACTTTTGATTATATTACTGCAGTAAATATATTTTATATGTTTATTATATTTTAGTTAACCCGCAGATAGTAGCCTAAAGCAAAGTACACAGCTTCTGCTAGTTTTTGCTAGCTAGCTGCTACCATGTGGGGTTTTAATTCATCTATTTCCATTCACTCTTTAAAACATTTATTTTATAAATCATTCACCATGGTGTCTGCGTATGATATGGTAAATACAGCCTCAGCAAATAACATTTAAATTAAAATTGTATTCCCGTTATTTCCCATTTATTCCCAGGGAAAGTTTTCCACCTTGAATAATTTTGCAACCCTTTCCTGGAGTATAACATAGTTACATCCAAGGCTTTATTCTTGATGAAATATACCAAAGTACGTGTCGAAGCCCCGCCGTGTGGGCAGACAGTCCTTCTTGTACATGCCCAGGTGCCACTTGCCCACCATGTGCGTGGCGTAGCCCGCCTCCTTCATCAGCTGGGGCAGCAGCTTCTCCTCCAGAGGAACACAGTACGGCTGACAGGGCCAGATGATCTGGTGCTGCATGCCTGTGTGGATCTGAGGAGGTTAAAAAACAAACGCATTGCGTTGGAAATGGCACAAAGCAGAAAGATGTAAGAATAAAAGGGGGAACCAACAGCTTCTGTGGTGACGGTGACGCAAACAAACGGTTCAAAATAAACGTCCGGAAACGAGGCGACTTTGTCCTCTTGTTCTACTTTCCACCAGCGTCCCCTGGAAAGTTCTTATAAATATACAACATGCCCTGGAGTTTACTTGTCATCACGATGCACTTTATGAAGTTCCTGATTAACTTCACATTCAAAGTAAATCTAATCACGATCATCAAATGAAAATTATGATCACACAGCTCCTTTTCTGTCACAGTACATGCAATTGTTGTGCGCGTGTAAAAAGTCCTGCATTCAAAATCTACTTAAGTAAAAGTCCAAAAGTATTAGCAAAATACCCTTCAAGTACAAAAAGTAAAAGTACTAATTATGCAGGATGGCACATTTTAGAATAATGCATATTATATTATCAAATTGTAATTACTGATGCATTAATATATTACTTGAATGTTGCAGCTGGTAAAAGTGGGGCTTATGTTATACTTTACATACTGCTGGGTATTTATTTATTTATTGATTAATCTGAATCTGCAAAGTAACTTAAGTTATCAACTAACTGTAGTGGAGTAAAAAGTACAATATTTGTCTCTGAACTGTAGAGGAGTAGAAACATAAAGTAGCAGAAAATGGAAATACTCAAGTAAAGTACCTCAAAATTGTATTTAAGTACAGTACTTGAGTACCTGTGAACAGCCCTGAAAATGGCAGCAGGAGGTGGATCTCACCTGGTATCTCCCAGTCATGAGCTGGTTCCTGGAGGGGGTACACAGAGGCTGAACATAGTAGTTCTCCAGGCGGACTCCTCCGGCCGACAGCTTGTCCAGGTTCGGGGTGCTGATCTCGGAGCTGTGATAGCCGACATCATACCAACCAAAGTCATCTGCCAGGACGAACACGATGTGAGGCTGCTGAGCCGCTAAAACCGCCGGAAAGCTTCGGAGGATCGCAGCTATGATGAGCGAATAAACCGACAGTGTTTTATCCATCGTCAGTTATTAGTTCTGAACTCAGCAGAGACCCGTTAGTCCAAGTAACGTTACAGTTTCTCACAAAGTAAACAAGGAAGTCCGTCAGGTTGTGTTCAACATGGCTGATATAAAGTTTAGCTAACTGGTTGTCCTAACTACATGTCCTCACTGTAATAATATCAACAACACACCATTTAATTAGTTCAATTATCTATAAAGTTCTAGCCGAAGTCTGGCTGTCACTTCCGTGTTCCGCAGATTGAAAACACTGCCTCTGGTGCAGCAGCCAATCAGATGTCTGGAAAAACAGCCAATCACGTGAATGTACGGAAGCCCAGTAACTATGTGTGATAAATGTAATGCTATAAATAAACATGCCGTTGCCGTCAGTGAACTATTAGTCGGTTAATCGATTAGTTGATCCAGAGAAAATGAATCGGCAACTATTTTGATGATTGATTAATTATTTTCAGCCACTTTTCAAGCGAAAATGTCAAACATCTGCTTCTCAAATGCAGGATTTGCTGCTTTTCTCTGTTTTTTTTTAATCACTTTAAGTTGATTAACTTTGTATTTTGGACTGTTGATCAAAGAAAAGGAGGATTTTGAATATATCACCTTGGCCTCTGGGACTATTATATACTAATGTACTACTATATATTACTATTTTCTGACCTTTTATAGACAAAGTGATCAATCGATTAATCGAGAAAATAATAAGCAGATTAATCGATATTAAAAATAATTGTTCGCTGTGGCCCTAATTTGGATGTAATGATGAAATATTAACACATCTACCACTATTTTACTTTACATCGCATTATATTTATTATAACACTATAAAATATTACTGTATTATTGTGCTTTTATATATATTATATGCTAAATCATGGTGTTCCCTTCTAATATATCTACTTCATAGTATTGTATTATTACTGTATAGTGTATGTATATTACCTACAGTTTACTGTGTATATTATATTTTATATGTATATTCATCCATCATCATTCTCATGTGATGTTTTTGTGGTGTAATATTTGGTCCTTGAGGCTTAAACGAGTCAGTTAAAGGAAAATGAAGAAGACTGTGGCTCTGAGGAAGAGTAGATGAGGAGACACACAAACACCTAATACAAGACACTGAATGTATTGCTTTAATTACCAAGTTATTAATGTGCACCAATGTAATTACATATTAGTAAAAAAAAAAAAAAGAACAGATTTATAAAACAATCTTTGTACAAGTTTGCGAGCTTTCTGTTTCTTTTGGTTATTGGTGTTTATATGTTCTGTTACATTTATCACAGTCTCAAAGCTCTTATGACTGTGAAAAATACAGCTGCATCATTTTTTTTAATTTAAAATAAACGCGCAAAAAAAAGACATTTTCCATTTCACACCTTGTTGAAATTTCAAGAATCAAGCTTCACCAGAAAAGGTTCAGCTGTTGACCCAGTAAACATTATCATCCATTCATGGAATTACTCAATTACTCTTCAAACACTGTAAGACATTGTGGTGCAAAAACACCTTCATAAGACGCACTAAGGACTCTCACATGATGGATCTGTTTTCAACTTCCTGAATGTGGCTCTTTTTCTCTTTTTCTTTTTTTTCCCCCCACATAAGACTCTCATTCATATGTCACAATAAAATCTTTCTTCATTATCTGGCGAAAAACTGATCCGAGGACAGTCTTGCTTATGCTTTGCCCTTCGCTTTCTTCTGCAGCCGGGTCCGCGTGGGCTCGGTGAGGACTAAGGGCTCCTGGATGACCATGGCGGGGTATTTCCTCCCCAGCAGCTCTACCTCCACCTTCTGGCCCACAGAGCACAGGTCCAGAGGCAGGTAGGCGAAGGCCAGGCTCTGCTGGGTGCTGTAGCTGTAAGCTCCGGACGTCGTGTTGCCGACCACCTGATGAGAAACACGAGGGAGTGAGAATAACCACAAAAGAACCAAATAAAACTGGATATGATGACTGGACAGCTTCAGTACGGCTTTTCACTGTTGCTAACCTTGCCGTTGTGCCAGACGGTCTCGTTGCCTTCGGGGTCGATATCATCCGTATCCAGAGTGATGTAGGAAAGCTTCCTCTTCAAACCCTTGGCTTTGATCTCCTGAAGGGCTGCTTTGCCAATAAAGTCAGCAGGCTGGACAAACACAGAAACAACCAGGGTTTATTCAGAACTTATTCATAGTTATAGAGGGAATAAATCATGGAAACTTTGACAGAAACAGTTAATGACATGGAAGGTTACCTTGTTGAGTTTGATGAAATAATCCAATCCAGCCTCCAGAGGATTTGTGTCACAGTTCATCTGCACAGATCGAAAAGCTGATCAGCAAAAAAGTTATAAAATGTGCTACTTAAAGGAAGAGTTCAACATTATTTTCTTTCTTTAATGGCTCGGTTAGCTTAGCTTAGCATAAAGACTGGAAATAGGGGGAAACAGCTAGCCTGCCTCTGTCAAAAGTTAAGAAAATCCCCCTACCAGCACATCTCAACCTCTGCCCCTGACAGGAGCAGGCTAGCCATTTCCCTCTGCCTTCAGTCTTTATGCTAAGCTAAGCTAACCGACTGCTGGCTGTAGCCTTATATTTAATGGACAGAAATGAGAGTGGTATCAATCTTCTCATCTAACTCTCAGTAAGAAATAAATTTCATATTTCCCAAATTGATGAACTATTCCTTTAAATCCCTTCTGTGTGTGTGTGTGTGTGTGTGTGTGTGTGTGTGTGTGTGTGTGTGTGTGTGTGTACCTCAGCTCCCCAGCCTCTAAAGCCCTTTTCCAGTCTGAGGGAGGACATGGCGTAGGTGCCGAAGTTGTCGATGCCTTCGTCTTTTCCTGCTTCCATCATGGCCTTGTACACAGCTGCCATGTTCTTCTGGTCGATGTACAGCTCCCAGCCGAGCTCGCCTAAACACACATGCATATATAGTGTCACCTCACAGTATGTTTCTATAGGTCGACCATAGAAACACAATCGCAATCAAAGGTGAACTTTAAGAATATGTTCATCTAATACAACTATTAAAGAAGTCTCAGTCAAGTGTGACACCTTTTATTCAGCGTTTCTACAGACTCTTTGTCCCATCAATTCTACTTAAGTGAACATTTTCATTATGACTGACAAACTCAGTCAGATAAGTAGTTCAAGTAAACAGGTTGTAACTTCGCAAAGTGTGCAGTACCTGTGTAGGAGATTCTGATGGCCCGGACGGGAACGCCGGCCAACTGGATGGACTTGCAGTGGAGAAATTTGAATCCGGCATCACTCAAATCCTCATCAGTCAGTTTCTGAAGAACTTTGCGGGAGTTTGGTCCCGCGATGCCCAGCACGCCTATATCTTCTGTCACGTTGCTGATGTCTACGTCGTATCCACCATCCGCGGCTTCTGCCTCTATCCACCTGAGTTCAAATCCACAGAGAAAACTTTCAGCAAACAAAAAACAAAAAAGTCTCAAAACAGAGACTCAAGAATATCGCGTCATTATGGCGTCTCCTGGCGTCTCCTGGCGGCCGTAACACTTCAGGATAGACAGCGATGCACCGACAAAGACGAGGAAGAAGAAGACTGCAAGCTTGTAAACATGGATGTAAACAAAACAGGATTTTAAATACTTTTTACTCATCATTCTAAATATTTCACGTAGCGCCACATCACAGGCCGACATGACCTGCTTGAATTCTTCATCTGTCACCACTTGAGGGCGCTACGTAGCATGAAACTGTCCTCGCCTCCCTCAGCCTGTGAGCAGAGAGTCGGTTACTGTGAGGGAGATTTAATGTGCTGCGTCCCGATTGGCGCAAACGGAGGGGCGTTGTGTTAACAGCTGCTGAGAGGTTTTAGGTTTCTGCCGTATAAAACAGATTGTGAGAGTTTTAATCAGCACAGCTTGAGACTCGACTCTGGCCTGGGTGTGTGTGTGTGTGTGTGTGTGTGTGACTTCTCTGTTAACATCATGTGTTCTCTGCTAAATGAATATTAATGTTCGTCTAGTTGTGTATATATGTGTGCGTGCAGTTTTGTGCAAGATGTATGAAAACACTGCATACCAGTAAAGTAAAAGTTTCCCTCATTTTCTCCAAAGACAATATTACATGACTGACAGCTGGAGCACTTCGACAGGTTGGATGAACATGAAACTCTCCCAGTTGAATCATCAGTACAAAAGATGAACTACTGTGTTAATAAATATCTGGTTTGGATAACTACGACTCCCATGGAGATTATGCCGTTAAGAAACACAATCTGCTGCTTAAACATATTCCCTGTTTTGGATTCTGGGTCAATTTTTCAGAATGAACAGCATCTTTACGACAACGGTGGCTGAGGCTCATGGGTATTGTAGTATTCAGCCGGCCGCCATCCCAAAATGACTCACTTCCTTCTCAGGAAGGAAGTTAAAAGAAACATAATAAACCCATAAGATTATTACATCAACCAGGAGACTCCTGTGTTTCCATGTTAAACAACATCGAGAAGCTTAAATGGGAATCCAGAGTGGAGAAAACTCTTTTTGGTCGGTATCAACTAAAAGTGGACAAAGAAACCACAGTTTCAGAAGAACTTAAAGCTACAATAAAAAGTTTTTTTTGGCCACTTTGGAGCAGCGTAAACAAGTTGTGAGCACAACACTGGGCCAGACAGCTAAACATTAAGCCGAAACTCACTATAAAGCTCTGTAAGGCTGAGGGGAGCTGCAGATTCAGGTAATAATCCTCTGTAGGATCACTACAAGCGACACCTTTGACTTGTCAGTTGATACATTATTATAAAAATAGATTATAGCCGCATGTTATGAAAACAACCCGTTATTATCAATTACCTTCATGCAAAACATCTTTCACTACATTAGCTGCTGCTAGCCTGATTAACTTCATTAAGCATGTGCAAACAGCTTCACCTGAGGTCATGTCCCTCCGACCCCGAGCCCGTGATGAGCAGGAACTCTCCTGGTGCCAGCTGGGTGATGGTGACCTCGGCAAAGACTCTCCCAGTGGGCGTCAACATGTGGCTGATATTCGTCAGGCCCACCTGAAGACGCACAGGTCAAAGGACACAGAGTTGGAGAGAGACATGTTCAAAGCCTTAAACCACTTTTAAAAGAAAGAAGAGGAACTGTTAGATGACGTGTGGTCAGAGTGTGAACACTACACGCCAAATCTATTCACTTTTCACTCCACATTTACAGCTCCAGCAGGCAAACGACTCACACTGACGTTAATGAAGCGTACGTGTGCTCTACCTTGGGCATGGTGTTGGCAAACAGGCGGTCCAGCAGCTTGTGCGAGTCCTTCCCCTTCACTATGAACTTGCCAAAAGGCGTCAGGTCGATCACTCCCACCTTCTCCATCACCAGCTTGCACTCTCTGCCGACCGGTCCGAACCAGTTGGTGCGTCGGAAACTGGGCCTGAGCACAGCACAAAAATCAATGATCGCTTTATATCTGGGTCTGTTGTTTATTAATGAAGACTGTTTTCTTTTTTACTGGCTTTACTGCATAATGAACAACTGATGTGAACATATAATGAACATTGTTCTAACAGAGGGACAGAATTATTAACAAGACTAAGAGTCTACAGCCATGACAGTAATGTGTGGCGGCCTCTGTAAGGCCTGAGCTAAATGCTAATGTCAGCATGCTAACATATAGGCATTTTCAGACGAAGGAGGAACCTTTTCATAGTTCTAAGCCCCGCCTCGTTTTATTGTGTTCCTACTGCAAGAACTGGGAACCATCGTAGTTCTTAGAACGCCGTTTTGAGGGACCTACGTCAGTTTAGGTACTCTGCCAGCACAAGAGGAACCTTGACTGTACATTGATTGGTCGAACACAAGCCAATGCAGCAGCGGAAACCGCACAAATGGACCGACAGTGAAGTCCAGACTTTAATGAGCATATATGCGACTTTATGCGATTTCGACTGAGCGAAATACAAAAATCTTGTGTGTAGAGTGATGTTGCTATGCCAACCGCCAGCCTGGCTTACATCACTTCAGTGTTCCTATTGGCGGTGCGAATGTAAACTGAAAAAAAAGCCCTTAAAAAGGTATGTAGTTCTCGGGGGAGCTCCCCTGTGGGCAGTTCCTCTCAGGGACTGGCCAGAACTGTTTGGTCCAAAAGCGCTAGCATGCTAATGTTTTGGTATAATGTCCACCATCTTAGTTTAGCATGTTAATGTTAGCATGCTAACATTTGATAATTAGAACCAAACATAAACGGCTAAGGCTAATGTCATTAGTTTTACAGGTATTTAGTTACAAACCAAAATATTGGACAAATTAAAGGATCACCGAAGTCAGTAGAATTCATCCTCTGGAAACCATGAATGTCTGTTCAAAATATCAATGCAAGTCTGGACCAAAGTGGTGGACCAACCACCCGACTTTGCCATCCCCAGATCCATGCCAATAGTGTGCCTAAAAATACTTATATATAGCTAAAAGTTGTGGAGAGAAAGTTGCATAAGGAGATCATGACTGCAGCTTTTATATTTGTACAATGAGAAACCTCCATGTCACAGATATGAGCCAAGTATGCAGCTCTTGAGAGGGCCAGCTGGATTCAACACTCGCGGTCTTGGCAAGACTCCCAAACACTCGCCGGATCATCACTAGAAATCTGTGACTGTGTGGGTTTTTAAATAATGTCGTGATACGTATTTAGAGATCGACAGTTATCTGCATGTGTTGTTGAACGTTAGCAACTGTTCTGTTCCATCAGTGTGGTATCTCAATGGTTCTCTTATGCTGCTGCTTAGAGTTAGAGGGACTGTTAAAGGATGTGTGGCGGGTTCGTCTCTGCACCAACTGACAGGGTTGGCAGGGAGCTCTGTATGAGAACATGTGTTAGTGTTCTGCATAGCTCCCATCTTCACCCAGGAGCTTCTTTCTTTAGGCATTGGTACGTACTCGCTGAATACTCAAGAGCCATCACTATATTCTCCTTCTTTCTCCACAGTGATGAGAGGGAAAATAGGAAAGTGGATGTGGTGTAGCTAATTAGAGGGCTGCAACAGCAGTTAGCAATTAAATTACGAAACAAAAGCTAGAACAACAGTTAGGGAAGAGTTTGTTCAGATGTTTACTTTTCGAAAATGCCTGTTATTGCTCAGGTCTAAGATCTAAGGTCTAAGGCAGGCATCTTGCTAATCAAACAGCGAAGACATTATTAGAGAATTATAAAGACTAAGCCAGTCCGGCTCTGCTAACTGGATGCCTTACTTGTATCCAATGTCATCTCCAGGTTTGTAGAACCAGTGAGGTTGTTCCCAGCCAGCGTGAAAGCCCATGGATGCTTTGTCCTTCAGCAGCTCGTAAACACCGCTCGTCCGGCAGGTTGGTCGACCAGCGAAACGTTCTTCCTTGGGGTAACCGACTGGAGCGACCGACAGCATGAGGAAGAGACAGCAAAGAGTTTAGTGACAGTAAAAAAAAAAAAGACAAAGCTTTGTCCAGTGAACGTGCAATCGTCTTGTAATGTTCTTACCCACATTGTTGAAGCCATAGGATTCTCGAGCTTTGGCACACATGAAAGGCACATCTGTCCATCTGCCATAGCGGTTGGGGTCGCATTCAATCAGGTCGTAAGGAGGTTCTCCATTCCTGATCCAGTCGCTCAGGAACTTACCTATACCACCAGCATGGATGACTCCATACCTGAAAATAGTCCAAGCTTTGAACGTTATGAATCAACCCTCTCGTCTCTGATCGAAGGTAACCAACCAACCCCCCCACGCACATACCCAAAGCCAATGGCATTCCAGTAGTTGCGGGCTCCTTGGTGTGGTCCGACCATAGGCAGCAGGTCCGGGGTGTATGTGATTGGTCCAGACACGACGTTGATGATGTCCGCTTTCTTTAGCACAGGGATCATCTCCATGGCCATCTCAATATGCTCCATGATCCTGTCAAGGTCCGACTCAAACAACTCCTTACCGAAACCTGCAGCGGCCAAACAGACGGTAAGATGGACAGAATCATAATGTGTAAACTTACAAGAAGAGTGAAACCATGCAGAAAGCTGCTCGTCAACGATACATCAGTTAAAAGATGAATGTTTTTAGTGAATCAACAGACCTGGAGGAACTCTATCTCTGACCCAGGAGTCCTGTAGCACCATCTTCTCCATCTTTTCATACGGTCCAAACAGCAGGCCGTCTCTTTCCTGACGCAGGTAGTAAGATCCCTCCAGGTCCCTGATGACAGCCAGCTCCTTCTTCAGAGCCTTAACTTCTGGTACCGTTGCTGTCACTACGTACTGGTGATGCACTGGGATGGTGGGGTGTTCAAACCCGATCATCTTGCCCACCTCCCGGGCCCAGAAACCTGAAAACCAACAGAGATGGCATTAAATCAACTAATAAGATAAAGTCAGCATTCCCAGTAGATGGATTTCAACTAAATGTACCCAAAAACGACAAGTTCCAGTTTTACAGGCGGTTACGTGCCGGATTATTGACTTCCTGGAGTCTCCACTGGTTTCCTGACAACCTCACAATGATGACATGTGACTGCGCTGGCAAACAATTTATAGATTAAAACACAAGACATAGGCACCAGAGCCACGCTAGCGGTTTCCCCCATTTCCAGTCTGTCAAGCTGGGTGTCGATCTTCTCTTGGCAAGAAAGCAAAGAAGCTAATTTCCCAAAATGTTGAACTATTCCTTAAGACTGTCATGCTTCCACTGTGACAGTCCTTTGGAAAACTGACACAGCTGTTACGGTATGTTCTCCATTGCCTTCATGTTTTATTGGGCCTATTATACAGAGTTTATGTCTCCTGGTGGACACACAAAGTTTGATGAATGAATCTGTTTGTAAGTAAGAAGTTACGCCCCCCTGCGACGCCCCTCTTTCACCATTTGGTAGGAAAAGTTAATATTTTTTTCCCTGTGAACTGTTACAGCACCTAATGTTGCGTCTTCCAACCTGATGATTAACGGAGGACCTGCTGCACCACCTGAGCCACAGCCATTACCTACCAGACCATGACCAGACTTTCCAACAGGTTTTTAATTACTTTCGTTATCTTTTGAGATACAAAAACACAGGAAAGTTGATTACATTAAGAATTTATTTGAGAAGAAAAGAAAAAACCCATAAAGTGAGTACATGTGATCCACAGTGTGCAGGACTGTGAGTTTTTTGATTTGACCAAGACTTTATTGTCCAAGAAAAGCAAGCGATTTATTCGCCAGTGATTTAAGTTTTATGCTGGTTGCAACTAAGAATATTATCTACTGTTAAGTAATAGAAGGGTTGTCCCACATTACAGAAAAGCAAATCAAACAAAATGTAATTGTTCAACACTGTGAGCACCACAAACAGAGTGATAACTCAATACCTGGACAAATTCAACTGAAACTATCTGCAGGGTTAAATACCACCAGGGGTAAATGAGAAAATATGTTTTCTTTTGTAATTTGGATGAACTGAACATTTAATGAGAAGGTCTTTAGCGGTAGATTAAGAAATATACAGTGAAGGGCACATGCACCATCCTGTGATTTTATGGTTGAGATGTATGTCATTTCCCAGATTAAACTCATGCAAACATTCAGAAATAAGCAGGAACGAAACCAGCTTCAAAAATAGACACCCAGCGCTCAGACAAATGGAAGAACATGTGTGAACAAGAAAATAGTGCAGCGATGATTTGGTGTCAACCCCAGAGAAATGATTTGAAGAGGGGAGTTTTTTCCACCACCACAAGGATCTCATGTTTTAACATCCTTTACAATATAGAACAAAAAAGAAAACAGGAGCCTATAAAGATCAGATAATTGATAAGTTTAAATGAAAGGTTAAATGAGTGCATGTTCAGTGTGTATATCTGATCAAACAGTTACAGCACATTCTGCTGGTTTTCCTCAAGTCTTGACTCAAGGCAAACACAGATCAAACGACATCAGACTGAACTGGAAGTCAGATGACAGAAATATGCCGACACCCGAGGGAATCCCTAACATGAGGGAAATATCTGGCTCTTTAGCTGCTACATGCTCCACCAGCTAGCTGCTAACCTGTCTGTGCACCGTTTGGTACTGAGAAGGTAGCATACGTTGGGTTTTTAGACAAAAACAACACACTGACAACAGTGAGAGCCACAAAACAAATATGCTGTGTTTTGAGTCTGTAAGTAGGACATGTGAACAAAGATCACTGTGGGCCTCGTGCCAACTCAGCTGCTGTGACCTGGAGTGTGAGGCCAGAGCCTGCTGCAGCACCGAGGACTGTTGATCCCTGCTGCTATCTTCAGCTGCATGTTGCAAGAGTGACTCTTACAAACACTGTTCTACAGATTCAACTTAAATTCAAATAACACATATTTAAAATGTTGTAAATTTGTGTAATTGCATGCAATTCTGCAGCTTATTAACATTGCAACATCTATTTATATTCTCTATGAGCTCCATATGTGAACTTTATCCCATGGTGATGGATGGGGTGGGGGTGCATACACATAACACCCAGATAAGGTCCCAGGCAGTTTAGGCAGGAGCTGGGCTGCAGTGGAGCATGTTTACCAGACGCCTGGACACAGGGCCGATTCACTGGGTTACCCAGGAATAGTGGTGGAGCTCACCGTAATAAAACAACCTTTCGAAACAAGCCCTGCCGTGTCCACATCAGCCGTCCACACTGTTAAACTCTATTTGTTTCTCTATTTATGACTTTAAAGGTCACAGGCTTTTGCTAGTTAAACGGCACATAATCTGAAATAGTTAGCTAACAATAATGGATATATATTGGACATATCTGGATGAAAAAGTTAGCTTAAAAACAGGACAAACAGCCCAAATAGTCAGCTAAAAGTAATGATAAATGGTTGAAACATCCAGCTTCTGCTATTCCATTATTATGCTATTAACCAATAACATTTATAGGTTTTAAGGTTTGAAAAAGTGTTGTTTGCTGTTGACACAACGATCAAAACATTGCCGTCTTCCTTCAGGTCACAAGGCTGATATTTGGAAACTGATCCTATGGGGTGACATTCCAGCGAATACCACCTTTGACCTTAATTTAGGAGGGGTTATTGAGAAGAGGGGGTACAGCTTGCGTCATAGTTTGAGTGTCAACAGTGAACAGAATCTGTAAAAAATAAGATACTGGCTGGAAAAGAGAAGTGGTTCTGGATGAGGCTCTGTGGGGGCGGCAGTCCAGACGAGAGAGATAAAATATGTAAAGAGAAAAAAAAGGTCTAGAGACAGAAGAGAGAAAGTTTAAACGATGGTTGGTGTTATGCAAGCTCAAGAAAACAGCCACTTAGGGTGATTGGGTTTAAACAATCACGTGAGCACAATGCGTTTAAAAAAAGACTGAGGTTGCTGTTGTTTTCAAGTGTGGCTGCTTTCCCATGTGGGTTATTTCTGCGGCATCTGTTGTCAATCTTTAAATCACAAAAACTCCACAAACAAAAGATGAACCGCAGGGAGTCTGTACAAGTTTGCACTATCAATAATGTAAACAGGTAGATCTGACCGAAGACTGTTAGCTTAGCTTACTGTGAGACAGCAAGTAATGCAAACCAACACACAGGTGTGATATCTATCAGTTTGACATTTCAGTCCCTGGATACCAAAAGGCAGCAAAATGCTTTAAAGAAAAGCTGTATGTCAGGAGGTGTGCATGCGCTGCTGCTTCAAGATTGGATGAAATGTGAACTGTTGGCCTGTTTGGATTGGCTGTCGAGACACAGTGAAGGCAAAAGGCCAGCAGGGCCCACAACATAACTGGCTTCAACCGGAGTACAGAATGTGCACATTCTGCACACAGGTTTTTGCACTGCAGCGACTGTCAAAGCACCTTTTTAAAACATGCACACATATTTCTGATGCATGAATTTTACTGTAATTGCTACTTAATTTGCGATTTATTTGTTAGTTCAGTTTAAACTGACTGTGACTGCAGAGAAAAAGGTGACGAATGAAAAAGTATGCATGCCCTACATATTGCCATAATATTACACAATATCCTCTACAGAATAGGACAGACTGAGGGTAGAGACCAAAGCAAATTCCTGAAACATTGCCACATAAACAAGCAACAGCAGCGGGGATGAAAGGAGTCTTTGCCAACAAAATCCCCCCAGAACTGGTATGACCCAGTTCAAGCCAAAACCTAATTTCCCTGAACTCTGCGAGCAGTGGTCTGTGTGGGCAAAGGTCTCCTTCTGCAGAGTGGCCACAGATAACCTGGTTTACAGAGCAGAATGTGTCTTAATCAGCAGTAATTATGAGAAATGTTGCACCTGAGTTACCTTTTGAGCACTTTTCCACTTTTCTATGTGTTAGCAGGAAATATGACAGGACATCCAAGTTAAATTCAGAGCGATAAGATAATGTATCCTAACTTTTAAATGCTTTGAGAAACACCACCAAGCCCAAAACAAAGTGTATGGGCTACAGTGTGAACACACACTCTAGTCGTTGCATGTCTGAAGAACATACTGTAAACTAAAGCAGACTCTGATGCACAAACTGAACTTTTAAACCCTGTTCTCATCTGAAAACTGCGCCAAAGATCAAATCAGAAACATCAACATATTTCAGACAAATGACACATTTTCCCAACATCTCTGGTCTATGTGCATTTGGAATATGAAGCGCAAACCTGTTGCATTGACGATGCGATTCGCGCGGATGGTTCCATGAGGAGTCTGGACGTCCCACTTGCCATCAGCGGTTGGGTTGAGGGCGGCGACCGGGGCTGGGTTGTAGATTTGGGCACCGTACATACGAGCACCAGCAGCCAGAGCCATAGTCAAGGAGTAAGGGTCAATGTGGCCGTCTCCTGGGGTGTACAGACCTGCCAACACCTGAAAGTATAGAGAAACCTTCATGTAACAACAAATATTCATCATAATATATATTAATATTCATTCATTATTAATAATGAGCGAGTGGTTCTAGTCAACTGATCAAACATGTCAGTAGCCAAAAAATGTCATTAATACCAATACCGGTGATACCGACAACATAGACACATTTCCTATCCTTGGGGTCATTTAGGATATTTTTTTTAAAGGTGGGCCCTATTTTAACAAATTTAAATGACTGACAGGTACCAAAAGTTTTGGAATTGGTCCATTAGATGGCCTCAGTCGGCAGCCGCCAACAGGCTGCAAAGGCTGCAACGTAATCTTGGATGCAATCGCGCCCGTCAAAAGTACGTCCACTAAAAGTGCTCATTTATGCCAGCGACAGGCTCAGATTGTTATTCAGAGAAGTGTTTGACAACATCGTGGAAAGTCTCCTCAAAATGTGTAAAAATATATACAAATATGTCCCAGGTTTAAAAATACCAGCACTGACCTTTAACTAAAGGGGTTTATCCACTTGTGAGCATTTTGCTAAATAGATTTTAATGCCAATCTGCCTCACAAGTTGAAGTGGAATTTGAAGAGGTTTTTGGGTGTGAAAAGCCTGAGGCCTGGGGTTGATGCAACAGGGACAGGGCTCTTCCTCTGAGGAGCATGAATGACCTGAGAATGTGCTAGTAAATTTGATGGAAATCTTTTAGAATGGAATTAGATTTGGACATTTTTTTGTGCACAATTTTGGTGCTAGACTACAGGACAGGGTCTCACTAACATCAGTGGAATAATCTTCTGGGGATCATGAATATTCATAGTAGACTTCTTGACAACCTGGTCCGTGGTTATTGAGATATCAGCTCTGGACCAAATGGATTGGCCAAGCGACCAACACACTAATGGACGGACTTAAAATCTGTCAAGAATACTTTTTAGCAGCAAACATGTCTACTCACTGTTGATAGAATAGAAGATCAGAAGAGACGAGAGTGGGAACAGACAAAGATAAAGGAAACACTATCTCAGAGACTATTGACTGTTCAATCAGGGACTTTTTACCAACAATCAAATCCAACGTTCATCCACTAGAAGCACATATAAGAATAAAAGCCCTGTAGTGGTTTGTGTAATGTTGCCATGGTTCATAAAGACCTTGTCTATGTTGATCAGAGGGAAAAGCTCCAGGATTTTCTCTGGTCCGATCAAGTACTGTTCCGTCACATGCCAGTGTGTGCGGGTCATCTGGTACTTCATCTCATCCACCCGAGCCGCCGTTGCAGCAATACGGACACTGCCGGGCTGATGAAAGCCCACGGCCTACAGAGAAAGACAATATGGATGACACAGAAACCACTCTAACACACCTCCACACATTCAAAGTCACGAGAGATGAGCGAGGCACCTCACCTGTCCAGTCTCAGCCTCCAGGCTCTCGTATAATTTAATGCTGTCGTAGTGGACTTTCTTGAGGTTGATTCCTGGATGGTAATATGTCGTCAAACCAGCCTGAAATACAAAAAGAAATAATTCACAGACTCCAACTTAAACAAGCATTAACATATTGCAGATGCTTATTTACACATCCAGCAGACACAGAGCAATGTTATCTTTCATTGGGAATCGTGTTTGTGTCCACCTGAGTCCAATATTTACTCTTCTTTTAACTCTGTTTTGGTCTCTACCAACTCCTCAGACAAATATCTTTAGCTGTTAAATACTTAGCTCGTCGCTAACTTTGTCTGTCTGTCTGCCGTTAAATGGTCGGCAAGTCATCAAAACAATGAGCTGAAAGATGCTAAAAACTGCTCAGAAGAGCTGCAGAGTGATAATTCTGTGAGCACAGTCATTTGATCCATTGTTAACATAAAAATATTGATTATAGCAGCTTTAATATCATGTCCAATCCCTTTAATACAACTCTAAACTATTCTATAACACAATACTGTGAAATCCATCACAATCACTCCCCTTTAAACTGACTATAACTCATAAAGAGGTCAAAAACACATTACATCATCATCTCTAATTCTTATTTATGTGAATGGCAACCTGTCCAGAGTGTTCCCTACCTCTCACCCAATGCATGCTGGGATAGCCCCCCCCCCCCTCAGATGAAGGGAGTAACTGAATAAGAGTAAGTACCCCCCTCTGACATGTCAAACATGTATTAATAGCATTACAGTGAAGTGCTGGTGAGAGAATGAGTGAGGGGTAAGTGGGTCAAGACCTCAAATCCCGTGAAAACTTATAACAGCTGCCCTCCATGAACACGACGCTACGACTGAACGGCACGAACAGTAAACACCTTCGCTAAAGGAGGCTGTCGAGGAAGAAGCTCTCCATACGTGTGCTTTAAATTAGCATTGGGAGTAGCATTAGAGGCTTAGTGGTCAGTTGGAATATTATTCAGAGGGAATGTCTGATTGACACAATCATTTTCTTTTTCATTAGGAAGAAAATGCCCCATTATTAAAAGACATCCTGAGCGTTTCACAACTGTCAAACAAAGAAGTGAAATTTTAAAGGAAATAGGGCTGAGATGATTTGTAAATTTGCCAAATATTACCTCTATTATTACAGCCTCAGCTGCAGCAATTAGTCACTTCATTTTTAATCAGTTTTGGGCTCTTGCTCAGACAAAACAAACAATTTGACTACATAACTTCACTATTTTCTGACATTTTATAGGCAAACGATGAATCCAGAAAATAAATGACGCTTAATCAACCTGAATGAAAATGTAAATGTGTTAAAAAAAATGTTGTTAAAAGCAAGAAGTGAAGATACGACGTGACACAGACCACCTGGGTCTACAATAAAGGCTTCCTTTGCCATTCACAAACCTTGTCCCCCTTCACATTCACAGTACATGAACCTTGTTGGGACCCTACAGACCTGCAGGGTCCTTCTACCGTTAAAAAAAATAAAATTAATGTACACTTTGGTGGACCTACAGCGTGCCAGGTGGATCCAGCCGTCAGCTCAGACTTCTCCAGCAGCACCACATCCTTCATGCCACCTTTGGCCAGGTGATAGGCCAAGCTGACCCCCACACATCCACCACCGATGATGACAGTCTCCGCCGTGTCCTTCCACCTCTTCCCCAAAACTGAGGATGCATCGCTGCAGAAAGGAAAGAGAAGGAAAGAGAAGGGAAGAGAAGGGATTACAGGTGAATAAGTGAACTTCTATAGCCTGTTTACAAAGTGCCACAACTTCAAGATGTAGTCATACAAGCAACCAGAGAGGACATACTGAAGTCAGCATGTTGACCATGTGTGACATGTTGCAGAACCACCATAACTACTTTGACTTTAAGTGTAACATTTCTGCATCGAGCCTGCATGTCACATCAAAGTCTTGTTGCATGAATCAATCAGCTGTGCAACTTTACGCACACTTGAGACGCACCAAACGTTACTTTATAGCCTCATTTATAACAAACTGCCCGGCCGAAGCGTGTTTAAAGACACGTCCGGCCGACATGAGTGTTGCCTCTGAACAAGACTGAACTATCTCACCTCTGTTCGGCTTGTTTTCTTGAAGTGCAGCAGATGGTCCTCAAAGGAAGCCGAGCAATCCCTCGACATGCGGCTAAATCTCTCCGCAGCTGAATGGTGATTAGGTTTAATATCCGCGACATAACTGAGGTAATATTTAAAAACTATAAACTAACTACATGTGCCGCTCAACGCACGACCAGCCCCCCTCTCACTGGACCCCCGCACTGCCGTGTGTAGTTACAAATATCCCACTTTTGCTCTGACAGACGCGTCGACACGCCCACAGGTCGAGGATCAAGTCGGGAAGAAGCTGTAGCCACATCAACCCTCAGCCAAGTTAACACTTTGTGTGCCATAACTCCAAATATAGGTCACGTAGCACCCGAAAAAACAAAACAAATAGAATAAAATATGTCATTAATATGAAAAACCCACATTAACAAGACTAACGGTCTACAGCCATGCTAGCAGCTCTGTAAGCGCTTAGCTAAATGCTAACATTAGCGTGCTAACACGCTCACTTACATAGTAGTTTAGTGTGTTAACATGCTAACATTTGCTAATCACCGCTATCCACAGTGTTTGCAGTCACAGTTATTTGGTCATAGACAAAAGTATTAGACATGTTTTCATTTTGATGATATGAAATTATCTCGTTACTACAGAAAAAACACAAGACTGAGAGTCTACAGCCATGCTAGCAGCTCTGTGAGGCACGGCGGAGCGTTAAGCTGAATGCTAACATTAGCATGCTAACATGCGCACAGTGACCATGCTAACAGGTGTAATGGTTTCTTTCTGCTATGTAGGTATAATGTTTACCACATTTAACCATCGTAGTTGAGAGTGTTAGCATGCTAACATTTGCTAATCACCACTACACAAAGTACAGCTGAGGCTGATGGGAATGTCAGGTACACTTTGACCAGATGGTGGTGCTTGATGAAAAGGGATAATCAAAGTTATCACAGTTCATCCTGAGGGGAACAGAAATGTGTGTACCAAATGTCATACCAATCCATCCAATAGTTGTTGAGATATTTCGGTAAAATCCCAAAACTTCACCCTCATGGTGGCGCTAGAGGAAATGTCAGGGGATCACCAAAGTCAGTAGGGTTCAACCTCTAGGGATCACGAATATCTGTACCAAGTCTCATGGCAATACAGCCAAAAGCTGTTTCAGTTCTATTTCAGTCCAAGATTACCCTCCGTTAAGTTAGCATGGCTAATAATCAGCCAAAATACACATACCCTGTTGTTGTTAAATAGGCAGCATGTATTAATATGCTTGCAAGAAACAAATTAATGCAACAGTGCATTGCTTTCAAGAAAGGTTCGAACTTGTTATAAAAGTCTGGATCGTGTAACTTGTGTAAAATGTAAACAGTCAAAAGAATTGACCTGTTAGATCCAGTCTGGGCAGTCCACACAGAAACATTTATCTCTGAGTGGTCCTTGAGCCTTTTATGCAACGCAGCCTCTAACCCACCCGGAACAGACGCAACAGGTTTGAACTGGCCGCCTATCTTCATAGCTGCTTTATGCAAACACTGAAATGGAGAAACAAATGTATTTCTAAGCTGATTTGTGTTTGATTGAGCACATTTCACAGATCATTTGACCAAATTCTATTGATCAATCTAAGGCTCAACTGAAGAGGTGGCATGAAATTGAGATTAGATGGTCATCGAAAAAAAATGAATTTGACAATTTCTTCAGATATAACGGGAAGGCAAGTGTGCACCATGAATACACTGTCCTCTGAATATCTTTATTTTAAATTGAGGTTAAGTTAGTTAAGCTAGTTAGTAAGTGTTTCTGCAAACATGCGCTAGACTTTGGTTACACAACAACATGTGGAGGATTTAGGCTGCCACTATCTCTGGTGGGACTGCAACATGCTGGACTGTTTGCTTTAAGCATGTCCCAGGGCAAGAAAGTCTCTTTTTCAATACCTGGCTCCAGTACTTACACTGGGAGAGTTCAGACCAATTTACTGTATGGCTTTATTTTCAGGTTACATTTGGTGTAGCATGTTTAGCCACACTAGCAGCTCGACTCTAGGGATGGAAATGGCGCTCTGTTTGTTGGATGGTCCGCCACTTTGGTCCAGACTGAAATATCTCAACAACTATTGGCTGGATTGGCATGAAATTTGGTACAAATATTCATGATCCCCAGAGGATGAATCCTAATGACTTTGGTGACCCCCTGACTTACCTCTACCATCACCAACAAGGTCAAACATTTCACATATGGGGTGAAATATCATGAAGGATGAATTGTAATTACTTTGGTGAGCCCCTCACTTTTCTACTAGTACCGTGATGAGGATTACATTTGTGGTGTCTATTGAAGTTGCCTTTAAATTTAGTAAAAACATTCATGTTCTCCAGAGGATCCAATATTAGTGACGTTCCAAACTCAGCTGTGCTTTGTCAGTGTAATCAATCAATCTGTACAGTTTACTATGAACATTATGAACATTATATATATATATCTATATATATATATATATATGTGGGCTTTTTCATGCAGCCCTACAGACGGCCTCTGCCCCCCCCCCCCCCCCCCCCTCGGTCTAACATACCACTGGTTGCCTGGACTCAAGTCTGTCGTGTTGATCTTGACTCTGATTGCCAGACGGTGCCATCACCACGGCAACCTGGACTTTCTCTACTTTTCATTAATTGTTGTGGTCAGATCTTTTGGTAGAAGATATTAGGCCAAATACCAGACTGATTAATGAGCTGAGTGATAATTTATCTAGTGAGTAAGATTAATATTGTTAATTAAGAAGTGCGTTGGCTGAAATCTTCTGTAATCCCGTCGCCTCTTCACCATGTAAGTATCTTTTGTAAGTAAAGCAATATATTTTCTTAATTGGCCTCGTTGGTGTGTATCTGTACAAATTGACTGTCTCCATGACGCTCCAGTTAGCTTTGTTGTACCTTTTAGGCTACAAATTTAGCACATACTTAATAATTTCTTCTTCCTAATTGTATTACGTTATATCGACAGGTGTTTCTATGTTGAATCAACATTTCTCTAACAACAAAAACTGGACATCATAACCTTCATGAAGGGAGGATTTACAACAGGATGGCTGTATCAGACCGTATTAGCTCTACGTGTACTTAATAAACAGGCAACTGAGTGTATAAGTCTAATTAGCCAGAATAAAGAAGACCTGTGTGGGTGTGCAGGGTCAGAACATGTTTCTGAACAGGGTTTCATTCTTATAAAAAATATCTGAATTTGAAAAATGTTCTGATGTGTTGTTTAAAGTATTATTATTCCAAACTAAACCAACTATTAAGGAGAAAAACTAAAGGTCAGGTGCAACCAAGGAGGTTTAGTGTTGATTAGTCAGCCAACAGAAAAAGAATCGGCAGCTATTCATAAGCGATAAATCGTTCAAGTTATTTTTAAAGCATCCATCTTCTCACTTGTGATGATTTGCTGCTTTTCTTTGTCTGATGTGACAGTAAATTGATATTTTTGGGGGTTTGGACTGTCGGTTGGAAGAAACAAGCTAACTGAAGGCTGTAGGAAATAATTAAAGGCATTTTTTTTTTTAGATCAAACAAATGATTGGTGGATTAATAGATAATGAAAATAATCGTTAGTTGCAGCCTTAAGCGATCCCTTTGATTCATTTGTTGCATCTAAAAAATGAACACATTAGAAATTCCCTCCAAATATGTATAAATAAGATTAATCCATATAAAAATTTTAAAAAAATTGTAAATCCACGTTTAATTACATGACAGATGGTAGAAGAATTTAAACTGGTGCTGATGAATACATGATCAATGGCTCATTTCTTCCTCCATTAACTCTTGATGGTGTTTTTTGGACACGTTGCATTCAGGGTCACATGGCACCACAGAGGGTTAAAGATCCCCTCCAGACATGTTTTAAAACACTTAAAAAATACACTGCTTGGAATAATTATTATGTTTTTTTTTTTAAAAACTCACAAACATTAATAACATCTACTGTCCCTCCTTGAAAAGTCCAGAATCTATGAATATCCATTAAAGTCTCAGTGTTTGCTGCACTGGAGGCTTCAGGTTTCCACATCACACTCGTGTAAGTTTCTCACTAGACACTGTAACGTCCCACAAACCTGCTCATGCAGTTCGTGCACGTCGTAAATCCAGATTCATGGTGAGCAGAAACTTTCTCCCTTCATTCTGCACAGTGAAGCTCAAACGTCCAGCTGAAGTTAACAATAAACAAAACACATTTTTTGAAAGGAGGTGGACTTTAAGTTAAAGGATTAAAATGATGCCAAACCAATCAGGTTCTCTAACTGTAGGCCTATAGGACCCCAGCTCATAAAACTCACCACCTTTCTGCTTTCTGGGTTTGGAATCTTTCTAGAAAAGAAAAATGCTGATTTGTATCTACAGAAGTTTCATTATTACTCACAGCTTTAAGGCTGCTACCCTCTAAAGTTTCCACACCAGCATAACAAAACTTCAACACACCTTTTTAGCCTTTATTATTATTAGTTTTATCATATTCTACTTTATCTTATCCTTCTTCTTTTTAACCCTGCCTATGTTCAGCACGTGGAGTTGCGTCTGATGTGTGACTTGAGTTATATAAATAAAGTTTGATTGATTGGATTGTATATGAAATGTACTCATCTCTCAAACATCTGCATTTCTACAACTCCTGTGTTCTGCATAAGAAAAGGCAGTTAAACCTGATCACACTTTGGTCTGCATGCTTCAAATTCTCTGAACTTTTCTACTAATAATCATCCTGTTCTCAGCTACTGAAACACACCATCGACACATCGATTTATTCAATCATCAAAGCACTAAAACAAAACACCGAGCGGGCAGGAGTCTCGCGTTTCTGCGGTGAACAACAGGTTGACTTTGGCAAACTTGCCAAGATTAAAAAAAAGAAAAGAAAAGAAAAGAAAGATGAGATGTAGGAGAAGCAGGCGGATCTTGGAGTGACATCAGGAGCACCGCACCCCTCTTGGATTATAAATGCAGCATGGGTGCGTGCACAAAGCCCTTTCCGCGCTGTAGCTGAGAGGAGTGGGCCGGTCACTGCTGCAATACTCATCATCATCATCATCATCATCATGGCACCAGCCGGAGCAAAGAAGGTAAGCACGCGGAGCTTCACTTGTTGCGTGCTTCAACTTTTGCAGCCAGTGTTGGAATTTCGACTGCGTGTGCGCAAAAAACAGGAAGATGTTTTGCTCCCAGCCACCAGGTGGTCAAATGGAACACACTCCATGCGTTTCTGTGCGGTGATTGTTTTATTATTCTTTGCTTCTTGCACGCTCTAATGTCACGCAGAGCATTTTGGAGCGTCTGGATGCGGGAGAGGTCGTGATCGGGGACGGTGGCTTTGTCTTCGCCCTTGAGAAGAGAGGCTACGTCAAAGCGGGGCCGTGGACACCTGAGGCCGCGGCCGAGCACCCTGAAGCAGGTACGTCTCCCTCCTTCCTCTCGCTCGGAACATTTAACAACCTGTTAGTCCAGCTCTGTGGAGGATGAGCTGCTCAACCAGCCGCCTTGTCGTTGCAGTGCGGCAGCTGCACCGGGAGTTCCTGAGAGCTGGCTCCAACGTCATGCAGACATTCACTTTCTACGCAAGCGATGATAAACTGGAGAACAGAGGCAACACGCAGCGCTTCACTGTGAGTGTGTGTGTGTGTGTTAGTGTGTGTGTGTGTGTGTGTGACTGCAGCTGCTCTGAAGCCTCATGTTGAGTCATGGAGACAGGGTGGCAGCTTGGCAGCAGAGTTGGCACCAACTGCCTGCAGGAAACGGAGGCTTTATGTTTGCTTAATGTTAACTTGCATTGAGTGTTTGTTTTTTGTGTTTTTGTCTTTGATCTTCAGGGGCAGCAGATAAACGAAGCAGCTTGTGATCTGGCCAGGGAGGTGGCCAACGAGGGGGATGCTCTGGTGGCAGGGGGAGTCTCTCAGACCCCCTCTTACCTCAGCTGCAAGAGCGAGGACGATGTCAAGGCCATCTTCAAGAAACAGATCGACGTCTTCGTCCAGAAAGATGTTGACTTCTTGATTGCAGAGGTGTGTGTGTGGTGAACACTAATCATCTGCCCCCCTCCCCCCCTTTTATATTAAAGCATAAGATCAACTATCTGTATCAAACACAATCTGTAATTCAGGTTTTTGGGGAAAACTCCCTCCAGAGCCACTGAAGACATTATTATTCTACAGCTGTTTTCTCCCATGACTAGTAAACTGACAGATCTTTCTTTGTTAAAGCCAAATAATGACCCCCCCCCCCCCCCCCCAGCACAAACCCCACTGCTGACTGAGGTACAATCAAATGTTTGTTCCTATTTGGTGGGAACAAACGTGCATCCTGCGAAATTAAACACATTTTTAATCTTGATGAACAACTCCATGCATTCACTGCCATAATGCCAACTGGCACCAGCATGTTGGAACAGGGTGTGTGGCATTTTAAAAAACTCAAATACTCTACATGAGTGAACCGATCCTGCTCAGTCCTGATTGACAGCACCTGCTCATTATGGTGGAATTGACTTTAAAGCTGCAGTTTGGCCACTTGGGGGCAGCAAATACAAGCTTAAAGCAGCATTCGCATATAATCGCCTTCTTCTTTCTTGCAGTACTTCGAGCATGTGGAGGAGGCTGAGTGGGCGGTCCAGGTTTTGAAGACCACCGGAAAACCTGTGGCTGCAACTCTGTGTATTGGACCTGAAGGAGATCTGAACGGAGTCAGCCCTGGAGACTGTGCTGTCAGACTCGTCAAAGCTGGTAGGACAATATCTCATTCAATACGTCCTGTCCCACAATGGGTGTCACATCAGGGTGGGGGGGGGGGGGGGGGGGTGGAGAACATTTTGATGTAGCTTATGGTGCTGTTGAACTGTAGTGCATTATACTGAAGGGTGTTTCTACTTTGTCCACCGTATTTAACCCTAACCTAGGGTCGGTTAAATGTCTGTATAATGCAGTGGAATTCAACAGCACCATAAACTACATCATCCAAAATGATTATACAGTTGAAATGACGCCTGTTTTTTAAAAGTGTTTCAACAAAATCTGAACTTTTTAACCTTCGTGAAGGGAGGATTTACTGCAGGAACTGAGTGTCTGTCACTGTAGAAACTGAAATAATGTCCATATCGGCAACACCCTTCATGCACATACAATGTGGGCAATATTAAAATTGCGTCGAAATGACAACAAACGGATTTTAACAGCAGAGGCAGAGAGATCCGGACATTTATTCCCATGTGTGGATAAAGCTTCAGAAATGCTGGATTCTACGTTTTCCATAATGCACTTCAATAAAATATCCTTTCTTGTGAATCTCACTGCCTGATAAGCCCAAATCTTTGTGCTCTGTGTGCAATAAGTTTCTAGTGTCAAAGTTGAGATCCCCCACTGGTGATTGGGGAGGGTTGAATCTGTTCCCCTTTTTGAAGTCTGTGTGTCAGATTTCAAAATGTCTGACTTTGGCGCCATCCAGTGGAAGTATGAAGAAGTTATGGCTGACCTGGGAATACAGTGTGAACAAAAACTGCACCACAAACTTCAGGATAATTTTAAAAGATGTTATCTCTTAAAGAAATTCTCCACCTTAACATTGTCTTATTTTAGCTCTGGTGACGTCTGCATGTTTCCCCTTCGCAGGAGCTCAGATTGTGGGCATTAACTGCCACTTTGACCCAGAGACCTGTGTGAAGACTGTGAAGTTGATGAAGGAGGGAGTGGAGAAAGCCGGGCTGAAGGCTCACTACATGAGCCAGCCGCTGGCTTACCACACTCCTGACTGCAATTGTCAGGGCTTCATTGATCTGCCAGAGTTCCCCTTCAGTATGTATACGCGCTCCAAACTGATGCTCCTCCACATGTTAATTCCTCAATCCACATGTTGACGTAAAACACTCACGTACGACCACGTGTCTGACAGGTCTGGAGCCCAGGATCCTGACCAGGTGGGACATGCAGAAATACGCCCGGGAAGCGTACAACGCTGGCATTCGTTACATCGGGGGCTGCTGCGGATTCGAACCCTATCATGTCCGGGCCCTGGCTGAGGAGCTGGCACCTGAGAGGGGTTTCCTGCCTGCCGGCTCAGAGAAGCATGGCAACTGGGGCAGTGGCCTGGAGATGCACACAAAGCCTTGGGTCAGAGCTAGGTAGACATTTCTTTCTTTTTCCTTTTTTTATTTTTTATCTTTTTCTCTCAAAATACCTCCAGTTAAAAAAATCTGAACTGATTCCTCTCTGTAGGGCCCGTCGTGACTACTGGGAGAAGCTGAAGCCTGCCTCTGGCCGTCCCTTCTGCCCCTCGATGGCTGCACCCGATGGCTGGGGTGTCACCAAAGGCCACGCCGACCTGATGCAGCAGAAGGAGGCCACCTCCCAGGAGCAGCTGAAGGCTCTCTTTGACAAGGCCAACAAAGGCCTGTGAGCTCCCCTCCGAGGCGTAAGAAGAAGCCGAGACGTACTCGGTCCCTTTAAGTTTACATACCAAAAAAGATCGAAATGCTGAAGTTCTTTTCTGTCTTTTCACGACCACTTTTACTGTGCGGTATCGTATGCTGACACTTTAAATTGGCCTTAACCAACGAGTGCCTGTTTATCACAACCATGCGCCTTGTAAAGTTACTGTTACTACAAAAGTCAAAGGCAGCTGTGAAAGCACACAAGTAATGCCTTTTTGAATAAATAAACACTCCAAAAACTGCCTGATGTCTTTACAAAAGAGTTGAATGATGTGTAGCAATAAAACTTCTAAAAATCAGCACGTGTGTGTGTGTTTTGTCCTTTTGGAGGAGCTGGGAGGTCGTAGTTCAAAGCACATAACTAAATGGCCAAAGATGCAGACTACTTTTTTTTTTTTTTTTTTTTTTTTTTTTTTTTTTTTTTTTAAATAAACTGGCTTAAAACTGACTTAAAAGTGCAAAAATATATAATTAAATTTCAACTGAATCCGATAGTTTGCAGTGTTGGAATGTAACTAAGTACATTTACTCAACTACTGTACAAATTTGAGGTACTTGTAGTGTACTTTTTTTGAATGTTTGAGAAACTGAAGGATGAAGTGTTCCTTTGTGTTGAACATCCTCCTCCTTCTAACTAAATTAACTATTAACCTTGGATCAGATGGAAAATTCATCATGACTAAGCTGAAAGCAGGGCTGTTTTTCTGAGCTCTTTAGCCTTTTAGAGATTTGTGGTCTCACAGGACAGCGACGCTACAAACGTGATGATCCTAGAGAATATGATGCATTGTAGTTCAAATGAGCTCAACCTGAAACATCTGCAGCAGTAAAATGCAACATACACATTAATGCAGCAGTAATATTAATCCAGAAACACTGACACAATGAGTACTTTTACCTTTGATACTTTAGGTAGAATCTATAGTGGCTTTTTGTTTAATCAAGTCAGAGTGTGAAGGATTTTATTACATGGTTTACAGTCAACAAATTATATCCAGACAACAGTTGTTTTGATTGTGTGTGTGTGTGTGTGTGTTTTATACTGGATGTCCAAAGGGAATTGTGACTTCCTGTGCTTATTCAGTTGAGGTCTAGTGCCTCCACAATGACAAAGAAATATTAGGATGTGGTGTTACGCTGCTGGCACATTTAATCATCTTTCCAAGTCACATTTCAACATGCTTTTTGACCACCAGAAGTCACGATACAAAGGCAGGAAACATGTTTATGATTGCATTTTTTTAGCGTTTATGTTTCAGGACTTTTTTTTTTTTTCTTTTCCAAAATTGAAATACACCCAAACCCATGAGTGCACTTACCAGCCATAATACTACTCTATCCTACTATCAGGCAGACAGAAATCAGGCATAAACATTAGTGAAAATAATGTCACCTCACATATCACATATCTTGTTTTACACTTTTGAACTAACATTACATGTATTGACTGATGAGCGTGTTAACAAACTATCTACAAGAAAAACATACATTGTCTTTTGAAGTTTTCTGATTTGTCCTGTTTTGGGAAAAATGTGGGAAAAAAAGGTCACACAATATATAATAATAATATCTAATATCCAGGTGTGAAGAGGGGCCACTGGAAACATTTTAAATTATATGATATATATGATAACAAACAAACGAAACAGCTCTAAATAGATACATATAGATATATCAGGATATCAGACCACAAATATAAGACCAAAGAATAAGAAGAAAATTTAATTGATTAATAAAAAATGTACATATTTTAAAAGTCTCAGTGCTCAGTGGTTTAAATGTAATGTTACATTTCATTTACGAACGTTTTATGTTACAAAATGTACTTTTGTGGATAAAAAAAATTTATGAAATGCTAATATATTTGTTTTGAACCGCAGACATCATAAAGAACAAATAGCTAATATTCATAGCCTTTAGTGAATAACGAACAGAAATGTTTCGCAAATATGACGAAGGAATAAATATAAAACAACTTGTGTGGGGTTGTTTGAGTATAAATATATTTCTTACGATCTTCTTAAATGATCTTCCGCTGGATATCATCGATTGAGTAGTTTAAGACGAACATCTCTTGATTTGTTTGTAAAATTAACCTTTTTGACCCAGTCGCTTTGCCGTACAGCGCCCAGCCGTCGGCACGTTCTGTGCGTGTTTACGTCATGGATTTGCCCACGTGCAGATGTTTATGCTCCTCGTGCACGTTTGCCAGAGACAGAGACAGTCAATGAGAGCGATTTACAGAAAGCAACGAGCGAATGGAGGAAAATCAACAGATAATTTAATTGTAAACATTCAATTATTTAATGAGAAAACGAATTAATGTGGATTTATTTCCTTTATTTTCTCTGCCTGCCTGATAAAGGGACTATTATGCTGCCTTCAAGTGAAGTAGGAAAAAATATAGCACACGCTTCATGTTTGAAAGGTGGTCGTCGTGATCGTTTTCTTACTAGCCGCAAACTCCCGTCCATCTTAAAGAAATATCTGTGTAAATAATAACTTGATGGAATGACTCACAGCATGAAGACATTGCTGTTTTGTAACGGGCATTCCATAAAAGATGGATCCCCTTCTCACTATAAATACATACGCCTCACTTTGTGATGGTTTTGTGTCAGTTTGTGATGGTTTTATGTCCCTTTGAGGCCGTTTTGTGTCTCTTTGAGGCTGTTTTGTGTCATTTGATGGCCATTTTGCGTCTCTTTGTAGTGGTTTTTATATCTTTTAGTTTTAGTTTGATTGACTGTCTCCAACAAGGAATGTTAACAGTCACTTTATACAGAGGCTCTGATATTAACAAGCTAACATTTTGACATTTATGAAGAAGAGACTAAAACGCGACATTTTCAAGAAGCTTCGTATTTCCTACTCCCACCATGGAACCCGAACGCCACACGGTGGAGCGGGGGAGGGGGTGCACCAGTTAAATCCCTCCCCGGATTTGACAACACGCACGCACCTGACTGCTTGTAAACAGAAGCTCACACGTGACACCGAGAGCCAAGCCGAGCCGCGCGACCGCATTGTCTCCGAGCGGACAAAGAGCGACACAGTCAGCGTTTGCTGAGCGCGAGCATCGGGCAGGTACGCGGGGGCAGGTGTCATGACAACCGACGTTATCTGCCCCAAAATGAAGCCGACGTCCCCACTTCGTTTCCACCGCTGCGTCCGCTGAACTTCTTCATGTCTGAGCCCCAAATCCGACCGTTAGGAGGGACAACGACGTTAACTGCGTTTTCTCCAGCTCGCGCGCAGCTGGCAGCGGGTAAACAAAGCTGGAGAGCCTTTGTTTCACCTCCTAGTTTAGCTAGTCGGTTTGTTCGCTTCAGCTACGCCAAATTTTACTTTTCCAGCTGGCGTCTAACGTTAGCTATCCTTAGCTAGCAGTAGCCTTTAGCCTCGACATCAGAAGAGATTTTTTTTTTTTTTTTTTTTTACTGGCTAGCGTTAATCTACTTGTCTTTTTTTACTGGCTGGATGAGATGTCATTCACGATGGAGGATAACTTGGAGTCCGGATGGGTGTCCGTCCGACCCCGAGTCTTCGACGAAAAAGAAAGGCATAAATTTGTCTTCATCGTGGCCTGGAACGACATCGAGGGAAAGTTCGCCATAACCTGCCACAACAGAACCGTACAGAGACGTAGCACTTTTCTGGACCCGCTCCTCGACGGCGCCGCCGCCGTTTTGCTTCCTGCCCCCGGTGCCTCCGTGGCAGAAAAACGCACAAAAAGTCCTGTCACGACGAAGAAAGATGAAGTCTGCCAAGCGGTTAAAGTTAGACCACACTCTGTCCCCAAAGGAAAACCCACAACAAAGACAGTTGTTGGAGACAAGAAGGCTTTAAAAGCCGGTAGCTCAAAATCATCCGAGTGTGTCAGTCACACATTAGGCTCCTGGGATATTGTGACACCGAAGGTAATAGATATGGAGATCCTAGACCCTGTGGATGTCCCGCTCTCTCCGGATGATGCAGACCCAGAGGACAGTGAGGGCAGCGGGCGTGAGGACTTCAGCTGGGCCGGGCTGTTCTCCTTCCAGGACCTGAGGGCGGCCCACCTCCAGCTGTGCGCCGTCAACTCGGACCTAGAGCCGTGTTTACCCTCGTTTCCCGAGGAGCAGTCTGGCGTGTGGACTGTGCTTTTCGGTGCCTCCGGGGTGTCGCAGCGGGAGACGGACGCCCTGTGCTACCAGCTGCAGGTGTACCTGGGTCATGCCCTGGATACCTGCGGCTGGAAGATCCTCTCACAGGTGCTTTTCTCCGAGGGCGACGACACGGAGGAGTACTACGAGAGCCTGAGTGAGCTGAGGCAGAAAGGCTATGAAGATGCTCTGGAGAGGGCCAAACGACGCATGCAAGAGGTGAATTCACATGTATTTGCTTTTCATGTAGTTTAAGTTATGTTTTGTAAATGCACGTGGGATATGACTATTGGCACTTGATGTAGTGAGTTCATAGAAGTATTTAACGTCAGCCCTATATTATATGGAAAGGCACTTTTCTAGGAGGGTCAGGACAACCGCAGACTGATGAGATCCCAAAGAGCATGTAGTTTTCGGAGCATAATTGTGCCTCACGGTCTGCTTATTCTCCTCCTCTTCCTTTGTCCCCCCCCTTGTGATCTACCATCTGTTGCTGCACGTTCACAGGCCTGAAATATGATCTGGTCCGGCCAGACATCACACTCACAGTTGGCTGGACTGTTTTTAAAGGGAGTTACATAGAAACAGGAGAACAATTAGAGGTGGAGTTACCCCACAGCTGTTGAGATTGTTTCAGTGTAAGTCCAGACAGCTGAGGACATGTATTTAGCTCAACGAGCATGTAAGAGGCTAACGTATATTTTCATTCATGCCTGTAGGAAATGTGCCAAATATCACCTAGCTGTTAGAGTGACAACTGTTCACTATTAGATTCTACTGTGGTGTCTAAATAAAATCATGGTCCTGAACTGAGTCACTATCTGTGTTTTTGAGAGGAGACAGAGCCCGAGGCAAAGTCTCTCATCTCCTCTGTTGTTCTTGTTCAACTGATTGACACACAAAGAACACAAACAGCTGGTGAAGGGCTTGGCCCAACCAGGAAGAAATTATTTAATGACGCCTCACTTGATTCTTTGAAGGCGATAGTGATCACTTTGTTGCACCTGATTTTATTAATATGACAAGTCATCACATAGATATGATCTGCTTTAGTGTATAAAATCTAGTTGGGCTGCAGCTAATCGATTTATTCATTCTATATATAAGATGTCAGAAAATAGGGAAAAATGGTGGCTATAATTTCCTCAAAGTTTACTATCATGTCTCAAAATACTTGTCAATTAATTTCCTGTCGATCGATTAATCGACTAATCGTTGTGGCTTGTTATGTTGTTGATTCTCTGCTGCAAGTGAGGGATGACTGATTCTGTGTTTCTGGAAAACTTTGCCAAAACAAGGATGATAAGGGAGGTCAAATGATTTGCCGCTTAAATGATTAGTAGATATACAGGAAATTAATCTGTATTATTTTGGTAAAATGAGTGTGTTTACATGTGCACAAGTATCTTGGTTTTGATGGGGAAGTGTTGTGCATGTAAACATCATATCCTGGTGTCAGAATCCTGGATAAGTCCTTTTCCCGGTTTTGAGGAACCTGGATATGCTACCTGGAGTACTCCGATAGAAACCAGGATACTGTTGCATGTAAACACCTGATCCAGATTCTCTGTAGGTACAGAACATATTGGCTGAGATGGTGAGACGTCAAGACACAACTGCACAGAGACGTTTTATATATAATTGTAAATTCAATATCTTTTTGGTTTTGGACTTTTGCTCAGACAAAAAAAGCAACTTGAAGACGTCACCTTGGGATCTGGGAAAATGGGGATGGGACAATTTTCACTATTTTCTGTCATTTTTTGGACTAAAAGATAAATCGATGAATCAAGAAAACAATGGGCAGATTAAACGATAATGAAAATAATCCCCAGAAAACAACAGAGACATCAGTGTCTTCATATGTTGTGACATGCAGTTGTTTGTTAAATGTTTTGAATCTTTTTGTCCAACTCATTTACATACATGGAAGACCACAAAATTAGAAACACACCATGATATAATGCAATCCAGAGCCACACCAGAAACTGCAGCCTCAGAAATCATCACTCTGAGATGGTGTCAACAACAACAGAGGTTTTATTTATTACAGTTTTATTGGATTGCACGTGTTTCCATCTTCTAGCCAGTAAGTCCATTCTTGATAAGCCTTGACTACAGGTAATATAATAAGTAAGCAGAGAGCTGACCTGGTCCCAGCTCTTAAAGAGGCTGTAGTCTAGACTTAATGACAGAGGAAGAAAGAGGACACACGTTTTACTTCTGTTAAAGTAAAATGAGTACAGTGACTGACTACAGTAATATATTCACTTAATAATGTACTGTAGAGCTGCAGCATTTAGTTTATTATTCAATTAGTCAATCTAGAGGCAATTAATCAACAATTTAGTCGATTTCTTAATTTTTCAAGCAGAACTGTCCAGAATTTCCTGGTTACAGCTTCTCAAATATGAGGATTTGATGCTTTTCTCTTTCATATATGAGAGTTAACTGAATGTCTTTGTGTTTTTGGACTATTAATCGAATACAACTAGTTGTCTAAATACATTACGTTGGGCTGTGGGAAAATATAACAGACATTTTGCATTAATTGTTTAGACAAAATGATTAATTGAGAAAATGATAATGAAAGCACCAGTGTGCTGTGTACCTCATACAGCTCTTCTAACACTAATTACTATGAAGAAGAGACTACAGACTTGGATTAAAATATTATGGGATTAGAAAGTATAAGGAGAGAGCATTACTTGAAGATGCTTACTGGCTCTGTGAGTAGTAGCCCGGAGCTCAGTCTAGCACTCTACTACTACTGATGGTGTTTTTGTTGGTGTGTATGGAGAATCAGTTTATTACAAAATACAGCCCCAATCTCAACCCCATTTGTGATGGTAACTGGGCCGAAGATGCAGAATGATTGACTAGTGGAAAACGCTCCACAGATGTAGGGCATGCACTGTCAATCATTGACCAGAAACGTATAGTTTTTCCTTATCTGTGGCCAGTTGTTAAACAGAATTAGGCTAACAGCTCTCCTACAGTAAGCCTGACACGTTTCAAGCTAATATTTACATTTGAATGGCTTTGCTGGGCTCTTTGCAGGTGTTCATGGGTGATGATCATGTAAAGCAAGTGAAAACCGATGAAACATTAACCAAACTTGTAATGAGGGGTGACTAAAGAAGCTTGATGCTTTACATTACAGTGTTTGGTATCGAACATAAAGATGAGAGTGTAATGCAAACCTTTACAATCTGTACAAGTTACGACACCCTCTATCCTTAGACCCTCAGCAGGAGTAAGAAAAAAAACTCCCCAAAAAACTTTTTTAATGGGGTGGAAAGTCGCGTAGAGGAACAGAGGAGGGACAGACTTGCAATAGATGTTGTATCTCCAGAGTAGACGGAAAAAAACAAAGTAAAATTACATTAAATGAAGAAAGAGAATGACAATATAGAAGAATATGAATCTGAGAAAACGTCAAACAACACCGGTTGGACCTGGGCCGGACACGTATCGTCAGAGCTGCAGCTAACAATTATTTTCATGATTGATTCATTTTTTTGTCTATAAAATGTCAAACTGAGAACCGCTTATCACCAGAGCCCAAGGTGACGTCTCCAAATCCAAATCCCAAAGATATTCAACTTCGAAAGCAGAGAATACACACAGTTAAGAAGCTGATACCAACAAATATGTTACCCTAACAATCACAGTTAATCGATTATCGAAATAGTTGCTGATTAATATGTGTGTAATATCAATCCTGTCAGTCATGAGAAATAAACAGTGGCTGCATTTTTCCATCCACAGAATACACTGAGAATGTAAAACACCTGCATTACACCACATTAATATTAGATTATTATTATCTATCGTGTCCTTTTTCCCTGATGTAGAAAATTGAATTGTGTGTTTCTGCCAAGTGTGGCGTCTCAGGAGAAATGCAAAGATCTGAGTCACAGATGATAGCGAGTCCTTCATAAATGAAGTTGGTGTGTATGTGCCCACAGTCTTTGTTTGTCATGGTGAGTGTGCACGTTAGCCGCAGATGCCGCTGTGGGATTAGTCTGCATTACTGCAGCTTTGTGGGACATTTTAGTTTGTTTACATTACACGGTTCACATTGGGGTATGCAGGTAGTTTTTATCTTGTTACCCACTAACACACATTTATTTGCACTACAACTAATGCACGTGTTGCCAACTTGTTGTGTCGTGGTGGCAGCTCTGCATAAAACATTGAGTGCTATTTGTGGGAAAGATAACTGGTATTTCCTTTTAGACTCATTTAGAATTTTATAGCCTGTAAATGGCATTCAGTCCATTCAAAGAGCTATTAAACACAGTGTCTGCTCAGATCAAGGCGTGTTCCTCCTGTGAGATATTTCAATTAAAAGGCAGAGAGAAAAGTACTCCAGCAAGACGGAGCAGATTTAGCACCAACAAACTGGAAGAGTTAGTCCTGATGATAGGGCTGCAGCAGCTATGCTAGAGCTCATATCACTCAGAGCGTCCTGTAATTGTGTACTCTTGGCACATTGAAGGGCTTTCTGTAGACTCAACAGTGAGAAATAAGTTTTAATGTTATGCCATTTTTCTTATGTTTAGTGAGTAGTTTTGTTTGGGGAAAAAACGCAAAGCAATGTTGTCCACGACAAAAGTGTAAAATATTCAAATTCAAGGTGAGGTATGAGACCACATAGGCTGCTTTCAACTCAATGAAACAGTAATAAAAGACATTGTCATGAAGTCACCAGACAGCAATGAAAATCGAGAGTTACCAACATGATAAAGGGGATAAAACATGAAGGTGTCTAAACAAGTGATACAAGAGCTATGTGAAAAGATGAAGCTATGTTTAGGGGCCTAGATGGTTCTTGTGACTCTAGACCAGAATTGTGGACGGCCATGAGAGCTCCACTCAACTAAACTAGGTGTTAATTTAGTTCACTTTTGCTTGGAAACATTTATTTTAATGACAGAATTTAGTAAAAACGATAGCATGACTTTCATCGGAAAATATCGCCTTTGTTTCCAGTACACTGGCCCTGCACACACTCAATATCACCTGGGGCAGAATCAATCGAAAGTGACTAATTGAAATAGCTTATTTTGTCTGACCAACAGTCCCAAAACCCCAAAGATATTCAGTGTTCACTTACAACAAAGAAAAGCGGCAAATCCTCACAATTGGGAAGCTTGGGATTTAAGTTGTGAATGTTTGGCACTTTTGGTTGACTTACATAATACAAAATACAAAATAGCTGCATGTCTTTATTCATTTCCTGTTGGTCAGCTGATTGTTTGGGCTCTAATTAAGACGGGTAATCCTGCTGCCTTTTTGAAGTGACACCAAGCAGCCGCAGGCCCTCTGGCTTCTTGCATTTCGTCATCAACAAAGAGATTTGACCATGTAAATACAATTACAGCAGGAAATGAGAATGTTACAGTATAAAGAAGAAGCTCTGTCTTCAAAGGAAGTAGTAAATGTCAGTCCAGTGTCAGTGATTTATTTATTGAAGTTTAAATAGCACATGAATACTTTGCCTAGCTGGTGCCCAGGCAGGAGTCAGCTCATTTAGCCCAGGGGTTTTCCTGGCTAGCAGCGACTGCAGGGGCAGGGAGTCGTTGTACGGTTGGCCAGTGGTTACCAGGGAGACACAGACCCAAGGTAAACAGTAGGAGCAGTGTTCGAGCTGAATCGTGCAGTGTCTGCCCCAGTCCCCAACGTGGAGGGCTTTGGAAAAGCAGCCTGGAGTTAATATAAGAGTCTCTATTCATATCTATGGCTCCTTGCAGAGAGAAGAGCACTTTATTCACTGCTTTTGACGAAGATTGGGTGGTGGCACATTTCAATATTATCTGAGGCAGAAGTGAAGGAGAAGTATTGTCCCTGTGTGAATTGGAGCTACTGGTTTCTGAGAGCTGGGAGATGAATTGTATTTGTGTGTACAATAGCTGTTTTGATAGCGTTTATCTCAGGAACAATGAACAGTCTGTGGATAGCAGGACATATGGTATGAATCAGCAACAGTTGGGGCCAATTTATTCTCATTGTACTACACTCAAACAATGTATTTTATGGTATCATTCCTGACCACACACACACACACCCCCGAGTGCCTGCACTCGTACGTGCACTCTCTCACACTCTTTACTCTCGCTTTTATAGATGAGGCCTGGATTGTTTCCTTGAGCTTTGAAAGAGCTTTTTGTTTAGGACTCATTGTAATCATGAATTAGTCAGAATTAGACTTACTACACACTAAAATCCAGTTTTTCCATCGAATTTAGCAAAGCTAGCATGACTTCCTTGGTCCTTTTTGTTTGTTTATAACTAATGCTATTAAATTGGCTGTTTTGTTGTACACCTGACAATATTTTCTGGTAATATATCAAAAGTGTGTCATTTTTTCATGGAGTTTTTTACTATATTGGATGTGTTTTTTAAAGGTAGTTCTGATTACATTCTTTATTTTTTTTGTCAACAAATCCCATGAAAAGATCACAACCAACAATAAATGTATCCTACTAACAAGTGTTGTCTGTGTGGCCATTGACCTCCATCAACTTACCATGAACACACAGTTAGTTTATTTTTACTCCATCCCACATACCTGCTGCTGGTGATACTCACTAAAGCTGAAAATAGTCTCCAACAAATAAACTATTTACTTCCTTTGATGTTTAATCAATGAAAAAATTAGAAAATAATTGTTAGTTGCAGCCCTAGTCAATTACTTTCTCGATTAATCGTTTGGTTTATAAATTGTGAAAAATACTGTTATAATCTCTTAAAGCCAGAGTTGATGTTTTCAGATGTCTTGTCTTGTCTGACCAACAGTCCAAAACCCTTAAAAATTGTTTTACTATCATATAATACTCAGAAAACCAGTGAATAGTCACATTTGAGAAGCAGGTGCCAGTAAATGTTTGACATTTTTGCTTGAAACAAAGACAAACAATTAATCGATTTTCAAAGTTGTTGCTGATTGAGTTTCGCCTTTAAAAAAATGTATATATTTGTGACAAATGTTTAAAGATTTATTATGTATTCAGTAGGAATCAATAGACTTGAGTGCCACAGTCTGGCTGGGGAAGTTGGACAGAATTAAGAGACGGCTGGACATATTGTTGGTTTTGGTCCTTTTTTGGCAAAAAGAAAAAGTCCTACATCTCTGCATGCACCAGTTTCCCAGTTACATCTCCTCTCTTCATGTTTTGTCCCAGGTGTTGGACAAACACAAAGCCATGGACAGCATGGTGGAGCTGCTGCAGGTGTACCCCGAGGAGGATGAGGCGTATGGAGAGCTGCTGGAGGCAACAACTCAGCTCTACCACTACCTGCTGCAGCCTTTCAGGGACATGAGGGAACTGGCAATGTTGCGCAGACAGCAGATTAAGGTAATACACACACACAGATACCATCTGTTTTAGGGCTTGATATAAGTAGGTTTAGACCTCACTGTAGCCGGCTAACTGGTGTGTCCTGGAACACACTTTGACTTGTATCAGATTGCCTCTCTACTACAGTGTGCTTCACAAGTTACAATGCTATTTTTGTGGTTTGGCGGTTTTGAAAGCCAAGGTTAGCGCTGGGAAACGAGCCCTGAACCACTGCATGGTAATGTCCTCCACTGAGCCTAGCCTCCTAAACCCACTGTAATGACATTAGCATTAGTTGCTGAGGGTACGTGTGGTGATGATGATGGTGTAGTAGCCGCTCTGTACCCTGTAGCTTTGCATCTGGGGGCTGTGGAGGGCAGAGGATCAGCCAGAGAGGCTTTTTCCCCCCCGCCCAGAGCGGCTTAACAACCAGCATAAGTATTATTACAGCAGCCACTAAAGCACTCAGTAATTCTGCAGCCTCAGCACAGTCTTCTGTTTTCCACACTCGTTTTCCACTCCATCTTTGTTGTTTTTCTTCATTAGAGGCTTGAAAAGGGAACTAAATCCGCAGACTAATCTCTACTGTCTCATGGCCTTCATAGAGTCTTAGCACATGCCTGGTGGAGCCAGTAGGTCAGGGTTCTTCACATTCCAAGTGCACTTGTTCAGGAAGACGTTATATTTGTTAATATTGAAATACAACAGCAGAATACTGGAAATGCATTAACTTGGCCACATTTATCGATATCACCATGTTACCCGGTCCTGATAAAGGAATGTCAGCTAAAAGGATAGCTAGAAGGACTCAGCGAGTTACAGTGTGGGTTTTTTAGCCAATATTTCTTTACATTTTGGCAAATAGGCCATTAAAAGTATGCCAAATTAACTATTAGTAGTTCCTGTTTGCAATGTATCCATGGATGTACAGACAGCTGTCACTGGATTACTTTGATACTGAAGAAAACCTAAAAACATGATGATTCTCAGGCAAGTTCTGGAGTTTCACGGCGTGTCGTTTGTCTACAATTTCGAAACAGATTTATGGACCTTTTATTTGCAGCGTATCAAATCATCAAAGTGCAAGTCACACTGAATCAAAAAAATATGTGCATCATGTCTGTGTGTGCTGCTCTTAATGATGACCATGCTGTTCAGCTCCCCCATCCTGCCCCTGACTGTTTTAAAACCTCTTTCCTTTGTGGTATTGTTAGCAGAAAGCAGTGCACAGGCCCTACACACTCAAATAAAATGATGACAGTGAATGTAATTCACTGTGTAATTAACAGGGAGTGATTTCGGATGCAGCCTTTGTACCTGAGAAACCGCCGCATACAGGTGTGTCCATTCCACATAACTTCACCTCACAGTCAGACAGGAATCTGGTAACTCATGGAGAAAAAGTGTGCCAGTGGTGGTGAGAGAAGAGAGGCAAAAATAACCGGCTTATCCCACAGTGAGAAACGGCATGAGCAGAACAAAGTCTGTCTCTCTTTAGCCAGAGTGGTCAGCGACTCCTTATCAAGCTTGTGTTAGACTGGGTTGTGCAACCTGTGGCGGCTTTGATATCATGTTACACAGTACTGAGTGCTGTTTAACTGGACTCGTGCTCTCTCCTCATCTCTGTATCTGACTTCTCTCTCATAGACGCTCTCAGTCAGTCACCCTCTGTTGTGTTGTGAGTACTTTCCCGTCTCTGAACTACATTCCTCACGCAGCACGCAACACAAGTGACTGGCTGTGTGGGTGCGTTTTTTTACGAGTGTGTATCACGATGGTATTTGGGTTTTTGGGTGGGTGCTGATCTAAATTAAGAAATTTCACTGACTCGCCAAAATTTATGTAGCACATTTTTCTTAAAGGACTGGTCTGGTGATATTTTTGTTATTGTCAACAGATCCCATGAAAAGACAAAAAAACAGCAATCAATTGATTGATTGGTATTGTTTCTTGTATATAAAGGCTGATATACAGTAGCTTAGTCCCCTGTGCCATAGAGCTCCATTGTTGTCCAAACACTAATTAAAAACCGCACTGTAGTTTATTTTGACTCAAGCCCACAAATACTGTCCTGCTGCCCCAAATACTCACTAGAGCATCAAATGTGGATTAATCCGCTGCTTAAAATAGTCCCCAACAACACTATTTACTCCTGTTTGAGATATATTTGCTAAAAACCACAGTGCCCAGCTGTTTTATGACATCATTTAGCCTTTTTTAAGAATTTAACTGTATTTGTGTTTTTAAAGGTGACAGATTCATTCATTGTTGGTGTTTCATGGGATTTGCTGATAATAATAAAAAAAAAATAGAATATCACTAACTGACTTTAACTAATGATGAAAATGTAAATGTAAATATTGATGTAAATCAATAAATCTCCAGATTATTTTCTCAATTAATCTTTCGCGCTATAGAGCTTCAGAAAAATGCAGCCCAAAAGCCAAAGATCTTTGGATTAATATTAAATCTTGCTGATATCTTAAAAAAAGATCATAATTTGTTGAAAATGTAAAACCTTCCCGGAGATCTGGCTCCTTCCTGTGCAGCTTTCTATATAGTTATCAGGGTTTTCTTAGCTCGAGCTTGAGACTTTACACAGAAAACCTTTAACAGAAAGTTAAAGATTAAATGTAACGAGTGTCTCATTTGGAGAAGAAATGTTTGGATGGTACGAGTCTCACCTGACGACTGGAGGTGTGCAACCCTCTAACCGTTCTGCTTGTTTCTGACATGCTTTGTGGAGCTTCCCGAGAGTCTGAACTCTGTATAATGCCAAAGTTTCCAGCTCTACCACCTGCTACCCTCAGGGCGATCCAACGGCTGAAAACAAAGCTGTATGCAAATGAATCCTTGATGCTGGTATAGGCGCTTGGCTTCTCCTGAACTGATGAGTCAGGGGGATCATGGCGACGCTCTCCTTTTTGTGAGGAAAGGGAGGGAGAAGGAGTCGGGAAACAGGATGCCTTTCATTTACATACAGTTTGCATCCTACTAAATGTCGCAAAGTTGAGGTGAAAAAGACTCGAGCACCTGAGTATCAGTAGTTTGCGATAATAGCAGGCTATCCTGATTTCATCTGCAAGTGTGAAAACGACACGTGTGAGGTTGTTGTAAAGCCACCACAGCGCTTTAAGATGAAATGAACTGGAATTAAGATTCAGCTTGTCGACCGGAGACAGTAGAAGGAGTGTTGATCTAGATGATTTGTTGGGTCAGGAGGAGTTAATATACAGTTTTTAGCTGTGATATTTCAAAGTTGTTGTATTACTACACAAAGTTTTACAGTGAATTAGGGCTATAACTATTGACTTATCTGCCGATTACTGTCTCTCTGAGTTATCGTTTGGTGTACAAAATGGCACTAAATGTCAAAATGACATCTTCAAATTGCTTGATTTGTCCGACCAACAGCCCAGAATCCAAAGATATTCAGTTTTATTTAAAAAATCATCATCTTTATGTTGATAGATGACTGTTGATGTTGAGGTGAAGTCTTTCTACTCATCACATCTAAGCTCAGCTGAATGAGTGAAAGGAGGAGCAGATGGAGCAGTGAATGAATGAATGAATGAATGAATGAATGAATCACCAACAAAGAGTGTCAGGTATTTTGGTGAATGGTGCATTGTTGGATGGCCCTGTTGCATGTTGGAGCGGTGCAGTGTCGGTGTCCTGTTGACTGGAAGGTCATAGGGCAGCCATGAATTAAAAATGTGGTTTCTCTGTAACGTGTCTGAGATACTTTTGTACCACAGTGAGCTCCAGTTACTGTTTCACATCGACTGCACTATTACGTGGCAACAGTTGTCATCCTGGTCCCTTAAACACCTGCTCTGTTTACCTCCAGCTGTCGACCAAAGTTAAAGTTAAAGTTAAAGAGTTTAAAATATCACATAGTATAATATGCACATTAATTAGTTCTATGACCTGAATTGAAGTAAATAGTCTACCTGAGAGTTGATCTGCATTGGGCTAGATTATTATTAGGATGTACGCATACAGACATGACCACAACAGCGTTTTCTAATCAAATACTTTTACACATTTTCTGTCACAATTTTCCAAAGATGATGTCTTTAAAATGTCTTTTTTTGTCTGACCAACAGTCCAAAAGCAAAAGGTATTCAGTCCATGAGAGAAAAGCAGCAAATTTGGCTAATCGATTAAATGTTTCAGCTCTAGATTAACCAAATAATAATTTGGACTGCTACAAAGGGGCTGTAGTCTTGATCAGGTTTCATGGATTAAAAACAGCTCTCGAACATATATAGTTTCATTTCTTAAAAAGGCTAAACTAATTCCCTAAAACAGCTGGACACTAGTTTTTAACAAATATCACTCAAACAGGAGGAAACTGTGCATTTGTTGTGGACTATTTTCAGTGGCGGATTAATCCACATTTAGTGTTCCAGTGAGTATTTGGGACAGCAGGCCAGTGTATGTGGGACTGAGTCAAAATAAACTACAGTGTGTGTGTTCATGGTGATAAAGTGTGGCTCATTGATGTGTTTTTAATAGTTACTGGACAACAACGGAGCTCTATGGCCCAGAGGAAGAAGATATATCAGGCTGGATCTGTTATAAGGAAAATGGAGAACATCCACCCTGATAGAGACTTGGCTAGTTATCTGAAACTGAGTCACTCACAAACAGGCATTTCACTTGCTATTTTAACCAGATGAGATAAGGACCACCGTGACGGCATCCACGCTGTAATCCCTGCAGTTTACCACGAGAACTGGCGTCACTTCTATTTCCAGCGAGTCTGTGTTTTGTCACCGACAGCTGTTGAACAGAGGTGTGAAGGGAAGTCATTCACAGTTACATCTCCCCCGCCTCTTCCTGCCTGTTTTTTTATTCATACAGTCTTCAAAAAGACATGCCATACAGGTGTAAAACTGGTACTTTCACACATCCCGACACTAACAAAACATCAAGATTTTAGGTAACAACACTCAGATGTGCCTCAAAGCTACGACTTACATATGAAAGAATTGTGATTTATATTTGACTCCAAATCAACATGTAGGTGTATAGTAGAGTTCGCAGTGAGCTCTCTGTCTCACACTGTGTGATTGTGAGTCGTGGTGAATGAATGGAGGAGTTACTCACGAGGCAGGGGTCAGGTCAGGATTTGAGTGACACCAGTAGGTGACAGATGAGGGGGAAAGCGAGCTGATAGAAGAAGTCTGTATTATTCAGTCTGGTGTGATGTTTTTACTCACCCAGCCAAATGTACTGTACATTTTTCCATACAAATATGTCACCCTGCCTGTTTGCAGAGCAGCTTTTCAGGTTTATGTTAAACCTGCTCACTCTTTTGCACAAGAGATCTTGTTTTCTTCTTTTTTTTCTCCTGCGTTTTGGTGGCCTCATGTTGAAGTCAAAACAACAAACAATTTGGGATGTAAAAAGAATATAAAAACAAACACTCAAAAAAGACACATTCACAAAACTGTTGGCAGACGAGTTGCAGCGTGGGTAATGTAGGCGGCAGGTTTTGACCAGGAAGAAGAATGTATGGTATAAGACAATATCTCTGATTCTGCTGCATTGATTTTCATCACTTTTTGTCCGACAGTGTTACAGTAGTGTAATACTAAACTGTAAATTGTAAGTCATATTGTCCACCTGTCATTCTAAACAACTTTTGGATACTTCCAGGTAGATGAATAATTTGTTTTTGACTTCATACATAATTTGGATGGTTTTAAGACCAAGTCTCTGGAATTTGCAGCCTTTGATTTAATAAACAGTGGGTTTGTTGGTTCTTAAAGTAGTTCATTTTTCTTATGTCTCTCTTTTGAAGTCTAAAACTTGGATTTGTCTTTATTTTGTACATGTATTTCCCTATACTTCCACATTATATATAAAGGTATAAGAGCTCCTTTTCAGACATAGAGTACGTCACATTGCAGGCTTCAGGACGTTAAGTAGGCACTCATTTAATTCCTATTTGCTTACATGCTGTATGTAAAGGGTTTTCGTGGATTGGCATGTATTCATCCTCACAGTTTGCATGAATGAACACAGGAAGTACATGGAAAAACTGTTGGTGAGATTTTTATCGCACGGCAAGGTTTTTATAGACTGACCTGATATGAGAAGATTGATCTCAACGCTTTAAAATTGTCTCTTTCAGTGTTTTTTAGTTTATTAAATTGGTTTTGCACACGTGTATTTATAGGGCGGTACAAGATTTGCATTTAATTTCTCTCTGCATGTATCACATTCTGCTGCTGCTGCTCTCTTTATGTTAATCTGACTGCGTTCAATGTTGAAAGCGATACAGAAATTTTTACCAGGTCCGACCTAGTAAGATTGTGGTCTGAATAACATAAAGGGGTGCAGGTCTGAAGTGAACAACAACAAGTTTCAAGAAATCCTTAATTCCAATATGTGATGTTGCGATAAGGCGACCGAACATTCACTGGAAAAACAAGAACAAACACAAATGGATGCTTTCTGCTTTGCATGAAACCAGTTGAACAGACTGACAATCAAGGGCCAACTGGATGGAAAGATGTTAGTCTTTAGTTTGACGTGTCACACAGGTCAGCAGGGACAAAGTTAACAACAACAAAGAAGTTAAACCACAGATGCTTTTGAATGTCACAAGTGTCAAAGGCAGTGTGACATGTCACCAGGTCTGAAATCTCTCTGCCATTTGTTCCTCTGCGGGTGTTAAATTTTGGCTTTGGTCTTCAGATGTGTTCACATGTAGGCGCAGCTCTTTGGTTCTGCATCCTCTCTGTTAAAGATACTTAAACAATGAGATCACAGCTTTAAGTGATCCCAGTTAATATTTTCTTTCTCTCATTCCTGAAGAGACTGAGACTTTTTCTCTCTGGTCTCTGACATAATCTCTCCTCCCCTGCATGCTCCCGGTTTCACCCCAAAACCACTCCCTGTTCTTGTGCCTCACGTGCAGACAAACACACACACACACACACACACACACACACACACACACAATACAAAGCACTGAGTATGCTGGCTAACATAAATCAAGGCCTTTGAGGTTTGATTACTATGCTCTTGTTTATTTTTGAGCACCTACACACATCTGTTTTACATTGAGATATTAACATATGACTGTATGTGCATGAGGCCCTCATAGGGAGTTAATGTGTCTGTGTACATTTTGTTCCATGTGGTCTCTTCTTGGAGGGGGGGGGGTTCAGTTCTCAGTGAAGACCCAGTACAGGACTCCACGTGGCACTGCTTTTTTTTTTTTTTTTTTCTTTCACGTTTCTCACTTTTTTTTTTTTCACATGGCCTGACACGAGCTGGTGAACTCTGGTTGACATGTGATGTTGTGCCACGTAATATAAACTCCCTCCAGACTGTATTCTGATTTTTCTTGTTTTCTTTTTTAATCTAGTCTTTTATTTATTGTTCCTCCAGCCCAGTAGGACACTGGGTTAGTGTCACTCTAAACATAAACATGCACAGGCATGCCTTTGGTCACCACTCATGATTACCACCACCTGCTGTAGCTTGCTGGTATTACAGTGCACTGTAGTGAGTGTCTATACTAGGGGTTTTGAAACTGAGGCATTTAAGGTACTTTAAAACCCTCACTAAAGACATGATACACATATTCTTTGATCCAGTGTGATATCCGATATCTGATATTAATGTCCGTCAATCCGGTTAGAAATTATAGAAAACAAGACACTTCTTATAACTTCAGAACTTGCCTAAGAATCATCACGTCTTTAAGTTTTGTTCAGTATCAAAGTAATCCAGTGACAGTTTTCTGTACATCCATAGGTACATTGCAAACAGGATTTGCTAATAGCTAATTCGGCTAACTTTTAATGGTGCCAGTTTGCCAAAATATAAACAAATATAGGCTAAAAAAGTTGGAGCTCACAGCTAACTCACTTAATCCGACATTATACTTCCTGTTTACATCCCCCCAAACTTTGGCTGTGACTATTTACCAAATAGAAGAATGACAAAAACTGTTCATAAAAACGTGTCATGTTGCTCTATACATATATAATATGTGGTAATGTGGTGTTGGTGGGAAAGGTGTCAGACTTTGAAACCCCCTTTCTGTACTCTCTGTACTTTGTTATCTGTGCTGATGCTAATATTGTATGTTTCATTTGTTTTAACGACCTGCTTTGACCCCCATCAGATCTCACTAGAGACGGAGCGCCTGGGTCCTCGTCGCGTGGAGAGCCTGAGGAGAGAGGATGAGGAGTGGCAGAAGAAGGCTCACGCCGCCGTACTTTCCATACAGGACCTGACGGTCAAGTTCTTTGAAACCACGACTCGGGCACAGAAAGGTAAACACACCAAGGAGGCATTTCCTGTCTTTACTGTGGGGCTTTGTCTTTGCTGTGACCTTTTGAACCTTTTGTGTTGTATGTTTACTTAATAACAAAGTGCAGTTAACACTCCACGTAGGGATGATTTAAAACCAACATTCCCCGTCTCAGATCCTCATCTCCAACCTCTCACATATAAATGTTTTCTATAAGTCTCCCCTTCCTCCAAAAGTATTTTAATCCCCAAATCATCTCAGCTATGACCTGCTAGGAAACACGATTTCCGTTTTAAGCAGAAAGCACGCATGCACTATTGCACTTCTTTAGGGTCAATTTTAAGGCAGCAACTTATCGATTCATTTGTTGATTTAGTCGGTTTAGTTATTAAATCGATAAAACATCAGAAAATAGTCCCAGATGGCATCTTCAGGTGTCTTGTTTTGTCTGAACCCAAATATATTCAGTTTAGAATGATATAAAACAGAGAAAATAAGATTATCACATTGGAGAAGCTGACAACAGGCATAATGAACTGAGTCCATTTCTGACAATTATATATTGTATATTGTATGTGTTGCAGCTTTGTATGAGCGGATGCGTGCTGACCAGAGGAAGTTTGGCAAGTCGGCGTGGGCAGCAGCAGTTGAGCGCATGGAGCGGCTGCAGTACGCCTTCTCCAAAGAAACTCTGCAGCTGATGAGGGCCAAGGAAATCTGCATGGAACAGAGGAAACATGGCTTGAAGGAGGAGGTAAACTGATGTCAGCCATCATTGTGTGTGCCGGTGTCTTAAGAATCTCATGATACTCAGTGAGAGACATAAACACTTGGCTATGGACAAGTTGAGAGAGAAGGGAAAAAAGCAAGATAATGGTCGTCGGAAAGATGACCTCATGGCTCAGACATCCTGCTATGGAGTGAATAACATCCTGGTGTACAACAGTGGAAATGACTCATTTGGAGTGACTGTTGGGGTCAAATACTTACATGTGTAAATACATAAAAACTGCAAAGTATTTGGAGAGAACAGGAACACTGCCTCGGGTTCAGTTTCCACTTATGTTAAAAACACATGCTCGGTCAGGAGGCATCATGAGCCCTTTGGTCTGCGGTAGAGTGATACAATTGTGTGGCTGTGGTTCTAGATGCAGAGTCTGCAAGGTGGGGAGGATGCCATGCTGCGTCTGGACCAGCTGGAGGCGCTGTACTACGAGTTGCAGCTGCAGCTGTATGATATTCAGGCAGAGGTGCTGCGCTGTGAAGAGCTGCTGCTCACTGCACAGCTGCAGAGTCTGCGGAGGCAAATGACAGGTGAACATCTGTTTAAGGTTTTTGTGACAGACTGTGATGATTGACAGACAGATTGTCCGATATATTGATTTTTCATTGTCTTCAATAAATCTAGTCATAGCTGAGTTCTGGAAAACTGAATTAAATGAACGAGATCTTTTTTGAGTCTCAAGAGGCCGTACTTTCAATTATTTTTATACAAAGACAGTAAATGTTTTGATCCCAGTCTAGTCTTTATTTAGTTTAGTTTATTACATTTATTCATGAGGTACCTTGTACAAAAAACATTAATCTCATACAAAGAGAAGACATATACTGCACCACATTTAGCTACCAGCTGAAACCAGGCGTTTCTTTGCAGTGTAACTACGCTCCTTCTTAAAAAAGGAAAAACAAAACATTTTATTAAAAACTGAAGATATAAATAGTAACTTTAATTCAGATTTGAAGCTCCTTAACAGTTAAATGAACAATAGTTTGGTCACAGCTCGTTCCTTTTCTGGTGTTTAATACCAACTGTATAAACTAAAGGCCTGCACAGGCAGCGTTCAAAACGTTTTGATGCATTTTGATGAATCTGTTTTGGTGTTGCATCAGAGCGACAGGATGAGGTGGTGTACTACGATGCCTTTGAGAGTCCTGATGCCATGAAGGGTGACGAAGATCCTGCAACCCCGCCGTCCCCCCTCAGAGACGAAGACCTCAGCGTCCTACAGCAGAGGACGCGTCAGCTCGAGGCCCGCAGGGGCCGCATCACTGCCAAGAAAGTCTACCTCAAAAACAAGAAGGTAAATGATAAAGATGATCAACAGGCTGAAGAAGACATCTCTATAACGGCAGCACTGGTTAGTTTAGTGCATCATTTATGTGCTTTTTGTCTTGAATAGGAAATCTGTATTGTCAGTCACAACCAGAAGATACAACAGCGACAAGGTAGCCATGCTGACGGCGACTGCCTGCAGACACTGCAACAGGTAGGACTGGAATATTTATCAGTCTGTGGCTGCTTCCGAAAGGATGCACACACCGTTAATGAGCATTGTCAGTGTTGCTCAGTATCACGTTCATGAGTTTTAAATAAAGTTTGAAGAGTTTGTTTGCACTGAACCAACAGGTTAGGATAAACCAATCAATCAATCAATCAACTACTTTAAGTAAAAGAGTTGATTAAAAACAATCAGACGTGTCACTACATCTGATCTACTTTGTTGTTTCCTGTAAAGGGAGGAGCCGCTGAGGAAGAAGATGAAGTCAAGAGTAATGCCAGAGTGAGGCAGGAGAGGCAGAGGACTCTGGACAGACTTCGCAGCCTCAAACAGGTGAGGTCTCAGATGTCCACGGACTCCTAATCTTTGACCTCTGACTGATGCTCGTCTCCCTCCCTTTGCTAACCTCCTTTTGTTGACTCCCCATCCAGCGTTATCCAGGCCAGGTCACTGTGAAGTCCAGCCGGCTGCGTCTGAGCCAGACTCACGTCCGGAGGAGAGCCGGACAGCAGCCCAGCACTCAGGCGGCCGGCGTTCAGACCGACTGCATCTCAGACCTCCCAGAACTCTCTGCTCCTCCTCCTCCTGACTCCTGCGGCTGCGACAGCGTCTCTTTACCGACAGTTGAACTCGAAACTCTCGACTCTTCACCTCCTTTCCTCTCACTGCCTCCCCTCTCAGCCTCCCCGTCTATTCTTTCACTGGGTCCTCCTCCCCCGCCTCCTCCGCCACCTCCTCCTCCTCCCCCGCCCCCTCCACCACCTCCTCCCTCAGAGGAGCAGCAGCAGGGTGAGGGGAGGGAGAAGAATGCCACAGACAGCCCAGTGCGGCACCATACATGCGAATCTGAATCTCCCTCTATGCCGCTGGCGCCGTTTTCCCCTCGATTCTTCGACAGCAGTCAGCTGATGACAGCAAGGACGAAGCTGAGGAAGACCGCCTCGCTGGACTCGTCACAGTGGCGGAGAGGTGAGGAAGAAACGCACATCATAACAAATATAAAAAGTCTTTGGTTAAAGTTACAGTCCTTAAGATTTCAGTCCTGGTTTACTTGGCGACACCTGTGGTTACTGGTGGAAATACTACAGGTCCCAGAACAAAGTCGTGTTTTAATAAAGACGTCAGTCAATCATTGGCCTTTCTCCGTCATGCCACGATGCAGCAGGACTCAGTAAAAGAAGTTAGCCGCCTTGCTGAGGAGTTGTGCGGGTCTGCAGCCTGTCGAGAGCTCACTCCAGCTGCTCCTTCTCGATCCATTCCACTGTTAACAGTGAAAAAACATGACAAAAATGTCCATGTCTTGTTTTGTAGATGCCTTTTTGATGATCGATCGTGGTCAGCGCTGACCTCTGTGACAAATAAAGTGCGTTTCCTGTGACGGCTTCACAATAAAAGCCACCCCGTTTGCGTTAGCAGTAACTTAAAGCTCTGCCAGGGTCGAATAATAAGAATAAAGTCGATGAAATTAAATGAAAATGTAAGTGTCTACAGTAAGGATGCAGACTACTCGGAAGCAAGATTAAAAAGTTGAGGTGGATGTTTATGTGCAGGTTGTTCCACAGTTTTGGCTCCTAATAAGAGACGTCTGCCTCTCTGTGTTGTTGGTACATTTAATGTTGTGTTCGTTGACCTAAGACAGCGGCCACGAGTAAGTCTTAAGGCGCCAAACCATCCTTACAAACTAATAAGGATTATAACTTTAACTCATTTGTATGAAAGGTATCTGTTTCATTGGTTAATCCATCTTTCTTTTTATCCACTTTATTAAATTAGATTCTATGTGTATTCAAAAGTTCTTAAAAAGTAAAACTAACTGTGGTGTCGGTGTGTCTGCAGCGAGCTCCCCCATGGACGAGGTGCTGGCCTCCCTCAAACGGGGCAGTTTCCACCTGAGGAAGGCCGAGCTGCGAGTCCTGGCCCCCGACCCGGACGACGACAGCAACAACATCCTGGCTCAGATCAGGCAGGGCGTCCGGCTGAAGAAGGTACGGACCCGGCCGGAGCAGCAGCGTCACGCCAAGAGCTTCCCGCACTCTGCTGACGCTCTGACCCGCAGCATCCACGAGGCTCTGAGGAGAATCAAAGAGGCCTCGCCCGAGTCCGAGTCCGAGTCCGAGGACGAAGGCCTCCCGTGCACTGACTGGGAGAACTAGTTCGGCTTATTGGAAGAATATTTTTAAAACTCATCTTTTATGGATTTGTGGAGCCGAAACGAAGAGAAACAACGGCTCGAATCAAGCGGACAAGCCGGGGTTAAATCACCTGGAGACGCCTCGGTGCGATTTGAACAAAAACCCTTGATTTTTTTTTATACCAGCTCAGAAGTGTTTTTGTTTTTTCATACTTCTGCGTGTTGTTTGTAAAGATGGACCACTAATCTTTTCTTTTTTTTAATGTTCTTGTTGTTCTTGTTGTTGTTATTGCTGTGGCACTCTTGGCGAGGATACAACCTCTAACCTCTCATTATGTCGGAGTCGTACTGTAGCTTGCTGTGATGGGTTTGTTTTAGAAGTGAGTGTTTTGTTTTGACGTTTCTCTCACTTACAATGACTCAACTCTTCACTGAATACGTGTGCTGTACACTTTTACATTCAACTACACGACAACCATTTGTAACTGTACATACAAACGTCTAAACATGTATGCAGGATACAATTCCCACTTCCTTTTTAAAGGAATAGTTTGACATTTTGGGAAATGCAGCTGATGGAAGTAGCTTCATGTTTAGCATACAGAATGAGAGTGGTATCGATCTTCTCATGTAACTTTCTCCCAAAATGTCCAATTCTTACTTTAATTTGCTAATTAGGGTCATTTTCATCATCCTGGTGGGAAGAAAAGAATGTCAGAATTGGCATTGATTTGTGTATTTAGCAAATCAACTATGTCTGTTCTGGCATTTTCACTTTTCAAATGATAAATAGAAATATATACATAAAAAGTAAAATATGATATATAACAAGAGGGAGACTGAAATTGAGTTTGATGTCCTTCCTCCACACACAGCTCATGAAGGCAGTTAAGGTGCACAATTTGCAGAAATCGCACTCCTTCTCTGAACCATAACTTGGTCAAATCTGAACACGCAGACATGATAGACATATTTTTAAAATCAGTGTGAGTTACATTTCACGAGGATATACTTATTACTTACTTCAATATCCGCCGCGAATAAACATCCATAAAACTTCTTAGAAATCACAGAAAGAAAGACGCTTCTTATAACTTCAGAACTTGCTTGAGAATCATCACATTTTTAAGTTTTCCTCAGAATCAAAGTAATCGAGCGACAGTTGTCTGCACATCCACGAGTACACTGCAAACAGGAGCTGCTAATCGCTAATTCGGCACACTTTTAATGATGCTAGTTTACCAAAATGTAAACAAAAACAGGGCTCAAGTTGTAACCTGGCGCTAACTCACCGACTCTGTCATTATACTTCCTGTGTACATCACTCAGAGCATTATGGGAAATGTATTTCCAAAACGTAGAGCATGATTCTAAATATAGGAGTGACACGATCCATTAATATGTACTGTATTCGTGTTGCACTATCAACTGTCAGACTTTGAAAAACGCTGATCTAGTTCAACGATAGATCTGCAGTATACACGTGACAGAGTTCATGTTCGGATGTGATCCAAATAAACTGTTTACCTGCAGCCAACACAGGACGAGATATAAAAGTAAACTCATACATTCTGTGTTCTTCTCAATCACAGCTGTTTACTCTCTGAGCTGAGAGCTTTTAAAGATTTGAAGGGGGCTCGTAGCTTTTGCTCACAAAACATTGACTATGCCACCGCTAACGGAACTGGTATTTAGTGTTACGAACCAACACTGGAAATATTAGCACAACAAACTGTCGTGTTTCAGATCATTATTCATAACAGACATCTGCTGACTTGTGCGTCAAAACACCATTTATATTTCAGCACCAAGTGAAGTATAAAGGTTTACTTGAATCTAGCTTTGGTGGTTTTCTGTGATCGGCTGATTGTGCTGTCGCTGTGAGATGGAGAAATGGATGGATATTATATTTTAGTATCTGTAGAGGATCCCCCCCCCCTGATGAATAATGACCTCTGTTGTGAAACATTACCGTTAAATTAAGACCCAATAAACCAAAAAGGAAAGTAAACAAGAAAGAAACAGTTTCAGACAGATGATGAAAATACATTTTGTGGAGCTTTAGTCTTAAAACATTATAATTAGAGCTGGAACCATTCAGCAGAAAATTAATCGGCAACTATTTTCGTTTGTCATTTTTTTTATTTTAAAGCGAAAACTCAAATTATTCTCGGGCTTTTCTCAGTTTTATGTCACCGTAAACTGAACGGACAAAACAAGACATTTGAAGACGTCACTTTTGGGCATTTTTCACTATTTTCTAAACCAAACAGCTAAACGATTAATCGATAAAATAACCTGCAGATTAACTGATAATGAAAATTGTTCCATGGGGTCTTTTAAAATAAATACTGAGGGAGTGTTTAAGATGCTTTAAACACACACGTATGTCAAACGTTTGGACATGACGCAGCATGTCGAAACCTGTTTGATTCGTTCAGCTGATCTGACAACATTTGGATCATATGTTTATATTTATTTTGTTGTTTTTACTGTCATTTTAGTAACCTGAGAGACTCTCCTCTCTTTCCACTGCCTTTTTCTTCTCAAAGATTTGTTTTCCAAACGTATTTACCTACTGGAGTCGTCGTCGTTTGAATTTGTTGTGTGTGTGTGTGAGTGTGATTTTTATACCGGTCTCTTCTTACGTGTTAACTGTGTCAAACCTGTCTTTAACTGTAAAAACTCACTCTTACTTTTCCTGTATTTAACAAGTCATGCACCGAGTACCATAACAGTTTACATTTACGGAAATACATTTATTTGCTTTCTTGTGAAGAGTTGAGACGAGAAGATTGATCCCACTCTCATGTCTTTACGGTAAATATGAAGCTATAGCCAGCAGACGATTAGCGTAGCTTAGCTTAAAGACTGGAAACAGGGGGAACAGCTAGCCAGACGCTACTAGGACCTCTAAATCTTAGAAATTAACACGTTGTATCTCGTTGCCGGACTATTTCTCAGCCGGTCTTGTGTCAAAGTCTGTTTTTCCTTCATATAGTTTTTCCCACACTGTTGCCGTCTGTGGTTCAGGTTTAGTTTGAATATTTTTAGCTGTACTATCTGTCTAGTCATTGTTTAGCTGTCCGGCCCGTGGTTCACTCTCTCCGCTCTCATGATGTTGAATATAAAAAGGACCAAAAACTCACTGTACAGATGACGTTAGCGGCTAGCTGGTGAGCATATAGTCCCGTAAAAGAGTCCCAGAAGGTCCTGTGGAAAGGCTCAGAAAAGCGACTGTGTGCTGCTAACCACACTTACATTTACCTAAACAACCTTTCTTCAGCCTTTGATTTAGTAAAAAATGAAAATACTGTTTGAAAACAGTGAAGCACAAGAAAACTCACCAGAGCAAGCAAGACAAAGGGGAGATTTATGCTTAATTGGAAGTGTTTTCAAACGTTGATTTTCGGTTTTACAAGAGAAAAGACTTTCGAGGATGAAGACTTAACTGTACGTGTAAATGTACATGTGGTTAACCGCCACTCTACTAAAGAGCAGCGAACGGCTGCTTCCCTTTTCTAGTGAACATAGTGGAGCATTCAGCAGCTAAAGGGACAGATATTTCCCTCAGACATGAATGCTAATGTTTCGCTGTAACTGCCGGGTGTGTAAGTAGCTAACTGTTCGCTAACATAGAAAGCTGAGTCTTGTGTTCACAGTTACAACAACTGATATGGGTTTAGTGACCAACAAGAAAAAACATTAATTAGTACTTTAGCTTTAGAGGTGGCAGTCCCCTCCTCTCCTTTGTAGTCTTTATGCTAAGCTAAGCAGCTGCTAGCTGTAGCTTCATATTTACCAAACAGACATGAGTGGTATCAATCTTCTCATCTAACTCTCGGCAAGAAAGCAAATATGTGTATTTTCGAAAAGTGTCCAACTCCTCCTGAAAACGTGGAGTTACAGCTGCCATTCAAACAGACTGTTGCTAAAGTGTTAAAACAAAAATCATTGTCACTCTGAACATTTTGCTCGCAGCACGACGACGTCAGACTGTGTGATTGTAACTTCTCTTTGATCCTCAGATAACTTTACAGATATTAAACCTGCTTTAGGTCAAGTGTAAATCCCGGCAGCAGATATTTGCTCAGTGACAGAAACTCTCATGATACCATTGTGCTTTTTTTTAAAAAAAAGAAAACGCCCTTTTTTTTTGTTAAACGTGTAGAATCCAAATTAATGTTTAGATTTCCTTCGCACCCTGAACACGACATGAGTTTGACCTTTAACCTTTTACGACCTTATGCATGTGACTGGTTTTCAGGACGAACCCATCACAACGTAAGTGCAATAATTAAGATGAAAAAGTCATTTTATGAATTAATACTGTAATGAAATGTAAATCATGAAAAAAAATATATCCGCATGCCTAAATGTATTGAAGTATTTATTGAAACTTCATATTTTAAATGATTTTTAAAGCGTACAAATGTAAATGTACTTTATAAGGTTTTTCTTTTTTGTTGCTTTTTTTTTGTTTCCTATCATGACATTCCTCTCTGCTTTCTATATCCCAGTTATATATTATAAATATATATTTTTTTTCCTTTCAAAATAAAATTAAGCACCAACATGTGGTCTTTGAACGCTCCTTGGTGTATGAAGACATTATTCATCAAATCAGACCAGTCAGGCTGAATCAAGTCAGTGGTGGAAAGTAACTAAGTACATTTACTCAAATACTGCACTTATGTACAATTGAGGTACTTGAGCATTTACTGTGTATGATACTTTATACTTCTAATCCACAACACATCACAGTGAAATTACATTTGTTTAACTGCAGTTTAGTTGGATTAAAAAAAAACTTAAGTAAAAAATACGCAAGTGGCTGTAAAATACTTAAGTATGATTTAGAGTGCATGATTTTTACTTGTTAACAGTATTTTTACATTGTTGTATTTGTACTTTTACTTAAGTAAAAGATCTGAATACTTCCTTCCACCTCTGTTTGCAGTACATGCGCAACACTTTACTTTAACCGCAGCTATTTAACATTTATAAGCAGTATATAAACATGATAAATGGATTATAACACACTATAATGCAGTTGTAATATAAGAACATTAAGTGTTTATTAATGTATTTGTCAACAACTATAACAGTTGTAGTAATATGAAATATGTCTTTTTAGGACGACGTTATAATTAATAAACACTTTAAAATGTCTTTATATGTGCTTAAAACTACAGAGTTTTATAAACCATTTATTAAATGTTAATAAGCTGTAAAATATAGAACATAACATGATGAGCCTGTCTGACGAAACCAGACTGTGAAAGAACAACACGACGGCGTGATTTTCATTTGGTTTTGTTTTACTATAAACTCACAATTACAATTTGTGTTTTTAAGCATGTGGTATAATCAACATTTAAAAGTCTTATTCAAATGTTTTTCTTTTCCCTTTCAAGCTGTAATATTCGTCATTTTCAACGTGATAAAGTCATTCAAGTCTCCCAAAATGTACCCGAACCAACGACAAGCCCTTAAAAAGTGTTCTTCAGGTGTCTCCCTCTCAACATCGCTGAATTTTTGGCAATAGTAAATCCCACAAAAAGAAAAAGTACCGCTTGTTAGCTACCATTGATGCATCTCTGTACCAAAGGCAACGTCAGCAAAAATTCAAATCTGTACAGGAAAAAACGTCATTTGGCAAAAGAAAAAAAAAAAGATTCTCTGCAAATCCAACCTGCGACCGGCTGCTAGAGTTTCCTTTCCTCTTGATAAATAGTTCAAAAATATTGCCAGTTTTTCCAAAAAAAAAACAAAAACCACCTCGACACCCACGAACCAGACAATGACAATAATAATAAAAAAAAAAAGATTAAGTGAAAACAAGAAAGTAAATAAAAGATCTTTGCTTTTGTACAACTTTCATCTTAATAATCATCTTCAGTAAGAGTTACGTTAGTAATAAATTAACAAAAAGGATTCAATCATTGCACTTCAAGTCGCAGAAACAGAAACAAGAAAAGGAGAAAGAAAACATCTGATTCACTCACACACACAAACTCCATTTTTACAAGTGCACTATGAATTTGTTAATTATTCTTTTAAAAAAAGTGTATAGAAAGAAAGAATAAAATCCCGCCTCGCTCGTCGTCTAAACATCTCCGAGAGAGTAAAGTTACCTGAAAGTGAGAGTGGAAAGTGTTGTTTTACCCTCTGGTGCTCCCTTTTTTGTATTGCTCATATATTGTAGAAGAATATAAGACGTCGTCCTCGCCGGCCATTTTGTTTTGACGGTCTCTCTTGTCACCCTTCAAAAGTTCAAATAACAAAACTTTAAATGGACCTCAGAGCGCAGGAGAAGCCAAACTGAGTCCTTCTGTTCGTTTGGCTGACGATGACGTGAGGAAGAGGAAAAAAAAAAAAAAAGAAGGATCACCGGCGCCGGACGCACCAAAGCGAAGCTAAAAAAAATAAAAAGCGCACGTCGTCTTTAATTAACTAATTAATTAAAGTCTTGATGATTGAAGGAACTAAATTCAACGTCTCCTCAAACAGAATGACATTCAAGAGACGAAACAAAAACAGATTCATTCAGTTTTTAAACGAGAGTCAAGAATATTCCAGAGTGGAGCGGAGGGAAGGCATGGTCCAAGCAAAGCCTCGTGAACTTGGCTTGTTTGTAAACGTGTACCGTAGCAAAACGTGTGTGTGTGTGTGTGTGTGTGTGTGTACCGTTAAATGCATAAAGTTGTGTGTAAACATACTCTTTGACAAGTATCGTATACATGTGGAAAAAACGAAAGACGAGAATTCAAGTTGTTTGACGCGTCTGCGACGACATGCAGGTGGTTTCTCCTCTGAGCGCTGGCTATGGTGGCGGTGTTGGGGTCAGCGGTGGTTTTGGTGGTGGTGGTGGTGGTCCTGGTCTCTCTAGCTGCTCTCGATGAGTTTGGCCAGCGTGTCCCTCAGTTCGGTCAGCTCGAAGATCTTGCCGTCCAGCAGCTCCAGCAGGGAGCGCAGGCTCTTGCGGAAGGCTTCCCTCTCCTGCTGGTTGCTCTCCAGACGCTGCTCCAGGTCGCTCAGCTGGGCCTCCAGCGTCTGGTTCCTCGACTCCGAGTCCTGAAACAAATGGAAATAAATTAAAAAATCACTAGACTTTGGGGCATCAAACTAGTTTTAAACTGCGGCTCTCAAACTCTTCAAACATCTTGAAATGAAGATCACTGAAAGGACCGATTTAGCAGTTGAAATTACTTATTAATTTACTCCACACGTGTCAAAACCCAGCGCCTACATTACCCACAATGCAACTCCACAGCTGACAGTTCTGTCAGAGACTCGGGTGTGTTATGCTAGTAGCGGCTAACGTAGTCTGGAGCCTCTAACCTTAATAACCTAAATTAAGTACCGCTGAAACGATTAGTCGACGTCACGACGTTCCAGCTTCTCAAGCGTGGCGATTTGCTGCTTTTCCTTTAAATGATTTTAATATATTTGATTTAATTAATTGTTAATAATGCTGAGGTTTGGACTGTTTGTCACTTTGGGCTCTGGGTTCAGAATTGTTATAAACCAAACAATCGATCGATTAATGGAGAAAATAATCGGAAGATTAATAATCATTAGTTGATAGTTCAAAAATGAGCTCCACCTCAACCAACTACAACAGTAAAATCCTGCTTTGACATTAAACACGAGTACTTTTAATACTTTTAGTACGTTATCCTGATTCTACTTACATACTTTTAAGTAACATTTTTAATGCAGGACTTGTACAGGAGTATTTTTCCAGTGTGGTATTAGTACTTTTACACGAGTAAAGGATCTGAACACGTCACTCACCTGTAGTTTCTGTGTCAGGGACTCTTTCTGAGACTGGAACTCGTTGGCACTCTCCACCTCTGCTTTAAGTCTCTCTAACTCCTGCAGGTGATCACAGAGGGTGTAAATATTAAGATCAAATAAGACTGCGTACATGTAGTACTTCTCAGTACACAGACGAGCGGAACTCCTCGTACCTCCTCCTTGGACCTCAGAGCCGACTCCAGCTCTTCTATCGTTTGGTTGAGTTCAGTCTTTTGGGATTTGATCACCGTCGTTTGGCCGCTCACACACTCCAGCTCCGTCACCTGGAGCACAAACAGCCGCAAACCTTCAAAAACTTCATCACAACGTGGTAAAAAAACACGTCCAACAAATCAGGTCGTTGTATTTGTGAGCTGGTACCCGTTTGTGTAGCCTCTCCGCCTCCTCCTGATAGGCCGCCAGCTGCTGTTTCCACTGTTTCACGTTGGCCGTGGACTCGAGCAGAGCCGCTGTCAGCTTGGCGTTGTTCCCCTTCAGAGCCGCCAGCTCCGCCTCCCAGTGCTTATTGATGCTGGTTGAACTGGGATGTGACAAAGAGACAGTGGTGGAAGAAGTATTCACATCCAGTAGAAATACCATCATCTAAAGATACTTCAGTAACTATAGCCGTCAGGTCAATGTAATGAAGTAAAAAGTACAATGTTTGCTTCTGTATTGCAGTGGAATAGAAGTATAAAGTAGCAGTAAAAATATAGAAATACTCAAGATAAAGTAGAAGTATGTCAAAACTGTAATTAAGTATTGTACTTGAGTAAATGTAAATTTAAAGTAAGGAAGAATTTCTTTATGTACAATGAAGATTTACTGGTAAATAGAAGAATAGATACATTTTATATATATAAATATTTAAGTGTGCACATGTGTGAATACATGTATATGTTTAGGTGTTAATGTACGTATCTGTACATGCGCGTGTGCACGTGCATGAATATAGATTCAAATGTGTGAAATCATTTTCCCTTTTCTTTTCTAATTGATTATATAAACACACTATACTTTGATGTATTATTTATTGTTTACTATGACCCCTTTTATCCCTTAATTTAAGCTTAATTTATTAGAACTCTGTAAACTATCAGTATGAATCGATAAAAAGTATTAAAAACACTAAGTGGAAAAGTTATTGGTTTGTTTTTATCTCGTGTGGCTTCACCTCATCTGTACGTCACTTTGGACAAAAGCATCTCCCAAATGAATTCATGTAACTACGAGTTCACGTTGACCAACAACAAGCGAACCAGCAGAAAACCAGTTTTAGTAAACGGTCTTGATGTGAGTCCCTGAAACTTAAAACTGAACGAAAGGCTTCCTGAGGAGCCGCTGCCTCTCAGGCGTCAGATCTGTCGTTGTCGTCGTCTACCCATAATCCCCCTCACGCTCTGAGGCTGTTTACTGTAATGAATACTCACACTGCCCTGAACTGAAGGAAGTACTCACATCGTTAACTCAAGTACAAGTAGAAATAGAAAGAAAATAGAATGAAAGTAGTAATTAGAGGAAGACGATATTCGGTGATATTTGACACTTTGCTCCTTTTGTTTGTGTGTTAAATGATATTTGAGCAAGTCGTCGCTCTGACCTCAGGCGTCACCTGCCTCTGGTTTACCTGTGCGAGAGGGACAGTGCATTGTGGGAAAGCTCTGCTCTGGCTTCGGTGTGCTGAGGTGGGTCTGGTGTGACTCTCTCGTCGTCTGTACCGTTGATGCTCTCTGAGGTCAAAGATGACTGCAGGTCACCTGGGGCTGACTCCTGCATGGACAGAAACAGAAACATATCGTCAGAAAAGGTTTTTGTTTAAAGCAACAGCTCAACATTTCGGGGATAAAAGTTTATTTACTTTCATGCCGAGATAGGGCTAGCTTAGCTTAGCATAAAAACTGGAAACAGGGGGAAACAGCTAGCCTGACTCTCTCCAAAAAGGTAACAAAATCCACCTTCTGTACCAGCTCACTGATCAATACATGGTAATCGGTGAGCTTTCTGTTATCTTTGGACAGAGCCAGGCTAGCTGCTTCCAGTCTTTATGCTAAGCTAGGCTAACTGGCTGGAGCTACATATTTAATGTACAGATATGCGATCGATCTTCTCATTTTACTCTCAGCAAGAAGGCAAACAAGCGTATTTCCCAAAAGGCTGAACTATTCCTTTAAATTTGGATTATGAGACACAACAAATGTGTTTATGATTTCAATGCTCTCAAAAATTAACAGGATTTTCTGCTAAAATCTCTGAATTATGAGCCTTTTGATCATTACTCTGAAGTAAACACCAGACACAGGTGTTGTCTCTCTGTATCAATCCATTTATTTATTTCTTTTACGTCCTTGTGCCCGAGCTGCAGGGTTTTAACATTACAGTGCAGATTTAAAAGCTCTGGAGCTCAGAAACATTTCACATTTCAGTGATTTCAGAACTCTGACTCCATTTTTCTGAATACACCACGTCCCCTTTTAATTTATCCACATATAATCGTTGTCATTTGTGATTGGCAGCCGCTCAAACATCCCTAATTATAGCTGACTGTCACTTTTTGAGAGCACTGGAGGGTCGTCTGTGGGAGGTTTATGAGGGAGAGACGGGGTTCCTCTGGTTGTTAGTCTGACATTATGACGATAGGCGAGGTTGTTAAAGACTGATGACAGGGTTCTCCCGAAAAAGAAAGACTGGCTTATCAAACCAAAACAATGACAACAATGTCTGGGCAAAAATTGGTCAAATACATCATGTCGCTCACACTGTTTTTTTACTGAAGGGAGTTTGAATCATTAACTGGGGGAGAAAATGGGGGAAAAAAAGGGCCATCAGAGTCATGAAAATGATTCTTTCCACTTCTTTTTACCTTCTTTTTAACAGGTTTCTTGACTGACAACACATTCCTTTTTACAGCGCCACCCTGAGGAGGAATCATTCAGGGGAGAGCAGAGGAGGTAAAACAAGCCACCAGGTGTTAGCTTAGCGGCTAATAATAAAACATAAACGTGCTACATCAAGATTTGCCACGTGGTACATGATAACATCAATATATAATGAGCGGTGATTCATACAAGTTGGCTTTGGTGTCGCATGGGGCTTGTTAATGACATATTAACATTGAATTAACATGGATTCTGAATGGAAAACGTACTCCACTGTAAAACAAATTAAACCAGAAGTAAACCAGAGTTTATGAGGAGCTCAAGATGAAGAGTTTTTGTGCCTTAAACTGTGCAGAAAGTAACACGTGGAAAATCTCAAGAAGGAACCCTCCCTGTTAGCTCAGGCAGAATTAGCTATTAGCATCTAGGGATCTGGTCAGAGCCTTGGATTTTAATAAAGCAGGAAAACAGCAGGAATGTATGCTAACGGGGGTTCTTTGCTTTTAACTCCTGTTGCCTGATGATGTTTTGGGACACAAACACAGGTAATTTTTTACTACTTTGCAAAGCCTCGGTTAGCATTATCAACGCTACTAGCTGCCATTTCTGACTAGAAATCCATTTGTCATGTTAGCTGGCTTAGAGCTGACAGGTGCGGGGATGAGTGCCACGTACAAATTTACCCCTAAAAAGTACCGTGTACAAAGCGTGCACTGCTGGAAAGGTGGTGATAGTGTTCGTTACCTGAGAGGGAGTGCTGGTGAGCTCCATCTTCTCCTGAGACTTCTCCTTGGCTAACCGCGCCGCCTCCTTGAACTCAGCAAATTTCTCTGCAAACTAAAAACAACAGGAGCAAGTAATACTACAGAAACAACAACAACAACAAGTTCCCGTTTTTGAGAGAACATAAATCTTGTCTCTTGTGGGCCTGAGTCTGGTGTTCTCACCTTGGCCAGGTTGCTCTCAGACGAGAAGCCGAGGCCGTACACAGTGTTCGCCCGGCTGTCGGCCCACTGCCCAAACTTCTGCGATGTCTTGGTGAAGGTCATGTTGGGGGTGATGGTGCTGTTGATAATGGCCTGGAGGACAAAACACACGTGACTGAACGTTCAAGAGGTGAAAATATATATTGTTTGTTACAGTTATAGCTGTAAGTGGGAACGGCTGCCTTTGGATGCCTGATATCTACTGGGACTCTGTGATGTGAGTGCATGTGTGTGAGTGCGTGCGTGCGTGCGTGCGTGCGTGCGTGCGTGCGTGCGTGTGTGTGTGTGTGTGTGTGTGTGTCTTCTATGGACGTGGGTTTGTATTCCCACTGTTTGGTAAACAGGAAGCAGTCAATGAGGAGTTCTGGAGTGAGTCCAACTGACTGTAATGTTATTGATCAGTGTGGGAGGCCTGGCAGGCAGGGCTGAAAGAGAGAGGCGAGCACAGATGGTTAGGAGAAAAAAATTCAAATTTACTGTCATGAAGCCTTTAATATTCACTGTTTATTCTTGAGCAGTTCAAAAGAAATCTCAACTCAAGGTCCACTTTTCTGACGCTTTCGACCACATCACACAGTTCTCATCAGCAGATTTACTTTGCTTATTTGCCATGAAACTGTAGATGTTCAAGCTTCCCATGTTTGTGAGCACCTCCAGGACTTCTCATCCACTCTTGAGGAAACAGCAGCTGAAAGCGTGGTCGAAAGCTCCAGAACAAGCGAGTAAGTGGACCTTTAGTTGAGATTGATGGACAGCGAAACACTGCTTTTCAGCCTGGTGTTTATGTTAACATGTGAGTAGCTCAACTCTGTCAGTTATTACATATATAAACTGTCATAAAAAAGCTGACAGGAAATCACAATTCTGGACTAAATTTCCTCACAAATTAACAAAGTTATTGTGAAACAAAGCAAGTGGGGACTCCATGTGTGTCAGAGAAGACATGTTGTTGTTTACAAGAAGTTCGCAGTGAAGAGAGGGATTTGCAAATACCAAAATGGGGAGAAATAGGCTTCATAAAAAATTTAAAGTACAAAAAGCTTGAAAATGCAGTCGAAACTGTGGATCAACTGAAAACTGGCAAAAGTGTTAATGTGCAGTCATAAAGATAAAAAACGTGACTTTCATGACAGTAAGTCAGGTTGTAAATGTAATATTGTATAGAAGTCAACTCTGGGACCCAGAACTAGACGTAAACCTCCAAAAATAAATTCACATTTAGTTAAAAAACCCTTGTTTCTCATGGAGGTGTTTGAGTATTTACAGTAGTGTAGTACAGTGGGTACTGTGGGTCAGGACCACCACAAGATGAATTTGAGGTGTTGCGAGACAATTGACAGAAGAAAAACATATTTATGTTAAACAAATACATAATATATTTAAGGGAGGGTCTAGGGGTTCACAACTTTAAACTGGTTTAGAAAATCCACTGCCATCTTTTGTATTTCAAAACACATTTTAAAAAACTTTTTTTCTCACTTCTGGAATTTGGAGAGAAACCCAACCAGACAGATTTGTCTTTGTGTGACATCTGTCTCTGTTTGTTTACTTTTTCTTCAACTTATTGTTGTCTGAATAATAACGTCCTCCAGCACCAGCCCACCCAATCTCTGCTATTTCCAGCAGAACACAGCAAAACCTGCTGGTTCAACAACAGCAGGCTCTTACATAACTATGCTAACTCCACCCCTGCACCTCTCTCAAGACGAAAATAATCACTGCCACATAGATATGACAGGCCCGACCGCCCCTTCACCGCTTCAGCACAGAGAGGCCAGGCCGAGGCAAACAAGTCAGACAGGAGAAGTTCAAGCAAATTATTATTTTGGGGGTGATAATTTGTGTATTCATACAATATTTAAAAACAATGTTGTGATGATGTTATATGTTAGGAATGTATCTACAAATCCTAGTGGTTAGCAAGTGACATTTTACCACAAAAACAAATCTTAGTTCTGTCCGGAAAAGTTACGTTAAGGGGAAGAAACATCACGCAGACATAAATAAACAAACACTGCTCTGAATGCTTTATACACGACACACACCTTAGATCCATCCAGACTGATGATTCGATATACATTCCTGGTATTGTCGAAGAAGTAGGAGACTGTGACAGCATGTTTACTGGTGGGAACCCAATTCTTCTTGGTGCTTGGGTCGATCTGGAAGACGTGGGCCCGTGTACTGAAGATGGGCTGCTCTCTGTGCAGAGAAAGGAAAAAAACAGATGGAATAATCAGTATCTGGTGAAAGGCCTCAACTCTGAGGTTAAGCTATAATATGTGGTGTGTGTAACTGAACACGAAAAACAGGATTTGGTTTCACCAAAATAGATAAAACAGTTTATGTGTGTGTGACAAACACTTTAGCTTTGGTCACCACTGCTGCCACATCAAGGAGACATAGACTGATACTAAAAGACAAAAAAAACAAGACTTAGAGCCATGCTAACATGCTAACACAGTGCGGCTGTACTTGGACACAGTGGTGCTTTGAGCTAAATGCTAACGTTAGCAGATAATGTTTACCATGTTCATCACCTTAGTTCAGTGTGTTAGCATGCTAACATGCACTAATTAGCATTAAACACAAATGTCCATCTGTACTGAACAAATTAAAATTTTGACCTGATGATGGCGCTAACCTAGAATTCATCCTAAGGGGAACATGAATATCTGTACCAAGATATTTCACTAAAAAACAGAAATGTCATCCTCATGGTGGCGCTAGAGGAAACATTGGGAGATCACCTAAATTAGTGGGCTTCAACCTGAGAGGAACATGAATGTCATCCAATAGTTGTGGGGACCAAAATGGTGGACCGACATTGCCATTCCTAGCGCCACGCTGCTAGCATGGCTAAAAGACACGTGTGTGAAAAAAGCTCCACATCAAATATCAAACACTGTCCTGCCAAAGAAAGGAAGTGGAAGTATCGAGGAACGTGATGAATCAGTGGAAGGTGAGAGAAACAGCTTCCCAGCACATCCATAATTAACGGGTCTGCTGTGTTGCTGCACTACCAGTGACCGGACGAGGACGAAAAAAAAAAACACCCACAAGGCACTTCACACTCAGAACAAGTGTGTTTATGTACAAATGTACAAGTGTTACACACGTGTACACAAGTCTCCCTCTTCACATGTTGGCAAAGTGGCACACGAGGGCAGGCATCAAACATTTTAAATTCTCTTTATATTCGCAAAATCAAATATTAAAACGTGCTTCATAATATAGACTTTCAGCCAAAGCACAAATAAACCCGATCGCTTCATTACTTTGAGTTAATGAACCTCTGCAGTCATGATGAAGGGGCGATGAAGGCAGAGTCATTAAAAGTGATTTATGTTCAAAATAAAGCCTCATGGAAGCTTGATATAATAATGCCATACAAACAATCATAATGCTAAGACTTAGGCGACCTAAAGGCTATTTACTCTGCTAGAACAATGTGGCTTCACACTCATGTATTTTGGGGGTGACGGAAAATCAGTATCAGAAGAAGAAACAGGTTTATTGCCAAGTGGGTTTTCACATACAAGGAATTCGCTTTGGTATTGTGATGCAAAACATCCAATAAAACATGAGAAAAGAAAAAAAAAAGTACTGCAAAAGTCAAGAATCATAAATATAAAATAGAAATATGGAAATATCTCTGTTTTATAATGTAAAGATGGGAATGTATGGGTAGAGCTGAAAGTGATATTAGTGATAGTGATGTTCAGGAATTCTCAGGCAGTGGCTGGACATTGTTGAAGAGATATATACGATATGGAAAGACTCTGCTTTAAAACCCCCTCACAAAGTCACTACTAAAACTTTTGTATAAAGACTGAGATATTTCAAGTTGTATCAGTATGTTTAAAACCTCACTGACACTAAGTTTGAAGTTTCTTCTGTGTTAACAAAATTAGTGATGAAGCCTCATGAAGCTTTCTTTCTATTCCCTTCAAGACTGTGGCCACAGCATTACTACACCGCTCTGATTTTAATGGTTTTCGTCTCATATGTGTGAGACGAAAGAAAGGTCAAAGAAGCCTGCATGTTATTATTAAATCTGTTATTCTTTGGTTCAGAGGTGCTGCATTAAATATAGATGCTATTGTGAAACATGTTATTCAATTTCAATTCAATTCAATTCAATATCTTATATAATATATAATATATTGATATCGGGTGGAAATGCTCTTATGATATTGTCTTTCTATAGTGAATCATCACCATATTTCTCGATTATTCTCATCTCTTTTTATCCCACTTATGGACGTATCACATAGTTTAACTACAAAACTTTTAAAACTGTCAAACTACATGAAGCTCCGTCTGAAGCACCAGTGACGTTTGAAGCTTCGGACATCATCACGCAATATAATGTATGTTGAAAGACTCTGCGGCTTTTAATAATTACCACTGGAGTTGATGGGGGAAAACAGAAAAGAATAACAGTAAAAAGTTAAGGAAAAGAAACACTGAATGAGAAACTCAGAATATAACCTGGATGCAGGAGAGGAATGAGACGGAGAGAGCATCTTTCTTGAAACCTAATGCCTTGTGTGGGCAGTTAAGATTAAAATCAAGCAGGAATGATGCTTTTTTTTTTTTTTTTAAAGCAGCAAAAGAGAGGGCAGATATGCTAATTTGCTTCTACTTTTAATATAACAGAGCTGAACAATGCCGCAGAGCCCACACAGACATGGGCAACCATCATCGCCCTGTGAGTACAGCAACTGTACAGTTTCAGAGATGATGAGGGACCCAAGACGCTGTATGTTGGCGGCAAAGGTGTAAAAGTAAAGGCTCTACATGCCTCTCTTCAATGCTGCGCCAGCTCCAGAGCAACTTGCATGACAAAGCAGAGGTTAGACTCATTAAAAACACAGCAGGTCGATCAGCTGACAAGATCATGGGGGTTCAGGTCGATGCTGTGGAGAGAATTGGTACGGTTCCATATTTGTTTGGCAGCTGCAGCTGTGGAAACACTGCCAGTGTTTTGCTGTCACTCGTTTAATTTTGAACAGCACTTTCACCTGTCACAGAGGCAGCTCAAAGTGACATGTGCGAATGATTTAGCTGGAAGAAAGCAGCAGGATGTTATATTTGAGTGTGTGCAGGCCGGACCCGAGCAGCAGAACGAACACTGATGTAGAGACAGTGAAGTGAGGCAACAACGCCAAAAGGTGACCTGGAAGCACCTGTGCCAACATACAGAGATCAGCAGGCTCTGGGCGGCTTCCAAACATTGCTATGGATTTAAAGCTCCCAGGGTCTTGGATTAAAAGCAAAACAAGACATAACTGTCTGGGTGTACCTGATCTGAACGCTCATGGAAATCCACAAGAAACTAGAAACAGATCTGGACATGTACAGACTCTGTTTGGAACAGATTGTAAAAAATGTTTATTATGAAAATGGACAATTACATTTGTGTTACTACCTTAAAAACAAGAATATACACAGACTATGCTTCAACTTTCTCATCTAAATGCTCCTTTAAAAACTGAACAAATTGTAATCAAATTTCAATATATAACAATAACAAAGATTCTGCACATGTAAACACACATTTAAGCTAAATGGAATATATAATGTATGTAATGTAATGTATAATGTTTACCATGTTCAGCATCTTAATTTAGCATGTTAGCACGGTAATATTCGCTGATTAGCATGAAACACAAAGTACAGCTGAGGATGATGGGAATTAGTTTTGCAGGTATTTGATCATACACCAAAGTATTGGACACTTTGACCTGATGGTAGTCTAGACGAAAAGCCAGAGGACCACCAAAGTTATTATACTTCATTCCACAAACGTCAACCTCATGGTGGCGTAAGAGGAAAAGTCAGAGGATCAGTAAAGTCAGTAGGATTCGTCTTCTGAGGACCATGAAATGCCATTAAATTTCATGCAAATCCAACCAACAAATGTTGAGATACTTCAGTTTGGACCAAAGTGCCATCCCTAGAGCTGATAGCATTACTAAAAAAAGTCATGCAGATAGTGACGTCTATAAAAGGTCTTGGTTACCTTATCTGAAAAAAACATATCTGAAACAGCCATCAAAATGTAAAACAGGTATCTAAAATGCAAAGCATCTGCTGCACCGAGTCACGGATAACTGAGATCCTCTTTCAGGCACCTCTGTCACTCTGGACAACCGGACAAAAACAAACAGAGTGCTCTTGATCCTTAAATCGAGAGCTTCTGTAATGCAACATTTAGGCAGTCTATCAGCCACTAAAGTAAGACAAAAACATTTTATTTTAAATCTTAAATCTGTGTGTAGCTAGCCATACAATCTCCTGGTTGTATGAACAACAACAAAAAAGGACACACAGCCGCCCTTTCTCTTCAACATTAGTAACAAAAAACTGTCTCTTTATCTCGACACTGGGCTTATTTAATGTAAGATGTCTTGTCTGCCAGTCTTCCAGGAAAAGCAGATTTGATTGCTTGGCTGGGAGCTGCCGAGTGTCCCAGGTCTCCTCTGGGACACAGTGATTGTTCCCCTCTCCGGGAACCTCTCGTCATGTCTCGCTGCGTTAATTAAGTCAGCAGAGCGGCAGATGTTATTTAAGGATAGACACGGTTAATCAGAGAGGTGGTGGTGCTGGTGGTGGTAATGGGAGGGTGTGTGCACGGGATTCACACCAGCTCCAACAGGCTGGCGGCTCAACGGTGGAGAATATAGTATATGTATGTTAAATATGTAGTGTATTTATGTAGTACAGTAGAGTGGTGAGTAGATTGATACCAAGAAAGGAGATGAGGTGTCTGACACATAACTGTCTCTCTGTTGGACTGTTTCACATAAAATATTTATATTTTAATATATAATTATACTATACAAATACTATACTATCTATTAAGTTATTCTATAGTACTACATTTCAAATTGTATCATATTTTATATATATGTTAATTTGTTATACTGTTTTATTACATAGTGTACTACATCATATTTCTATTTTACAACACAGGTCGTGGGTACTGTGTGTATGTATACTGCTGAGTTTAATTGCTCTTGCATAGTTCCTGTTTTTATTTCCATTCTTAGTTTACATACTTTTCTCTATTTATCTCTTCTTATTTTACTTGCAGTGCACTAAATACATTTGCCTTTGCTGTGGAGGTTTCGTGTGATCATCATGAAGACATTGTACTTCCTCTGACATGATTTGCTTACAGATGTTATTTATCAGGACATGTTCGAGACAGGCTATTATGTAAAATAAGACAGGAGAGGCTGGTAAACTGCCCCGTCCCCTTAGTTACTGTTGCTATGCCAGGCAAGATTACAATGATAACAGTGGCAGACTTTTAATTCAAATTCAGAGTAATTCGTTTCTCATCTCTGCTGATTTTGCCGGCTATTATCAACCGTAGCTTGCTAAGTAATTAAGCTAACGTTAGCGTCGTCAATTGGTTGAATCGCTGACTTTCTAATGTTTCCAGCTGACTTGTGTTAAATCAAGCGTGCACATGATGACTACATACAAGATATTGTGCTAAAAGCCTGAGGCTAAAGCTGCAAGTTCCAGGCAAAAAGTTAGCATCCTCACCAGTTGATGATCCATGTAGAAGACATGGAAATAAAGTTTTTGTATTGCAGCGTAGACATAGTTAGTCCTAGCATTATAGTAGTAAAGTATGTTGAAGAAAACTCTTAAGATCAGAGTCTTGTTTCATTCTAACATAACCCTGTTTGGCTACTTAGCATACGAGGACAAGCAAGACGTTGTTCAATTGTGTTTTCCCTTTTAATGCTACAAGAGAAAAGGCTTTTAGGATGAGCACTAACTGGTGTGTTTGGAGAATGTAACGCTGTCTTGGATAACAAGTTTGGCTCAGGTTGCTGGAACTTAACTTCCCCAAATCCAAGAAAGAGCAGAACAGAGCTGCGTACGTTACTCCAAAAACTCTTGATAGCATCCAGGAAAAACAATTATCCAGAGATCGAGAGGTATTTGTCACATTTAAAGACTTCGGTAAATTGCACAGTAAACAGCACAGAATTGGAAATCAATTCACAGATATCCAACTGTTCTTTTCAGGAAACAAGAAACAGGAATTAAGATGCCCAGTTGTATGCAGAGCGGCACATACAGGATCCTGTTAGGTTGAAATTCAAAAAACAAATGATTTGATGAGTAAATGATATTTCCTATGTATGTAGAAGACACTGAAAAGGGAAAAAGAAGAAACTGAATTCAGCCAACTGCAAATGAACTTGGAAACTAAGTAATTCAATCTGGAAATTACTTTGTATTTTTTGATGGTTTTAGTAAAACAAAATACTGTTTTTGTATCATTTTAAATGGAGGCTAGACTAAATTAAGTCACTACTTTCATTTGACTGTTCATTTCTTCAAAACAATGTCAGAGTCTCAATTACACTGTCATTTTTAAGGGTGTTGAAGTGGGTGCACTGACTGAGTTTTAGCCAGTTATTTTATATTTCAGGGTGTCATTAGTCTGACAGCGTGGCCTAGATCAAAATCTGGCCCTGTGGTGTGCGTCTCTATGAGAGTGTGTGGCGATTGTTAGCCCATAATCCCTTTTCACAATGAAGCGTACTGTGGCATTCGAGTCTCAATGACAAGTGCTTTGACAGAGGAATCTGGCCGCAGATGTTATCAAATCAGCAATTCTCCACTTAACAACCAGCAGAAGACACACACAGACACCAGTGTTTGCGTACTGGGAAACAAAGACGTGCGCTGTCTGTGACTAAAAGGGTAATGTGTTCAGATTATCTTCTAACTATGTACAGTGTGTTCTTTATAAGGACATTGGGCCATTGATGCCACATTCATCCTCACACCAACTTGGATTCAGGGGATTTCTGGATATCGTTATTTGTGACAGTCAAATGTTCCCAATTTATTATGAAGTTTGTCCTCTGTCTGTCTTAGTATTTCTTTTTATAACCTTCCTGATTCATAGATTAAATTGTTTGGTGTATTAAACATCCAAAAATAGGGAAGAATGCCCACGACAATTTCCCAGAGCTCAAGGAGACGTCATGAAATGTCTTGTTTTGTCTGACCAACAGTCCAGCAGGCAAATATATTAAATTTATAATTTAATAAAACAAATAAAAGGAGTAAATCCTCACACTTGTTTAGGATGCTTCAGTCCCAATTTTCAATGACATATGTCACTTTGAAATTATGACGCTCTGAAAATTACAGCTGCAACTAACAATTATTTTCATTATCGCTTAATCGGTTCATTTTCTCGATTAAGTGATATATCATAAAAGTAAGAGAGTCCAAAATATAAACAATATTTAGTTTAGTATCATAAAAGACAAAGGAAACCAGCAAATATTCACATTTGAGAAGCTGGAACAAGTTAATTTTTGACATTTTTGTTTTAAAAAAATATTTAAATCAATTATCAAAATAGTTGCAGTTTAATCTTCTGTCAACTGACAAATCAATTCCCTCCTTATTTCATTTTATTCTCATTTCAGTGCCTTCCTATAAACTACTCTTCACACAATTAAAAGCCATATTAATTCATGTTACCATTATAAAATAGTAAACACTCATCGCTCATGCTGTATATGAAGGAATACACCAGGAACAAACAAAATAATCGAAAACTAAAACAAGAGAAAACTCCACTGTGTCAGAGCACGGACAGCTGCAGTCTGTGCTCGCTAGACGCAGGAAAAATAACCCTGCATTACTAACTTAGCTGCTGCGTCGTCATGGCAACAGCCATGTGACTCAGGGCCCGGTCATGAGCCGTGAACATCCTCCAAACTGTCCCTCTCCTTCCCACATGCTCCCTCGCCCAATCCGATCCCCGTGTCCCTGTCGGTTAACCCACTCGCAGAGGGAGGCGTCAGGGGCTTGGCAAGGCACAACCTCCAGTTTAAAAACACCCATATGCCGTTCACCACCGGGTTCAGAGCTTTCAGCAGCAGACAGAAAACACTGTGTTTATGTTCATGTGCAAAGATGATTTTGGCTGACACTTCCTCGCAGTTTCTCAGGACACAGCGATGCTCTGACAGCTGAAGCCCTGCGTCTTTTTCACTGGCTTCACATTGGGTGTAATAAGTAAAAACAAACAAAAAAAAAGTTACACTCTGTCCTCGTTTCTCTTTTCAAATCTCTTCTCCTTGACCTCCAGGGAAAATATAATAAAGGCCAAAAAGAGAAGTGAAAGAGAAACGGTAAGACGTTATGAAAAGACAAACATAGTGCTAAGAAAACCCAACTGACAACCGTGTGTCATATTTGAAATTAGGGCTGCAACTAACAATTTCTTCATTATCGATTTATCTGTTTTATTTTATCTTTTAATCTATTAGTCATTTGGTCCATAGAATGTCAGTTAAGTAAATTACCCAGCTATATTTAGTCCTGTCAGCAAGTAAAAGTAAAAAATAAATTGGTAGAAATTATCTGTCGCCTTATGCAGTCTAGTCATAACAGGTGTCAAAATAAGACTAAGTTATCGCATGTAATGTGCTCATAATAATATCTCCTACCTCGTCATATTTACATTCCTGTGACAGAAGTCAGTCACTGTTAGGGGTGGGGAAAAAAACAGCATAGTTTTGTGATATTTTGCAAAGCAATATTGTATAATTACATGGACGACAAATATCGATCTTACAAATTATTAATATTGCAAATGCATAGTTGTGCATGCGGCATGTATGACAATGTTGGTCAGTCTGTCTGCTTGACAATAAAAATGACTGAAGTGAGATGAACAGACTGAAATCTTATTAGATAAAACCAATTTGCAGTTGAAAAAAGGTAATAAAATCCTGAATGGTGGGCCTGAATCCCACCCCTAGTCACTGTGCTACCAAAACATGTATCTGAACTCTGACCTATCGGCCTCGCCAGTAAAGTGGAAAATATTGCCGGGACATTGTTTTATTCAGAAGTGCCAAGTTTCAGGAGGACAGCTTGTTTACAACCATCTATTATACAAGAACTGAAGCTCCAGTACTTGTTGGAACAGTGAAGTCTGACTTGCTAATTAAAGGGTAAGTGCACACACAGGACATGCTCTCTTTCTGTGTCTGAGGAATTGGATTGTTGACTGGATTATAACCATTGGCCTTGAGAATTACAGAGGATGTGCTTTGCATGAGGTGGTAAGCAGTTCACCCCCCCCTCCTGCCCCCCCCCCCCCCTCTCAACCACAATATGACAACAAACCAATCCCATGCTACATCATCTGCTTTCATCTGGAGTAAGAACTAGGTCGCTCTTGATCAGGAGAATCACCATACATCTGCAGGTTCAGCTACATGCATTACAAGAGCCAAGTGCAGGAGAGATCATTATTGTCTGGTGGGGATTTAAGTAGGTTTGCTTTCCATTTGGCAGCAAAATAAATACTCTTTTAATCCACATTTTCGAATGGAACAGACAGGAAAAAAAAAACAATAATGCACATCTTACTTTCATCCCTTTTAAAATCACATTGTACTAAAATATGCAACTGTCTGAGCTCTGATACTTGACCTGTCATCAGTTCAGAAACAGTAGCCTGCTTCATTACATCCTAATCTGTTGGCTTCAGTAATCTAAAAGGTCAGTGTATGGAGGCTGGGAGTGGATATAATGATGGACAGCTACTTCCATCAGCAGTGTATGGATTAGTGTTGTATCTCTGGGGCAGTTTGCAAGGGCCAAGCTTTCTTTTTTTTTTTTAGTATTTTAAAGTACTGCCAAGGTGATAAGAGATGACAGGAGTTCTTCATACAGTTAGCCATGGGGTTGTTAGCTAGCAGTGTTTGGCAGCTGAGACTTGTGGTACCCTGTTTCAAACCCACAAATAACAAAGTCAGTGATACCCTGGACATGTCGAGTGAGAGCTGGAGCTTGACATTTCAAGTTAACTAGCTACATACCCCATTTTTGCTGGATTTGGTGGCTTGAGTTGAGTAGAAAATGATCCTCCTCTCTGTGGTCTCTTGAGGGCGGTGTGAACAGGCTTGGAGGCTAGCTTCAGCTTTTGATCCGCTCTCTCTCTCTCGCTCTCTCCCCAACTAAAGCCGCTCTGGTTGTTGTGACTTGACGGCCGGCGGAGCCACGGTGCTGTGTTCAGTCCGACATGGCTTCGTGGTGTTGTTGCCATGCCCTTGAGTGCATTTTGGTGGGGGTGTTGGTTTCACCTAAGCAAGTCTGTGCATGCATGATGAGCGAGAACTGACAGCAACACGGGCGCTAGTAGTTGGTCGCTACCGTTAGCTAGCTTAAATAAAACTCCTCACTTAAACACAAGCGGGGGGGGGGATTATCGAGTTAAACTCGGGGCGAGACTGACAGGAGAAGCAGTGTCACTTTAAACCAAATTAAGCTTGGGATGTTGCCTGTTTAAATACAATGTGAAAAATGTCGAAAGACACAAACAAAAATGTAGTCTCACCGGTAAAATAATGTTAGCGCGCAGTCCCTAAATAAGCTAGCTTTATCCATCCGTTGCTAGCTTGCTGTGATTACTCCGTTGGCTGCTGCTGGCTGGTGTGTGAGAGAGGACAACACTGAAATATGAGCAGCGGTGGACTGACTGGTACTTTTAGAGAAATTTATCCTCAGCCGAAAAAAAAAACCCCCCCTCAACACTCAAACCCTCAATCTCAATAAGCCGACTGTTCATAAATCCCCAGTTTCAGTCGCTGGCTTTTTCTCGCCGTCCGATGTGCCATGAAATTCCTTCAACCAAGTGTTTTAATGCCGCAAATAAGACCTTTAACGCCGCTTGGTGATGGTGGACATCTTTCAAGAGAGAGCTTCATCTCTGCTGTTTTTGGAGCAAAGACAAAAAACACTTGGTGCATACTCCAGGCTTTGACATCCTCCTTCAAGACTACAACAGCGATGTTAACCCACAACAAAAAAAAAATGTACAGGCTAATAATGTATGTTCAGTCACTGCTAAACTTTGATTTCCTGTCTTACGGCTCACTTGTAATTTAGCCGAAGCGTTAAACCGGGATTCAAATCATGTCAAAATATGATGCTGATGCTCCGTCGGCCGGTTCATCCTCTCTCTCTCTCAGCCCGCATCTCATTCATTTGCTCGGCTCCATCCTCCGCGGCTGCTCTGTGGGGAGCATTAAACTGACGACGTCATCACGTCACCTTTGACGTAATTGGCAATAAAGTGTTTCCTCACATCCGGTGTGGCTGTATTAAAAGTTGTATATTTCGTAGTATAAGACACAGAAATATGGTAAAGACAGGAGTAGTGGTCTTTCTGTATTCAGATCCTTTACTTCAGTAAAAGTACTAATACTAATACACACTGTGAAAATACTCCACTACAAGTAAGAGTCTTGCTTTGAAAATTCTAAAGTATCAACAGTAAAAGTACTCATTCTGCAGTAAAATGATCACTTTCAGTGTTTTACTTTTAGGTATGATGTTTGTGCTGCATTAATGGATTAATGGGTAGTAATGGGCTGCAGATGTTTATGTGAGAACCACGTATCTCTAAAAAGTAAAGTTTTCACGAGTTCCAGGAAAAATAAATAGTTCATTTAGCTACATAAAAAAGGGTTAATATTCTAAATCACAGCAGCAAAAGGAGTAAGTTTATAACAACAGTGAACATACAGGTACACATTATATGCTTCTGATGATTGCCATCTTGTGGACAGTTATTGGTATAGCCAGTACTGAAGCATACAGATACTTTACTTATGTTAAAGCAGCAATCCAAGGAGTAAAAATACTATGTAAGTAAAAGCCCTGCATTCAAAATTGTACTTCAGTAAAAGTACAGCAAATAAGAGAAAAACACCATAATGAGCACTTTTACTTTTGATACTTTAAGTAAATTTCACTGATAATACTTTTATTTTGAATGCAGGACTTTTATTTATAGCGTAGTATTTCCACAGTGTGGTATTAGTACTTTGACTTCAGTTAAGAATCTGAATACTACAAATTTGCACTTAAGTACAGTGAAGTAGATGTACTACTGTATTCCATCACTGGTGAAAAAAAACCTTGTATTAGTAAATTATTGTAATTACTGTTATATATAATGTTATTTGTAGTAACACCAAGGTCCATTAAGAAGAAAGTGTTAAACATCAGTACACCTTCACCCTACAGTTGTCAAGTTTATGATTTACAGGAGACTAGTTCGCACATGAGGACAACTTTTGCCCAGATACAACCTGTTGACTAAAAGCAAAACCCTCCCCAACTCCTCCAGTCTTTCACTTCCCACGTAGTATCCCTGTCACACTGCCAGACAGACATTAACAGGTGCGAGGTTGACAGTGTGGATGAATAGTCAAGAAAAGCTGATTTTTTTTAAATACAACATGCTGAATTTTTGTAGCACATTAGCCCATAAATATGTTGTTTTTATGATTATCTGTGTTGTTTTCCTCAGCAGTTCACTGTTAGCTGTCAAAGCTTAATATGGGATTTGTTTGATCTCTTATCAGTTGTGCACAACTAAAAACCAAAGTCAACAACATCAATATCTGCCTTTGACAGACTTACAGAGAGACTCATGACATCGGATACAGGCCACCCACAAAACATATTTAGACCTGGCAAGTAAAATAAAGCAGAGGTATTTACTTCATGCATTTTTTCACAGTTCAAGTTCAACACAGGCTACAACTAATTAACCCAGACTAACCTATTCATTGTATCTGCCAAATGCAAGGGTTCAGCCCGTGTGAACAGATGACAAATGAACCTCCCTACATGTTGCAAATGCTTCACATGAAACACTGGAAGACCAGTTTTCTATTTCAAGATTACGCTGAGCATGAAAACTCAACTCCAGCACGCCTGCTTAGAATGTGATCAACAGAGCAGCGCTGAGTTGTGGCGAGAGGCTAGAAGCAAACTCATCAAGATATTACAACAATGGATTCTTTTGATTTGGCACGGTCAGATATGGACGCCGAGATGACGGCGTTGACACCTGAAGATGTTGCTGAACAAAACCTCGATGCCGGCGATGATGTGGAGAACCTTCGAAACAGGTACAAATCAGTAACTGTAACTCTTGATATTGTATTCTGGACGTATTCCTGCAGCTCAGAGTCAAAGTTTTCTGTGTGATGAAGTTTTTCCATTTTCAACAAATCCCACATAGCTCAGAGGCAACCGTTTATTTCACAGTAATAAATCGGATCCACATTTTCATATTTAATATTGACAGTATATCAGTGAGGGTAGACTAAATAACAGAAACACCTCAGTTCAGTCCAACAGCACCGCAAACAGCCTCCAAAATGACCATAAGGTTGACTCTACACCTCTCTTTCAACACAGACTGAACATTATGACTTTCATGACAGGAGGATTTACTGCAGGACTGTTGTGTTAGACTACATTAGTTTTAGCTAGGTGTACCTAATAAACTGGCAACTGAGTGTAAGTGTGTTAATGTGAGAGAAGAACAGGGTAAACGTAATCAGTGAAATACTGGTAAACTATCAGTTATTGTTTTTACATATATATTTTGTTTGACGCGGAAAACAAACTAAAAACAAAGCTATCTCAACATCTAAATAATCTAATGTCAGTATATTTTTCAATCCAGTTAATCTATCTTAAAATATAATTTAAAGTAATTTGAAGCTGTTATCCGATGCTACTCCCCTTTGGCAGACTTGACTTGCTTTGCTTGACCAGATTGTTACTCCTCATTGTTCTCAAACATATTTTCATGAGCACTTCGCTTCACATACGGATATAAAGAATTAAATTTAGCAAAAAGGCAACAAAGATTGATAATCACCATTACTCACCCAAATTCCCTCTGTAGCTTTCACTTATGTTTATACAATAGTGTGAAATATTACTGTAAATTGTCTTCTAATTACAAATTCTGTCAAAGTGAGAGTTTATTTGTTAAAGCCACATTTCAAAAGCTGCACAACTAGTGAGGCAATATTGAGAATCTAACTTCATATTAAACCATTGTTTCTTAATTTCTGTCAGAGTTCGGCTCTATGGTGACACTTAATGCAGCTTAATAATATTTTCTAATTGTTTCGGGGCCCTTTACACCACTACCGACACTGTTTGTTATGTTTTTGTCTGCTAATTTACGACAGCGGGGACTTTGTGTGAATTTTTATTTACACTTGGGTAACATTTTTGTGGATGAAACTTGCCCACAAACGGAGCAGAACAGGCAGCCTTATCTAGGAATTTGGGGGCATCAATTATGTTAATTATGTTAGCTTACTCATGAACAGGTGACATTCATCTGGCTGAAACGAGCAATTTAGGACAAGTTTGTGCAGTTAAGAGGGTTTGGTCAATGTGACTTGGAAAAGTTGTACAAGCAAAAACCTCACAGAAAAAAAGGGATAGAGGATAAGAATACAAAAATGTTCTTGCATGAAGCCAAAAGGTTAAATTTTAGAGCACATGAAAAACCATGGCTTAAATGAGCTTCTGAGGACTTTATTTCTCACTGCCATATTGTTTCTCTGTTACTGTGTCCTCAGTTTACGTGAGGCCGTCCACGATGACAGCGTCCGGCCCAAGATGCAGTGCCTGATGATGGACTCTTCCTTCTCCATGGTGACTATGCAAGGCGAGGACAGCGGGATCGCATGGGAGACGACCCCTAGTCGCTGCACCACGCCATGGGCATCCGAAGCTGGAAACCCCACTGTGGATCTCAGCCCTCTGGTTGCAGTTCGTCCTGCAACCCCTGGGTCTGTTCCAGCAGGAAAGATTATATTTGTCATGGATGAGGAGCTGATGTCAAGACGGAAGAAAACTAAAGAGAGGAGTCAGAAGAGTAAAGCAGACAGACAACGAGAAGTCCTTGTAGGAAGCTCTGAGAACATCTCAGGAAGGCCGGAGTTAGTAGGAGTCTCACAGCCAAATGTGAAAACCGAAGGGGAAGGAGGCGAAGAGGAACCCAATGATCCTCTGGTAGATAAAGAGCAACGGCTTTTCAGCTTAGTGTCTGAGGGCTCTGAAATCCTCAACATTGTTGTTCCTCCAAAATTGGCTACTGTGGATGAAGAGGAGAGCAAAGAAATGGTGGACAACCTTTCTTATCTGGAGGAGAGCCTTGTTCTTAAAGCCAGTGAAGATACCCATGATTACGAGCTGGGGTTCTCAACAGCAGGATCGGGTGCAGCAGGAGGTGACAAGGTCAAGCCCTCGCCTTCCATAGGTTCCATAAGTGTAATGGATCCACCAGGGGCTCCAGTGGCAAGACATACGGTCAGAGGAGCCGCTGGCGACGTGGACTACTTTGAGGCGTTCACCTTGGTTGATGCCCAGGCTCCAGGAAGTCCTGCTGTGATCGCACAGGGACAGGTGGAACAAGAGGCGGAGGATGCCACTGAGAGCCAGGAAGCAGAGAAACCTGTGCAGTCTAAAGACGACAAAACCATCACCACCAGAACAACAACTGTGGACAATGACAAGTCAGACACAATCAGTCTGGAGGAAATCACCAGCGAGCTTCTAGATGAAGTCTTCTACGGTAGCACAGACAACTACATGAAAAATCTAGACAGAGAGGGCGGAGTGGCTCAAGGTGCGCTTCTTCAAAGGCTCCCTTCAAAACCGAGTGGTTCGACTTTGTTTGGAAGCCAAGAGGACATTCTGACTCCCATCTTTCTACCAGATGGACCTCCCAAAATTATCGACCCCATTTTGCTGGAGGAGCCCAAAGCCATGGCTTTCCTTTACACGGACCTGTACGAGGAAGCTATCGGCAGTCGGAAAAAAGAAGAGGATACAGAAAGTTTGACCTCTGAGAAGTCCTTCCACAGCAGGCATTCAGACCGGGAGGCCAGGGGATATTTAGAGAAATATGTCCTCATAGATGAGACTCCTGCAGTGGAAGTGGAATTAACTGATACAGGAAAATGCCCAGAGGAAGGTCCTCGGGTATTGTCCCAAGATTTGTATGATTTTGGCGATTTGCTGTCTGAACCTGAAAAGGGTGAGATGCCAAATTCAGAGGAGGAAGTCACAGACTTCTTCAGGTCCAGTGCTAATTCTTCTCCATGTGATATAGAGCCGTTCACTCGATCACTTGAAGAGGATGAAACCCAGTCACCTACAAAGAGTAAAGACAAGACAAACAAAAATGTCTCCATCGAGGTAGAAAAAGTGGCTGTAGCTCCACTTAGCATCTCAAGCTTCGAGTTTCCCTCAGAGGAACCTGACTGGGGAAGTACAGATGATCATCCTGCAGCCCTGGACGAGAAAGATGTCAGTGTGCATACAGATCAGAATTTGTGGAAACAAGATTCGGAAATGCAAAATCCAGTTGCCCCTCCCAGGAGAAAGGCAACATCCTCTCCTAAATCATGTCTGGATCTAACACCTCTGACTCCAGTAGATGCTATTATACAGGAAAAAGAAGAGGCTTGTGGAAAGGAACAGAGGGAGGAGGAGAAAGAGACGGCATCACCAGTAGAGACTGCAGACGAGGAAGATGGAGAGGAAACAATGCAGCCCTCCTGCAATGTTGTTCTATCCGAGAACGTGTTGGCTGCAGTGGAATCCCCTCAAACTGAAAGTCTAAAAGATAACAACAAAATAACTGTTAGAAATGCAAAACCAGCTGCAGCTGAGGAGAAAGACACTAAAACAGTAGAAGAAAAGGAAACAAGTGAGACTGAAGCAGCTACAAAACAAACTGAACCACAAGAGGCAGATACTAAGTCATCAGAATTGGCTAAAACAGAGGTTTATCCAGAGAAAGATGGAGATAGTTCAACTGTACCAACTGAACCAGCTAAAGAGAAAGCACAGTGTATAATACTTTAACTGAGCTACAGTACAGAGCCTTGCTGATGTGTCCTTACTCAAAGTCTTAAAATCACAGTAGAATTAGCCTACAATCAACTGAGATAAATTCTTAAAACTTCATATATAAAGAGTGCAAAATATACATATATATATATATATTCAGTCTAGTTTTTATAATTTGTAACCATGTATACCTGGCTGTACTCGTACTGCATGCAAAAATCGAATCCAAATCTTGTCTGAAACACTTTCACATTGATCAAATATCCAGAGGAGGATATTTTCCTTTGTTTCTACAGGTCAATCAAGTCTCTCCGGTGCAGACAGGTGGCAATAGTACATGAATCATAGCGCGTTTGAAGGGAGAGGTTTGGGTCACGAGTGTGAATAAAAAGGTTTAGAGTGAGAGTGCATGTGTCGGTGTCTGTGTGATGTTAGGGTGGATCGTCAGCTATAAATAAGCCTCCCCGGCTGCTAACCTGACACCTCGTCTCAACGAGGAGTCTGTGTACCATGCACTTTCTTGTAAACAGTCAAAGAAATTGTGTAATATGTGCAATGAAAATGTGCATATCATTCATGCACTCACTTTTATTTTTGACAGATTACCTATACCTTATAATCCTTTGTTTAATTAAAACATTTTAACTGTGTGCACCTGTTCTTACATTTTCCACACCAAATATCAGGCTAAACACTGGATCATGACCGTGGAGAGATGCTCTTTAGCCAGTCAAAAAGGGAACAGGCAGTATTTAACCTGCACATGTGGTCATTAAAGCAGCTTTATGGCAAGCATTATTTGCAGATACTGCTGCCTTTAGGCCTGAATCCAGTGGTCAGATCTGGAGCTCAGCAGTGATCCCACGATGACCTTGAAAAGGAGACTGAAAAAACCCAGATATGCATTCATACATGCATAAATGTGGTACAAAGTAAAGGCGCAGGATTCAGTGCATCCTGTTATGGACCTGTTATCATTAGGTTACATGGGCTTTGGCGACACGTAGTGTCACATATGAGGATTTTCCTATTTACTAAGTTTTACAATCACATTTCTTTCCCTCCACATCGACAGGTGGCAGCTGTGAGTTAATAGCTTTCTATTAACTTACTAAAACCAGTCTCAGGTCATAGAAGCACAGCAGATAGAGCGGATATGCCAATTCACATGGCTAATAAGCATGTATATTTCCCCAAAACTGCTGCTATGGAAACGACTATTACAATTAAGATGCAAGTACTTGACAAATTAAGATAACTCCAAGATTGCCTGCCTGATTTTAAAGCTAAGTGGCATTTAGCTAGCTCTATCCTACATCTTTGTAGCGTTAGCTGTGAATGTAGCTGCTACTTTAGCACAAAATGACTGGGGATAATTATAAAACAAGAAAGAAAACAACTTAACCAAATTTAGTAAAGGAAATCACTTTCTATTAAATTAATTAGCTACATACCCCTGGACTAAGTAAACCGCTTCTCAGGCTTTCTAGTTGGTCTATTTCTATGCCCGACGTCGCTCGTCGGCGCTGTGTTTGACTACTTGGCTAAATTAGCTTTTTGCTAACGCGATGGACAATGTCCCCGGTTTTTGCTCGTCAGTGACTTCTGAAGAAAACGGACCAGAAACCTCCGACAGCTCCTCGATGGAAGATGGATTAGTCGACGCTTTTGGCGACCTGGCTGCCCTTCCGGTCGAGGTTGGCGAGAGAAGACCGACGTGTTTACGGTGCCGGTGAGCTGAATTAAAGTGAAGCTAATGCTAGCTAGCCAAGTTAGAGTGGTTGGACCAGGCAGGAAAGAAACCCTTCGCCTCCCCCCTCTCCTCCTCCTACTCCTCGAGTAACTGGCATGCTTTTATAAGGGAACAGATTTATGTCGTGACAGAAAAGCTCAAGACCAGCTGAAACTGAGAGAGATCATGGGGCTAGGCTGGGAAGTAACTGGGCAATCACAGCTTCACGTCTTCAACTTTCCTCCCATGTAGTCGCCCTCAGAAGGTGTGTCTCTGTCCTTTTCTTCCACCACAACCCCTGGAGGTCTCCACATGCCTGTACGTAGTGCAGCATCCTGCAGAGGTGAGTTATTAAATGCCAAACACGACACAGAGACTGTCACATTATGGATGTCTACCTCCACAATGGGATTGGTCTTTAAAACAGTAGTCAGGTGCTCATATGTCCATTGTAACTGTTCATACTGGCCATCAGCTTCCAATGTAAAAGTGATGGGGGATATAATCCACAGTCTCTGCAGCAATGCATTCAAAAGTGTACATGAAGTTAATATGAGGTTTCAGCAGTCTGAATTAGACAAATCAAGTGGATATCTTCTGAAGTTGCATTCTTTTTAGCACTAAATCTCCTCTTTTTGTTACTGTTTTGTGCACAAAAAGACGACCATGGATTTTGTCCCTCATCACTTACATTGTCCAGGTGGGATCTTGTAGTGTCCGGTATGAACAGGAGGAAGGATTACAGCAAGCAATGTAAATGTACACATGGACAGTTTTTGTTCCCCCACTTTCACAGTCTCAGTTTCATGTGCTCAATACAAACACTCAAAACAAAACTCAGATTAATAGTTAATACACTCATCTGACTCTCCTTTGAGTACACACAAATATTAAGCTCCATGAGCAGTTTGTTGAGGACTGTTTTTGCCCTGGGTTTCACCTCTCAGGCCACATACAGGTTGCCCTAAACCTACAGACACTACTCAGGGCCCATTAAATTTGATTAAAAGGTGATATATGTGATATTATTATATAGCAATTGTATTTTCTTTCTTCAGGAGAGCAGAGTACTTCGCACAGTGCCTCTACTTGCTGCCTGTTTGCCTCAAGGAAAATGCAATGTCATAGTTGGAAGAAGATTCAATGAGGAAAAGTAAGCAGTATTTCTTGTTAACACACCGATTACCCAATATCGCAGCACCATTGTCACTGAAATCTCAGATGTATTTAGTTTTGTTTCCCATCTTTTCTTCCCTCAGGCACCCAGAGCTGGCTGCAGTATGTCGGGACAGCAGAACGCTGATCCTGTACCCAGGCCCCAACTCCCAGAACCTGGAGGAGTTAGTGCAATACCAGGAAATAGGCACTGTGAAACACAATGTGATCATCATAGACGGCACCTGGAGCCAGGCCAAAAACATGTTCCTCAAAAACAGCCTGTTCCACCTGCCTAAACAGGTGTGTATACCTGTGTTATCACATTAAAAGAGGATGAGGTTAGATGCAAAGAGAAAAGGGAGGTGTTTTTTTTTTTATTAGCTTAAATCACAAGTGCCCTGTCCACCTGAGACAGTATAAATCCTCCCTTTACGCCCACTGGAGGGAAAGCTGCTTCGCCCACATGAAATGACTAATTGAAACTCAAAGCAAAATCAAAAAATGTTTCTTAAATGTGGGCAAGTGAACAGTGTGCACTTATCAGCATTTCTTCTCTCCCCCCTCATTTTCCTTGTAGCATTTAGTGTTTTGGCTAAATGCAATCATAGACCAGCTTGGTTTGGAAGTATTTTGGAGTATTTTGGAAAAGATCCTCTCAATTTATTGGCAACTGCCAATGCAGATTTCTCTTTGGCGGCTTTAATGTTGTTCTCATGCATCTATTTGAATGATATTAGAATATTTTAGTTTTAGGATTATAACTTTAATCCATTTACATGTCAACAGAGAGATAATGCCACACTACCGATCACCTCTGCTTTGGTTTACCAGGTCCAGCTCAACAGGACTCTGTCCAGTCAGTATGTGATCCGCACACAACCCTCCAACATCTGCCTGTCCACGCTGGAATGTGCTGCTGTCGCTCTGTCCACCCTGGAGCAGAACGACAACATCCAAGAGGTGATGAAATAATTCTGATTATTGTATGTGAGAGTGTCCGTCTTCTGTGCTGTTTTGTTCCTCAGACATGAACGGTTAAGCTTGCATTAACTGACTTTTTGGCCACTTGGGAGCAGCAGAAGCAACACTGACATACTGTGTTATGATCTTTTAAGTTTATATGGCAAACAGTTGCCTATTTACAGAGAAACATTATCATTCATTTGGAGTTGTGTGTCCGTCCTCCTGATGAAGTCCAATATTCAATCTCCTATTGCCTCTTTTTTTGGGGGGGCTCTACCAACTCCTGAAGGGCTCTTTAGCTGCTAAATGCTCCGCTATGTTCACCAGTTTATCACTAACTTAGTCTGTCTGCTGTTGAGGCTGATGAGAGCTGTTAGACTGAACCAAAACAGTTAAGTCGCAGGCCGTAAAAAGAAAAAAAATAAGCCAAAAGACCCTAAAATGCGCCCCAGAGCTGAGAGGAACTGCAGATTTGGGTAAATCTCTGTAGGTTCATTACTACAAACGATCCCTTTCACATTCATGTAGTAACTTGATCCATTGTTAATTCTAGCAATTACACACGGACAAGAACAAACAGAGGTTCCAATGGAAATTAAATATATTTCTTGAGTTGTTCATCACTCCTCCCTTCTTCATCTATTTGTCCAGGTTCTGCTGAGGCCCCTGAAAGCCCTGTGCTCCTTCCAGCTGCAACACGGTGCTCAGATTCATCACAGCAAGGAGCATCTACTGAAGAACGGCATGTATGACAAACCCATGCCCAAGAACAAACGCAAGATAAAGAGGATGGAGAAACTCGTCACTGACCACAACATCTGTCCGAGATGAGGGAGAGACTGGGGAGACGAACAGAGCTCGACTCATCTCACTATGCACAGCTGTCTACGCTGCACAGGACTGTATCATCAGGGCAGCTTGTGGCAGCATCAGGGTTCAGACATGGAAACCACTGGACTTATTTGGAGTTTTCCTTTTCTTTTTTTTATAGATAATTGCTGTATGCTGGTAAATGTAATTTATATATTTGTCATTCATTTTAAATAAGTTAAAGTTAAAGTTGTAGTTTAAGTGTCATGGTGTGACAATAAATCAGGTTTCATTGTTTTAAAAACAGTTTAAGTTGTTCCTCCCTGCACTTTATAAACACTGTGGTGGTTCTGTTGTGATTGGCTGCTAATGGAAGGGCTGATGTTTTTCAATAAGAAGAATATTAATTCAGATATGTTACAAAATAAAAATACCTCTAAAACCCATATTCCATGAAACTACTAGACACGAGGTCAGCATTGTTGATTATGTGAGCTGTAGTTTTTTTTTATTGTAGTTGGAGGCCTACAAGGAATTTGTATTAGCCATTACATGAAGCAATTAATGGAAAGCTGACTATATAAGGTCTTCTATGCTGTACATAACGTCTCATTTAAATATACGTGATAATCTTATTTTCGTTTTAGGTGTCTAGTGAGTATCCAATCTGCCATTTCATATGCTGAGAACAGAATTCAATGATTTATATCTGCACAAAATTTAATGTTGTAACTCAACCAGTATCAACCAGGCATGTAAAGGGAAATTTATATTTAGACATGATGGATTAACAGGGTCTCTCCAGCCATTTAGTGCCACTTTCAACTTGGTCATGTGTTTAACGATCAAATTACAGGTTGAATTAACGAGATTTACACAAGTTATCTCCTATAAAGAATAATTAAACACGTTTCAGCCGACTATGCTGTTTTGAGGTTCCTCCTAAGGAAATCTGGTAATATTTTTCTTCCATAAAATATTTTTAGAAGTGTTGATTTACTACCACCGATTGTTTTTCAGTGTATAAAAAATGTGGTCAACTGTATGCAGCAGTGAGCCCTGTTTGTCCGTATTATAATAAATATAGAATACTTCTACCCGCTGTACAGATACCAGTTACAGTTGTTATGTTTTTGCAGGTTGTCTGGCAGCTGATTAAATGGATTTTAGGGGTAAAAGAAAGTTCACAGTTCCTCGGGACCATTAAACACGGGTGGAAACAGTCTTACACATATAAGACCATATATTTATTAATTTTCAATATAATTCTTAATCGAAATGAAATGATTTGCCATCCTGAGAACAAAATGCCAGGAGTGAGTAACATACATAAAAAGTAATGTTAAAAGTACACAAAATGAAAACAAAAACAACAGGAGATAATTAAATAAAGGCATTTAAAGCTTTAAATTTAATGGCCTACAAATACTTCTCACATTATTTAAAGAAAACATTTAAAAAAATTGTATTGGTGTATTTACATTTATGAATCTTATGTCATATATTGTAATTTCCTGTCAACAGTATTTTGTAATGCCTCGAAGTTCCCTTTGGCTGAACTATTGCGCATGCGAGTTTCGCGTCGGCCCCGGTCGCTCCGCCATCTTTTTCGGCTACCCATTGTTCACTCTGGAGCTAACAGCGTTGGTAAATCAGTACATACTGCGCAATAAAATAACTTGACGGTGTCACAGGCAGCTGCCCGCGACAGTCGTGGATTTGCTCTCAGGGTTGCGACTTGTTCTCGGCCAGCAAGTTAAACAGAATGGACGATGACCTGCCCAAAACCCTGTAAGTGTGTGTGTCTGCGTTAACGTTAGCTTACCACTTGTGTTCGTCACGTAGCTAACATTCAGTGGCAGCTTATTATCCAGGGCGCTCTCCAGCCCCAAAACGTCCCTTTCTCTGGCATGGAGAGATTGGACTTAAGACTTATTTAGAAATACGACAATTGCATGTGGTTTTTGCGTAGGCTTTCGATAACACAACCTAACGCGAAGTAATAAAAACTAAACACATCGTAATGATGTAGCTAACCGTCCGTACATTCGCACACATTCCCTAATGCTAGCTAGCTAATTCCAGAAACATCTTCAGTTGACGCTTCGGTTCAAACTGCTCAAGGAAAACCCGGTGTAAAAGTTGAATTATTATGAAAACATAAGCTGTTTGGTGTGTTTAGTGTGTGCCGAATATGACGTGCAGATGTTAGTCAAATGCATTAGAGACTGCTCTAACGTTACACTGCAAGTTAGTCTGACGATATGCAGGAGAACACTACACTGCCAGCTTTTTCTATGGAGTTTGGTGTGCTATCAGCTCCATAACGTTACTCGGGCGATAGAATCACCATTACATAGGCCTAGGAACATATTTGTATGGGTTTTGTTACCAGTAAGCTTGTTAAATGTTGACATAGGCTAATGCTGATGTTAATTTGGGTTATTTTTGTTACCAGGGTAAGATTGACTTAATTCTATTTAAAGCCAGCAGCGATGTAAGGACAAGGTCAGTAGCTGAGATTTCAGTAATGTTAGTTGTCCCTAGCTGTACTCGGTTTGGCTGAGGAGCTGATTATTTAATGCTACATAATCATGTGCCATGAACGGCCTTGAGACTTAATTATCTTGAGATATTTGCATTTATTTGAATGTTGAAGGTTGACTTGAAATCCACATATTACTGAGTGCTTGTATCAGTTTTTTTGATTATAACAGCATCCGGTTATATTATAGGGAGGCTTAATACAAAGCTGGGCTGAATTGTCAGTTGTGTAAATATGGATTTTTAAAATGCTATTGTAGATGAATGTTACAACCCAAAAACACTACTGAAAAATGAAGCAACTTAACACTGTTGTGGCAAACAGATTCAAGCACAATTAAGAAAAATGAGGCAAGCTACTATTATCTTTCCAAATAAATCTAGGGAGGCAACCAGCCCTATACCTAGTGATGTAGACCGATCTATAAATCCTGTCCGGTCCCAGAGCCACTGATCGAGTGTTAACAAGTCACAGACTTTGGATGATGTTTATCTCCCAGGCTGGATTTTCATATAGTCACCATAGTAATAGATGGAGGAAAAGCTTGCCCCTGCTTCAGCACCCACGGAGGTTGTCAAATCTTAATTAGCACTGTCTCTGTCTTCTGTCCATTGTTTCTTTTGTGCATTTGTATCTAGGTATGTGGGAAATCTGTCCAGGGACGTGACAGAGGCCCTCATCTTGGAGTTGTTTGGCCAGATTGGACCCTGCAAGAGCTGTAAAATGATAGTAGATGTGAGTTCGTTTGCCATCTTCCTTTTTCTTATGTTGTTGTTTCCCTCTTTCCTGAGAAAATACTTTGAGAACATGTCCCTTCGGCAGTAATATCCAAGGACAACTGTTGAGAACTGAGAATTCATACATAAACACGTTGCTTCCCACCCTCGTGATATGATTTAGACGTCATCACCTCCAATAATTCATCTTGTTGAACTATTTTTACTTTGTCAAGTAGTATTGCAGCTTCCCATTTTAATGCTAAATGATGATGTCATTATATATACTAAGACCTGTGTAATAGCCACAGTGGCATGGAGTCAGTGAAGTCCAACTGAAATTAAATAACATTTGTGTCCACTACATCTGCTCTTTAAATTACTTGTCCTGTGTTTCTCCTTTTGAAGAAAAAATCAGAAAGTTTTTAGTTTTGCATTAATTTGACAGAATACAGTTCCTCTATCCGTCTACGTAGATGGTGACATTACTCGATAGAGCCAATCAAATCTTGCGTAAAGCAGTAACTTCAGCTTTTCTATCATAGACGGCACGGATGGTCACACTGAACCGGACACTGTAGCTCGTTAGCTAGTTAGCTGCTCAGCTGCAGCTCATTAAAAACAGTATGTAAACTTACCAGCAAATGTCATTTCAGTTCGGTTAGATGCTGGTGTGGTCCTCACTCTTCAATACCACTAACTACATGGTACCAATAACATGTACCCTACAGCGCAAGTTTGTTTACTTTAACTCTCGTTCCCCTGCCGTGGTTCAGCCGGCCAGCTGCTGTCAATCAAACACCGACATGCCCGTCCAGCCGGCTGAGACGAAAAGGAGTATTTCTGACATTTCCCCTCAAAAAAAAGTTTTTTAATTGTTAATTATAAAAAAACTAATGACTAAATGTGATTTCAGCTGTACTTTAATATTTGTGTTTCCTGTCCACTCCAGACAGCAGGTCACGATCCGTACTGCTTTGTGGAGTTCTATGAGCATAGACATGCCACTGCCACAATTGCAGCCATGAATGGTCGGAAAATACTGGGTAAGGTAAGCTATCATATCTCCTGGGTGAGTCGACTGAGGCAAGGCTGGGTGGGCAGGGTCGAAGTGAAGCGGCTGGGAAAAGCTTCTTCTTGTTCTTATCTTGATGAATCTTATCTCCCTGCCCTGTTCCTGTTCCTGCTCCACTTAATTTGTTTTATTCCCACGTGCACATTATTCTTCTGTGCACAATCTGACCAATGACCGGGGTGGGAACACCAGACACTGATCTCTGTAACCTTACTGCTGTAAAGTATCAGAATCTTAAAAAAAGCGTTTGCTTTTGTTTGTAATTGTTTCCTGGTTTCTTGTTTTCTCGTGGTATTAACACAAGTTAGTAGATCCATCAAGTGATTGCCAAGGATTCAAAACATGAAAGCCAGGGTGGATAGTATTTAGCTTTTATGTGTTTTTGTACCTCACAGTAGTAGGTTTAGGAGGCTAAAAGATTGTATTTATGTATATTTTTGCCTTTTCAATTCAGTGTAGGACTTTTTTTACAACATTCAGACTGATGCGGCTTATTAAATATTGACACTGTTTATGATTTAACTTAGACCCATGTACAGGCACTGAAGATATTAATACTTCATAAGTATTTATTTTGGCAATATTGGCATCATCCCATAATATCTGATCTGTGCAACAATATAAGTTTGTGCACACACAAAATAGTTTTCTGTTTTTTAATCAACTCACGCCATCGTTTAGTGGGCTGCAACAACTGATTGTTTTCATTATCAGTTAATCTGTTGATTATTTTCTCGATTAATTGATTGTTTGGTCTATAAAATGTCAAATAGTGAAAAAGCTCAAGTTGACATACTCCGGTGTTTTGTTTTGTCTGACCAACGCCAAAGAATATTTAGTTTAATATTAAAATGTGTTTTATATAGAACCAGCAAATATCCACATTGGAGAAGCTGGATTTTTTTTGTTGTTGCCATTTTTACTTAAAAAAAGGACCAAAGTGCTGTTGAGTTTTTTTATTGTCACTTCATGCACCATTGCTGTCTCTGTTTTTGATCAAGGTTTTCGTTAAGTGTGTATGAATTGATTTAACATGGCCCTGCTGTGTAATCATGCTACCTGTAACATCTTTAACTGATGCTCTTCTGTGCCCCTACGTCTTTACTGCTTATGTGTTCTTTTTGCAAAGTTATTTCCACATAGAATCCACATAAGAGCAACTTCAAGAGAAATACATTCAGTTGAAAATATTTTATCCTCAACAGGTATTGAAGGACCATTTGAGGAGTATAACAAGTTCGTAAAAATCACTTGTTTGTAAGTCCCTTGTTATTTGGACCTTACTTCCTACAGTTTTGCTCCAAATTTTTACTAGACTGAGACTGAAATGTTCCTGATTAATGAAGGTGAAATCTTAATATCCCTTTATATTCTCCACTGTATTTTACTGTTTTTTATTAATTAATGCAAAGGTATGTAAAATTAGATAATAACAATGGATAAATCAATTTGTAGTGGTGGTTTAAGAACCAAAGTGTGGCGTACAGAGACCACCTTATTAAAACAAGTTCTCAATCACAAAGTAAAACTGGTGTGTGACAAAAACCTCTAATAAAAGAAAAAGCACCTTCCTCTCTTCTGCGAGCATACGTCACTTCTCACCTTTCTCCTCTTCCTCGCTCTCGACTTCTGTCTCTCTTGCAGGAGGTCAAGGTCAACTGGGCCACGACGCCAACCAGCCAAAAGAAAGACACGAGCAGTGAGTTTCTCAAGGTTACGTGGTTATACTCGGTGTACAGGGGAATGAAATGTGTGGGTTTCCATCCACCTGTGCGTGTTTTCATGTTGTGCATAAAATATCCTGAGTGGAAAAGTGCAATAGAAACAGATTCCGTGAATAAATCATGAAAAGAAAAAAAACATCAGATCTGCGTGGCGCGATGAGGAGGCTGTAACCTTCCTCACATTAATACATGAAACAAACAGAAATGCCTTATTTCATCATGGTTTCTACTTTATTTCCCCCACAATTTGAGGTTTGATTGGAGCTCTTTTAATCACGTCATCTCGTTACACCCTCTTCTACAATGGTATGATGGGACCCGACTGGAGCATTAGCGCCACCTACTGTTTATCTTGATGAACTAATTCCTGATATTCGGATAACAGCAGTGGATGGAAACGCGCATAAATTAGCATTTATTTCCCAGATTTTCTGAAAATTCGGTTACAATGTTTTGCTACATTTGGATGGAAACCTACAAAGTACAAAAAAGTAAAGTGCAATGAATGAAAAGTGCCATCACACATGTAAGGGTGTGCCTCATTTCATTAATTCATTAATATAAGTAAAAATATAACATGAATAACTGCAACAATAAAATAGAAGACATAAAAAATGGCAACAGGAATTCTTCGTTGGAAGTTCTTAGTCAGGTATTGAATGTTTTAATCATTTAATTGTTACTAACAGAAACCCTTATATCATACTATCTCTGTTTTTGCTGTGTTGAATTATTGTTTGTATGAACTACAATGTGAATGTATGTATATTTTTTTTTTAGGTCACTTCCACGTCTTTGTTGGAGATCTAAGTCCTGAAATTACCACAGATGACATAAAAGCAGCTTTTGCTCCATTTGGGAAAATATCGTAAGTGTATTCTCGTTATTAGTCTGTGTAACTCTACATTTTTCTAAATGTCAACAAATCCCATGAAAACGCCCAAAACAAGCGATGCGTTAAGGCTGTGAAGGCGTAAATGTTAAAAAACTGTTTACAGATGCATAGTAAAAAAATGACTCTGTAATTTCCTAAAACAGTGGACACTGTAGGTTTTATCAAGCACTACTCAAATAATAGTAATTTTTTGGGGGCTGCTGTTTGTGGCGGATGAATCCACATTCGGTGCTCTAGTGAGTATTTCCGGCAGTTGCATTATCCTTTAAAGTCTTAAAAGTCTGATCCCTGCATTCGGTCATGGTCATGAATAATAAAATTGATTTCTGGACTAACAGTTTGTTGTATTCGTCCTCAGGGATTGTCGAGTGGTGAAAGACATGGCCACAGGTAAATCTAAAGGCTATGGCTTTGTCTCCTTCTTCAACAAATGGGTAAGTGTGCCAGTAACGCCCATGTGTTAGAGGACTGAGAAAACATTAGTAGGTCCTGATTGTTGACTTGTTTTTGAAGCCAGGGTTTACAGTCAGATGTTTTTGAGTTTGCATGTTTCCTCTGTGTAATCAGGATGCAGAGAACGCCATACAGCAGATGGGGGGACAGTGGTTGGGAGGCAGGCAGATCCGAACCAACTGGGCCACAAGGAAGCCTGCTCCTAAAACTACAAACGAAAGTAAGATCACAGTAATTCTATTACACACTGTTGTCTCTTCTAGTTATATCTTTGCATTTTTATGATGGCGGTGTCGGTTGGTCGCTCCATCGCGTCGGTCCAGACTGAAATACCTCAACATCTATCGGATGGATTGACACTCCCATCAGCCTCAGCTGTACTGTGTGTTTAGTGATAATTAGCAAATGTTGGCATGCTAACATACTAAACAAAGATGGTGAACATGGTAAACATCAGCATGCTAACATGGTCATTGTAAGAATGTAACATGTTAGCATTGGACACAAAGTACAGCCTCACAGACCCGCTAGCATGGAAAATCCACACATCCACATACAGTAATCTTAATAGAGAAATATTCTGAGAAAATATGACAAATCACACAATAACTGTTGTAACTTTTTCCTTTAGCAACCAACACCAAGCAGCTATCTTTTGATGAGGTGGTCAACCAGTCCAGCCCCAGCAACTGCACCGTCTACTGCGGCGGAGTCACAACAGGTCTCACAGGTGAGTCGTTGCTTGTCTTTAAGATGAAGGTGCAGCTTTAGAAGCACTACTTGCACATGGAATATATTAACAGTTTTATTTTTTTATTTTTTTATTTCTATGTAGAGCAAACTATGAGACAGACCTTCTCACCTTTCGGCCAAATAATGGAAATACGTGTTTTCCCAGACAAAGGCTACTCATTTGTGAGGTAAGTTGACCGTCTGATCGACCCGTCGGCCATTTATTTGATGCAACGAAGGCTTCGCTGTCACACGTGAGCCTCTGTTATGTGGAGGATGACTTGATATTGAACAGCTCTTTTCTGTATGCAGGTTCAACTCCCATGAAGCAGCAGCTCATGCCATTGTTTCTGTCAATGGCACATCCATAGAGGGCTATGTTGTTAAGTGTTACTGGGGCAAAGAAACAACAGACATAGTTAGCCCCATTCAGCAGGTACAGATGCCACAGGTATGCTCCAGGATTATCCCCATTACAAAATATAGTTTGTTTACGATCATCACCTGGTGTCCCTGGTGGTGGACCGCTGCAGTTCTTGGTCTTTCGACTGTATGGTGTCGGTGCAATGTGACACTCTGCCTCCTAAAATATTCTTCTGTATGTCAGCAGAACACGGTGAGCTTCGCAGCGCAGCCCTACAGTCAGTGGGGTCAGTGGTACAGCAACACGCAGCAGATTGGTCAGTATGTGCCCAATGGATGGCAGGTGCCGAGCTATGGAGTCTATGGACAGACCTGGGATCAGCAGGGCTACAAGTGAGTACCAGCAACAGTTGGAAGGTTGGCCTTTTTTTCGTTACTGGATATATATTTTCTCAATTTTGGTTAACATTTGCGCTACATTTGGATGGGAACCTAGCTTGTGTCCTCTCTGCTTTGTCTCTTCGTCTTTTAATTTGAATTTTTCTAACTAACATTGTTTCTGTCTGCCGTTTCAGTCATTTACATGCTGGTGCCGGATGGACTGGTGTGGGCGCTGTGAGCAACGGGGGCATGGTGGAGCCTGGGCAGGGAGTCAACGGGACGGTGCTGACCAACCAGGCTGGCATGAGCACTGCTGGCTACCACACCCACTGATCACTGACCACAGTAGCCCTCTCTTAAGTCTCTGAGGCCACAAGGATGATACTCTGCTGGGGGGAAAGGAGCACATTAGATGTGCTCTCTCTGTTACCACACAAAGTTATTCTGTTAGTGAGGCTGGAACGCCATTTTATCAACCTTACCAGCCCATAACCTCACCCACTGCCCAAATCTGCAAGTGTAAAGAAAACAACCCACTCCAGAACACTTAAAAAAACAAAAACAAAAACAAAAAAAACAGCTACTGCTAATGCACCTTGCATTCCTGGGCCCATTTTATTGTTTGGCGTATATTTTTGTAATGCCTGCAGACAACTGGCCAAATGTAAATTATATGACCGTGTCAAGATATTTCTAGCACAGCCACATTTTAGTTTAAAAGGTAGATTTGTTCAGCTAATTAAATATCTAGTAAAACACCAGGTTTTGTTTGTTTTCAGCCCCTCAGAGCCAAAGAGCAAGGGCAGAATTTTATACCAATGTTCAACAATCATACAGGGAGAAGAAGCTGCCAGCTCAATAGTCCCTCGTAATCCAATGTATTGAGTAAAGGGTTTTTATTTCTTCTCAGTTGGAAACCTCCTGCTCTCACTGTTCTGCTCTGTCCACCTTGTTACTGAAGTGAAATACGAGTCCAAGCGAGTTCTCAGGGTGTTGTCGAGTCATTCTGTGAAACGTAGGAAATCACTGAGTAGAAGAAGTAGGCAGGTTGAGGGAAAGTGGACACCACAAATCAAGTAAAAACAAATTTCAGCGCTCCTTCACGTCATCTCCCGGAACGAACTGAATCCAGTCTGTGGATAACAAACGTGTGTGTGCGCTCGCGTGTGTGTGCATGAACTGATGCTTTTACACACAAGACAACGTCCAGTTCATCGTCCCCCTGAAACAGAAAGGACTGCGCCCATCTCTCTCTTTTTCTTTCTTTTTTTTTTTTTTTTCTTTGAGCAACTTTAAAATGCTGACATTGTATAAAGAGCTTTTTGCCTTTTTCTTTTGTGTTTAATTTCGGGACTGTCTTATAAAGAAATGTTGCAGTGACACCATCGAATCATGTGACACGTGAGACCTTTTTATGTTTGTTTATAAAGCATTAAGTGGCTGTCAACTGTCAACTTTATTTTTTAAATTAGATTTTCAATATCTCAAATAAACCAATTGCAGGGATTACTGCCACTCTTATCTTACTTATAGGCAGACAAATATTGCACAAATACTTAAGGTTATCTTTTCACACAATTTGAAATACTAGGGGTTTTTTTTTTTTTTATGTTTTTTGCATTCCACTTTTTTTGTAATTTCCTTTTAGAAGTCCGTTTTATGTAACAGTCTGTTCAAATGTACTGAATCTGTATAAAGACAACATGTTCATTAAGGAAGCCTGCTAGCTTCTGGTTGGGGGGTAATGGCTTCCAGAAACAGCTGTTTGACCGTAGCATCCCTGTCCAGTGCTGGTCCGTGTACAGTAGAGGCAGTGCAACATTTGATTCTTCCAGAGGCTTGGAGGACGAGCAGCATTGCCATGCAATGCAAAAGCCTTTCGATTGACAAGTAAAAGATAATTTAAGTTATTCTGTTGTAAACCTAAATAACGATTGTTTTTATAGATTAAGAAACAACCTTATGAGGATCAGATTTTTGCACTGTGGCCACCATCGTTTTTAATATAGTTGGGAAAATCCATTGTGTTGCCTTATTATCAGTGAGTTACTTTTAATTTAACCAAAAATCATCCAAGAGTAGGCGGTGCCTAAGAATGTTTTCAACCTATGTTTTGGCAAGAGAAGTTCTGTTGATGCTTCAGTAACATGGTTTGAGTTTTTGCTTTGTCCCATTAAAATGCTGATGCTTAAAACAGCTCCCATTTACACTGTTTGAATCGTATCTTTAAAACCAGGCTGACCGTGTAGCGTAGAGAACGGAGGGTTTGTCTAAACGTCCCTTATTGTGGTTGACTTTTATTTACAGCACGCTGCTGTAGAGGCACAACAGTCTTGACCATGTAATGCACTCGGAAGTGTGCGGATTTAATTGTTCTGTTATTTTCTCTTAGGTCTCTAAAAGTTGCCTAGTAAACAACTGAGGTCAGCCTCAAAACCCAAAATCTTTTTAAAAGTTTCTGCCGCTGGATAGTAGCTATTAATACTTTTAAATAGTACTTCTTTAGTCTGAATATGTGAATATTGTGAATATTTTTAGTAATTATCTGAGATTGATTTTTGTATATATATAAGTAAAGGTCCTGCATTCAAAATCTTAAGTAAAAGTATTGGCATTAAAATATATCCGCTATGCACAGAAATTTAAATAAGAATAGAATATAAACAAAACAGGCAATACAATAGAACAAACTATAAAAAGAAGAAATGAAAAAACATACAAAAACATAATATACAATATGTGTAGTCTAATCTCAGTGTAATAAGAGTATTTAAAATGGCAGTGCAAATAGAAAGACTTTGTTGTAGTGAGAATGATGGAAGTGGTATGGTAATGTGCAAAACCAGCATAACAGAAATTAGAATATAAATTATTAATGTTAAATATAACTAGTAACTAATGTTGGCAAATTAATGTAGTGGATTAAAAAGCACCACATTGGCTTCCAAAAGGTATTGGATTAGTATAAAGTAGCACAAAATGGAAATAATCAAATTATTAATAATCAAGTAGCCTACAGTACTGAGTAAATGTACTTATATTCCACTCCTGTGTGATCCAATAAAAAAATTTACATTACTTCTTTTAAAAGGCGAAAATCGACAAGAAAAACCGCGTAAAAACTAATCTCGACTCAAGCATCCGCCCGCCAATATACATGAACTACACTTCCCGTGATTCAGCGCGCCCAGAGAGCCCGCCCCTACTTTTTTTACCCACGTGATCGCCTCCGACCAATTGGGAGTGTCGTTACAGGCGCAATGCGGTTGTCGGGATGTAAGGAGGAATGGCGACGGTCGAGACGGTTTGGGAGGCCAGAGCAGAGCCGAACGTGACCAAACAGAAGCGGATCTCAGGTAGTTTAAACAATCGCTTTAGGAAACACACACACACACACACGGATCGATCATGTGGGACTCAGGTGGTGTTTTCTACAGCGAGGTGGAGCCGCAGTTTAACACAGAACATCATACATCTGAAGCAGGATGCAGTTACAAAGCATTTTAACTGGTACAGTGTTGTCAAATTGTTAGCAAAACTTCAGAAGGCATTAAATAAAGTTTAATATTGTTATTTTGATTTTGTAAGAAAAAAATATTTTTTTATTCATGATGCATTGCATTGTTTTATATGTCTTGTATTATGTGTCTCTGTTGCATGTTTTTGAATAGTTGCATTAATGTTTTTTTTTACTAACATCAATATTATTTTTTATTATTGTTCTGCATGCTTATAACTCTCAATAACTTTGTAATTTTAATCTTATATTCTGTTTTTAGAGTGACTTTGTAACATCTGTCCAGGGACTACAGATGAAAAATAGCCTTTTGGCTAACTCTGGCGGGGCTCATCCCTCATGTTCCTCAGGGTCCTGTGTCTCTTGATATACACTAACACAGTAAGAGATTAATAGAGGGCTATCTTTGCGGTTCAATTTGCAAAAGAACGAAGGGAAACGGACCTTTCCAATGCAGTTTGAATGGTAAAAATCCATTCTGCCACTGTGGAGATGCAGAAGAAAACTGTCTTGCTTACAAATCAATCAACATATTGACCCAGGGAAACAATGAACATTTGGCCTAAGGACAAAACCTTTCTGAGAACATAAAACCCTTTGAGAAGTCTCCTCTTTGTGTCATATTAAGAGTATATATGGAGCTGGGCATCATAGATGTGCTCTCCTGTGGTGCATTTACATCAGTGTTTATTAATGTGCACTGTTAAATAAACCAATAAATTAACACCTTTTCCTGTAATCACCTCAGATATTTATGTTTCTTTTCCCCTCTTTTGTTAAGGTTTGACTCCCCTCACCTCCAGCTAAAGTCTTAGCGATAGAGAGTCCCAAAATGGAAACTGAAGTAACGGTGTCCTCCTCATCGAGCGTGGTCTCATCCTCCGCCCCGCAGATTTCGCCCGCCCAGGCCAACCTGGCTTCAAAACAGAGAGACAGCAGAAAGACCACAACCACAACTCCCGCCTTCCTCTCCAACCTGGGCAGGGCCACCTTACGGGGCATTCGCAAGTGTCCACAGTGTGGCGTCTACAACGGCACCCGCGGGCTCAGCTGCAAGAACAAGGCCTGTGGGATCTCCCTCAGGAACGCTTCGGCAGCGGGCAGGAACAGCAAGAAATGTGCAGTGGAGGTGGTGAAAGTGATAATAGACAGCGAGGAGAGAGGGGGGAAAGAGCGTGAGGGAGGAGGAGGAGGAGGTGGAGGAGTGCAGGTGTTTTCAGTGTGTCATAGAGGAAGAGGAGCCACAGCTACGCAGCTGGGCTTCGTTGAACTAGTTCCCACTGATACTGCAATAGCAACGGGCGACGGGGCCACCCTGCTCACCCGCATCAACCTGGGCCGCTGCTTTTTGCCTTCTTGCAGGCAGGGTCAAAGGTCAAATCAGAGCGAGTCAGAATCAGCAGTTGCCAGTTCCAAACAGTCATCTGACAGCCTCTGCATCCACATCAAGCAAGCCATAGAGTGTCGGAGCCGCGCGACGCCGCTCACCTTGAAGAGCTCCGTCTTGGAGGGTTTGCAGGCCTCCATTCAAGCCAGGGAGGAGCTGTGGAGGCTGGCCACAGAGTCTCCAGGGCCCCTGGTGCAGCGCGTTGCAAAAGACACCCTGGTGGTGAAGTGCCACACAGACTCCCAGCATCCTCTGGGGCTGCTGCATCTCACTGTAAGTGCAGGTGGACTGTCTGAGGTTTTAAAGAGCGAGAGACGGAGCAGAGAGCAGCAGCATGCCGTTTTCCACTGTGCCTGTCAGGTCAGCAGCAGCAGGAGAAACAAACCGGGGGTCGATGGAGCAGGAGGATCCGCTAACTCTCATCCTCCGGCCGCCTCGGACGCATCGCAGCCCTGCCTTCACTTCTACGCCTGTGTGTGTGCCTTTGCAAGCGATGAGAAACTGGCTTCAGAGTTTGCTGCTTTTATCAACTACACCCCCAGTGGTACAGTAACCGAGCCTGGTTTTTATGTCAGTTTCACCCTGTTTAAAAGGAATAGTTTGACATTTTGGAAAATGCACACACGGAGATTCGAGTTTCCACTGGTTTCCTGACAACCTTCAGGATTTCCCCGCTAAGAAATTATCCAGAATATAATCCCTGAAAACCATAATTTTTCTTCAGTCTTTCTCATTTTTTCCCCACTCAGGCCACTTTCAGACAAAACATGAAGTTGGCACATACATTCAGTTACCACTTTATTAGATGCACCTAGCTAGAGCTAATGCAGTCTAATACAACAGTCCTGCAGTAAATCCGCCCTTCATGATGGGATGTTTAATTTTTGTTTAAATAGTTTTAGAGAGGTGTTTCTACCCTCATTGATATAAATGGGTTTATAATATAGCATCAATTTAATTATATTAAATAGGTCAACTTTAACAGTCATATGATGTATAATAATATATACTGAGTGTATTTATACCTACCTCACCCTCATAGAGTCCTAGTCCTTATCTTTACATTAAGGTCCCAAATATTAATTAACAAACATGAAAAAGAAAAACAACCAAAGCAAACATTAATAACATCAGTGACTATAATTCAAATAATCCACAGGCTCCAGTTGGAGGGAAAACACAGCCAGGCTAACTGTTTCCCCCTGTTTCCAGTCTTTAAGCTAAGCTAATTGTCTCGTGGCCCCTACTTTCAGCAAGAAAGCAAATTCCCTAATGTCAAACTATTCCTTTAATAAATATTCCTGTAAACATGTATTTTCTCCGTGTTTTTCCTGTCAGGTGCGCAGCAAAACGCTTCCGGTCGAGTAATTAGTCCCAGCGAGAAGCCTCTGCAACAGGCCGAACCCGTCAACTCTCACCACAGAACAAAGAAACTTCGCCTGGATGAATCTCTCTCTGGTGCTTTCATCGTAACACTTCCTGACAGATTTATTACAAGCATTTATCACTCGTTAATGCAGGATGATTCTCCAAAGCATGTTTGTCTGAATCTTCCATTGTCCTCCCTTCTCTTTCTATCTGTATCTTTCCCAACCTGTCGTTCTTTAATTTCCTGCCTCTGTGGAGCCCCCTCAGTGGCCTCTCCCTCTGGGGTGGGGAAAGAGGGAGTGCCAGCCTCCGGCCTGAGGAAAGCCGGTCAGAGGAAAGCCCCTGGTGCTGGTGGTCTGAAGGCTCCAGGTGCTGCCTGCCTCCCTGCCTCTCTCCTCTCTGCCTTTTCATCTTTCTGCTGCCTAAATCTATCTATGTTAAAGAGCCTTACATCGTCTTAGACATCTGTCTCTATCTTCATCATCCCTCTGTCTAATCCTGCAGCACTAATCCTGATCCACTATTGAAAAGAACAGGGTCGCACTGTAGTGGAGCATATTTTAACATTTAATTTGTGACTGGTAAACCATTTCCAGGATTTTCAATTAAGTTTGCAGACTTAAATGGTCCACCTAGAAACAAAGCAGATAATGTGTAATGAATGAATGAATGAATGAATGAATGAGTGTTTGTTGTGTTACTTGATCCTCTAATCTGTGTGTGCATGTCGTCTCAGGGAGTACCCAGGTTGTAGATGAGCGCACAGTGGCGATGGGCTTCCACCAGTGGCTGGCCAGCGTCACAGAGAGGATCCACCAGACAATGCACTACCAGTTTGATGGTAAAGCTGAAGCTTGTTCAGTGACATTTTGGGAATTACGCTTATTTGCTTTCTTGCCGAGAGTTAGATGAGAAGATCGATACCACTCTCAGGACTGCAGGTTAAATGGGAAGCTACAGCCAGCAGCTGGTTAGCTTAGCTTAGCATAAAGACTGGGACCAGCTAGCCTGGCTCTGTCCAATGATAACAAAATCCACCTACCAGCACATTTAAAGCTCGCTAATCAACATGTCATATTTCATCTGTTGGAGCTACGCTAACCTGCTGCTAACCTGCTGCTAGCTGAAAGCTTCTGTTGCATGGGTAGATAAAAGGGTGGTATTGATCTTCTCATCTAACTCTCAGCAAGAAAGCAAGCAAGAACTACTCCTTTAAGAAGTTGGTTTTGGATTAGTCTCTCAATCTGGCAACCAATAAACTCAATACTGATCATGAAAACATCATTAAATGATTCATTTACCATTAATAAAGCCATTAGTTGCACCTTATAAAGCTGAGACGTGTTAATCTCTGCTTTGGTTGCTTGTTGCAAACAGTAAAAATAAATTGTGGTTGTTTTTTTTTTTTCCATCAGGGAAACCACAACCTCTGGTGTACCACGTTCCCCAGGAGTTCTTCAACGCTCTGCAGCACCGTCTGTCGCTGGGCTCCAAGAAGAAGAGACTGCCTAACTTCACAACAGGTGGAAAAAACATAATTTAACAGGATTTTAAATTAGACATCAGAGGATACATAAACTTCAGTACATTTACTTACTACTAACTGCTTAATGACTTCATTTCCATTTTATGCTACTTTATACTTCCAATCCACTACAATTCAGAGGGAAATATTAAATTTTTTACTCTTATAAAGTGCAATGAATCATTGAAGATTAAACCAATGGCTCCCAAACTTTTTTGGCTTGTGACCCCTCAGATTTACCTTGTTTAGGCTTTGTTGCATCAGTATTAATAATCCAATAATGTCATGTATAATAATATATCAGCATCAGGGACAATATTTCTGCACAACCAGTACTTTTCATTTAGATACTTTAAGTACATTTTGTTGACGATACTTTTGTAATTTCAGGTAAGTAAATGTACTTTTACTTGTAATAGAGTACTTTTAAATTGTTATATTAGCATAAAGGAGTATAAAGGAGTACTTCTTCCAGCACTGTCTAAACAAACATGAACAAATATAGACGCTCTCTCTTTCTCTTCCTTTGTGTGGACGTCAGCGTTTGTGAGAAACGATGGACTTCCTCTCGGCTCTTTCTCCAAATACACCTGGCACATCACCAACCTCATGCAGGTCAAACGCATCTTTGACACCCCAGAGGTAAACACCCCCTCCCTCCCTCTCTCCCTCCCTCTCTCTCTCTCTCAGGGGGAGGGTAGTTATACCCTTGCATTTATAGTTTTTCGTAGTAAAACCTCTCTGAACATCTTCTCTCCTTTTTGCTCAGAGTAATAAGCTTAATGAGATATAGCAATTTATGGCTTTTTGTATCCCTGGGTTTTGCCTCTCAGGCTACACACAGGCTGCCCTGCCTCATTTGTGGAGGTTGTTGGAGCCGAACTGGAGAGTAATGGACGATGCACACAGCATCCGGCTGCCATTCTAGCTGGTGTTTGTTTGTCCGGCTTAATTCACATTATAATTACTCTCATTTACACCTTTTTCTGTTTCTGTTGTCAGACAGCCGAACGAGTAAGAAATTTGATTGCAGCTCGTAAATATAAAACGTTGACCAGCAGTCGTAACCAAGCTGCCGGGCTGCAGATAAAATCTTTATTTAATGATGAAGATATAAACATAATCACAGGTTATCGACAGCAGCTGTGATGTGCTGCTGTATTTATGCTTACAAGACAGGAAAAATGACGGCAAAACAACTATAAACTATATTATATATGCGGCTGCTGAAGAGCTGAACTGTTTGCAGTGGACATTAAAACCACGACGGACTGTAGACACAACTCAAAACTAATAACTGCCATTCTCTCATTCAATCTATTTTTATTCACAGTTCTAAAAACACACTAGACTTGAACATCAGTGAAATATAAGGCAATAAAGGACAATGTTCTTTGTAGTAAAGATGCAAATGAAATATTAACTAATATCAGGTCTCTTTCAAGGAAATCAAACATGATTTTAAGTCGAGTTAATTTCTAATTTGTACCTTTTTTTTTTGCTCTAGTACCATCATTATGGAAAGCTTGATTTGTCAGAATGTGTAAAGCTACACCCAAACTTACACTGTTGACCTCCCTCCACCTCCCTGTCTGTCCACCAGTTGCCTCTGGAGCTCTCTCAGAGTTTTGTAAAGAACGTCGATGGCTCTTATTCACGTTTCCGCTGCCCAGAGCCTCCGCCTGAACCAGAGTTACCAGAGGGATACAGGACAGACCGGCCGCAGGCTATACGACCGATGGAGCTCCGCACCTTCCTCAAAGCCGGTGAGTTGGGTTTTATTTTCAGCCGCGACAGCACCAAGAAGTCTACACGGCTGCATTTGTATACATGTCATATATATACATATATATCTGCAGGACCAGCAGATCAGAAGGAGGCCAGTCCGTTTGTGATAGAGTGGATCCCGGACGTCCTCCCTCGCTGTCAGATGGGAGAGCTCAGGATTAGCTTTGAATTCGGCCACCAGCAGAGCGGTCAGCTGGAGCACTGTGAGAAAATGAGCGTGGCAGAGAAAGGAGGTCGTAACAAGTCGGACTCGAGCCAATCCAAACCCACAAAGGCTGTTGAAATCCTTCAGGTGGTTGTCTGATGGCCCTCCAGTCTCCTCGTTAGTATGCAGTAACCAGTGTTCACACCTGCAAACCCTCGGACTGTTTCATGACACGTATCTGAATAATATGACCCATTGACAGCATGTGACTTACTCATGTATCCATGTTATATTATGCAAGGTTTGGATAATCAGTTGACCACATGAATTACACAGTATAATGTTGATAAACAGTCTAGTCTGCAGTGAAGCACTCATCATGATGCCTTTTCCTTAATGTTCCTTAATTCCTTAAATATTCATAATATCAGACTCACAGAAACAACGAAAAAAGGTGTAAATAAAAGGTATATTTTTAGAAAAATTGCAGGTTTTTAAAACGGGTGACCTAAACATTTTTACTCGAGACAGCTCGTACAACCAGTAAGAATAAAAAAATAAATAAAAACATGTAAATTGGTCAGTGTTGCCTCACAACAGGTGAATGTGTTGGAATTCACTTTATCCTGTAACTTTTCCTGAAAATGTTTGTGTGTTAAAACTTTCAAAGACAGATTTTGTCCTGTTTGTTTTGCTCCGTAAGCAGAAATAAAATAAAACACATTCTGTGGATAAAATGTCTCTTTATTGGCAAAGATGAATAAACCTCTTTTTTTTTCTTCTACATTTTTAGCCACGCTAGCGACTCGAGGGATTATTTTGAAAATGTATTACCATGAAGTTTAACACAGATGGTCATGTCTCCCTCAGGATGAGTTTGGTGATCGTTTAATATTTATTATGTTCACCATCAACCATCAAACCATTAGTTTAGCATGTTAGCATGCTAATATTTGCTTAAGTACAGCTGAGGCTGATGGGAATGTCATTCATTTTGAGGGTTTTTGGTCATAAAGTACTGGACCTGATGGTGGTGCTAGATTAAAAGTTAAGATCCTACTAAAGATCAGCATGTTAGTTGTGTTAGTTGTGCCTCACCGAGCTGCTGTAGGCTGTTCATCAGTAGAAACAATAAATATATAAAATGCAGAATGATAAGTTTGATATTATATACTTCAAACAAAAGGTGTAAATGACATAAAATGGTTGTATAAGAAGTCAAATTCAGCTGTTTGGAAGAGATGTGTGTTATTGTTAGTGCTGAATGTCGGTGGCACAATCTGCCTCTTGTGCTTCACTTTGTGGAAAGCAGTTGTTGTATTACTTCCCCTACTTTTAAGAGTTAATGCATGTACACATTGTCACCAGCAGATGGAGGCACGCGCCTGCTCTTTTACAAACAGGGGACTTTAAAGCTCTTCAAGCAAACACAAGTAGAGAAGGTTGAATATATGAAAGGACTATTGAAGCTGCCTTATTTTGAGAAAATCAGTGTAGAAAATGAACTGATATAGGAGAAAATTCTGTATTTAACTGCATTTCATAATTTGGCTGGATCTGTCTTTCCCCCCTTCTGGGCATCACAAAGCAGGAATTACACACTTGCTGTTGAGATGTATCGCTGGAAACATCACACATGCTTCCGAAATGTGTCCAAATGTTTCATGAATTAATTAAGATTACAAGTTAATACCATGAGAACATCGCGCCAAATGATATGCACTCCTCAGAATAGCAGCTTGCACACTGTGTATCTACATCAGGGGTGTAGGCGTATGAGAACAGTGCCAGCCCCCGGCCTCGTTCCACCCTCACAGGCCCCCAGGACATCAGTGTGAGTACAGCCTCTGCCTGCACAGGGGGCCCGGCTGCCAGACAGCTCTGAGCCACGCATTTAGCTGTTTATGTAGTCTGTCAGTCACAGAGATGGGAGACGCATCAATCCTCTCCTGGAAGGAATAGCGAGCACATTGTGACAAGAGAGGCTTCCTCCATCGCCTGACAGGCAGAGACAGCAAAAGGCCTAAGAGGGGAGGAAAAAATGTTCAGAAAGCAGAAAAGTTGGATGTTTATTCAAATCTTTTTTAAAAAGTCTAGAGGCCTTGTCACATTAGAAAGTGGTACAGTGAAATTATTCTACACGATGTCGCAAAATTTGCCTCCAGAAGGTTGGTGACGAGGGTGAACTGCTGTAGCCGGTGAGCTAACACGCTAACCAACCGGGCTAGCACTAATCAGTCCCAATAACTCCCCAAGCTTCTCTCTATTGTCTTTCTACTGTTTTGTTGACTCCCCCGTGGCATTTTGTTCACCATTGTACACAAGTTCGTTCAATAAAAACCTCTTCAAGCTAGATAGCTTGCTAACAGTTAGTTAGCAAACGCGTTACGCTCGTTAGCTTAGCTCAGTTGCTAACGGGTCAATAAAGTTCACACAGTTTATTTGTACTGTCAACTCCTGTGTCTGCAGTTTTCACAGTTCATACCTCAACAGAGGAGATTAAATGAAAGTGGATGGTACAATACAGCTAACAAGCTAATAAGTCTCCTCAAAGATGAGAACCAAAGATTGCTTGCTATTGGTAAATGGCACAAATTTGCGGTTTAAATGCTGGTGTGTCCAGGGTGTGCAGCCAAGCAAGCTAGCGGCTCTGTGAGGCTGTTCGGCACAGTCTTGCTTTGAGCTAAATGCTAACATTATATTGGCTAAACATGCTGCTGTTTAGCCAGTATAATGTGTACCATGTTCATCATCTTAGTTTAGCGAATTAGCATGCTAACATTTGCAAATTACTACTCAACAAGTACAGTTGAGGCTGGTCTTTACTTTTGCAGGTGAAGTATTAGACAAATTAAATGTTTGCCCTAATGATGGCACTAGATGAAAGTTAAGGACTCAAACCAAAGTTGTTATAATTCATCCTGAGAGGAACACGAGTGTCTGTACCAAATTTCATAGCAATCCATGCAGTAGTTGTTGAGATATTTCAGTCTGAACCAAAGTGGTGGAACGGCAGACTGACCCATGCCGCTTAGCACGGCTAAAAAGAGTTTTTGTAAATAAAGACAGAAAGGCAAAATTTAGGTTTGAGCAGTTCTCACAACCACATGTCAAGTGGAATGTGAAGTTCATGGCCAAGTCAACTCGGTCTGTCTCTCTTATTATATGATTGAGTGAGTGGAAGCAGCCAAGATACAGCCGACTATGACTGCATGTCTGTCAACAACAGGCAGCAGACACGCACTGAGCAGACAGCTTTCCTCTAGCGCTGTCATTCCTCATTATCTGCACACAAAATGCTCTCCAAGATCATATAAAGTGCATTTCACTGAAACAGAGGTTGTGCTCTAACTGTACCTATTGCTGTCTTTTGTAATAGCATATTTTGGGATTGAGAGCAGGTTACATCATTTGCAAACCACCAGATGTTTTATTTCAGTTATGACACGCTTCCTCCCACCTCACATTAATCAGCCTATGTCCATTAATCTACTGTACGCTTACATTGCCCATTGCTTTCATCATCCTCTAATGTCATATTGGTTTTAGGATAATGCACATTATAATAAATACTTGAGGTAGGCTAATATCTATTTTTATGAACGCACAGGTTGGTCAGTGAGTAAACATTTAAAGATTTTGCACAGTGAGCCTTACAGGGAACTTTATGGCATTTTTTTAGCTCATTATTTTGGTTTTATTGCCCTACTGTGTTGCTTCACGCTCACCACTCTCATAGTGTGGTTAACAGATGCAGCACGCAGCCGTTTTCAGTGGAAAAGCTCAACCCACTGTTACACTACCTGCTCAGCACCAAACAACAGACAGACACAGTTAGCAACCAGCTGGTGATAATATTGGAGCACTTAGCTGCTAGAAAGATATGTATTTTCTCAGGAGTTGGTATAAACCAAAAACAAAGCTAAAAGGAGAAAAATAATCACTAAAGGAGAGTGATTATCTGACTTATATTCATGAGGTGGACACAAACATGACTCCAGATGAATGATAATGTTGCTCCATAACTGCTGGATGTGTAAATAAGCAACTGTTTGCTAACAAGTTTGCTATATAAACTTACAAAGTGATGATATATCAGTGTTGAGTTCACAACAGCTAAATGCTAATGTCAGTGTGCTAATGTCAACAATGCTGATGTCTAAGGGCTATAATGCTGACTATGTTCACCGTCTTAGTTTAACGTGTTAGCATGCTAATATTTGCTAATTAACACTAAACACAAATTACAGCTGAGGCTGATGGGAATGTCATTAGTTTTGCAGGCGTTTGGACATAAACCAATAACCGCTCAAATTGAAAGTCAAAGGATCACCAAAGGGATTTCAATTCGTCCTCAGGGGAACATGAATGTCCGTACCAAACAATCCATCCAGTAGTTGTGGAGACTCAAAATACCAAATGTGAACTTCATGGTGGCGCTAGAGTAAAAATCAGGGGATCACCAAAGTCATTAGGGTTTATCCTCTGGGGATGATGCTATAGCTAGAGCCATGCCGCTAGCATGGCTAAAAACATTCACGCGTATTGAATTTGGATTGAAGACCAAAGTACAATTGAGGTAAATAAATAATAAAGTGCAAACATGTCAGTTGTAGCCTGTCTCTCTCTGTCATACAAAATCAGTTTAGGTCATAGTCTCTTCCCTGAATCACATCTGTGTTACAAATTAAATACTTTCTCAAGCAAAACAACAAAGCCTTGAAATGTTTTCCATACACAAATAAACTCCACCGTCATTTTCCCTCATGTAACTGCACTAAATACTCAAATCAAAAAAGGCTCCAGGACATCTTACATTGCATAAACACAACTTTTATTTTTGTTATTGTTTCAGTGGTCTGAAGTGAGGTAGGACCAACAAGTTCCTAAAATGAAAATACAGAATATTCTCTGTATGTGTCTCCAAGATGGATTCCTCCTTTGAGGGATCTCTCATACATCTTAACAATGTCTTTTTATTCCATTTGGATAGCTATGGCATCTTGCATTGGACAGTACTATTAAACCCTAGAGGGTACAAATCCATTCTTACTTTCACTTTGGCAGTTTGTTGTTGCAGCGTCCTTGGACATAGAGTTACTGCAAATGTCAGAGTCCTTCATCGCCTGAGTCAACTGTGCAATAATAAGGTCAGAAAGGTCACTACAATCTGCACGCAATAAGTAGATACTCTGCTTTGTGTCTTTCTGAGCAAAAACTAAAACATTCAAAGGGGAAAAACCTCGAGGAAACGCCGATCATCAGTTACAGAGGTCAGCGTTTTTCTGAGCCAAATGAACAAGGCAAAACACATTATCTGAGCCCGCCTGGCAGAGTCACACATATTAGATATGCATACTCAGTGCACCTGAACTCAACAACACACGCACTAATCTAACGTGGTGCCCTTCGGTGTAAGACAAGGGGGAAATAGACCTGCCAACAAGTAGACTACCTGCCAACTGGAAGAGGTAGAGGCACACTGACAGGACTTGTCAACACATCCGTGATGACTGACGACAAAACCGAGACATGCAGCATTTCTACAGCCTTGATACGAACTCCACTCAGCCTGCCCCAACTGAAAGTCATAAACTCGTAGATGGAGAAAGTGATCAGGAGAGGAGGTCAGCGAGCCGATTGACCACTTACCCAACGACCTCCGAGCCCTGCCTGTCAATCCTCGAGTCAACCGACCAAATCCAACATGGATCCCCTGACAATCCATAACTCAATTCCCAAACTGTTTCTCCTGATTGCCACTGACTGCACAACAACCCATATTGACTCATATTAGGAGGGTTAAATCACCCCTGAATGATGGATGAATTTGCGGAGTGAGTTGTCTCGCATTGTGTCAGTGCCTTCAGACCCTCAACCAAGTAGAGGTGTTTAGTACATGTAAGAAGGAATCTTTAACACTGCATCTTCAAGCTGGACTTACTATACTGGATCACCAAATTCAATGACTTAATCAGTAGATTTTAGTACTGTCTGCTCAAAGCTGAAAGCCTCAGAAACAATCATGATGTGATAACTTTGCTGCAAATAATTGGCCGCTGATCTATTCACCTTATGTAACTGTGTAGGCCTAGTTTTGTACTGGATTGAATGTGAATCAGCAACCGACTGGACTTACTTCTGAACTGAAGATGTCAGAATCGGCGCCGAACATCACAGCGGTGATGTTTTCACTTACTAATGTACGTACTGAAGTGCATTTGAAGGTTGATGCAATCGCTTAGCTTTGAAAAAAAAAAGACAACTACATCGTCAATTAGTGCGTTTCCATCCACCAGCCATCATTTCACTGCACTTAGCCTCAGGCTAAGGGAGCTGTTATCCCCAAGCTAAGAAAGCTTTCACACAACCCTGGAACATTTCAAGTGGGCTAACCCCGACTTTAGCCTAGGGCTTGCTGGTTATACCCTGAGAATCGACTAAACAGACAGGTGCTAGTGTGAAACAGGGCTAAATTAGCCCAGGGCTAAGAATATGCAGTGTGAAAAGCCTACTGGAGAATTAACTGTATATCTCGATGCACCCAATAAAAAAACTATTATTTACACACCCAATATCCCAAATCACAATCTTTAATCTGTAGTGTTTTCATCCTAATATTTGCCAAACTGGCGCGGAGGAAAACATGCATTGATTTGCATTTTCTTTTTCTGGTTTTCTGGAAATTCGGTTTAAAATCTGTGCTACATTTGAATAGAAACTTGACCAGTGACTATGAGTCTTTGAACTGAACTCAAAAGGCAATTTTAATCAGCAAAGTAATTCATAATATCCAACTCTAACCAAGTTCCATGTGGATTTGGATGGATCCCATTTTGTGCAACTCAACCACTATGTAACACTTATTCTAGCTTGCCTTGGAAACCATTTTGCATCATGTAAACACGGCCCTCCTGCTCGTCCATCCGTCTCCACTGCACATGCAAAACTTTCTCTCCTCTCTCATCCTCTCTTCCTTTCTGACTGCTTCCTGATTGTTGGGCTGTGCGGGAGTCATCATCAGATCCATCAGTGTAGAGTCATTGCCTGAGGAAACACAGGCCAATTATGGCCATAAATAATAATGGGAGAGCGCATCTGGCATCATGACTGATGGGCCTCTCTCACAGCTCATTTACATGGCTTTTGTGTGGCCATCAGCAGCTTCGCTCTAATGTAATGCTCAGCAAATGAGCCTTTCACAGAATATTGTACAATTCAAGGGTGGAACAGCAGCACCAGGCCGGCACTGATCGCCAGAAACGGGGAGGAAAAAGAGGCATAGAAGGTTTATTGTCCCCCTGCGTGTTGCCATACATGCTTCCTGTATGCGTCAATGTGCTGGCTTGTCTGTGCATGTTTGTTAAAGAAAGAGAAGACCAAGTCCATCCATCAGCATCAATTACCGTGACATGGAGGGAGATTGATTGTGTCTGTGTGGTCAGGTAACAAACCAGCCACCTCCCACACTCGAACACACACTCTACAGATACCTTACATGTACCTGTCAGACACGTGCCCACTTGCCCTGTCTCTTTAATGCCCTCCATATCATTTTATAATGAGCTAAGTGAAAAACGATAGAGTTACTTCAAAACAGAGATTGGTGGTCAGTTTTTAATTCATCAAGGTAGGTGTCAACGACGTTCAGGGACTCCTTAATCTGTCCTTTTAGGTCGGTGGCAGCCTCGAGCCAGAGAACAAAAGGCTGCAGCATGCTGACGTGTGTCCCCGGAGCTGATAAGGCTGGTTGTTAATGGTGTTAGGGTAGATTTCATTACCCCCTCCAGACTGCTCTCATTAAATAAACATCCTCCTGTCACATCCCTCACCCTGCGAGCGGAGGAGAAGCCGTGGCAGGAGGGGTGAAGGGAGAGAGGAGGTATGAGTAAGATAGACAATAAAGTGGAATGTTAATGAAAAAGTTGTCAATCAAAGTCGAATCAATTGCAAAATTTACATTGACGTTCTTGCGGCGCTGTTCGTCTGACACGAGCGGCATTGGCTCTAGGGATGGCGATGTCGGTGGTCTTTTGGGCAGCGTGTTGAATGGTCCAGCGCTTTGATCCAGACTGAAACATCTCAACAACTTATTTGACGGATTGCCATGAAATGTGGTATGGAAGTTCATGTTCACCAGAGGATGAATCCTAATGACTTTGGTGATCCCCTGACTTTTCCTATAGTGTCTCCATGAAGCTGACATTTGTGGTTCAGAGCTAAATATCTTGACAATTATTGGATGGATTGCCATAAAAATTTGCTACCGATATTCGAGGTCCCTTGAGGATAAATTCCAGTGACTTTGATGATCCTCTGACCTTTCCTCTAGCGCCACCACCAGGTCAAACCTTTCACATATTCATGAATATCTCAACATCTACTAGATGGATTGGCACCAAATTCTTTAGAGACATTCATGGTTGCCTGACATCTTGTGCCACCATAAGTGACATTTCTGTTAATTGAAATATCTCAACAACTGTTGGATTTCAGTGAAATTTGGTGCTGACGTTCATGGTCCCCCCCAGGATCAATTGTAATAACTTTGGTGATCCCTTAAAGGATCCTTACCGGTCGTGACATCACTTGAGTTGGTTGAGGCAGTTTAAAAGTGAAAATAAATGTGTTGGTGTGGGGTGAGAAAGAAGTGAGCTCACCAGACTTCTGTAGCCTGCTCCTCATCTCTGCTTGAGGCTAGCGGCTTGAGGATACATTAGCCGCTACTAGCATAAGACAACCCAAACCTTGAGTTTTCAGTTGCATTGTTGGCAATGTAAGCGGCAGGTTTTGATCAGGAAGAAGAATGTGTGAAATAAAAATGACGATATCTCTTGTTCTGCTGCATTGACTGATAATTTATTTTTGACAATTGTTCAGCGCCATCACCAGGTCAAAATGTGTTTTTGATTATAATCTAACATTCCCATCTGTCTCAGCTGTACCTTGTGTTTAGTGCTAATCAGCAAATGCTACCATCCTAGCATGCTAAACTGACAGGGTTAACATGTAAACACAGCATCTGCTTAACATGAGCATGTTAGCATTGTCATTGTGAGCATGTTAGCATGCTGATTTAGCTCAAAGCATGGCTGTAAGTACAGCCTCTCAGAGCCCAGGACACATTTGCATACACACTGCTAAAGGAATGTTGCCATATGTGGCCCAGACCACTTCTGAATGTGGTCTTAGGTGCATTCACACCTGTCCACTTGTGATCAGATCGCCCAAGACACCTTGTTTTGTTACACACAGGTCAGAGGTTGTTAAGACAGTTAACCACTACAAGGTGATCTGAAAGAGCAAGATTTTAATTTGTCTTTAAGGACAGCGCAGATCTACACAGGTGTGATTGTGTCATCTAGTCATGTGTCCAAAGGGAAACCTGCTCAGGTTTTGTTCCGCTGTATCACTCTGTATCACCAACCCTGACTCAGTGACCCATTTTCCACTCCATCGCCTCTTCAATCAGCCTTTTCTCTGGTTCCACTCTCCGTCTCTTTCCCCGTCTGCCATTAGCTTCTTTCACTACTTTTCTTACCCTTCCTCACCCTCTCTCAGACCTTGCCTGACCTTGTGTGGACCTTTATTTTGCCTGTCCCCTCCTCTCCCCCTCCCCTCTCTCCTCTCCCATGCTCTGCTCTGACTAATCTATGCCATCATCCTCTCTTCATCTATCAGGGTGCTCTCATTGTTTTGACGTCTAGTTAATTCTCGGCTCATGATTTATCAAATTCTTATTACCGCTTGCTGAAAGCCTCATTCATTGTCCTGATGTATGGTAATGATAGTCCCGGTGTGGCTGCCTGAATCGCAACAAACCCACTCATTTATTTTCTTCTTCTTCTTCTTCTTCTTCCTCCTCCTCTCTCCTCCCTCCTTCCCTTCATGACTGCCTTTCCTTTGCAAACTGTTTTCTTTTTACTTTGTCCTTGAAGTTGTCTCGCCTCATCTCCCAATAATGCACGCAGGCATTTGCATCGTTGCACATACGCACACAAATACATAAAACTGTCTTCCTGGAAAATGACATGGCTGCAACCTATAATGAAATTGACAAACCCTTTCAAGCAGACGTGTTTTCTACGTGGCAAGTTGTCAGTAAATTTAGGTAAATTAGAGCCTCTTTGGTGCATTCGTTAATTGTTGACAAGCAGTCAACAAAGAGGGAATGATTTACTGCTGGTCAAGCTATTTAAATGTCTTTGTTTTATACAGGAAATCATCAAGGACATCATCAATGGAGTTCAGGAAGAGAACAAAAGTTTTGTTTTATTTACTTTCAATTTCTGATGACAGGACTTGAACACAACAGTGTTTATTATATTGTCAGTCATTCAGTAATTGTTTATAGTTATAGATGCTTCACAGGAGGAATTATGTTATATACGTTACTCACAAAAACATTAATACATGTGAAAAGTGTTCTTATCTTATATCCACTTACAAGTACATTCATGCGTGTTACAAACCAGGTATTATGTGTTTATATACTGCTTTTAAACGCTAAATTAGAGGGGTTAAAGTAAAGTGTTCGCTGAGCTCCGCTGTTGTTATAGTACTACATTTAACCAGATTTTTGATAACATTTAGATATTCTACAGAAATTGGATGTTACTCACAGCAGCTGCCTACTTCATGCTGCCAACCTTCTCCGCTTTTCTCTTGGCCAACCACAGTGGCACCGCGCCTGGTACATCTCTTCACACATTTTTTTAGGGCTGTAGTTTGAGGTATACCTTACAACATAATGCAACCCGACACATTAACTCCACAGAGTACGGCCTGCAGAGTTTAATCAACACCTCTAAGCTAAGCAAAGTATTTGCTGCAGGGCTGTAATTGTATTGGATTACATTTCATTGTACAGGTGTCGCTTTTATATGGCTTGCAGTACTTGATTAATCTTTCTTTATATTTTCTACTTACTGTGTTTATTGTTATGCACCAATATACAAAGGCAAATTCCTTGTATGTGAAAACCTACTTGACAATAAAGCTGATTCTGAACCTCAAAGTGTTCATTTCCTCCAAATTAAACACCAAAATGGTTTTGTGTTTTCTGACCTGACGGCCCTTCCGACGGGACATCGCCATTTTGTCTGTGCTTTCCAAAACTGTTAGAAACAAACAATGTGGTGAAAGTTTGTCAAGGTTTACAAAAACTACTTGGGTAGGTTTAAGTAAAGATTACAGTTTGGGTTAAGATAAGTTCTTTGTTAAAGTTAGGGAAACATTGAGGTTTGCATTAAAATGACACTTCGTTAAGGTGGCGTTTGTTGTCATGGTTACAATAATAAACAGGTGATTAAGGTCAGGGGACAATCGTGGTCATGCTTAAAAAACAACAACATTGACTGTCGGTCAACAACAGCTGTCTCCTGATGTTTTGTTGACCCATCCTTCCAACTCAACGTACTTTGTCGTCTCCCGACATAATTAATACGGCCACTAGAGGGTCTGAAACAACTAAATTAGTCTGAAACATCTCAGGGGCGTGATCAACGGGCAACGAAACATGTGACGTAGCGGTAGGCTGCTAGGCTAGGTAGCTAGCTCCAACATCCAATTCATACGGCTTCTAGTTTAACGTGATACACAGACGTTTGGCATTTAGATTGTACGTAACATGACTGACGCGATAGCGGATTCAGAACATTCCTCATCAGTGGCAGCCATCTTGGTTGTTTACGAAAATGCCTAAATGGCGCTCCTCTGTCAGTCATCGGATTAAACCCACCTTATGTCAGCTAAACGCTTGTGATTGGCCCGACCGGGGCCAGGTCGGATGGAAATCTGTCTGAATGGACAGTTTGGTCCAGCTTTAAGCTGCGTATGCTGTCACTTTAACAAAAACTCATTTATTTTAGCTTTCACCGTCTGAACAATGTGCTGATGTAGTGCCAAGAAAGATTTTTCCCCCACAAAAGAAAAATCCATCTCAGCATTTCTCCTCCCACTTTTTTTTTTTTATCACTCTATCCTCTCTTTTCTTTCCCCCCTCTTCTCCACTCCCTTCTTCAGGCGAGATGAAAGACAGGCACTGGGGTAGAGGAGGTCAAGCATTAGCACAACTATCTAATCACTACCTCTGCTCTTTTTTTTCTCCTCCCCTCCACTGACAAGTCATCTGTCAACAGGCTGGAGGCTCTGGCCTCTCCATTAGGGCATTGGCACCTGAGTATTTCTCAGTCCACACACACACACATACACACACTTTCCATGCATCTCCCTGCCCAGACACCCCCTCCCCTTGTGAGAGAGAGGGGGGGTCAATGCCGCCAGCTCCATGCATCATTTGTCACACCGCTGCCCTCTCTTTAATGAGCTTGTCTGGCTTCAGCTCCTCCTCTTTTTCTTCCTCACTTCTCATCCCTTGTTCAGCTGACTGTCTCCATCTTTTAACTCGACTCGCCTGCATGTAGAAACACTTCTTCTCCCACCGTCAGCCACCTCTGACTTCTTCTCTGTTAAGGTAATGATACAAGTAGTGTGCTGTACTTAAGTACAATTTTGAGGTACTTGTATGTTACTTGAGTAATTCCATTTTATGCTACTTTATACTTCTACTTCACTACATCTCAGAGGGAGATATTGTATTTTATACTGCACTACATTAGATTACTAATAGAAAATATTATATAATTAAGCTACTAATAATTTTGTACTTTCTGGTACACTGTGGTTTTGCTGCTTAAGTAAATCACCTGAACTCATAATTTCATATCAAAACACTTCAGTTGAACTCATGTTTATAAGTTCTGAAGTGGTAAAATAGAATAAAAGCTAACTTATAACTTAGATATTTTAATAATACTTAGATTGCTTGAATTCCTCTATGATGTTTTAAATAAAATAAAAGCATCACAATGAAAAAGCAGAAAATCCTCACGTTTTAGATGCTGGAACTATGAATTGAGTGCATGAAAATTACTTAAGACAATTGTCAAAATAGTTGCCAAATCATTTTATTTCAATCTTGATTTATTTAAATGAACTAGTAACTAAAGCTGACATATAAAGTACAATATTTCCCTCTAAAATGAGAAAAGTGAGTAGAAGTGGCATGAGAAGATAATTCCCAAATAAAGTACAAGTACCTCAAATGTGTACTTGAGTGTAGTACTTAAGTAAGTGTACTTCCACAAATGATCTGTAAACACGATGTTGACATACACACAGGAAGTGCGGCAGGCTTTGAAGCCAGTTTGACATAGTGGCCAAACCGTGTAACTACAACTTCCCATAGACTTACATAGAGAAAGAGACATCTGTAAATCAGCATCAACTTCTCAGTAAGAAAACTTTAATAGGCCTTATTATTATTAAAATCTTAAAAGTTGTGGGTAATTATATACTCGGAGGTCATAGATGTGAATAATGTTTAAAAATCCATTTTGGTGAGTAGCACAGAGCAGAATTATAACTTTTGTTTGTTTACTCCAAAGGGCACCTTTAAGTTGACACAACATTAGCATTAATTTGGAGTTTCTGGCCACTGAATAAATGTCTAATAATAACTCTCCTTTTAGCTCTGCTTACTCTCCTCCAACTCATGAAGGAAATATCCGGCTTCTTAGCAGCTAAATGCTCCAATATGTTCACCAGCTAGTCGCTAACTGTGTCTGACTGGGTTTTTAGCTTCCCGCTGCAGCCGACAATTAGAGTGTGTTGAGAGTGAACCAAAAAGGTAAAAAAGCAAAACAATGCAACCCCTACACAGTCATTTGATTCATTGTTGATTCAAAAATATTGATTATAGCAGATTCAACTGTGTTTTTTACACTGTGTGTTTGCACTCTGCAGCTGTGTAAAGATGGAGTCAACATGGAGAACGTTGGCGTCACCGCAAAGACAAACCAGACACAAACTGGTCAGTGCAGTTGACAGACAGCAGGACTATGATATGAAACTCTCATTCAACTCCCTCAACAGTGCAGCACTTCAGTGTTCCTTCATGGAAAGTTGGGCTACTGGTGAATCAAACTAGCTGAGGATTCGAACATGTTGACTGTGCTGGGTAGTCGCAGCTTGTTGTATTTATGCTTTGGTGTCATTCCAGCCCAAAATGAGTTCCAAACAGCGATTTATGAGACATATGAGAGAATCAAAGGCTGGAAATCACAGCTATAATGGATGATGTCCTGTGGATACAGATACATAAAGACCGGCAGAGCAGGATGCCAAATTCTCTCACTGCAGAGGAGTAAGGCTTAAGGGGAACATTTATCCAAAGACACTATTTAAATCGCTCTTGAAAAAACGACTATTGGTGATATCACTTGTTTTCCTGGAGCCATTTTGATATTTATTGGTGTATTTATCTTTGCTAAAGTGATGTCTCATTTAGATATTTCGGGCACAGTTTGGTAACATTTTCCAGCTACCAAACACATCAACAGCTGTCAGTTCCTGGGAATCAAAGGGCTTCTCTTTACTGTTTTGTACTGTTTTGTCCACTGATAGCAGACTTCATTGACCATATGGCAATAAGAGGCATGACTGTGACCCAAGCATTTGATGATGCACTATGAGTAAATTCTAACGGATGTCATATTTACCATTAAAATAAACAGATTTTCAATGTGCATTTAACAGCAGCAGTGTGTGCAGAGTATCAGGTCAGCAATGCACTTTTAAGAGATTTGACTCCTGGCACAAAGGGATGTTTCTTCTGTTTCTTTCCAGCACACAAGTTTTCCAGATGCAAATAATGACCGTCAGAGCAGAAACGGAAAGATTTGTCACTGAAATGTGGCAATGCTGCCAAATAATAAACAGCAGACAACCTGTTCGTACAACGGTAGAAACAATAAACACTTTTTGACTTATTTAGAAGAATGTTGGCTATTGGCTGCTCCAATCAATATTTATTTATTAAAGGAGTACTCCACTGGGGCGGCTTTAGCTCAGGAGGTAGAGCGTAGAGTTGTCCAAATTGCTCCTGATGGTTGGGCCAGCACCTTGCATGGTCGCTCGCTGCCATCAAATACCTTGTAAAGCACATAACATTGTGGGACTCACAAAGGACAAAATAAAAGTATCAAAATCAATGCAACACAACGGCCGACAGTTCGGGTTTCAGGTGTGTTATGCTAGTAGCGGCTAATGTTCGAGATTCAGATGTGTTATGCTAGTAGCGGCTAATGTTCAAGATTCAGATGTGTTATGCTAATAGTGGCTAATGTTTGAGATTCAAGTGTGTTATGCTAGTAGCGGCTAATGTTTGAGTTTCAGATTTATTATGCTTATAGCGGCTAATGGTTGCGATTCGGGTGTGTTATGCTAGTCATAGCTAATGTTTGAGTTTCAGATGTGTTATGCTGGTAGCGGTTAATAATTGAGATTCAGGTGTGTCATGCTAGTAGCGGCTAATGTAGCGTTGAGCCACTAGCCTCAAGCAGAGATGAGGAGCAGGCTACAGAGGTCTGGTAAGCTCACTTCTTTCTAACTTTTTCAGATATGCAGTGGTACTACTCCCAAAGACCTGTAATCAGACATTGATGTGTAAAACCAGCACATTACAGACGTTCAAGGAATGACTTTTTGATGAATGCTCCCCAGAGTTCCTTAATCCTGAGCTATCTCTTTCTGAATGCAAAGACATCTTTTGGTGATGTACTGCTCTGTCTCTCTTTCAATAAATCATGAGCAAAAAAAACCTTTCTTTTGCCAAACTAAGCGTTCTTTTGTTGCCAGTATGGGTCACATCTCATTGGAGGTGATTCAGGACTGTCTGTTGCTACTTGGCAATGTGAGGACAAGCTGTCATCTTTCACTGGTTCCTCGAGAAGAGTGAGGCCATTTTTCAAGGGGAGCTTGTTGCAGGAATTTAGTTATTTCTGCTGCTCTCGTAAGTTTTTGTTAGCCTCTCTAAAGGCTGGATCCTCACTCCGAGCATGCACACAGTCATAGCTGAAGCTGTCTTGGCTGCACTTTTACACCATTAGAGGCAGGGACTAACTCTCCAAGATGACATTGTCTTTGTTTTCAACAACACATTTGTGGATGCCAAAGGAGTCGGTGTTAATCTTGCCAAATTTGTACTTTGATTTCAATGTCGTCTCATCCCCAACAGTTTTGTTATTGTTGTCGTATACAGCTTAAAGCAGGTAGTTTACCACAAACGTTACTGTGTCTTATTTTTGTTTTGCAAAGAAATAGTAGTAAATGTTTGGCTGGTATGTGTCCTTGCCTGCAAACGTCACTAACCTTTCCCAGTCTGACATTCAGATAACCACACAGACAAATGTCACTGTTAAATGTTGAGTTATATTGTGCGTCTGACATGCTTTGTTAATACAAATAAAGTGTTTTCACAACTATGTGAATGTGAAAGAAGTTGTTTGTAGTGCAGCTCTTGTAACTTTTAACGTCATTGTTTTGGTTTTACGGCGCACAACTTTACTGTTTTGCTCTCATAGTGTCGTTTTCAGACACAGCAGGCAGCTGTTGATACCAAAAAAGCTCTAAAAACCCACTGTACACTACTTGCTCAGCACCGAACAGCAGACAGTTAGCAACTAGCTGGTGAACATAGTGGAGCAAAACTCAAAACTAATGACATTCCTATCAGCCTCAGTTGTTGTGCTGATTAGCACACTTTTAATGCTAACATGCTAAACTGGTAACAAAGTAAACATGGTAATCACGGAACATGGTAAACATTATACCTGCTAATCGTCAGCATGTTAATATTGGCAATGTGAGCATGTTAGCATTTAGCATAAAAAATAAACTAGTAACATTCCCATTAGCCTCAGTTGTTGTGTTAAGTGCTGATTAGCACATTTAAGCACGCTAACACGGTAAACTGGTAAACATTGTACCTGCTAACCAGAATGTTAGCATTGTCACTGTGAGCATGTTAGCGTGCTGACGTTAGCATTTAGCACAAAGCAGCCTCCCAGAGCTGCTAGCATGGCTGTAGACTCTGGCCATAGTATGAATGGAATAAGACGCAGAGGTGTAAATGGTGCCAAATCCTGGTGTTAGCCGATCATTTGTTATTCCTCATTGCTGTTGATCGGTCATAATTTGGCTTTTCCTGCACATTATCAGGTTTAATAAAGAGTACCATCTTGCTCCATGTGTTTCTCAGTGTGTGAGTCTCACTGCTGCCCCTTCCTGGTCTTCACTGCTTCTTATAAATGTTCGTTCCCTCCTGTCCTTCCTCCTCCTCCCCTCAGTCCACCAGCTGGCCCATTCCTCAGTGTTATTATTGGATTTCAGAAAGCCGGGAGGGGGCATATATCACATCTCCCTTCGTCACCCCTCCCCTCCTTCACACTCATTCTTTCATTCATCTTTCTCCTCTTTAATAACTCCCTCTCTGCTCTTTGGCCATTAATAAAGATGAACTCACTCTGGCTGTCGCCTCCTGCCCTCATCTCTCCCTCTCTGTCTCTCAGTCGTCTCCTTTCCCTCTGCACTTTATTGACCCTCTTCCTAAAAATCCTCCACCGTCTCACTTACCTTCCTCCTTACATTTTCCTTGATGTCCTTTATCTCCCACCCCTCCATCCCTCAGCTCATCCTCTTCCTCCCGGCCTGCGCTCTTGTCTTCCCTCCTTTCTCCTCACCTCTCTTTTCTCCTTCAATTTCTCTCCGCCTGACACCACAGTCCATCATGTGCTGGGCTCTGGACACCGGCCTCCCTCAGACGCTCTCATTCATCAGGACTTTGAAAAGCAGAAATCACTCTCTCCTCTCTCCTCCGCTGGCCGCTGCCACTTATTGCGCTATCCATCACACCTGGCAGATGATCAATACGAGCCCTTCCCCTCTGCCCCTCCCTCACCCCTCTGCTCCTTTCTCTCAACACCCCCCCCCCCCCCTCTCTTCCTCCCTCCTCCTCCTCCTCCTTTATTCTACACTGTATTTCTTTCACGTCTGGCTCTCTGCAGCCCAGGTTTATGTGAGAAAACTGAGCTTGTCAGCCCTTTTAGGTACCGCAGCTGCACCTGAAACATGGAACAAGACCAGAATGATGTGTCGACAGCAATAGATTGTCCTCTTTGATGATGGACATGTAATTCAACGTGTACAAAGGACGCGTTTGCAGGTGAAAATGCACTTTATATCAAATTGCACCTCAAACAACTTGTCCGCCGTTACCAGAGGGTATAGTTACTGCAGTTAGATGTCATGTAATATTAACCTAAAGTGCAGTGGAAGAATTACTCAGAGCAACAATACCACAATCTAAAAATACTCAAATGTACTTAAAGTATCAAAAGTAAAAGCGCTCACTAGGCAAAATGGCTCCTGTCAGAGTGTTAAATTGTGCAGCCTTCAAGGTCCCGACAGATGATATATTTAGGTGATATTTTGTTTTTTAATTGTACGCACACAAGATAATAATTTGTACACTTTATTCTCATGTGTAACAAGATAAAATGGAATCACCAGAGGCAGCCAGGTTCATCCTCAGGGGATCATGAATGTTGGGAATCCATCGGATATTTGTTGAGATGTTTCAGTCTGGACCCAAGTGGTGGACCGGATGTTGCTAGCGTTGCTAAGTCATCTTTCTCTAAATTAGAGCCCAAAAATGAAGCCATTTTTTTTTTTATGGCAGGGTAACTTTTCCCAGAGACCAACTTGTTAGGCAGCGGTCTGAATTGATGGTGTTATTCCAGCGATCCCTCTTCAGGTAGGACCCAGTTAATGGGGGCAGGCAATAAGAGTGGGTAACAGCGGCTATAATTCTGCTGAGAGCAGCTTTGCTTAGTAAAACTGATTTGTTCAGGACAGAGGAGTCGTTAAGCACCGCGGCCCGAGCCTCCCAGATCCTAATGCCTTTCTAATCTCCTTTGGTATCGCTAATTCTTTTCGTTCTATACCGCCATTAAACTTTTTCACAGGTTCTTGGCAATGAATTAAATTACACTGGATGTATTGAGCAAACTAACCATAAATTGGCCTTTGCTGCCCTCGCTGGTGTAGGTGGAAAGCTGAGAACACTCTTGTTAACTGACTGCAGGTGCACAGCAAAGCTGAATGGTACAGAAAATACAAAAAAAAAACACTGATACACAGAATCCTGCATGTTTCCAGTTTGAGCCTCTCGTGTATCATCATCACATGAGAGTCATGAGAGCATCAGTTTCTCTGAGAAATAAATACCTGGTGATCTGGGTGACCAGAAGGTCATTTATCAACACTTACAGCTGTACTGAAGGGATTTCCAAAATCCTCAAAGACTCTTCTAACCATCTGGATAAACCATATTTTGTCAGCTGCACAATAAGAAAGATTTTTGACTGGTTTTCCAAGTTTCCAACTTTTTACATTTTGGTTCACGTCCTACAAATTGAGCAAAAATGTAATTTCCAGCTGTAAATAGAGCTTTTATCATGACATATATGCTCAATTTGTACATCAGTTATCGGTTATTTGTCACTCAGATCTCGACATAAAACCAGGCAGGCGAACCTACCAGAGGCTCAATTATCTGTCATTAGCAGGCAGCGCAGCACAGGCGCAGGGTAATTTGACAAGCTAAACTGGTGCTCTTTCATACTGGACTGCTTCATTGGACCTGAGTAAATATGTTCTCAGGCTAATGCTTATAAATAGAAGAGCTATGTTTGAACAGCTGAGAGAAAATGAAGCACCAGGAAGAGTGGGTGGTAGACAGAAATGAGAGGTTGGGTTTGATATAAAGCCTAAACAGTTCATGAGTGGCACCAAACCTGATGATACTATCTCAGTAGACACACCGAGGTGACCAGGGGTTAATCTCCTCCGAACCAGAACTGCTTGTTCACACTGATTGGGAGCTTTTAAACAGGAATAATCCCGAGGTCGCAGGCTGTTTCAGCTGTCTTATCTCTCTGGTTCCCTCAATGATTTATTCATGATTTATCTGTGGACGTTGGACAACAGGCAGGTGCTGACATTAGCGCCCAGTCTTAACCTCTTTTCCTCTGCTCTCTTATCTATCTGACGAGGAAGACGTCCCAGAAAATGACCGATGGAGGAGCCACAGTCAGATCTTTTGCGCTGCACACAGATTCTTGTTTGCACATAATGTTAACACAGGTGATTTCTCCAAAAATCACCATATTGTGTGCAAAAAAAAAAGAAGCTAAAAACTAGCTTGTATGTGCCTGAATTCTGCGTCCCTTCTCTAACTGTGAAGACTCTGAGCTTAAATGTGTTAATAAATGGTTTATAACACACTATAATGTAGTTGTACGCAGCTATATTGACATTTTTGTGTTTATTAAGGTTCATTATTTGTCAACAATGATAACTTCTCTTATAAAGACATATTTGATATCATTGCATCTGCGTTAGATTATATTGCTATTCATTATTTGTTTAATAAACACTTGTAACCCTGTACAACTACATTATAGTGTGTTATAAACCATAAATAGGAGGACTTAAAGTACTGTAAAGTGTTGCCTGTTGAGAGATTTAATCCTTTTTCTCAGAGCGTGATGGAAAAGTAAAGTTAACCAGGATAAACAGCAAGGCTAAGACTATGTACTGGTACACAAAATGTGTTTTAAGCTCCTCTTCAAGCCTCTGCCACCTACGGTTACCCATAACTCCCTTTTCTGCGTAGGTTCACAAAGACTTTGGTCAACATGGAGGAGACATTTACATGTATTGTCACGGAAACATCATTCCAGCTTAACTCTGAATGTGCGTCGCTATCCATGCTTCGCTGTGTGAATACTGTGCTGGTATTAAACTCTATGCCGTCTTGTAGGTTCCTACCTGCCTCCATGGATGTGAACTGGGTCATCTCAGCTGCCTTTAATCAGCATTCAAGCAGCCCTGCTCAATCAGCTCGTCAGGCTGTGGGTGTATATACAGACCCTTCCCTTCATCAGTCACTGCTTCAGTGTAAAGAGCATGCTGCTGAGCTTCCTGCCAGAGTTTCTGTTTCTGAGAGTTTTTCTCTCGATTTTGGTTCCTGCCTGCTTCTAATGTTCAGTAAAATCCTCGTTTACCTCCTAATCCTCTGTTGCATTTAGTAAATAAGTTGGGAGGGAGGACACTCGCAGAATTTCAGGGCGTATTTACTCTTAAAAAAGAAAGGAAAGACAGATCGGATAGAGGGAGATAAACAGAGTTGTGTCACTGTGAGCCATCCTGTCTGTCACCTGTCAGGACGCTGAGTGAGGAGGAGGCTCTCCGGTCTGACACATGGGGAGCAGGTGGAGGTAGAGACACATCAGGACGAATACAGACACAGGAAGTGACAGAGAAACAGGAAGTGACACGGGAGGGCTGAGAGACGTGTCTCTGCCTCGCATCACCTGCACATCCTGTGAGAAAACCTCTTGTTTGAGAGTGAACAGGTTTAGACACCAGCTGCGGGTGGGAACGATCCAAATGAAGACTGTCACTCTGTTGAATGAGGTGTAACGACGTGCTGTTAGCATCCGGATGCTAGTGGCTGCTAGCACAGCTCACCTCTTGATATGTTATGACCCGACACTGGGTCTGGTTTAAAAGGTTTATAGAGTTGTAACTAATGGCTTCACTAACTAGTTAGTACATAATTTATTACTGCTTTATAAATGAGTAATAAGGCATTAATAAGTTGCTAGTTTGGCTGATGTTTATCCTCCTCCAGTATAGCTTGTTTTGACTTTTATGTAGCTCTTTAATTGATCAGGAAGACGCTAAATGTTAATAAGTTGTTAGATAAATACATTTATTTTAGTCCAAATGCTTTGCAGGTGTTTGTCCAGGAAGTTAGTAGGTGAATCGATCTATTTAGGGTGTTTACCTAATGGATCATTTTGGGTTTTCATCCCAAGTTTCGTCTCTGATATTTCTGGCTTCTTTTTGTTTTCTCTGTATTGTGACGTTTAGCGGTTTGCTAGCAAGCTGCGCAGGAAGTCAGCATCCATAATTCTGCCCACAAGACTTTCTCCAACTGACGGAAACAGCATCATTGTGAAACACCAAAGTTTTATAAATCACTTTGTGATAATCCTGAATTATCCTCAATAAAGAGAACAAGAAAAAACACCAAGCAATTTATGCTGGAAGAGGACAAACAACCAAAAACTAGCAGCTTAGTACGGATCTAAAAAACGTGTTAATTAACCGTTAATTAAAACATTAAGTCATGTAGAAGTTACAAAGTAGTTTCCACACTTGTAAATATGAGGATTTCATGTTTTCTAATGGTTTTGCACTATGAGTGGAGTGATTGACATGTCATCCCTCCTGATGACCTGATCCTGTGCGACATACAGTAACAGGAGTGATGCAGTGCTCAGGCTGACCTGTTGATCCTCTCACAGTCTTAACACAGCTCAACATTCCTCTAGTTGTCCTGGCGAGGTATGAACACTCATTCATTCGCCTGGAAATATAACCTTCTTTCTTTCTCCATGTTGACCAATATCAGAGTTTTTCCACCTTTTTTTTTTTCCCCCCACTAAGAACATGTGGCATCAATCGTTTTCTTTCTTTTTTTGGCTGGATTCTCCCACTTTAATCCCTCTTCTTGTGAGTGCAAAGAGGGGAAAAAGAAAGATGGGAGTGTCAGCGAGGAAGCACACGGCAGCTGAGGGTCATTAATCACTGTCGTGGTGGAGAGAGAGAGACGGAGGATGAAAGACGCGAGAGATGGAGCGCAGCAGACATGGCAGCAATCTCTCTCCAGAGACGAGATGAATCAACCTTTTTCAGCGGCCTTCGCTTTGTTGTTGATGTGAGGCTGTGACATCGCATCCTCCTCAGGACCCAGTTCCGAAGGGCTCCGAGCCGCTGAAGCGGGAGTGTCCCGGGTCAAAAGGGGGGGGAAGTGAATGCATCGCGGCTCTGACCGACAAAACGCATGTGGATTTTGCATTGAATTACTGCCAGTCTAGCAGCTCCCAGAGGCCCTCGAATATCTCATGAAGACAACTGAGTTATGAATCATGAAAATGTTCAGACTCCAGAGGGAAAGTCAGCTCATCAAACCCAACGTTGACATGTACCAGTGCTAGAAGAAGTACTTTTACTACAAGTAGCAAAATGTACCAAAGTAAAAGCACTTGTTGGGAAGAATGGTCCCTTTCAGAGAGTTATATTAGTATATATATCATAATATTGGAATAGTATTACTGATGCTGGTGGAGATAGAGCACCTTTTAACTACTTTATATACTGTTGGATACTTTAATCTATAACACAGAATCATATTTTATAAATAAATCACGTTTTGTTCGTAAAGTACTAATTTGTTAAGTAACTCCAGCTGTCAGATAAATATAGTGGAGTAAAAAGTACATTTGCCTCTGAAATCAGGTAGAGTCGATGTATAATGTAGCAGAAAATGGAAATACTCAAGTAAAGTACCTCAAAATTGGACCAAGTACAGTACTTGAGTAAATGTACTTAGTTACTTTCCAAAACCATAACTTTAGTCACTAGTGACTTTGCAGAGTCAGATTAATAACACAAATATAATCAACAAATAAGTTATGATGTATTATTATAGATAAAGATGAGACTTTATTGATCTCTTGGTGAAATTCACGAGCTACCCGGGACATTAATCATTAAAGTAGTGTACACATTAATGCATTGCGCATAATAAGTACTTTTACTTTTGGTACGTCAAGTATATTTTGATGCTAATACTTTTGGACATTTACTTAAGTAAAATATTTAATGCACACAATATTTCTACACTGTGGTATTGCTATTTTTACTTAAGTAAAAGATCGGTAACATAATGTACGTAAAGGATTTCACTTTAGCCAAGAAAACTGTTTAGCAGATCCTGTAGAACCAGTTATATCTTGAAAATATCGTCATCAAACGCCATAAAAATAACGTTTATAATCTACATAACTCAATGACATTTTTGGGAAAACGGGGAAATAAAAGCCACAAGACAGTTTTACTTTCCTAAATCTCCATTATCATTAAATCCTTATGTGTTGACAAACGACCAACCAGTCAACCAGTCCCACCAATCTGCTAGCTTGTTTCTGCAATTCCTGGCTGAAATCCCTCTTTTACAGCATCATGTTTCCCATATTTGTTAAATGATGCATTTCTTCTGATTACAATTCAAGGAATTGTGGAGTTTTATGATTAAATCTTAAAGTATCCAATGCTTCCTGCTCGGTTGCCTAAATTGCCTATCTAATTTTGCAACACTGCTGCCTATGATGCTGATGTTACAGCTTTATGCAAATATGGGCTCGAATTCAATTATTTGAGTGGCTGTATGGAAACAAGTTCTCCATCATGGAACCCAAAAACATGATGATTCAAGTTTATTCATTAGGATAAATATAAGACATATATTATATTATACATTTCTCTCTTTTAGTTTCAGATTTTCTTTCTCAAAGTTGAAGAAGAAGTGATTTACAGGCCAGATATGTATTCTGTAGCAGAAAATTTTAATTTATTTTGGACTTTTATGTTATAAAGAAGTTCAGAAAGAGGGAGGAAAGGGAATCCAGAGGAACGAGTGAGATGATAACTCCTTTCTCTTGCCCACATTTCATACCACAGCTCTGGCCTGCTGCGCTGCGGTCGCCTCCTCAATACGAACCAGACACTTGAAATCACGATACTTTATTATTCTGGCCAGCCTGCAAATCTATAACATCCCTTCTCTTCAAAAGTGGAAAGTGCGGATTGCATGTTCTGAATATATATTTTTTCTAGCCTCAGGCCTGAGATGTTGGGGTGGGAAAAAAAAAAAAAGTTGAGAGTATGATGAATGTGTTCTGGCCAGAGGAGAGTGGGTGGTCTGTTTCTGTCAGCGCTGCTATTACAGCAGACAGCGGAGTTACAGGCCAATAAGCTGCGCTATCATCACCGTCATCAGCAGCAGATCCTCTTACAACAGCTCTCAGCTGTCCACATCACAACCCTGACAGCCCAAACATGTACTTACCCAGAGAGCTCTGCACTTGTATGTCTTGCATTAAAAAACATGTGGCTGTTTCACTGCATCCTCTTACAGGGGCCGGGCCACCCAAATGACAACAGATTTTCTCACTTACTGCAAGTGGCAGAAGACGTATTCAAAGCATTTACTTAAGTAAGAGTCGTGGTACCACACTGTAGTAAGACCAACAGTATTATCAACAAAATGTACTTCAAAACTTAAATAAACTGGCATGAGATTATAATACTCTCTACTTGAGTGAATGTACTTAACTGGTTTATTTACTCCCTGTGGTATTTGTTCTGATTTCATTGATTTAAGGGGAATAAAAGCTTCCCAGAGCTCGCTCGCTAACGGGAAAATAAGTGTTGTGGAGCAGTTTACAGGGTTAAATAAAAGTGGATGGTGCTACAACAGCTAATAAGCTACGACAGCTTCTTCTATTTTGGACTCTCCAACTCGTGCTATCAGTCACAGTTGACCTTGATGAGAAAATGTCTGTGAAATTCACTTCACCTGCTAAAACCAAAAACAATCTACTTGTTACACAAGATAGAACTTAATTTATCCTGATACAGTACAAACCAGGAAAGAGTGCAAATATTAAATATCAGTAAGGTGCAAATCCAAAATATACACAATGCCAAAAATGTAAAAAGGTTAAGGATCATTCTTTGTGAGTTGTATATATATATATATATATATATATATATATATATATATATATATATGTGTGTTTATTATCAAAGTCTCAAGTACAGGTAAGTGTAATGTCCCATACTACTAGCAGTAAGTAAGAAAAGGACACGTTTTGTTTTTATGGTAGTATGAAAGTATTGGCCGGAAATTCAAAATGAGACAAATTAATGTAATAATCTTCTTCCTGTTGCTGCTGTGTTTGTCCTGGAGCTGTGACGCTCGTTCGCTGGAATTTTTATGAGAGATTTACTGGAGCAATACGAGCCCGAGTGCTATAATTACTGAGCTAAGCAGGAGAGCTGCTATGAAAACAGTGTGACTTTGGTTAGTAGCGCTGATTCATGACACACAAACACACACACACACACACACACACACACACACAGTTGTTTTTTCCACCACTTCAGAGGACATTACGTTGACTTACATTAATTTCCTGGAGACTTACCTCTCTATCTTAACCCTCATATTTTATGATTCACATTATGGGGACTTGTATTTCCTGAAAAGGAAGATGAGTCCCCACAATGTGACTGTGTAAACAGATTTATGTCCACATAAGGAGTAATACATGTATACACACACACACACACACACACACACAGTTGTTTTTCCATCACTTCAGAGGACATTACATTGACTTACATTGATTTCCTGGAGACTTGACCCTAAACTAACCTAAGTCTTCACCCTAAAATTTAATGATTTACGTTATGGGGACTTTTTACTTTATGAGGACACATCCTGTCCCCAAAAGGAAGGTGAGTCCCCACAACAAACAGTAGGAGTAATACATGCTCACACACACACACACACACACACAAAGACTTGAATAGAGGGCAAATGCAGGCAACACTTTGTTATCAGTGAGATTGGGGAGCAGAATAACGAGGTCAGCTATGAGCCAACTCCACTGTGTTACATTAATGAGGTTGCTGTCTGCAACTGTGGCCAGCTACAAGGACACACACACTAGATCACCTAGCATTATCTGTCCTCTGTCACTTGGCCAGAGCCAAAGAGAGAGTGTAGCAGAGCGTGGATCAGACTGCACCGCCGCTCCGTTTCCAGCTCTCCAGCTCATGTTAGACCCTCTGACAACCCAGCATTGATTTATGACTCCTGCAGACAGACACAGCCAGCAGACTTCACTGCACAGAGCGAGCGTGCACGCGCTTTCGTGAGTGTTTTGCGCTCACGTGATTGATTATCCTGTCTGTCTTGTCTGTGGCATTTTTGAAATGTAATCTCTCTGAACAGCATGAAAGGTGTGAGACTCAAGAGAAAACAACACCTCCCCCTCCCCTCCCTCCCTCCCTCTTTCCCCGGCCCTCATCTGGTCTGTGCATCCTCGCCTGTATTGTATTAGCATACCTTTGCTCAGGCTTGCAAGGAAATTGAATTCCCCCTCTTCCTGTAAAACCATCCCCAGGATTAAACCGTCACCGCGTGATTTACTGTAACCTTGCTATAAACAGCGTCATCCCTCCATGCAGCGCTGATTGATGTGCCCAGCAAGAGTTTTGTGTTGCCTCGTTGTCACGGCATCATACATTTCAGTTTGCTTACTGAAGAATGACAACGGCACTGAATACAATGGAGGATTGTTTGCTTGGCAGCGGTGAGAGACATAAAACTTTTCAGGGATTGAAGTGAGGCAAGAAAAGATGACTGAATGAAGCCACGATGTCTCATTTGAAGGACAGTTAACTGTTTAACCCCCCCCATAAACAGTGATTGTCCAATCATAGCTTAGCAACCATAGCTAGGCACGGTAGGCCTGTCAAGCTAACGCTGCCTTCAAATGGTACTCGTGAGCTCGTGGTTACGACATGGTAAGTCGTGAGAACACCGCTGCTAGACAATGGCAACATGGACGCCAAAAGATTCCTCGTCTACTGAGGCTGACAATTTAGCAAGCTAGCGAGCGGGTAACATAAAGCAGGGAATACAAAGGCATAATGAAAAGATTACAAAGAAAAACTATACGACTAAAATTACAATATCTTAACTTACCATCCCCCGAAAAATGAACTACCATTATGTTTGTTGACACATTTCTGAAAACGTCAACAAACACGTTATTTTTTCAGAAAACTTCCATTTATGAGGTCGTGAATAACATAAGAGGGGGGCATTCATATGGACTCTTAAACACAACCCCATTTAAAGGCACCATAAGTGCAAGTAAACGTTAGCATGTTCAGCTAACTAGCTTACTACCTGCTACAGTCCAGTAGCTACCTAGCGTTGCTTCCAAAGCCAAGGAGCATATCATTAGCTAACAACATCATTTTGTGCGACAAGTTAGGTTAGAAAAATCCCTGTTCAGGACCGAAACTTTAAATATAGTTTACTACTTTGTTTAGGCTAACGTTAGCAGCTCTGTCCTGCTCTTTGTTTGGTTTGAGGAAGGTTTAACTCATTGCAAAGCATTATATTCTGACTTTTACTTAAGTAAGATGTTAAAGTCACACAGTATTTCTGTGGTATTACTAATAAGTATGAATACTTCTTCTAGCACTGATTATTACATTTTGATTTTAACTTCAAATAAAGTGATTTAGATAACCTGCTTCTTTTTGTCTTGTGTTTCAAACTTTGTTATAGCAAAGTCGCCGTGTTCCCAGATTGCTGTCCGGATGAGTACGATGTTATCATTACCGATAGCAATGATAGCTAAAACTATCAAAAAAAAAAACCCATCATAATAAATTGAAACGATCCTTTAAAGCTTCCGCAGTGACGCAATCCGACACCGACAACTCCGGCACTGCAACTCATTTTTCTTCCCTGCGTTTATGTGTGTGTGTGTGTGCAGCTGATGATAAATGAGCGCAGCAGATCCTGAGAGAGCTCGCAGAGGAAAGAATAATGGGTATTTAAGCACACTTGTAAATTACCAACACATTTGTCTTGCACTGTCCCCTTAGGGATGTCTGACAGCACAGCACACAAAGTATATAAAGCTCACATACATCTGTTCCACACAGCCTTATTGGATCTGCTGACATCACTTAAATACAAACTGTCACCGCATGTACGGTAATTCATACTTTGACAAAAGCTCATAAAGGTGTCTTTGCACCTGCATGTGTGTTTGTGTGTGATAGAGCCCGTCTCAGCAGGTGTGTGCCGGGTCACGCAGAGTGCACGGTGATGTTTATCTCTAAGTACCGCAGACAGGCATGCCGGACCGCCTGGTGGGAAAGTGGGATTACAGCTATCTGTTCCTCTGCGGCGTGCTGAGCGCCAAGCCAGTGATTTTGCAGTTACGTGTTTCCATCAGCAGCACACATGCTGTCTGCCGCTTTGTTATGCAAAGGTGTTTGACCTAGCAAAACAGCTGGTCACGTGACGGCACAAGAAAAAGATGATGATGATGAAATGTTTGGCGTTCTCCATTGAGTGTTTTTCAATATTTAGTGACAGGAGAGATTAGTGCGAATGAGCTTTATTGTTATTAATTATGGATTGGAATATAAATCAGATCAACTGCTGCAGTTCTGAACTTGATGACTTTGCTTTGACTTTTCGTTGGACTGCATCCTGCTAAGCGCAGAGTTGTTTTGAGTTGCCTGCCAAAGTTCGGATCATAACACTGCTTTTGTGTTTCTCCAGCCGCAACCTGCTGAACAGCCTCCAGAAACGCCAGAGCGCCCCAATTTATCATCCTCATTCATAAACAGTCATTAATGTTTATGGCAGGTGTCGTGACACGTTTACGACAGCATTATGTCTGCTTTACGAGGCCACTGTCAAGTCAGGTTTTACAACCGCGGCACTGCGGAGGCGACGAGGGGACCGCTGGCAGCGCGTCCAAGAGGTTCTGGGATGTTTAATCAGTTACTCGAACACCCTCACAAATAAAAAAGAGAGAGAACAGCGGTTGGCAGCGAAGTCGGCCTGTTTGACGGGGATAGTCATCAAACCTTCTCATTAAACTCTCTGGATCCAGGCTCCCTTGTTCTTGAAGGCTTTTATAGGAAAATCACTATTCTCAATTTGCTAGCTGTTATAAAAGTTGTGTTCCAGGTAGTGGTTGTGGGTTCTGGTGGGGGTTAAGCAATGCCACAGAATCCCCCACCCTCCTGCTTTATGGCACGCCGTAAAGCTGCGACAGCGGCAGTATCTTTTTTATCCGGCTGCTAATTTAAGGAAGGAGATTAAGGTTGTGAATTACATCCATGGCACTTTTCGTGTTTGTTGATTGTGACGAAGGGGTTTGGTTTGAGGCATGTGCTGCATACAGAGCCACTCTTCCTTGTTTTTCAGTGTTCTTGTTGTATATTTGCTGTGTTTTCTTTCAAACAACATTTTATCTGAGGTTAAATAGCCATGAATAATCATTCAAATGTACTTTTATATATATTTTGGATTATTTGGTACCACTTTCTAATACGACTTGTAATTAATAATTTTAAGTTGTAACAAGGTACTTCATTAATAGTCAATAAACCATTTACTAATGCTTTATAATTCAGTTATAAGCCATTAACAGGAATTTATGGGGCGCCAGGTTGGGAAAAATCCCTTTCCCTGACCACTGGACTAAAACTTACTTACTAACATTTATAACAGCATTATCACCAAATTGGAAGAATAAATTCTAGAAAAACGTGTTCTTGTTAATGGGTTGTAACTGATACATTAAGCATTAGCCATTCGTTTTTTTATCTACATACCCTATAAACATTTATGCGATTTCCAAATGAATAACAAGTTCACATATCAGCGAAATGGTCTTGCGATGCCAGGCTAGCCAACAACTACTAGCCACTCCGAGATTTACTCTTGCCCCGGGGGTCTGGATGAATTAGCGGACGTTATCCACTCAAGACAGTATTTCGCTATGTTAGCTAGCTAGCAATTCATCCGTGTGTTGGCGGCCGTTTGTTGACGTTAGCGGACTCCATTTCTAAGCTAACGTTAGCTCGTGTTGCACTGTGTTGGAGCTGAAGAGAGCCACTTGGCAATGCGCATATCCGTTACATAGAAATCAGGCCACAGGCTGTTACGTTACAATCCGTTCACACACTGGCAATAAAAAGTGATTAATACATGTAAATACGCTCAATTGAGCTGATTTTGTAATGGGAATATGGGTCGTTTTGGAAGGCACTGAAAAGCAAAGTCATGACAAATGACCTATTAAGTCATTTAGGTACAAGTATTCCTGACACAGCCATGTAGCACCAGATCCACCGAGTCACCACGATGCCCTAGTTTTAAAAAAATAGACTATTTTCACATCTTTACAAATAGCAGAAAGATGCATCTGAGTGATTCACCTCGTTGCTTTCACAGCATAGCTTCCCTAGCCAGTATAAGCATTCAGAGAATATGGTAAGGAATGACTCTCTTTAAATAGCTAATCTTTGTAGTGTGCGTGTCACTGGAGCTTGGACATGCGCTGCCCTTCTCTGTGGCCTGGCAAGCACTTTACAAACAAACGCAAGCAGTTTTATTGATAGGGTAATCCTAGACTGATTAATGGCCCAATAATCAGCCGTAACCTGCAATAAATCAGCCGCTGATCAATACAGCCTGTGCTCTGCAGCCGTGGCCAGATCATTACCATGTCACTGTATATCTGCCATTAGCACAGGAAGGCTGAGTGTGGAAAGGTGAAGGGAGGGAGAGGAGTGGAAGTAAAAGTGCTTCCTTTCTAATGTGTTGGAAATGGGATTGATAGAGAGGTCATTTTTAAAATTTCATTTGTCTGCCTCCCTTCCTCTTCTTTCAGTCTGATTAATGACCAAACAGCAAAGGCAGTGATAAAGATGGAGAGGGGTGAGCAGGATGTTAAATTATGATAATGACAGCACTATTAATGACACTGGGAGACATTATTATTCAGCCTTTCGGCATATCACAGCTGCTGGAAGGTGTACAGTGAGCTGATGCTGTTACAGGTGCACTCTTATAGATAGTAACCTGCCTCAGGTAGTCACAACAACACATGAACAAATGTGGATATTAGGTCTAAAATGGTTAAGAAAAAAATAACAAAGGCCTCCTGGCCATTTGCAGCCATTTCATACTGGTCTGACCTCTTTCTCAAACTTCACATTATGATTTTTGCAGTGTTAAGGGGTCATTTCAACCTGGCACATTTCCCGTAAATGTGGCTATTGTAGCTCTATGGGTCATGCTAACTGCACTGCTAACTGCTGGAGACTCCTAAAGCTTTCCAAATAAACATTATTTTTACGTGACTCATCTGTCAGGCTCAGAGACAAACGTTTGAAATGATTCATGTACAAATTATGTTTATTTTGAACGCTGTAGGAGTCCTCATTTACCCGAATCTGTACAAGGAAAGCGGCGAGTGCAAAATTAGCATGACCCATAGAGTCACGTTAGCCACTTTCATGGGAAATATGCCAGGTTGAAATATACGGGAATTTACTCTTTAAAGCCTGGTCACACCAACCACAAAAAGCTACATTTCCCGGTGAAATCCTTGCAGAGTTATTGCCGTACAGGTGAGCCATTGACCAATAGCAAGCCGGGAAGACAGAACCTGAAAGTTCATAATGGAGGAAGCTATCGTAGCTTTATTACTCGTTTTATTTCACCTCCTCTGTTCGAGTACAAACTGTTCCACAACAGAGACATGGTTTACAGACTGTTGTGAGAGGAGTTGATGGTGCAATTATCTATTTTAAATAAACTGTGAACTTATTGTCCCGTTAGCAACAGAGCTAACAAGCTGCCTAGCTGACAACTACTTGTGTTTACATCGAGCCTGTGAATGTGTCTACGATACTGAATTTCAGAGGAAGCCTCCTTCATGAGTCAGGTGTCACTTTCCTCTCAGCTCTGTCAGCAAAAGCAAACTCAACATCTAGCAAGTGAAACATCAGACGGTATATCAAGAGGCGATACGGACGCAGACTCGCTGAAATGGATGCACAGCATTCGAATGAAGTGTCCCTGGATTCAGAGCTCAGATTAGAGGTCAGGATTTGGTCAAAGCACATCCCAGATCCACAGAGGAGATCGCTCTTTGCTGTGACAGATGGAGAGGCGGGGGGGGGGGGACGAAAAGGAGGGAAATAAGGATCAAATCAACTAAGTGAGCAGAGGAGGGGATGGGAAGTGAGGATGACAAGGTGCATGCAGACGAAGAGCATGTGGGGAGATAAGATAGCGCAGACGTAAAGAGAGGGGAGGACGAGGAAGAAGAAAGGTAATTTGAGAGAGAGACCAGTAGAGGAGGTTGAGGCAGGGCTGACAGTGGGCCATTCATCCTCCATGCTAGAAGAGACAAACTGCTGGCAGAGGAAGACAGGCCCCATAAATCACTGCACAGCACACACACACACACACACACACACACACACACATGACCACACACACACGCACAGAAATCCACATGTGAACAGAAAACACACATCTTTTTTTTAAAGTCTCTTATTTCCCATTCTGCTCATACAGTTCGGAGGTACTTTACTACTTTTCACTATTTATCAGATTTATTACTCCATTGCATTTATTTAACAAAAAACACTGGATAAAACCACAACACATGATGGTCACTGTGTCAGACTGGGGCGATTATATAGAGTCTACACGTTGTTCCCCAACCAATCACAGCTTGCCGCCCTTCATGACCTGCATGATGTCACTCGAACAAGAACGTAAACAAACAACGGCGTCTGAATCAGTGTTTATGATACCGTCTTGTGTTAAAGCCTAAAGAAAGAAAGTAAAGACGACGGTTTCACAGTTCGACCTCGCAGCACCAACAACACTCCTACTGGTCAACGTCACGAAACACGTCAGGGAATTACTCGGGGAAAATTCGGACATGCTTGTCCCCAGATGTGGCGTCGGTTGTCTTTTCTGACAACCCCGTCAACTCACAGTGTGTAAAGCAGTTAAAAGTAGCTTCACCTCAAACCAGCTGAAACAGTAAAAATGCTGCTCATGCATTGTTGCATCAGTTTTAATGACCAAACATGTAATATTCTTTATATTTTTCACCTGAATTAGTAGTGTGTATTTTCACTTGTTACTTTAAAGTTATAACCATTAAGATTTTCATGAAACCAAACCCCACTTTTGATATTACTAAAGGATCTTGACACTTCTTGGGTCACTCTCGTTCTGTTCTGTAAGAAGACAGTTTGCAAAGAAGAATGTGTGGCGAAGGAGGAAAAAAAAGAAAAAAGAACCAAATATTCCCGTAACCTTTGGATTTTCCGCTCACAGTCCAGTAATATCTATCTGGCGTTGGGCCGTCCTTCCCCTCTGTCTCTCTGCGGCCAAGGCCGGCCGCTCTGTGGCTGATCGACGCTCTCTCTCTGTGGGCTCTGTCAGTCACAAACCTCCCACTTTCCTCCCCCGCCCAGAGAGGGTGAGGAGTGCCAGTTCCTCTTCGCCCAGCCCTGACCTCTGCGCTGACATGCACGGCGTGTTTTGACAGCGGGCCACGCGCTGACCACGGCAGCCGGGCGGGTCGGGGGAGCGGCTGCCCTCCTGTTTTCCCTGGAGGACGTCCTTTTTTTTTGCTGTTGTTATTTCAGTGATTATTACGGTCGGACCTTTCTGAAACAATTAATTAAACAGGGTGGTGTGATTCATTCAACAGCTTCTTCTGTGGCACAAAAGATACCTGCCCTGTCCTCGTCTTTAAAAGGAGCTAATCCACCTTAAATTACTTCAGTCATGGATATTAAGGGAGACATTTAGTGCTGGTTCAGGCTTTTCAACACTGCCAATGATTAAATTGTTGGAGTAACAGTGAATCCTGTGAGATGTGGGCAAACGTAACCTCACCTAATAGAGGCACAAAATACTGTATGAGCTATTTCCTTCTTGCTATAAAGACGTACACTCGTCCAACCGTCCAAATGGAAAACAAATAACTTTTTAGTGGGTTTTTCAAGTAATACACAAACAACCGTTAAAAGGCAGTTAACTCATTGGCTGAGGATTGAAACAGTTGCCTGTAAAGATGTCTGTCTTCACTCTGACACAGTGAAGCTCAACAACACATCTGTCACTCTCCGTACTGCTTCTTTCCTCTCATTATGTCACACAGCAGACGTTTATTAAGTTGAATATTACCCACAATCCACTCTGCTTTTAACTCCTGCAAAAACATACAATAACATATAATTATAATTACAAACATCTAAATACGAACACCAATGATCATGTAAATGCCTATAACCTGTTATCACCGTATGAAGTTGATATAGCAGACTTGTTAGCAGTTGGATTCATGCTTCTGGACACCTGATGATTGTGTTAGTCCGATATTCACTCTCCTTTTAGCTTTGTTTTGGTCTCCACTCACTCTTGAGGCGAAATATCTGTCTCTTTAGCTGCTAAATGCAAACTTTTTCTGTCTGCACAGTGAGATTTTTGACGCTCAAAAACAGCTGCTGGCTTTGTCTGAAAACAACGTCGACGAGAGTGAAACGAAACAGTAAAGTTGCGGCCTGAAAAAACAAAACAATGAGCTGAAAGACGCTAAAACGCTCCGTAGAGTTTCTTTAGTTGGATCCCCATGAGCTTTAAAACAATTTAAAATCAAACAGTATCAATAAAACAAGCCAAATATAAGTGAAATTATTAATAATGTGAAACACTAAACAATAGTAGCCTACAATGAAAACAAAATAATCACAAATACGCAGCAATAAAAAGTAAATAAAAATGATCAAAAAGGCACCGAAACAGCAATTACCACAATAACATCTATGTGAGATTCATCATTTTTGTTTCAGTCATCTACTTTTGGTCTGTCTGATATAAGTAGTCATCTGATCCATTCTTGATATACTGCATTATTCTGCAGCGCTGTACAGAAAATAATGGCATGAAAATATATGCAAGACCATAAATAAATATCTCGTATGGCTCACTGGCTGCAACTCTACGGAAATACGGAGTGAGTGATGTTTGTCCAATTACTGGCTACTTTACGTTAATGCACTTACATGTGTGCTTTGCTTGTGTGTCTGTGAGTGTGTCCTATATGCACCCCCCCGTGAGTAGTCCTATTAGGTGTAATGAATGTAAACAGTGCTGTAACAGCTGGTGTTTTAATGGCGTAAAATATGATAGAGCCTGTGTGTGTGTGTGTGTGTGTGCGGCTCTCACTCATTGTGTTTACAGCAAACACAGGATATAAATCATTAGCGTGACCCAGGTCATATTTAGCCTCAACACAACAGCTCTATAGGCGGCAGCGAGGAGAGTGAATGTGACTCACATTAGCGATGCAGCTAACAGTAGACGTTATTGTACTGCATGTGTTTGTATAAGTGTCACATGTTTTGTATATACGGGAATAAAGGCAGAAACGGAGAGCTAGAGAGTTAGAAAAAGCTGTAAAACTGAAGATATATTTCAATATGATTAAAAATAAACAAACAAAATCTCATGAGAGCAAAGAACAAAGTGCAGAATGTATAAATCCTATTACGGCCTCAGGGTCTTAAGATAGAGCCTCATAAATTGTGCTGCATGTGATCTATCTTTGCTCTTCATCTACATTTGAGCATCAGGGGAGTATTTTTTAAAAGGAAATATGCGTTATGTGGAGATGAAACGTATCCAGTGCATAAAAAGCTATAAATTAGGACAAATTAAATAACTTTGACCCAGATGTCATGTTACTGTCATTTTCAGCTACTCAGTTTCCCCTTTTCTTGCTTCCTCTTTGTCTCTCTTCTCTCTCCTTCCTCCTCTGTCTCTCTTTAACATGGGTCAATGATTCCCTTCTTGACCTCTCTTCCATTGCCTTCAACCATATGTGAACCAGTGGGGTCACGTCTGGGGCGGTGAGGTCAAATGTCATTCGAGTCAAGTTTCTCCCCAACTTCAGCTTCCCACCTTCTCTGTCCTCCTCCTCTCCGTCAGCCATGAGGACGAAGGCAAAGACAGATGCTGTGATCTCTTGTCATCAGTCTTTGGATGATCGGACACATGGCAGAAATCTGAAATGTGCAACAAATGGTCTTTGACTGAACTGGTTGTTTGTCATCAAATGTCGCCTTCGGTGAGTACAGTTAAATTAAACTTTTGGTTCATTAGTTTCCTCGCCAACCAATGGCAGGCAGGAAAGACTTTGTGACTGTTTGCCAGTGCAGTCGCAGCCAATTACAGGACTCAGAAGGAGAGGCATTAATCAAATCTTTAGTTTGGTCGGCAGACATCAGATTGCAGAAGCCTGCAAAACAAATATGTCACTGTCAGCGAGGCCATACAGCAGGCATTTAGGGGATTGCATTAAGTCGATGGCTCAGCTGCAAGCTAAGCTAATGTGGAACAGGGGCCTCTGGGAACTATTTGCCATGGTGGGAGGGGGAGGGTGTGGAGGAGTGAAGCTGCCTTCATTCTCCCATCCCTCATTTTCTATCTCTTCTTAATTCTTTCTGTCTATTTTTCCACCTTTTGTCTGTTTTATTTAAGCCGACAGGCTGAACTGGAGGGCGTGGGATGGCCAGTGGGGGAATAAGGATGAGAGAACAGTGTACGAAGGGAGGAGACAGATGAAATGAGATAAAGACGAGCAGCAGGGTGAGCTGCAATGAAAGAAACGAGAACGTAGAATGGTTGGAGGAGGAGAGAAAACAAAGAGTGGTACAGTGTAAAACGGAGGTATGGAGTTCCCTTCGGTGAGTCGGTATCAGTTTGCGTTCCTGGAGAGATGAAGACGTGGCCTTTGTTATGTTGGAGTGCTTGTTTTTTCATGTATACTGAACTTTATGGCTGGATGGTATGAAAATATTGTTTTGTGGCAAAGATGCCATTACGATTTGTAGCGATAGAAGTGTGAATATGACCGTGTGAATGACGTTTTCTTTGATTAACCAATTAAAAGTACCCTCGTAGCCTCCACCTGGCTGCATCTCTCTGCCTCCCTGATCGCCCTCGTCTGCGAAGAACTCTTGTCTTTTACTTTTGGTTTTTATTCTCAAACTAAATATAATGGAGCACAGTCTCCGCTCGAAGGCATTCATGGTGTTGCTTTTGTTTGTACACAGAAAAAAAAGTCATGAATGTAGTCGTGAGAGCTTGGCTCACTTGGTCAGCCGCTGGGCAAAGTGGGCATAATTGTCCAAATGTCTGTTTTGGAAAGTTATGCTGTTAGATGATCAAGACAAGCACTTTGTTTTCAGCACACAGAGGCCTTTAAAAGATTGGCATGACAGTCCTATAACATTATTGCACTGCCGATGGACAGTTTTTTTAAAAAAAGGACCAAAATCAATGCTGCAGAACCAGAGATATCGTCTTTTTTTACTGCACGCATTCTTCTTCCTTGTTAAAACCTGGCACCTACATTACCCACAATGCAACTCGACTGCCGACAGTTCAATCGGAGTTACGGGTGTGTTATGCTAGTAGCAGCTAATGTAGCCTCTAGCTGCTAGCCTCAAACAGACTTGAGGAGCGGGCTGCAGAGGTCTGGTAAACTCGCTTCTTACTAACTTCACATTTTGAAACTTGCTGTCTTCAGACCCTTCAGAGTTCCCCTTTAAGGTGCTCGTACAAGTATTTGAATTTTCAAAAAAGCATCCAAATAAATTAGAAGTTAGAATCACCAAGAGTAATATCCTCAGACAATATCACGTCCTGCTGCTCCAAGTGGAAGATATATTTGCATATCTGAAAGCTTTTTGGGTGGATGAAGTTGATCACCAGTGAGCTGGTCATCACATGGATTGGTCACAGGGATGTCGAACTAACATATATATTTGAACGTGCCCTCTGCATATAAAGCTCCTTGAACTTACCACTTAACTACAAGTCCTGCATGAAGCCCGTGTCAGTGATATCACCTTGTTGATATACAGTAGGGACGGCATGGGATGAGTCAAAGCGGGAGTTTATGGATCAATAGCTGTCGCAGCTCAGGAGTCCTACGATCTGTAAAGCTCCCTGCTTAAATAGATTATGACTGCACTGTGGGTGTTGGGCTGCTGTGGTTATACACTGCGAGTGTGTGTGGTGTGCACGAAAAAAGAATAAATTACAGGGTAATGATATTAAAAGCACAAAGTCGTTAAGATGCCAAGTTAAGACACAATAAATCCAGTCATGGCTTCTACAGCCTGTCCCCACACTGGGTAATTAAATTAGATTTATAAGCCATATTACATCAGTGCTAGATACTTCATCCACCCTCAGCTCTTACACCGTTCCTCCATTTTGCCCCGCTTTATTAGACGACCTGACAGCCGGCAAAAAATATGGTGGAATGTTTCAGGTCCCGGGCTGCGAGAGCTCTGCACTGGGCACTCTGTCTTTGGTGGTGTCAGTCGTGTCCACTGATAATATATTAAGCGCTCCACTTCTCTGCAGCAGAAGTGGTAGCAGGGCTGCCTATGGCACAGTCAAACAGCTTTATCACCATTCACAGTTACTGTCACCGCTGCTTTACTGCTACTGCTGCTTCCGACATCGTACGAAAAGTTGCACTAATCAAAATTTCTATATCAACAGGGGGCTCAAATGATTATCTGTAATGTGAAAGGAGTCACTTGTAGTATTGAACCACCTAACTCAGATCTACAGTGCATTTTAGTGTCGTTTAGCTCGTTGATTTTGTTCTTCCGGCCCACAACTTTACTGTTTTGGCTCACTCTCACCGCTCTCATCAACATGGCTTCCACCCAAATTACAAAGAAAAGTGAAATTCTCATTTACATCTAGTTGTATGAAACAATTTCTTCCACCACCTCAATACAATGGAGGTATTTCTTCTGTAGACAGTAGTTCCAATGAAAACTCTCCAATGTATCGGGCTGATTTTGGTGAATCAGCCTTTCAAAGTAATGGCAGAGAGCAGGGAATGCCAATCATAAAAATAAAAAAAAAACCAAACATGTAATGAGATAAAAGGATGAATATGCCAATCAGTGGAATTATTGTGGGCAGAAAATAGCAAACACATTATTATTATTATGGATGAAGGAGTGTGTGTGGGAGGACACTTATCTGCCGGCATCAGAGTGAATTAGTAAAGACAATAACAAGTATAATAGCAAGTGCAAGATTAATATTATTGCATTTGATGTTTCGGATGTCAGCTTGAAAACTGATCTGATTATTTTTAAATAAGTTAGCTAGAAAACACAGAACAGAAACACTAAGGCGTACGGGAGGCCAGGGCAGATAGAGTGGAAGCAGTGGAGAGGGTAAAAGGGACCAGAGTTCAGCCTCCTGTGGTTGATTTTAATGAGCTGTGGCACTTTTATTATCATTATTAATTAGCAGTTTTCAACCAGCGGGGTGTGATCAATAAGGTGGAGTGAAACAAATTTCAGTGGGCCATTGGAATCAATCAGAAAGAGTTTTTATCTACATAACTGCCACTAAGCCACCGCTCGTTAGCGCTAACATTAGGAGATGAGAGATTTGCGGCATTTTTAATTGGAACGACATAACGGAGCAGCCATTTTTCTTCTTCTTCTCCTCACTTATAATCTCTGCAATTTTTTTTGCTTTTTCTTTGTTACCCCCGTGTTAGTAATATTATTTCTTTTACACCAGCAGACTTCCTAATAGGCACATACACTATGTGGTGTGTTTTACATGCGTGCACCACACCACACGTGTGCGCTCGCATCCTAATCCTTCTCACCTCTTAATCAGACAACCATTAAAATGGGATTAGAGACTATCTGCTGAAATTCCATATTTCCAAGCGGGAGATGTTGTCCTTGTTTACTAAGCTGTGATTTTTCCTCTTTGGAAAGCGACTCAATCCTTAACAATCAACATGACGAGAGCTTCGGATCATTGAGACCACATGCGGGACTCCAGTGTTTTACCACTGAACTGTGTCTAAATCTGGAGATGTTTGGTGCCGTACTGTAAAGCTTCCTATTATACAAACACAATCAGTGTCTCTTGTTTAGTTTATTAGCTCAATGTTTCCTAAAGTGGAACAGAAATTTTAATTCGCCTCACTTTTTGTGAAAGGAAATATACACTATAATGATACAGCGGCTATTTTTTTCCATTTTTCAAAAGAGGGCAAGACTGTTTTTAAGATTTAAGCCTCTGGGTGGATGTTTTCACCACTTTGGTCCAGACTGAAATATCTCAACAACCACTGGATGGATTGGCGTGAGATTTGGTGCAGCCATTCATCTTGCTCTCAGGATGAATTGTAATAACTTTGGTTTGATCCCCTAACTTTTCAAATATTTTATTTGTCCAGTACTTTGTTTTATAATCAACATCATTCCCATCAGCCTCATCTCTACTTTGTGTTCATGCTAATTAGCAAAAATTAGCATGTTAACATACTAAACTAAGACGGTGAAAGTGGTAAACATTATACCTACTACTACACAACATGTTATCACATTGTCATAGCATGTTAGCATGCTGACGTTAGCTGCTAGCATTGCTGTAGACTCTTGTCTTGTTTACCCCCCCCCCCCCCCCCCACACACACACACACATACACACAGATGCTTCACAGATTACAAACTGGGGGCCCTGTCGCTGCATAAAAATAAATAAAACTGAAATTTCTTCTTTTTTTTAATTACAATTTTGACCAAAGCACAGCACCAATGATGTTTATGCTGATTCATTATCAAAAAACATTTTTAATTTCAGTTTTACTTTCAGCTTAACAAAATAATGTGATCGTCTAACTCCCGTCTCGCATCTCTCTTCCTTTATTCCCTTTCTTCCCAGTGTCTTCTTTCTCCTTCCTCCTCTCCTCTCATGGCAGTCAGCAGTGGAGGGCTACTTAGCACACAACAGTTAATACCTGTCTAATTTATTAGCCTCCTGCCCCAGCCCTGAAGGGCCATTAGCAACACACACTGACACAGCACACCGGCCTGTGTCGTAATTTATTGTCTTATTACAGTGCTGCAGCGGCATCAATTAATTATCCATTAAAGCGCTGCTGTCCCAGGATTTATGGAGGGGACTGTGGGGGCTGTGGGAGATACAGAAGGAGAGGAATGAGGGAGAGAGTGGGTAGATGTGAGGAAGAGGAGGAGATATATGGGAGAGGATGAAAGATGGATTGTTGTTTTTGGGGTGCGCTTTGGCTTGAAAGTTGGGGGGAAAAATAAAGTTAGCTGAAAATAAAAAAAGCTTTAAATACAAGAAATAGCTACAGAGTCTGCAAATCAAATGTTCTTCTTGTAAACAAACATTGTTTAATTGTGAGATTATAAATCATATTCAAAGCAGAAATATAATCTTTGCTAACACTTTAATTTCCAAGAAGTAATGCATCATTTTACTGTACATACCCAGGCTTGTCTCCACACTCACGGCTCTAATGTGGTCACAAAGGAGGGAAGAAATGGTGTGAAGCTTTTGAAAAGACCTATTGAGGAAGATACTGGCTGCTGTGGGCATTAACATCATTACAGTTATTGCTTGAGCTAAATGAATATGCTCACAAATATCACAATATCAGTACACACAGCCGTAATACTCAGTCTGTGGGCAGTTTAATGGAGTTAACAGAGTTAACTCAAGTAAAAGTACAGAAGTGTTAACAGCGAGAAAGCTGCTGTCAGAGAATTATCACCAGAATCTGTAGTTCATCTCAGCTTTACGGAGTGCTTTAGCGTCCTTCAGCTCATTGTTTTGGTTTTACGGTCCCGCAACAAAGAACAAGGAAAGCTAATTCATCCCCTCAGTATTCAGTGTTAAACCAACTCAGAAACACAGTGGATGCTCACTGGATTGCTGGTGTTTGTCAGTGTTAACAGGCTGGAGGAAGGAAATACTTACAAAACAAGCTCGTATACCGACTTTGTGTGGCCAGTGTCTGGCCGTGAGTAGCAATTGCTGGAGCTCCTCTGTAAGTATCCAACGTAAAACTACTCATTTTACAGTAGTTTTACTACACATATTTTATTATATATATTACATTATTGGGTTATTAACACTGATTTATTAATGTATAAACAACATCTTGATGCTGTGGTTTGTCAATATTAAGCTAATTTTAACTACGTCATGTGTTGTAGTGGGGAAGAAGCAAACAACTACTCGTAGCTCTTTGAATATCCACTGTGATACGAACACACACGCTCACAACTGCTGTGTTTTCTCCAAATAAGTCACAGTGTAAGATTCATGTTCATATAAGCACAGTGCAGTATACAGAGCAGACTTACTGTGCTGTATATACTTCCTCTGTGCACAAAAATAGAAACACTCCTGTCCTCAAAACCTGCATATATGAGACAAAATCTCCTGCTCCCCCTCCCTCCGCCTCCACCACAACCAGCGTCTTCCACCCAAACACAATTTGTACAGAAAACAAAGTGTTTCCCAGCGCTGACAGGGAGAATGGATTACTTCCATTACGCTCTACAAGAAACACATTCTGTTGAGATGAAAGGGTTGTAAATTATTGCAGAAGGTGCTGCTGCTAACAAGTCTGGTGATCCGGGGCTAATGGGGTTCACATTCACTAACTGCATCCCGGCAATGTGACAAATCAAACGCACCCAAATGAGCGTCATCATCACCGCGGTCACAAGATCTACAGTAATCCTTACTAGCTTGATTGAATTAAGTAAAAATAATACCACTTAAAATGAACGTGTATTCTGCTGAGGCCACGTTACCTGTTACCTTCTTTTGACCTTCTGAGGAAGAAGAGGTGAATGATTGACAGGACAAGTCACTGTGGGCCTTTGGGTGACAGGTGAACTTGCTCGCCATGGCAACTGCCGAGTGACAGACAGAGACCCTCTCTGTCGCCACCTGCTTCACGCTCACCACCTGCCTATCAGACGTTAACAGGAGTCTGCAGCCATGCTAGCAGCTCTGCTTTGAGCTAAATGCTATCATGCTCACAATGACAACGCTAACGTGCTGATGTCTAGCAGGTACAGTGTTACCATGTTCATCTTGTTAGTGTTAGCATCAAACATAGTACAAGTACAACTGAAATGTTGTCAGTTTTGTAGGTATTTGGTTTTAAAACAAGGAATTGAAAAACTGAACTTTTGACCTGGCATGGCGCTAGAGGAAGGTTAAGGGATCACCAAAGATATTTCAATGAATCCTGAAGGTGTAATGAGAAATTTCATGGCAATCCATATTTGTTGAGATCAGTTCAGTCTGGACCAAAGTGGTCCATTTCATGCTTAGTGCTAATTTACAAATATCAGCATGCTAACATGCTAAACAAACTATGTGTTAGCACTTAGCTCCCCTCACCGCTGTGCATAAGAGTAGCTTTATCTGCTGTTTGCTGCTGAAAATGTAGCATACAGTGGGCTTTTAGCGAAAAACAGTTGGCTACAGAGGCTGAAAATGACTCTATGAGTGTGATGACAGTAAATTAAAACAGTAAAGTCGCGGGCTGAGAAGCCAAAACCGAGCTGAAACTCACTATAAAGCTCTGTAAAGTAGATTGGAGCTGCAGATTCAGGTGATAATTCTCTGTACGTTTATCACTACAAACTCCCCCAGTTAACGTTGTCACATTATTTCCACATTTGATCCATTGATATTATAAAAATATTGACTACAGCCGCTTTAAATACTGAGTATGCACAATATATAAGTGTGCACGCACAAAAGCAAGTACACACCGTCATGATAATAGGGGTGTTTATAGTTTGGAAAAGTCCTTTGTCTTCCTTTGTTTAACTTTCAACCAAACCAACCCTGACACCAACAAACCCATCATCAGTGTTTCCACGACAACAGCTTTATCATGGTCAGAGTTCACATTCATACAAATGTGATTCCTGTGCCATTGTAATGTCTTTTCATCAGCTCGGAGAAAGAGTCGTGAGCACAATCACAATGGATTCACACGTCCTTGGGAGAAATAATATATCCAAACATGAAGAGAGAGAAAAAAAAAAAAGTGATTTTCCTTCACACCTCAGTTGTGCTGTCGTCCCCTGGGTGACGCAGACAGGAAATAGGAATGACTGCTTCCTGTCTGAGCCGGCTTTGAAGGCGGCCTACGAGGGACGATGTCATGGCGGAGCAATGTTCCTGCGCTTTCACCAGGCTCTTTGTAATGTGTGATTTACAGCCCCCCCCCCCCCACCCCCGCTGTTTCATCTGTGATTTAGTGTTTCCCGGTCAGATGGCTATCGGCTGCCTTACATGTCCGCTCTGTTCCTGCAGGACAGTATGTGGTGGAAAAAAAGTGACACCGGAGAGCTTTAGGCCACGATAAGGGCGAACTTTTCAAATAAGATGCGTAACAAAACACTGATCTATTTTCTGGTAATAATGTAAAATAATTCATATAGGGTAATCATCAGTGGTGGAAGAAGTATTCAGAGTAAAAGTACGAATACAACAAAATACTCCCATTACAAGTCCTGCTTTTAAAAATCCTACTGTAGTAAAAGTATAGAAATATTATCAGCAAACATACTTTAAGTATTAAAAGTAAAGTACTCCTTCTGTAGAAAAATGTCCCCTGAGACTGATATATATTTATATATGACATTATTTGACTGTTGATATACTGATGCATCAACGTTGGAGCAGCATTTTACTGTTGAAGCTGCTCGAAGAGGAGCTACTTTTAACTACTTCATATACAGTTAGCTAGTTTTAACTACTTTATATACAGTTAGCTAGTTTTAACTACTTTACATATAGCTAGTTTAACTACTTTATATACACTTAGCTAGTTTTAATAACTTTATATATAGCTAGTTTTAACTACTTCATATACAGTTAGCTAGTTTAACTACTTTTTTCTATACAGTTAGCTAGTTTTAACTACTTTAAGTACGGTTAGCTAGTTTAAACTACTTTGTATACAGTTAGCTAGTTTAACTACTTTACATACAATTAGCTAGTTTTAACTACTTTGTATACAGTTAGCTAGTTTTAACTACTGTATATATAGTTAGCTAGTGTAGTCCAGTGTTTCCCACCCTAGCGGTGGGGTCCCCTCCAAAGGGTCACAAGATAAATCCGAGGGGTTGTGATGAGATGATTCAAAAGATGAAATACATACTTCTGCTACACAAGTTTTTTTCTTTTCTGTATTCATTGTTTTGACTTATTTTGTCCTTAAACAATTATTAAAATGAAATCAATGATGTTTAAAGGGAAAATGTCTCCAAACTGTAACTGCTAACCACTCATAGACACCTGAACCATGTGACAAGGGGCTCCAAGTTGTATGCAAATCCTGATGTTTTATAAAATTGCCATTTATGCAGTTTAAATCTGGGTTAATAATGTTTATGACTGTCTTTATAAAGTACCATACAAGTGCCTCAGTATTTTACTTAAGCACAATATTTGATCAAATGTATTTTGTTATCGTACCACTGGAAATTTACTCTATCAAGTTACATGTTTATATTACAAACTTTTTCTCAAAGCAAAACCAGACAGTAGAGGCTCGACTGCCAGTAAAAGGCCTTAATGATGTAATTTGGAAAATGTCTTTGTTCTCTAAGATAATTTGAATCATCAGATATGAATCATAAAACACGCTGCACGATTTCAGTGTCCAAAAACTTAGTTTCCTTCTCACTGTCACTTCAGTTAAGTGTATCAGGATGATAAAAAAAAAAGTGTTGCTTCTCTTGTTTCTCACTAATAAATCTAAACTGATCTGTAAAATTTTCCTTTAAATATTGAAAGAAATGAATAAAGATTGGTGTGTGATACTTCCAAGAGAAAATGCTTGTTTGTTCTCTCATCTGAAATCTTTCACTTCAGCTATCTTGACTTTTCCACTCGTCATTTTCTTAAACCACGTTTGTTTCTTATTTGCATTTCTCAATATTTCAACACTGTCTGGAGATCTTACCATCGTTTCACTGCCTCCTGACCCCCCTCTCGAACACGCATTCCCCGACACACAAACGTTCCTGTTAATACTCAGCACTTTCCCTGCCTTAACCTCTGACCTTGCCCCTCTCCTAACCTTCACCCTAACCCTAACCCCAACCTCAGCGTAAATTCTCTAAACCTATAAATCCTAAACCTTAAATGAAAGGTTGAGGTGATTTAAAGTTCAGCTCATCAACTGTCAGCTGTCACCCAGTTCCAATTTTGCCATATCATTTTGTAGTGCACTTTTAATCCAATTAAAACTGCATTAAGTTTTGTTTTTTTTATAGATGCTTGGTGTTTGTCTTTAAATGAACTGACAGCTAAAAAAGCCTTAATTAAGACGTAAAGTAAGTGACAGTAACATCTGTAAGGCAACATGCTGTTGAGCCGTAATTTCCTGGAGTAGACAGACTCCCATTTCTTTCTGTGTCTGTCAGCTGATTGACAGTAAGCAGTGTGTAAACACTGAACTCAAGCACAACAAGGAAATTATAAAAATAAAAAGCCCATGAAAGTAGTTTTTCTCACAAAATATTTTGCTATTAACTTTTAACTCTTACTCCAACCTAACCGTAATTTCTAATTAATATCGTAACTCTGAACTATAGTCTCTTGATAAAAATCATTACATGAAAAAATCATGATTATCTCATTGCCACAAGTTTAAATGATCTTTATCTTTACTGCAGTAGGTGACTGTGAAGATAAAGGGGAGTATGTCTCATTATCTCAGCAAACTGATTATAAAGGTGGATGTCAATGGTATACTTCAGGTACTGACAGTACACAGCTGTTTGGGATAACCTGTATTTTTTAAAATATGCATAACTGACAGTCGTGCAGGTGGTACAGGTATTTTATAATTCTTGAGTCCTAAAAATTATGAAAAAGTCAAACAAATCAAATTTTCTATCTGTATCGCCCAGCCCTATTTGCAGTGGTGGAAGAAGTATTCAGATTCAGTAAAAATACTAATACCACACTGTAAAAATCACACTATCCAAGGTTTTTTTTCCAAATAGTTTTATTTAAGAAGTAGGAGAATTTTCCGAACCCATAAAGGAACACTTGGTTTATCAGAAAATTTGAAATTCAAAGCAGCAAATTTGGTTTGAGGGTTTCGCCTCTGAGATGTCGTGGAACCAAAGTATAAAGGTGCATAAAATGGAAATATCCAAGTTAAGTACAAGTACCTCAAATTTATACTTGAGTAAAAGTGCAAAGTTACATTCCACCACTGCCTAAGATGCACACATCTGTACTGAGACTTGGACAGCTCTGAATGAAGCCCCGTCAGAATCAGCCCTCGGGCTTCTGTCAACCAAAGACTAACAGACTCTGTTAGAGTGACTTTTCTTCTCGCTCCAAATCCACTTCCTTTTCCTCTTGACCTACCCCTCTCTTTTTTTCACTCACACATGTCCTTGTTGTCATTCTCTCAGCTCCTTGTCCTTCCTTCTTGTCACTCCTCTCCTCCCACCCCTTCCTCCGCTGAGTGAGATACTGTAGGGATACAGAGCAGATGTTGTGGTCGCCATACGTTTATGAGGCTGCTGAGTAAGTTTGTTTTACTGTGCAAACACTCAACAGCTCCTCTAACTAATGACGGTGTCAGTGGAGTAAGAACCCCACTAACGAATAGCTGTGAGAGGTATTGTATTTCTTAATATTTCTGAATGCCTGTAAAAAGGACCCAATAATGAGAAGTTATAGGCAGATCTGTGTGTCTGCATGTATTAAAGCAGTGATTCCCAAACGTATTCGTCTGATATGACCCCACAGACCTGTCACATGAACTACTTTAAACTATTTTAACTATCTATCCATTTTCTTAGCTAACTGTTTCAACCATTCATCCAATAGGCTACTTTTAGTTGTCCATAACAGCTGTTTTTAAGCTATCTACTTACATTTATCCAATATATTTATCACAGCTAAAATAGGTATAGATTTATTTCAATAATAAATTTATCTTTACATATTTCAACCATCCATCCTTTACTTTTAGCAAATTATTTCAACCATTACTTTATCTATTAGTTTCAGCTAATTTCAACTTTCTTGAGCAGTTTTTAGCATTATTTTTCTATTTATTTCTTTGCTTGCTTGCTAACTAGTTTTAACAGCTGCATCAGGTGGTGTTCAGGTGTTTAACGTGGGAATAGTTTTTTGAAAATCACATTGTTTTTTTGTTTAGTTTCCAATTTAATTGACTACTACGCCACAGTTTCTTTCCTGACAACTGCAGAAGTAGGCGTAATATAAACTTGAGAATCACTGCAGGTAAGTTTATATATATACTATATATATATATATAGTAAATATATAAGTGTGCGTGCATGAAAGTGTGCTTTTGTGTGAGAAAGTCCAGGGCCAGCCTCGTCCTGATCCCTCCCTCTCATCACGGCAGTGCCTGTTTTTAATCTGGGCCAGTGATTTATGAAGGAGCTCCGACTGTGTATATCTCCTCACTTCCTTTCATTTCTCAAATGGTTTGTGCACTGCGGGATGATAGATTTATCTACACACAACCCCTGCATGACTAATTAACTCTGAAATATCAGGGCCAGATGTGGAACTGAAAGACGGACCCCAGAGTGCTTTCTCTCCCTCTCGATCTTCCTCGTTCCTTTTTCTAACTGTTGCTCATGATTTTTCTTCTTCTTCACTTCGTGCCTTCTCAACATTCAGCTATAATTCTGCTGATAATATGACAGGGTGTTTAAGGTGAATGTAAATGTTGTACTGACTGAAATAGCAAATCGACACAACAGTTGGTTTTGATTTGGTCGCTAAATAAATGTCTTTACCTTATAGGAACAACCAGGGTTTGTTAGCTGCACACCAGCCAACCACACAAATAATCACACAGGTTTTAAATAAATCCCCAGTTTCACTTCAGTACATTATTGTCACTTATGTGGTGGTTAAGAGTGCAAATGAGGGCTTGCAGAAAACGTCTAGGTTCAGCTTTGACCGACCGTACTTATCGTAGTTGCCTGATAATCAGCTGAATTGCCATTTTTATTTCAAGAACTATTGAAGAAATATGCCAATTTAGGAGTTGGTATTTCTGTAAGTCGACTTAAAACAGTCTGTACAGCTGCTTCCAATATTTTGGTTTATGACCAAATACCTGCAAAACTAATAACATTCCCATTAGCCTCAGCGTACTTTGTGTTCAGTGCTTATTAGCAAATGTTAGCATGCTAACACTCTAAACTAACATGGCCATTATTATACCTGCTAAACATATCAGCATGTTAGCATTGTCACTGCCATTTTTCACGGAAACATTTTGACTGTCACAGAAGGAAAAACACAGTAAATAATAAAATGAACAACGGCTGAATTCCATTTAGCTGCTTCAGTTTTAGGGTCCTGGTACGCTGACTCACTGTCACGCTGTTACGTGAATAAAACGGAGCCATCGTTAATGTCGTCAAGTCAAGATGTCTGCAGAGAAAAGGGCTTATTGTGAACTGTGATTGTGAGTTACCGTGCTAATATTAGCACGCTAAATGAAGGGGAACTTGGCAAACATTATACCTGCTAAACATCATCATGTTAGCACTGTCATTGTCAGCATGTTAGCATTTAGCTCAAAGCACAGCCGTTCCTAAGTATAGTCTCACAGAACTGCTAGCATAGCTTAGTCTTTTCTTAAACTCAAAATAAGTGGGTTTTTTTCTGGGCATTTCTATATTGAACCCTGTCCATTGATGTGGAATCTGGCTAGCTGCATGCCTCATGGAGTCTGTCTGCATGAGATGAGTCAATACACAGGCCCAACAAGGTCCTCACATCACACACCCATAAATCCCCTTTATGACAGATTAGAGAGAGCTATGGCTTTTCCACTCGTTTACCCATAAATACAGCAACACGCTCAGCTGGTTTATGCCTCTCTGAGACGATGGAATGGGTGAGCTGATGTTTATAGCTGTCACAGACCAGCAGTGAATATGTCTCTTACTGGCTATAGTCCAGCCGAACTTCAAAGCAATAAGAAAATAGAGCTGCTCTGTAATGGAAAAGCAAAACAGCTGTGTGCGATATGATTTAGCTTTGTTCCTTACAGGGTGTGTTTTGTTGTGAGAAAGAACAAACAAGAACATTTAGAGAATATTTCCTGCTGCACGTCGAAGAGATAATATTTCCCACGCCGGTTTTTAAAAAGTTCACATCACACATATTTTTGGATTGGAAATTTAAAAAAAAAAAAAAAGAGAGAGAGAGAGGAAATAAGTGGGAGAAAAAAAATAATAATGTGGAAAGGGAGGGAGGAGAGGTGAGTGGATGTGTGAGACAGAGAACAGGTTAGGAGAAGGAGCCAGGCGAGCCGTCAGATCTGTTGTAGGCGTTTTTTCTTGACAGCTGTAATTCTCCAGCCTACAGAATTTCATCAACGGCAGTTGCATTTAAGCTGCGCCGTGGGGCAGCGGCCCTTTCAAGTCTCCTTCCTCTGACAGGTAGATTTATTAGTCCTGAAATTTGTACAGATCACACGTCACTCATGGCAAGCTGTCAGCGTGTCAGAGGGGCCTTCTGGCTTTCTTAAGGTGGATCTGCCCGGAAGAGGTTTTCCCTTCCTCTCTCCTCACCCATAACTTACTACAGTTCAAACGCACCCATTTTAAACGGGAGGGTGAAAAGAGACGAACACAGAAAGAGGCAGGGAGGAAACTGGAAATGCTGTTTGTGTTTCTCAAAGTGAAGACTGACTTCAGGGATCAGTAACAGAATTTTATTAAAAAGGGTTGCGAAGTAACGTCATTTGTAGGAAACACGATTGGACATTGCCAAAAAAAATTAAATTTTGAAATAGTAAATAACTAACAGTGACTCATAATTGGTTTTAAAGAGGATAATAATGGCGTCATGGGGCAAATTAAAGAGCTGTGCGTCTCTGTTACCCCACTTTAACCCCTCTGTGGCTCTGCTGACCATCTCAGTGACCTCTGGCCCCTGGTTAAACTCCCAGCATGCCCTGGGGGTTGAGGTTCACGCCTGGGTCTAGACCAACAAACACAAAGGTCGCCCTTTCTTTGTTCTTGTCTTAAGGTCTGTGTGTGTGTGTGTGTGTCGGAGAGTCGTCTTTTCACCTTTTCAACTCCCCAAACGCTGCAGGGAGCAAAAGAAAATGAAATCTCCTGCATCCACCTGGATTTAATATTCCACTTTGTGAGGGTGAACATGTGCTCTCGTCAGTACTGTATGCTCATGTGTGGTTGTGTGGAAGTGTGTATGTTTGTGTTTGTATGGGTGTGTGTTTCTGGGTCTTGGTTGTAAATGGTCCCACAAACTGGCTGCAAAAGAAGGCGAAGAAGCTGCAACTTCTGAGAATCACTGAAATTGCTATAATTTATATTTTAAAGGAAAATTCTGATATTCGTCAGATTTTTCTGTACATTATTACTATTTGTCATGATACATTTTTCTTAATGGATTTACCTTCAGTTGGTTTTTTTGGAGTTGGAGTTTTTTGGAAAGCAGCAGGAGGTCTTTCTGTTTCCTATACTGGGACGTTTATTCCCTTCATGGCATTTTGTTGGATTATTTTATGGATTATACATCATTTCAGCGAGTAAAGAGTTGTTAAAGGGGGAACAAAAGCCCTTTGAGCTAGTGAACTCGTTAACTGTCAGTTAGCTTGGGAGATAAAGTTCACACAGTATATTCAGGAGATGTATTTGTACCAACAACTCCTGTCTCATAACAACTATAAAAACCATGTCGTATACTGCCACAGAGGAGGTTAAATCAAAGTGGATGCTGCAACACAGCTAAGCTACGACAGCTTCCTCCATTTTTGACTCTCTAGTGCTCAAAGGTCAGCGCAGTCAATGGCGCACATTTTCACAAAAATGCGGGAAGAATTGCACAGATTTACATCACTGATTGTGCAGATTCCTTTGAAATGAACTGAATTCGCAGCAAAATGCTGTTTATGTTGGTGTGCGCCAACATAGGAATAGTTCAACTACTGATACAGAGTTGATATTTTTTGAAAGTTGTTGAATAAATTAAAAGTACAAACTGCAAATTACATCGTCATTAATTGCATTATTTCCTGTACTTGCTGTTTTGTCCCCTCCAGTCTGAATGACTGAAGACTGACCCCTCCATGAAGCTGCTCCAGTAAAGCTTCTGTAAGTTGCCGGTGTCTTCGTGTCCCTCTCAGGTAATTTATGGTTGTCAAACCTGCAGCATCTCAGCCGGCATTGCCCATGAACTCTGCAGGAATTCAGCACACACATGAGGAGGATGCTGGGGGGGGGGGGGCTGAGCGGTGTGTAAAAGGAGCAAATTGTGAAACCTTGGGATTTCCATCTCAGACGCTCACACAGAAACTTTTTCTTGTTTGTTACTATTTCCTCACTAACCGTAAGTAATTCCAGAGTTACGAATGCAAAACTGTGGACGCCGCCGCACTCTTGAGTGTAGCAGATGAGAGACACATTGAAACCATGTGTTTCCACTCTACACTGTGACCTGGGGAAGTCTCCAAAATCCCCAGCACAAGCCCCAAGCGCCTGCCACCAAGCATAGAGTCACCGGGCCGCTCAACGCCTCGCTTCAAAACAGATTTTCTACTTCCAGTGCCAAGCTGCTGCCATATCCCATTTCTCATCAGACCTTCATGGACCTAATGTGGGAATCCATTATCACACCCATACTCTTTTTGCGGCTTCACTCTGTTCTTTCTCGGGCCCCGTCGACTGTCATGGATCCACAGTGTATGCCCCTGGGGGCCCCCCCAGCACCCTGTCCAGTCTGTGCTGCCCCAGCCGTGGGTCATCCTCCGCTTTAGTCCTGTTCACCGTTGTCAAAAGACATTCTCTTAGTGTCAGTATGCAGAATAAGAGACAGTAGGTTCAATGTAATGGGTTGGGGTCTAAATAAAAGAAGTTTTGTTGGGTAGCCACACTTGATTTTTCAAGGCTTTGAATAGATGTGCTTGTGCTACAGTTACTTGACCTCTCTGTGCCCAAGTCTCTGAACAATCGCTCCTGTGTTTTGCAAATTTTCAAACTCTCAGATGCTTCTTTTACTATAGTTTACAGTTGTACCGCTATACATAAATGCATGTGATATATAGCAATTCTAACTGCTGTTGTATGTCTCTGTCATGCGTTTGTTTCTCTCAGTGAACTCTTCACCCCGGCTGCCAACAGAAGGCTGTCATGCTGAATTAAACCTATGTTGTTTCGCGGGCCGCTCTCTTTCGATTGACGGACTGGCGGTAAGATCAGAGAGATACAAATTAACTCGCTGTTTATGTCTCGAAAGTTTTCCTTCCACACTTTGTAATTAGATTACAGCCGATCTGAAATGCCAGAATATTAAAACCCTTAAACTTCTTCCCTTAGTTTGCCAGCTGTTGTTGCCTGAGAATCTCTCTGCACGACCCTGTCACCTCGTTTTTATACTACTACAAACACGTAGCGCTGCATGGATTGTGCTTTTTCTTAATCAAGATAAAATATGTTGTTAATTAACGTATCAGATGCTCACAGACAACTTGTTTCATTAGGTTTCCCTGCAATATCCGCAACTAAAGCGTGATTAAACTTGTGGTTTTGTTCAGCCAATGCAGAGTGCTTGATTAAAGGCTGTAATATATATATATTTTATAATAACAACGTCTCAAATGCAATGTGAAAGGGGTCGCTCGTAGTGATGAACCTACAAGAGAATTATTACCTGAATCTGCAGCTCCCTTCTGCTTTACGGGGCTTTATAGTGAGTTTCAGCTCATTGTTTAGCTTTACTGTGTTGGTTCACTCTTTCTGGTGAACATAGTGGAGAATTTAGCAGCTAAAGAGAGTTGGGAGAGACCAAAAGCAGAGCTAAAAGAGAGAGAATGGTGGTGAAAGTAGACACAAACACGACTCCTAATGAATGACAATGCTGCTCACAACTTGTTTCAGCTGGCCAGAAAATAGTTACTGCAGGTTTAAAGTTGAGGAAAGATCGTGGTCTTTGGTTTAACGCTAAAAAAAGACAACACTGACTTGAAGCATGAGACAGGACGACTTTCGTGGCAACCAAAACCACGATTTTTCCGAACTCTTGATTTCTTGTGAACAAAAACGTAAGTAGCAACATGTGTTTTGATTGCAGGTTACCAAGGCTAAGGCTAATCTCTGAGCTGCAGCTGAAACAGAGAACGGCCGTATTGTGTGACAATCAGGTAGTGTGTTGTTTGAGGTGACACAAAGTAAGAGGAAGTCAAAGTGTGCGGAAGACTTCAAACATCGGGTCAACCCTCGAAATCACACAACGGGAATTTTCTACTATCTACTCCGAAGCGTATCGTCGAATTTTCGTATCATTTTTGGCGGTCAAAACTCGGGTGTAGTAGGCCAAAGGAGACATTTTCAGTCTGTCTCAGAGTGGACATGGTGAGAGATAAAGGTCCCACATCTGCTTCATCTGAACAAAGGCAACACCTGCTGACGGGCTGTGAGGTCTGTTGGAGTTCGTCCCACCTTCGATCAAATCAAAGAACCGTAGTAAAGTGTGTTAACTGCTCCTTTGTCAAAGCGTCCTGCGCGCTCGTGAGTGATTTACAACTCGCAGCTTTTATAAACTGAATTTATTGCGATCTCCTTGAAAAGCATAAGCTGATTAAAGTTGAGCAGCACAATAGCTCCGCTGCTATATCTAGATCAGTGCTTCGTTTGAAGACCCGAATAATGGGGCCAACGGACTTTTTGAAAACTTCATTATTCAGGATTTAATCTGTGTGATTCTGCTCACTCTTTTGAACGTGTGCTCACTTGATACGATCAAGGAGAAAGTTATGTGTGTTGCAGGCACCAGCTAAGGTAAGGTAAGGTAAGGTAAGGGCGTTTTCAATCCTGTGTTTAGTGTGTTAGTGTTTAGCAATGAAGTACATCGCCTTCTTGATATTTGGCTTCTACAAACAACACATAAAATGATCCGGAGGGGGGATTTGACCGATTTGCTGAACGTGTGCCGTGTTAAATAAAAAGAAACGGAGAAACAGTACATAAAGGTTAGCCTGGGAACCAGACGAATCTGCGAGCTCGTGGAGATACGTCTGGCCCCCCTCCCCTCCAGACAGATTTCCATCCGGCATGACTCCGTTTATCTAATACGATGCGGATTTAAGCGCCGTTGAGGCGAGACGTCTGCCGCTGATGTGGAACGTTCTGAATCCGCTATCGCGTCCGTGGTTCACGTTACATACTAGTGTTGGCTTCTAAATGATGCCATGGCAAACATCTGTTGGAACTAGCTACCTAGCCTAGCAGCCTACCGCTACATCACTCGTTGCGTTGCTCTGATTGGTTGTAGTGCCCAGAGGTGTTTACTTTCTCTCTCCCACTTGAAACACATCTAACCAATGAGCGGAGTAAGCATTCTTGCGGCGCTTTCAGTGATGCATTTTGCTTTTTCTGAGTGAAAAGAAAGCGAACCAACGAACGCAACAAGTTAATAACTCATCGACTAATTAGGTTTGAAAACACCCTGAATGTCAGCGCAAAATGTAATGAATGTAGACCAATAAGATGTTGTTTTGGTTCGTAAAGATCTTGCAGTGTTTTAAACATTACAGTAGGATATAATCCATCCATAGTGTGTGCTTGTGTTGGCTCATCGTAATAATAATAATAATTTTATTTATAGAGCCCTCTTCAAGCGCTAAGCTTTCCGAGGTGAGGAAATTCAAAACACACTCTTTGACGTTTTCCTCTCCCTTCTTCTTTGGGTGTGAGCGAGGCCTCGGCTCATCATGTGAAGCCTCTCTTGAGTTGAGAGACAGGCCACAGTCTTTAAACTGCTCCCTCACCCTCCGGGCATGTTCATGTGAGGAGACAGTTTAGGGTGTGACAATGAGGATCATCTGGCTCAAATCAGCCAAACAATCACGGTTCAGTGCCCTCAGACAGGCGGATAGACGAGTCGGCCCAGACATGCCGCAGAGAGACGCTGACAATGCCATCAAGGGCTGTCCCTGTCTGCGTTATCCGCCTTTATATTCCAGCAGATAAGAAGACTCTGAATTAATTAACGCTACAGGATTCTCAGAAAAAAAAACAAAAAAAAAAACGCCGGATAGCTTAATGCCTTTCGCATCGCGGCGGCGCTGACAGAGAGATGTTCCTCCTTGTTGTCCTCACCACGGAGCTCTCCTCTTCAAAGGTTATCAACCGAAATTCCAAGACAGGAATCAGAGAGACGAGGAGGGTGAAATAGATTCGAGGGGCTTTGATGAGAGAGAGGCTTGCGATGAAAGAAGCTTTCATAGCACAAAAGGCTCCTCCTCTCCCGTTCTTTTGCTTTCTGTCCCCGCTGTCACTCTCCGAGATTTCGCTGTGCCAGTGTCATACTTTCGCTTTGAGCTATGAACCCAAACTGGTGTTGTAGCAGATTTCATGTACAACGCTGCATGCTTGTCTCTTTCTATCTGGCTGTCTTTCCTTGTCTGCCCGCTGTGGACCAACACCAGCTCCAGCAAGCAGACACACCCCGCCCGCCTTTTAATATCGAGAGATGTGAGAAGTGATGAAAGGAGAAAGAAAATAAGTAAGATGTCATCTTTAATGTCAAACACCAAATGTGCGCTTTCATTAACCCCCTTCCTCTCCTTCCTCCTCCTCGTCTGGCTCCTTGCTGTAACATTAGCCGTGTTGCTCGGAGCGACACCCTGTCAGGTAGAGTTTAGAGACTCCGACACAGTATCCAGTAACCCCTCGCCGGGGTGAGTGTGAGCCAAGAGAAAAAACAGCAAGAGAGACAGACAGAAACGGTGAGAAAGACAAGCTGAAAGACGAGAGGCGATTGATCGTGACAATCTGGAGCTGTTTTTGTCTCGTGTGACCGGCTGCTGCCGCCGCCGAGGAGGCCAGATTTGAAAGTTATTCCGTCGATGTTTTCACAATACAGAAACCGGGGTCTGGGTTGGGACGTCGTCCACTATGAACAGCGCATAACACCGCTTTAAATACGTCACTTTAAATCCCAGTTATGTCTCTGTCTCCGAGTTTGAATGCGAGGTGAATTTTAGAGGCCGTGTGTTTGCATAAAAGGTCAATGGAAAGGCATGAGTATGCATGTAATGGCGTGCAGCCACAGGAAGTGGGGGCGCTGAAGGTGCCGCAGCAGTCCCACATCCAGGAAGCTGAGGTTTATTAAGTGGGAAGTAAAAGTCACATTCATTTTTCCCCATAGACGATGTTACCTGAGTCACTTAAGGTAAATGTTAAATGTTAAATCATCAGTACAAAAGTTGCCTGTTTCGTGCTTCTGCTCCTTCTCCATGGCAACGCCGGCCGAGGCTCATGGGTATTTTGACTCATCCGCCGTTCCAAAACAGGATTTCTCAGAAACAACTGGTGTCCAAAACAAAAACCCGGATGATCGTCACATTTTTCAGGTTTTCATTTAGGATAGAAAATGTATAAATAAGAATACAGAATCCAGCTGTTCCTCCCAGTTCTGTGCAGGAGGACATAAGGGGAGATGTGAAGGTAACGACTATGTTTTGACAGGTTTTTACAGATTATTTGAGCGTCCAGTGTGTTCTGCAGGCGTCTGAACAGATGTTAGCTGTAAGTTAGCTGGAAACGGACGCATGACATCATCTCCGGCATGAGCACGATGTTTTCTCTCAAGTTGAAACACATTCGATCGCGTCGTCGCCTCGGTTTGGAGACTACTCCATGTTGCAGAAAACTATTGTCTGTTTTGGTCGGTTGTTGCATTAATGATGACTGAAAATGGAGAACGCCTCAGGCTGCTCACTCTGACTGAATTCATCCATCTACACCCATGACGTCCTCTTATCAGTGACTACTAACCCTCCTAATACATTGTTTTCTAAACCGAGCAGCGTTTCGTCCATATCAGTCTAGATATCAGCCGTCTGTTCTCTGCTGGAGTTTAAATGAGTCTGTCGCTGCCTCTCTTTCTTTCTTTCTTTCTTTCTTTCTCTCTGTCTTTGTTTTCTGTTCATTTTGCTGCCTGTGCACAAACATGTCTGCTGTCTGCCTGCCTGGCAGCCACCAGGTTTGAGGCCTATATTTAATCACCACAAGGCTTAACTCCCTCCGTCAGTGACGGCTCATTTGACGTGGCGGCCCTGGGCTCTCTCTTCCAGATTCTGTGCCAAATACAATAACTCCTCTCTTTCGTTACCCTGCTGTATGTTATAATTTCGCTATTTTTCAATGTCAGGGCCGGGCCTTTTGAAGAGTTTTTTATTGAATTTCCTGCTGGACCCTGCTGCCGGGGCCATTTTTTTCCCCCCCAGCCTTCACTGTTGTCACCAGGCTTTCTCTCTTTGCATTTTCTCTTTATTGTATTTGTCTTTTTCATCCATTTAAAGACAATAAAATAGGAAATTAGAGCATCATTTCACATTAAGAACAGCGTTTCATTGTTACCAACATGCATGTAATAAACTAGTGCCCAGCATGCTGAAAAACCCCCCTGCATATTCACTATTAAAGGTTCTTGTTATCCATCTCCTCTGGGTAATATTATCTAACCCTCCTCAGTTACATGTGTTCACAATTCTTGAGCATTATAAATCTTCTCCGGAGCTGTCATGAGTGTCTTGAAAGCATTAAAATGCCTGTTGTTTGACCAAATGGAAAGAGAGCAGATTCAAACAATACTTCACTCTTCCTGTCTCCGAGTTCACAGAAGTTAATGCGTTTGGCAGTAGCAGATGCCGTCCTCCCTTCTGAGTTGTGTGAAAGAATGTCACCCAAGTCTAATCAAATTACGGCTGATATAACAGATGTCAAACCTTCACTTTAGATTTCAGCCCCTCGCCGCTGACGGTTCGTGCACTTTCTTGCTCCCTTTTTTTGTTGTTGTGATAAACCAGAGATAAGATCTCAGCGAGAGCATGTATAGGGAGGGTGTGCTGTTTGATAATGTGGCTGTGGATCATATGGTTAAAATCAGTTTGTGTGTGTGGAAAGAAAGGCCTACGGTTTGTCTGCATGTGTGTGCGTCATCTCTTGTGACCTCTTAATATCGCATCACATGTCTGATCTTATTCTTGTCTGCCATCTGAACTCCTGTCATGTGCTCCTTTTGCCAATCTGTCACACTTAATCTGAGCGGAAAAGAAAAACTTAAGAGGAGAGCCTCCGCTGCCCCGGGAACGCTTGGGGTTGGGAGAGAAAAAGGGAGCGCAGAAACAAAGGAGTAAGGAGAGAGAAGAAAATCACAACGGCGTAGCATTTCAGGGCCATGAATGGCATCAATGATTCGCTGAGGGGGATAAATGGGGTGAGAGAAAAGAGGGAGAAAGATGAGAGAACAATGTGTGTGTTGTTCTTTAATCTGAAGTAAATCATCTGTCTCTCTCTCTGTCAGGTGTTGAGCTCCGCTCTCATCACACAATGCTTCAAGGGTTTGCCCGGTGCAGCGCTGTCCTAATGATTTAGTCAGCTCTCTCCCTTCATCTCATCTTCCTTTTCAGCGTCTGCTATGGTTGATTTCATGAGATCTGAAGCTGAAGATTTAGTCCGTGCAACAGTTATCCTCCACGTTTTCTCTGCAAAGAGAAACATTCACAACAGTTAGTAGATATCATTTCTTAACTTCCAGATTTCTCACTGGTTTAGATTTGTGCCCTTGGACGATCATGAGAGCGGCGAAAAGTTAAAACACGTTCAAGATTTAAGTCGTTTCGGTAACGCAAACCATGAGCTCTGCTTTTGTGTTCGTCTGCCAGATGGGACAGCTGCTCAGGGTGCAGCTTCACTTCACTTCGCTTCTCTCTGGGTGAAAAGTTCATTACCAAAGTGCCAAAAATACATGTGGGAAAGTTCATCATACATGTAGGTGTTTTCTCAACAATGAAATATTCTCAGAATTATAAAGATTTGCAAGTGACAGTCCGAATCTGTTCCGTCATGTGAAGGCAGAATTCGTTGGATCTTTGCAGACAGTTAGTTGGAATCTGATTTTATGAGCTCAGAAACTTCTCTTTACTCTCGCAGTCAAATTTACTTTGCATGTAAACCCAGATGAGTCTGCTTAATGACTGTGCAAACAGTTATAAACCGGAACACATGGCCCTGGATGCTCTTGCTGCACCCAGTAAATTCCCAAATGAGCAGTTTGGATTTCAATTAAAGGAATAATTCAACATTTTGGGAAATAACATTTATTAACTTTCTTTCCCAGGTTTTGACGAGAAGATGGAGACCACTCGATTGTCTGTGCATTCATGCGAAAACTGAGCCTGAAGAAATAGTCCCACGCATGACCCTATGTCATTTTTGTGTTTCATTTTTTACACAGATTAAAAGAATGAAGATTTTTGCTTCCTTTGGACCGAGCCAGGCTCGCTGTTTCCCCTTGTTTCCAGTCTCTGTGCTCAGCTAGGCTCCCAAAACTACTCCTTTAATTCAGAATATTCACAACTGCACATAAAGAAGCATTTCAGCAGTTAAAACATCTGCATCTGAGAAGTCACATCGGCGTAGGTTCGACTGTTCTTTCCCTTAAACGATGTAATTCACAACTTTACAAGGATGTGAAAAACACTGGACGGTGCTCTCATTTTGAAAACACCCTCAGTGTTGCTCCATTTAAAGCCCAATTAAATGTTTTATGAGGGGAGTTGAAGTTATGGACAGAAACTGAGAACATATGGTGAGATGTGGAGCTGCTCTGTGTTTGACCCGAGCTGTTGGCATCAGCAGCTCGCGTTAAAATGTCAAATTAAACCACCAGTGCTGTTGACAGAACAGTTCTGACCTCTGTCAGTACCCCCCCCCCCCCCCCCCCCCTCTTGTCACACACAACCGAGGGCACTCCACAAATTGGCCATTTTCGACTGCATCTTATGACATAATTTTCCTTCCTGACAATTTTCTTTCACTTGGCGTTGAAAATGTCCATAATTTTGACATAATAATGGGGGGGTTCATGAGGAGAAGTCAGTCAGCTCAGACAGCAATCGAAGTCTTGTCCGTAGCACTTAATGTCATCAGCATTTTGTCGCAGAGGACTGTTGTTGTTCGGCTCTGCGCTTTGTCTAATGGCTGCTGCAGCTCAGGCTGTCATGTATCGTTCATCACATGGATTTATACTTTGTAAGGTTGTGTCTTTTATGTTAAACGCACACTGTGTCAGCTCTCGAAAGCCACTAGCTATGAGAAAAATGATCCTGCGCTCACCGGTGTCACAGGTTAGCAGTGTTTTTGTTTGCTAATTATCGGCTTACAGGGCTGTTTTCTGTCCGTCCGTTAGCTTTGTTTTACTGGAGTACTGTAGCGGCCAGTGGTGGATGAAGTATTCAGACCCTTTACGTAAGTACTAATACACACAGTCCTGCATTCAAAACCTTTCCTAAGTAAAAGTATGTAAGTATTATACTTCCTGGAGGAATAAAACTGCACCAACACACCCCAAAGTGGAGTTTTTTTTATGTGCTTTTATGTTACGTCAGTCTGAATACTATTTGGCGGCAATGGATGACCAAATGCGAGCTGGCTCTGAGGCCCATATATGGATGGCTCCCAGATTTGGGTAAATCTGACGATACGGACTTGGAATCGGAGCTCTTTGAGCCACTTACTGGAGCTCACAATCCGACCGGTGTATCTGAATCCATGCCGGACTGACGGAGCGGTCACACCAGCATTTACACGGCGACATTTCTCAGTGAACCAAATTAATTGTTATGGAATTGGAATCTGCATCTGGTTTACCTTAAATGAACTTTGACACGCACATTCGAACTTGACAGTGTTGTGGTCTGAGGGAACGGGAAATTCAAAATGGAGGAAGCGATCGTAGCTTATTAGACTTTTGAATAAACTGTGTAAACTTATTGTCCCGCAAGCCACCGAGCTAAAGAGCTATCTAGCTTGGAGTGACTAGCAGTTAGCTTGCTAGCTACAGTAGCTCCCCAAAACTTCCGGCACCAACTATTTCTTGAGGATGAACACGGATGAACTTCACTGTGCCACTTTTTGGTGCCTTAATTCACCCGTCCCCGTAAAGCTGTAGAGGAGCTGGTTCACTGTAGCAGGAGGACAAATATGTGGAGGGGGAAAAAAAAGCAGGTGTGCGTTGAAATGTGTGGACTGTGCAGCCTGTGTGTTCGTCTCTCGTCCTCTCCTGTGTGGGTGTTGATATGTCGGCCTCCTGTCGCTGAAGAACACTTCACAGAACTCCATCAAAGAGAAACCAGAAGAGCAGAGAGGGAGAACCATCAAAGGCCGATTCTCTCCACTGTTTCCACATGCTGCAACATCCCAGTGGTAACAGCTGACAAGCCCCTCTATAAACAGCCTGCTCAGATCCTGCCAGCAGGATGCACCCATTCAAAAGCATTTTGCTCCCTGGGCTTTGTTTATTGAAGTGCTGCCTGGACAGCAGGGCAGCATGAAGGGGGGAAGAGGCGGGTAGAGTCAAAACAGAGAGAGAGAGAGCTCAGGAATTAAGAAGGTAAGAGTCACAAAATGAAGGCATCTGACATAGTGTTCCTGTAATTTATAGAAAGGGGTCGCTCGTATCACCTGAATCTACAGCTCTGGTGAGTTTCAGCTCATTGTTTAGCTGCCGGGGTTCGTAACTTTACTGTTTTGGTCCACTCATGGTGTTGTTTTCGGCTGTTTTCAGAGAAAAAGCTCCAAAACAGCAGACAGACACAGGTAGAGACGAGCTGGGGGACACAGTTGAGCATTTAGCAGCAAAAGACTCTGAAAGAGACCAAAAACAGAGCTAAAAGTAGAGCGAATATTGGACTGAAACGCTCATGAGGTGACACAAACACAACCGTAACAGCTGGACGTGAACATGAGTTCGACATATTAACTTAAAAGTTGACGGTATGTCGGGTTTCCGCTGCCTCCAAGTTTAAATATGACAAGTTTCTTGTGTGCTTCTTCGTCCCTCCCCACCGTCTGTGTCCTCTTCTGCTTTCTAAACTATCTAACAAACACACTGACAACTTGTTAGTCTTTTCTGTCGTCACCTCTTCTTGTGACGCTTGTTTCATGTTGCCTGAAAGCTGGAAAGACCGGAGAGATTTTGGGGTAAATATTTGCTGTCAGGGTACCAATGATCTCCAGGGAGACAGACAACGTTTTCTTGTAAAAGAAAAGACCAAAGACAGTCGGAGACGTCTTTTCCAGATGTCTCTCCGATGAGTGCAAACGGCGCGAAAAGCTTGTGCTTCATTTCACCCTTTGAGTGAAAGGTGTGACTTAACTTACACTTCTTCTTCTTCTCGTCCTCTCCACATCAAAGGTGTTATTCAAAAGTGTGCTTTCCAGTTTTAGGCAATACCTCCACTCGGTGTGTCAACAGGTTCTGCTCTCAGGTTTATTTTCATTTCCTAACCTCCTCCCCCCCCCCCCGTGTGTCCTCCTTTTGTCAGGGCTTGCTCCACGTCTTTGTTTTGCCTCGGCATAGGTGGTTGAGCAAGAGGAAGAGCGGCAAGAGCAGCTCGCGAACGAGGACGAGGCAGAAAAGCAAACAGACGGGGCGTGCTCCTGCAAATTCCACGTCTCATTGCAACTTCCACTTTCCCTCAACAAAGATCCCAAAGTTGAGCCTTTAACCGGTCCGGCTCTGCTGACGCTGCCGCGGCCCGTGTGTCGCACTTCAAAGATCAAAGCGGCGAAGATGACAGAATGAGGAGTTGCATTCCTCTCAGGTGATGGCAGCGATAATCCACACAGGCAGGCGGGATTCACCCGAGCATAGATGACAAGGGTGGAGTGACACACTGCCACACGTTACCTGAAACCCTCCCGTTCGCCTCGGGCCCCGTGTTGAAACAAAAAAAAAAAGAAAAAATGTGGGTCATGGGTGAAGACTACAAAGTCGGTACAGAAATCTCTGCGTCTACAGCTCTAATCCTCCCTGTCAGACTTTGTGACAGCGTGATGGACAGATAGAGGGAAGAGGGGGGGGGGGGGTAGCGTTCAATGTTAAGTGGCAGGGTGACAGCAAAATGACAGTCCAGAGGCAGCGACAAAAACAATAATCTTCACACCCTTCACTGGTAGCATCTCAGCAGCATAGTTGTTTCTTATGTGACTTAAATAATTAATTAATAAATTAGTCTTTTATTTATTTTTTTATTTTTTTGGTAAGGAGTCATAGTTACACCTCGAAGCCCAGATAAAAAGTTAAGCTGATGAAGATAAATGCCCAAATACAAAGTCCAGATTGGGAGATATTGAGTTGATGAGATGATGTTAAGCCAAACATTTCACTCAATAAATCAAAATTATGAGATAGTAAGTCAAAGTATTGACATAGTATCTCATAATCGTGACTTAATAAGTAAATATGTTCACTTAGTATCTCCAAATTTTGACTTATATCAGAATAAGCCTGCGACCTATTAAGTCAAACTTCTGACTTCCTTCTCATAACTGGGATTTACTAAGTCAAACATTTAAGGTATCTCATAATTCTGACTTAGTCAAAATCCTGACTTAGTATCTCATAATTCTGACTTAGCAAATCAATATTTTCAAGTCTACGATCTAATTCAGAATTCTGACTTAGTATCTCTTAAACAGGTCAATATTTAGAATTTTGAACTTAGTAAGTCAAACTTTTGATTTAGTATGTCATAATTCTGAATTAGTGAGTTAGAATTTGACTTAGTATCTAATAATCGTGACTTAGTAATTCAATATTTTGACTTGGTATCATAGTTTTGAGTTAGTGTCTCATAATTTTTAGTATCTCATGTCTTTAACTTAAGTTAAACTATTCACTTATTCTTTTTTCCTTTACTGGCAGACATACACACCTCAAAATTCTTCAAACAACTGATTTCGTGGATCACTGTACCCGACTACGAGTCATTTCCTGGAACCAGTAGCCTACTGGGAATGATAAAAACCCTTTAACGATTCCAGTAAAGCACCAGTGCTGGGAGTCACAGCTCCCTAATACCTTGTGTACTCTCCACATGGGCTGATGTGCCAGAGGCAACACTCTCATTTGTCACTCTGTCAGAAAGATGGCTGCGGCGCTGGTGCTGGTGGGGATATAAAAGAAGGCTAGATCCCTGGATGGTGCGGCCTGGAACAAATGGTGCCTCTGTTTGAGGGACGAACACAGAAATGGCTTTTGATTTATCCACAGCTAGTGAGATTGACAGAATTTAAATTCACAAGATCAAAGGTCAAAACAAGGATACATGGTCGGTAGTTACAGTTTGTGAGGTCAAACAGTAAAATGAAGTGGAATGTAAGTTTCCTGCTCGCTTACAATAGTCCTTTTTGTCTCTCCCCCCCCCAACTCGATTATGCATAATGGGACAAAAGAAGAAGTGGCATCACGTAGTGCTACTTTATGTTGACTGCTTAATGTTTCTGTGAATGTGATTTTTCAATAATGAGATTATTGTCGGGATAGAAAAAAAAATCAGGGAAGGAACAATTTGAATAGTCAAATAGGAGACACACACACACACACACACACACACACACATACATAGTACAACCCTCCCTTGTTGTATCTTGCCTAAGCCCCCCCCACCCCCCCACCCCACCCATCATCGCCTCTCTTCCTGCCAAATCATTTCCACCAAATCCATTTTGATACGACATCACAGCGCCCCGCAAAGTGAAGATAATCCTTGACATTTTTATCATTCACCCCCCTTTTATTTAGTCTGCGCTCTGCGTTGCCTGTCTTGTTTGCTGATAAAATCTGCCAGCCGATGCAAGCCTTGGCGGATCACACATCAAAAAGGTCCATTTCCCCCCGGAGGGTGACGAAGTGTCAAAATAATATTCCTCTGTGTGCTCTGGGTGGCAGCTTAATTTAAAAACTTCATTTGATGATGGTAGCCATTTACATGTTGTTCTAGGCTGACTATAATGTGTGGATCCCCTCCTATTCTGATTTACTACATGACAAAAAATTATAATTACAACAAAAAAAACAGGATAATAAATAATAAAAGATAAAAATGTGTTTCATAGTGAGTGTAAGAGCAGTCCAAAAGCAAGTTGGAGTAGATATTCTGCGCAGGTGAGGGGGTGACTAAATAACTACGGAAGCCCATTCCTGTCAAGAAAATAAGAAAAAGAAAATAATTAAATAATTAAAAACAAGAAAATAACGTAAAAAGAAAAACAGGAGGAGGAAAAACAATTACATAATCCCCACAAGTGTCATGTAAATGGTTATAAATAATTCTATTAATTGGTATCTAATTGGCCAATACAAGCAGGAGTTGATAAACGATGTTTCAAATAATAACTAAAATGGGTTTATAAGCAACATAAAACTATTAATAACTACATCAACTAAAAATAGATTAATTAATACCAACATTTCCCAATTAGCTTTAAAATACTTTCTTAAAAGAGAAACAAGTAACTGGATTCACAAATTAAATTAATATGGTTTTGATCAGGAAATTGGAAGAGCAGTTCTATTTTCTGCATGCTTTTCCTTTTGTTTGTCTTTTTGCTTTTTATTTTAACATTAACGTGACCCTCTTGGTCCTTGCAACGGTGAAACATGGCGAAACAATACAAATTGTGGATGTAATCAGCTCTCTGATTGGCTATAGATGTCAAAATGTTTACTCACCATCCCATAATTTTGACTTACCACGTGTATTTTTATTTTTAGCATTTTAGCAACTTAACTTTTCATCTATCTTTTTTTTCTTTTCCTGGCAGATATGGGCTTCCATACGAAGTGGAAATGGTTGGACTCTTTTAATGAAACGTTCCTCTCTTTCCTCCATGATGTCCATATAATGTTGTTCAGCACATGTCAGCGCGTGAAGAGCTGTGAACCGTGTGACTTATGTCGCACTACTGTGATCCTGCGAAATCGGAGAGATTTACCCAACAATAATTCTCTTTGGCTCAAGCGTCAATAAAATATATGTGAATGTCTGGGTGGACTGTGACAAGGCTTACAGTGAGAGACATAAAGACGAAGGGGAAAAAGATGTGTGGCCAAAAATCCACTCAGAGCCTCAGTTATGACATTTTGACTTGATGATTAATCTCATCTGTCCATGTTAATACAGAAAAAGCCCCTTTATCTAAGAAAATATTACAGTTTTTGCCTGTTATGGCCACTGTTTCCCAACATTCGGGGCTTTCCTGCAATAAGGCAGAAGTTTTTCCCAACTGGTTCAGTGGAATGAACAGCCCTGGCCAGGCCACGGTTTTGATTTTAACAGCAGCGAGCACAAACACTATAAATTTACAGTCACAAGAGAGAGTTTTTTAATAGGAACTCAACTTTGCAAAGGCAATAACTCTCCCAGTCTTACTTTCTCTCTCTGAAATGCACCCACTGTTTGCTGAGGTAGCTGAGGCAGCTGGCAGTGCTCAGTACTCGGCCTGACAAGGTGCTTTGAAATACCAATCACTGAGTTTATACAACAGGGAGGGCTTGTAAATGTGTCGAGTGGGGAAATATACAATGCCATACTTCCATTTCTTCTGGTAAAGAAAGAGAGTTATGGTCTCAGCAGTGTGCACACCTTACAGGTGATATAATATATGCTCAGTCTTGTTCTGAAACCCATTTATCATGGATGACAGTGGAGGAAAGTGCTTTTAGTTCTGTTATCCTCGTGACAATCTGCGGTAACCTCTAGCCAACACCACCCACATGTATGCACAAAATGTACATGGATACATGAGACGCTGAAAACCCGCACAGGCTGGATGTGGCCATTTGGCAGGAAGTGAGGAGAAAACTTGCACTTTTACCCAAAAAATAACACCTTAAAGTTTGAGTGTTTTTACCACGTGTCAGGCTTCTCATTTCTAGCCAGCCACCGTCAATTTTGTTTTGTTGCTATTGCTAGGAGTTTTTTTTTTTTTAATTATAGCAAGCTAGCTAATTAACATTAGCTCCATGAGATGGTTGATAACGCTGTTTCTGGTTGAGTCTTTTTAAAATGAGAACCACAAGGAAGAGTCTTAAATATGCAGCTCATGGCTACATACACGATATGTAGATTATGTAGATGTTTCTGACTGAAATAAGAACCGTCGCTATGGCCGATTCCATCTGCTGTAGCTAGCTAGCCAATTAGCATTACCTCCATGAGTTGATAACGTGTCTGGCAGACTTGTTTTCAAATGAAAACTCCATAAAAGAGTCTTTAAAACCACGTCATGGCTACAAACATGATATAATGCTAAAAGAATGGAGCTAAAGCTACAAGTCCAAGGGAAGACGTTAGCTTCCCGTTTTTTGGACAAGCAACTTCGAGGTTAGCTAAATGCTTTATTGTTCGTAATTCCAAATGTTGGGTTATGTTTTGCTTTTCAAAGAGAAAAGGCTTTGAGGATGAGGACTAATGAGTTTGGCATACGTGACGCTAGCTTGGGTAGCATGTTTGGTTCTGGGAGCCGGAGTGTTAACTTCCCCAAATCCAATACGAAGCTAAAACTCTAATATAGCATCTGGCTCCGACACAGTGAGAGTGCCAAACAAACAACACAGTAATGTTATGTAAAGCTAATTATGCTCCTTGGCCTTGGCAGCAAACACTAGGTTACTAGTAAGCTAATTAGCCGGTAATGCTAACGTTAGCAACTTATGTTGCAGCCACACAATGTCAGCAAAATGGGAAGGACAGGAAAACCTCACGTTATTCCGACTTTGGGAGTGTTCACATATTTTCAAAATGGTTACTGCTGTTGCTAGTTACGTAATTTAAATAGCTTAAATTAGCTTTATTTGCAGTGTTTTATGTATTTGAAAGTGAAACCAGAAACAAATAGACTGCGTATTGCTCCTTTTATGTTGAATCGATTGTATTAGCGTTAATATTGGATTTTATTTAGGTGTAACTGCCCGGTGTTTAAAAATAAACAACACTTCAAAGTGCAATCTTTTCACCAGATGTGTCTCTGAGCAGAAGTTATCGTAGCCTCTGCCAATGAGAGTTACACACTAAGGGAGAAAATAACTGAGTCAACATCCCATACGGATATGAGTAACTGAGAGCAAGTGGGAGTGAAATAGCCGGAGGTGAACAGTGGAAAAAAAAAAAAAAAAAGAGTGAACCACACTTCAAATATATCAGGAGTAATCTGTATTTATGATTCTGTGGAAAATCATGACATTATCTCACCCTCTAAAGTTCGACGTACATGTGGAGCATGAGAGGAAACTGTCCTACTTCAGCAGAAATCTGAGGTCAGCACGGAAAATATTTCACGGCGTGTCAGACCGCTCGGCACATGGTGAATAATGCTCGACGTGACACCCTAATGCTTGTTCAGGTGAAAAACGGTTCGCTCCGTAACTTTCTGGGGCAGCGGTAATAATATTCCATCCGAGGTGTGTGTGAAATATGGCGCTACTTCACATTCATGTATTCATCCTGGAGCGATAAATTAGACCCCAGACGTTTCAATCTAACTTCCTAAATAGAGCACTTTGTCATCACAAACTAAAGGGGAGGTATGTTGGGTGATCAACAGAATAATTCATGATCTTTTTTTGTGAAACGCATGATCTTCAGAATTAGCCGTACTGTAAATGAGCACACAACAGGAAGACAAAATGCTGCTTTAATTTTAAATAACTCCTCCCCCCTCTCCAACTAACACGAACTGCGTCCTTTATCTTGATCTCCGCAGTCAAATATCACGCTTAAAACGAATTAGACTGGTGCAGCCCGGTGAGGATCATTTGTTTGAAGTGACATGGCTGATACGCGTTGATTTACTTACACAATGAGGGCCTTTTAATTGAGCTCTTCCGTCCTTTGTAACTTCAAAGCCTGACAAGTGGTTTGACAACAGTGCTTGAAAGCCGTTGACAGGCGCAATATGGCCGCCCTCATCCCTCTCAGCTTCCTTTAGCTGTCACGACCGCACACAAGACTGAAACGGGACACCTTTGCCCGAGGGACGCAGTGTTTATGTCCGACAGAATTTGAAATTAAAGTGGTTATCCCTTCAGAAAACACCAGAGTTACTGCGGGGAAGTTTGATTTTATTCCGCTCTACATCAGGGAAAAATGTGCCACATGCGTCCTCCTGCTTTGATTTATTTGCAAAGACAGAAATACAAATAAAGAAAGCAATCTCATTTACCACCTTCCAGTGTTGCCATAGTCTGTTAAACCACAAGTCAAGTGTTATGACAGACTTTATCTGCTTTGCTGGCATGTCTTGAGGGAGAGCAGAGGAGGCGGCGTGGTGTATGCTGAGCGATGACAGATGTGGGACGAACGCTGAAATGCACCTCTCCTCCTGCGCTGGTGTGTTTTTTTGGGTTGAAACGGTTGCTGCTGACCGGCGATTATGCGGCTGTGTGCGCGCAGGAACACAGCCTATGTTTGGTGTAGCTCACATTTTGGGTTTCTAAATGGTGTGTGGGTTCATTCCTGACATTTATGAATGAGGGTTGCGCTGAGGGTTAAGTAAATAAAGCCATCAAAGTGGGGAGCATGCAAAGAGTCGCCTCCACTGCTTCATCTCGCATTCTGGGGTTTTTTTCTCCCCCCCCCCCCCTGCTGCTCTGTTTAAATAACCCACAAGGTTTTCTATCAATGTGACTTATTGAACAGGCTGAATCAATGTGCGACATAGATCCTGGTCCAGCGTCCTGTTACAGCTAACTGCTCCTTCTTTGATTTTATAGGCAGGTTCAGGATTAATGGGGATCCAGTATGAGACCAATTGACTTCTGTGTCGCCCCCTTCCTCATTATTAACACGGGGAATCTGTACGAAATACAAAATGGCTCTAAGAGGACACATTTACCACTCAGCGGACTGTGTGACACTGCAGCTCTTCCTTTGTTAGTATGGGACCTAAGTTGCATTTATGAGCTTTTGCAGTATTTCTATGCAAATTCATGCAGTTTTAAAGATTTTTGTTTATCAGTTGTCCTCTCTTGTGAAAAGGCCACATCCTCTGTTGTTCCCCTAATTGCTGTTTTACCACTGAATTTCTGCTTTTACGGGCTTGTTGTTTTCCTCCAAACAGGTTTGCTTTGACTCAATAAACTCTTCCTGCTTATTATATCTGTATCATAGCGCAGACATTTGTGATTTACAAGCTGCTTTTAACTCCAGTCATGCGTTTGCTTCCTCTGTTCAGCAACACAAAGATAATTAAACGCTCACTTCCCTTTAATGGAACTGCAAAACTGAACTGCAAAAACACTACTGGGTCAATAACACATAAAATTATAATTTTCTCATATTTAAGTCAATGCCATAGTTATCCCAATGAGAATATCACTTAGAGAAACAATCTATAATATGAAACCATGTTATTAATTGACCTTTAGCTTCAAAAGCTCCCTTTATTGAGCTTTTAGTTGAACTCTCAAAGTTTAGACTGGCTTCTTAAATGTCATTAGGAATTAATAGGAAAAGCTTTTATTTGATTTGCCTTCCGTCTATTTGATGTTCTCAATAAAGATGTGTTAAATTTGTTATCGTAACCCTTTCATAAACTCTTTTCTCCCGAGCCACGCGAGTCAAGATGGACATCAGCTTTAAATAAATGTGTGGCATAAACCCTGACAAATGTGATAAGCCTGGCCTCCTCTTTGCGTCTGCTGTGTTTCAAACAGAAGGGAAATCGATGGTAAATGATTGCCCAGCTACTGTGTGGAGTGAAGGCTACAGGGAGCGATGGAAAGGTTTGTTTAGCGCCTCCGGGGCTGTGCAGTCACAATCAATTTCCCTGCAGCAGTCAAGGAAAAGGTCCGCTAGATCTCTCAAATACCCTGAAGAATAAAGGTAGAAAAGTACATTTTGGAAGAGTGGATGTCAACATCTCTATACTAGTAAGTTAGCAAGTTATGCTAACGTTTGGAGCTCATGTTAGAGCAGACAAACACGTTTTTCAAATACACTTTTTGTTGCTCTTTTGAATAAAAACTTGCATTAAAACGATCTATATTTCGCCTTAAAAGCAGTAAAAACAAGGACCCTTCTTCTGGTGCTCCAACCTTTTTATTTTAGAGTACCCGGTAGCCAGCAGGCAGCTTTGAGTTGTTGGAATAAGATCCTCTTCAAAAAGCCAAATCTAGAAGGGGTGTGAAAAAACATCTTTGATGTCAGATGAAATTTCACTGAGCAGCACAGTACAATCTGATTGCAGGCTGGCGTCCTCTGGCAGCCTGATGTCTCTGGATCGTTCCACCCACAGGACATGCAAAGTGCATCTGTGCTACTGAGAAAGTGTGTGTTTCTGTGTTTCTGTGCTCTGAGTGTGTACGAAGGCACTGATGATTTAAATATCTGAGGGGAAGTTGATTAGACAGGTGGACAGACTTAAGTTGATGAGTGCAAGTATGTGCAGTATATTTAGATGTTTTTCATGCCTGTGTCTCTCACTATCATAAATTAGCTCTAAGAATTTGTGTTACCGAGTAAATGAATTTCTGTTAATAATCATGGTGATGATAATTAATATAGTTAATTATAGTTTTTAGAGTTGACCGTTCGCCAAACCCCCTCCCCTGAACTGCGACTGAGTTTTTGAGGAATGGATTTATCTCTCAGTAGGCCTGCTAACGTTAGCATGTCCGGCTAACTAGCTTATTTTCTACAGTCGTAACCGAGCTAGCATTGCTAACACAGGGCTAGAATGTTTGCCGTTGCTTGGTAACACCGTCAGCTGCTCCGGGGCGTAACTAAGTAACGTGAATCTGGGATAAATCGGCCCAAAGCTCCTGTAGAAAGAAAGTTTTTCTTCCACATCAAGTTCATCAGTCATAAAGGTAACATGGCCTCTTAAAAATTGTAGGCTAATAAATAGTAATAGTAATAAACCTGTTCCCAGCAAGAGAATCCCAACCCGCCTTCAGCACCGCGGACAGCTCCGGAAAACGTGGGAACTGTGCCGAAACTTTCCTTAGAAATCCAGCTAGGCTAAAATAAACGGGGCGGACGTGTTTCATATTTAAACTAAACATAAGCCACACAAAAGCACTTCTATGCAGCGCTCAATGATCGACCTTGTGTGGTATCTCTTGGTTGTTTTGAGATATCGCATCATAAATTCAAAATGGCGGAGGGAAGAGGAGATGCAGCAGTACCTCAGGATTGAGTTCCATGTCCATGACGTCTGCTGCAGCGGGCAGATATTATTAGATATTATTGGCATGATTTTTTACTTGTTTAAAGGTAAAAACAAACATTAAAAACAAATATTGTGATTTAATAATTCATGCATGAAAGAGTGTTTCGGAAGCAAAAGACCAGAAGGTGCAGCGAGGACACATCCGGTGGTTGGAGATCTATAGATGTCTGAACCATCTCCACAGGTTTATTAAATGCCACATCAAAGAGAAAAATGAATCAGTCTCTCTTTGCCTTTCAGCACAGTTCAAACACACTTTATGAAGTGCTGTCGTAGTGGGAGTCTTTAAGTCCGGTTCTAGTTTTGTCTCTCAAATTTGGTTCCATTGTTTTGCCATGTGTTGCTGCTTTGATTATGTTTTTAAAGATAAGAGAACGAGAGGAAACCCGTCTCAAATTAAGCAACAACAGGAAACAGTAATCACTCACAGTCACTGTGCCACTGCTCGTTAATGACCGACTTCAAGGGAAGTCACGAGGAGTTAAAGAGAAGAGCTCTATTGTTTATTGTGGGTCCTTCTCAGTATTTGACCTTCTTTGGCTTCTCCTTTTTGTCTCCCTCCTTTTGTCTCAGTCTTTCCTCTCTTCTCCCACCTCCCGCTAATATTAAGACATCCACACCTGCGGGCTGTGTTCCTTTTGGATGGGAGTTTCCAAGCCAAGAACCCAGGAAAACGCTGTGTTTACAGCTTGTGTAAATGGAATACCACAGCTAATCCAACCGTGTCCAACACATGTCAACCTTGGTATGACATGATGATTATATGATTACAAAAAGCAACCTTAAGAGGTGACTTCTGACCCTCTGAACCGTCTTCTTCTTGAGCACAAACATGTTTGATCACTGTGAAAGATATAGTTTTCCTCAGGTGACCAGATAAAGAGAATAAATCCTAAAAAGTAAAGATTGCACATGTTGGATCTCCAGAGTAACTGCTGCACTGTAAACACAACAACCCTGCTAACCACGTTTTGTATGAATCCATGGTGTAGAAGTGATGAAACCGACTTTCTCTTGAGCCAGTTCCAGGGTCCCATTGAGACCTTAATCTATTAGATATTTTATTTTACGCAAATTATGTTAGGTACAGATCTGCTGTTTCTTGTAAAGAGAAACTACTTTGACTTTAAACAACTGCAAGAGACGCACTGGTAAATACTGTAATGTACAGAGGCAGATGTGTTGATTAATTTAATGTAAAAATTGTTAATGCACTCTATAGATCCATGCCTGTATACTAACAAGGGCTGTACTGTGCCACACACTTGATAAGACAAACCACTGCTCCGGTGGTGCAGACTGTGACCTTGTTTCCTGATGAGATGGTGCTCCCGCTCTCTGCTTCTTATCACAAATGGGACATTGATGGATGGCTGGGAGTAGCTGCTCCGCTGTCCAGGGCATGAGGTCAAGGCGACAGTTACTTTAGCCAAATGTTTGTTTGTTTTTTAAAAGAGTGACCTAGTGCTGATTTCAGATCTTTAACAAGGCCTGTAAAAAAAAAAATGTATTTTTCAAAATAAACTGCATGTTTTTGAAGAAACTGTGCTTTCACGTAAGTATTAACTCATTACCCTTTCTTTATATTTACATGTGAACCATTGCTTTTGAAGATTAAGGAGGACCCTGTGAGATATGTACAAATATCCGTCAGCTAATGCACATTATGCAGCCTTTTGCCCACAGGTTATGAGGGATTAGGAATGATTTTGCACTCAATTGAGGCGGCAAAGGATTCAGAGAATCAAAGCCCCTCAGACTGAGACTATTTTGGGCTGCTGCTAATAGTTCTTGTCAGCCGTAATTTTTAAGTACTTTAACCAATTCATTGTATAATTAGGTTAACAAAATTAGCTCATTGCAAAGTCAGTCAGCAGGCGGTAATGCAATAAAGTTATTAACATTCCAGATTTATAGAACCATTAATATAGAGGCGATCCGTCTTTATCACATTTTTCTTCCCTGGTAAAAATGGCATAAATTAATAAAAGAAAATAGACTCTGGTGACATGTTCTGTACACCTCATTGATATTTCTTTCGCTCTCAAATTATGCTCAGAGCAAAAGCCAGAAGGCAAATGATCTGTCACTCCACGTGTCAAAATTAAAGGCATACCTTAACTTTTTATGTAAAAGGCTTAATGAAAGAAAATGGTTTGTAAAGAGAGTGTATACATCTTAAACATTAATATAATAACAAAACAAGATTTTAGCATTTTTAGAACAGTCAGACAGCTGCATGTGAATAGTTGCCTGACATGTTGCTATTTGACAAGTCGCCATGATTATGACTATTCAGCATGACACAGTGTGGAGCACCTTTAGAAGGTTTAGGAAATATGTGACCCGTCCTGTCTGTGCATCTGTCAACTACATGTATGTCTTTTTCCATTTGTTCTGTGACTTAGTGTAGAAGAACATACTGTACAGTATACGCATGTAATGTGTGAGTAGGTCATATAACATATAATTGTAATTTGATTCTCAACTTTGGAACTACATTTCCCATCATTTAGGGGCTTTGGGAGACCTAAACAGGAAGTAATGTTGCCGTGGAGTCCATTAGTTAGCTGTAGGCTACAACATGAGCCCTGATTTTCAGCCTATATTTGTTCACATTTTTTACATTAAAAGTATGCCGAATTAGCTATTAGCAGTTTCTGTTTGCAGTGTACTCATGGATGTACAGACAACTGTCACTGCATTACTTTGATACTGAGGAAAACTTAAAAACGTGAGGATTGTCAGGCAAGTTCTGGAGTCATAAGGAGTATACATTTTTTATAGGATTTCTGACAGATTCATGGACGTTTAGTCACCGATATTATGAGATAATGATATCCTATGGAAATGTAAGTCACACTGAATCTAAAAATATGTGTATTATGTCAGTGCATATTTTGGCAAATTGGCACCATTAAAAGTATGCCAAATTAGCTACTAGCAGTTCCTGTTTGCAGTGTACCCATGGATGTACAGACAACTGTCACTGGATTCTTTTGATACTGAGGAAAACTTAAAAAATGTGAGTATTGTCAGACAAGTTCTGAAGTCATAAGGAGCATGTTTTTTCTATGATTTCTTACACATTTATGGACGTTTATTGGAGATAATGATATCCTGTGGAAGTGGAAGTCGCACTGAATCTAAAAATATGTGTATTATGTCTGTGTGTTCAGGTTTGACTTAGTCGTGTCCCCCAGATCGACTACACATTTTGAGCAAATTGCAGCTCACTTCTCTCTGTGTTGGAACTGACACATGACCCTTTGCTATGAAAAACATCTGGACTAGTAAACCCCTTTTGGTGTTTGCCGAGCCTGCACTCATCTGCTTGTTGACAGCAGAGTGAAGGATGACTCATGTGACCATATGACTTATTTCCACCTCTCGCTGACTTTGTTCTCTGCACCATTACACTCACAAAAGAGCATTTTTAGTTTTAATAAGGGGTTTACGCTCCACATCCCAGTACACTCAGAGTATCCCTCTCTGTGAAGTTGTTAGTGGACTCTTCTCTGCCTTAGATCTATTTTTTTTTTTTTTTCATGAGCTGGAAATTATGCAATCTGACATTTTGTGCAAAGTTTAGTTTTCCACATATTCATGATTTAGACTGACCTTTAAGTTTAAACACTGCCTGGTCATATGTCAAACATTTGATGTTCAGCATCTTAAAACTGCATTCTGAGACTGAACCTTATGATTCAACGCTCGATGATGATTTGTCTGTGATTAGTCTTTGCTACTGAAGCCCAAACCTCGTGTGAGACCAGATCTCTTCTTGTAGTCACGGTTAACATTTTGGGGCAAATACGCACAAATTTTATGCTTTTTATTTCTGCATCTCCTGATCAAGCAAACAATCTGGACAGTACAAGTTTGGCTTGCAGATAAATCGGTCCAGAATTTTAGGCCGATAATTTTCCGGTTTATGAATACCCAAAATATGGATGTTAATTATTTTGCCCACTGATAAAAATTCATTATTTGTTGGGATTATTTTGGCCTTTGTGTAAAATTGCAATATTTGGGACGGTTGGTAGTATAAAGATAAACAGGCTGTTTCTGTGTGAAGATGCCCTGAAACGACTCATTAAGTACAGAAAGCAGAATTACAATAACTTATGATTGAAATAAAGGCCAAAAAGCACATTCAATAAAATATAATACATACAAGTATCACATGTTTTTCCTGATAACAATTGAGTTCATGACCCAAAGCTATCCCCATACCCAGTATATATATATTTATTGTTGAAATTATTATGCTGCTGACCTGGACTTTTATGTTTCTCAGAATACAAATACTCAGAATATGTGAGTATAAATGCTTGAAATACATACTGCCTATTTTTTTAGATTCTATATAACAATATCACATTTCTGTCAAAATGAGCAGTGAACTAGCTAATGCAATAAAATCACACCCCAGAGGCAGTGGTGTAAAGTAACTAAGTACATTTGCTCAAGTAAAGTACTTTTGTGAAAGTACAATTGTGAGCTACTAATACTTTACTTGAGTATTGCAATTTTATGCTACTTTATACTTCTAATCCACTACATCTCAGAGGGAAATATTGTACTTTTAACTCCACTAAATGTATTTAACACTGATATATATTATGTTGTAGGGCTTTATAGGGTAGCACTTAATTAATTATGTTAGACTATAGTAAACACTGTCGTGGAATGTAAATTTACTCAAGTACTGTACTTTAGTACAACTTTGAATTACATTTTATGCTTCTTTATACTTCTTCTCCATTACATTTTGCAGGCAAATATTGTACTTTTTACTGCACTACATGTATTGGATACCTTTAGTTACTTTGCAGATTGAGATTAATAATACAAAATACAAATCCAGGTGGAACATTAAGTAGTTCAGCTCCACCTTTACTAGCTGTACCATTAAAATGATTTACACATGCATCAACAAGTAGTACTTTTTCTACTTTAAGCACTAAAGATAGAGATACTAATACTTTTGTAATTGTACGTAAGTAAGAGTTTGAATGCAGGACTTTTCTTGTAACAGAATATTAAGTAAATAAGAATAACAAATAAAAAGAGCTGAGTATTTCTTATACTCTGAGTACTGAGTACTTATGTCAAAGGAGTGGAGGGTTTGTCCCTCGGGGGATGCCGTCGCTCCGCCCCCCTGCTCGTCAGCCCCGCCCACCTCGCCCCTGATGCGGCCACCCAGCGGACACTTTGAAGTCCTGCCTGTTGTGATCAGTGAGCTGCTGAAGTCCGGACCGAAGACAGCAGCGGGACGTTTCCTCTCGACACTGGGAATCTATAAAGTACACTCTGCTCTTTTAAGCCTTTACTGAAGCGCCATTTGTACCCGCTGCAGCTCTAAACAGTGGACTTTTTTTGCTTGTTTTGGTTTGGAAACCTGTATTTGGAGTATGATCCGTGTCGGAGGTGAAGATGCTTCAGACGAACTGAGAGGCTTCTCCGTCCTTCGGGACATTTAAGGACGTCCAGCTGTGTGTGTGTATGGGAGGGGGGGTTTCTTTATTTTTCGTGGACATGACTGGTGTCTGCGTGGATTATATTTAAACCTGTAAAACACTATTTTTTTTTGTTTTTGGACTAAAAGTAACGCACGTCTCCAAAGCGCAGCGCCCTCTCTCCAATGAAATATCTCCCTTCCGGATCAGCTGCGGATCGACTAAGTACGCGGATCGAGCTCAGTGACACCAGCGACAGCAAGAAGTCTCGTCCCGGTGCTGTGGTCTCTTTGTTGACCCCTCTGGACCCACTTCGGCAGGCAAAGCGGCTTCCTATCCGAGTTATCAAGATGTTGACTGCGCACACTGGACACTTGCTACACCCGGAATATTTACAGCCTCTGACGCCCGCACCAGTGAGCATAGAGGTATGACAGGATTTTAAAATATATTGTAATTTATGGAGGACTAGTTGGGCTCTGCGGTGTGGTGAAAATGTAAAGGTAACACCTAGTGTTATGCACTGTCATCGGTTATGATAACAAAGACAAAATCCTAATTTAAATTCCTCAGTAGAAGACAAATATGTCTCCGACCTTATATTTAACTTCGACTTAAAGGAGTCATGAGTGTGACACAAATTACATAACAGGTTCGGGATCTTTAATCATAGGCTATTAACCCAACTTAATTATATGTTTGAATTAGTCGATTGACAGAAAATTAATAACTTTTTTAACAAACAGAGCGTTGTTGACAAAACATAGTTTTTTTCATCTAATTGTCGATTTTCTTTCGTTTCGTTTATGAAATGTGAAAAGAAAATACCCTTCACAGCAACAGAGTCAAAGGCGATGTCTTCAAATGTCCAAAACCCCTCACAAGTCCATCTTAAACTGATAAATGACAAAGAAAAGCAGCAAATCCCCAGAGAATATTTAGCGTTTTTATAAAATATCTTTGCTTGAAAAATGACTGAAACGATCAATCCATCATTAACTTTTCACAACCTCAGAGCTAATCAGAATCTGTATTTTGTTGTAGCTGGACGCCAAGAAGAGTCCACTGGCCCTGCTGGCACAGACCTGCTCTCAGATTGGTAAACCAGACCCTCCGTCCTCCTCCTCCAAGCTGGGCTCCTCCTGCAGCCAGGGGGACAAGGAGCCCAGCAGTCGGTCATCCGCCTCCAGCCTGAAGCTTGGGGAGCACCGCCCCTCCCTGGAGGACAAGTGCAGCTTCAAGCCCTACAGCAAAGGCGGTGGAGACAGTCGCAGAGACGGAGTCACAAGCAGCAGCTCCAACAGCAGCAGCGATAAAGTCGGGTTCAGGGTACCCAGCAATAATGTTACCGCTAATGGAAATTCAACCAATAGCCAGCAGTCCTACCCGCCGCACGCTGCTTCACCCAGCTCAAGAGCCAGCAGCGGCACCCCACCGGGACACACTCAGCAGCAGCCGCCGCCTCACAAACAGAGCCAGTCTCCTGGTGGACAGACCGCATCACACTCCCAGACAACGAACGGAGAAACTGCACGCGAGCAGGGCAGTCCTACCAGCACGAGCAGCAATAACAATCACCCCAAAAAAGACGCTGATGTAATCAAGACCAACTCGGACAGTCCGCACGACGCAAACTCCAGCCACGTCCGGGCCAGCGCAAACTGCAGTAACGGCAGCTCAGAAGGCGGCTCCCACCACGAGGGGGGTAAGGCAGAGTCTGCGCAGCCTAACCTCGGCCCTGGACGCATTACACCCATTTCTCCTTATAAGACAAGCCAGCCACTCTTCCCCCTGCCCTCCTCTAACATGGGCTACCACGGTTCTGTAGTGGGGGCTTATGCAGGCTACCCGTCTCAGTTTGTTCCCGGGCTGGATCCGACAAAGTCGAGCCTCAGCATGGGAGTTCCAGTAAAGCACCCGAGCTCCAGCCCTCTCACAGGTGCCTCCCCTCCGTCCTTCATGCAGGGTTTATGCAGGGACCCCTACTGTCTAAGCTACCCGAGTGTATCCCATCTCGGCGGAAGCAACTGCAACTCCTGCATCCACGACCCGTCATCCACCCTGAAATCAAACTTTCCCTTGGTGTATCCCTCCCACCCGCTCCACTCCCTCCACCAGAGCTCTCTGTCCTCCAGCGTGTCCTCCTCCCTCTCACATCCCCTCTACACATACGGCTTCATGCTCCCCAACGACCCCCTGCCCCACGCCTGCAACTGGGTCTCAGCCGGGGGGCCGTGCGACAAACGCTTCGCCACGTCAGACGAGCTCCTGGCTCACCTCCGCACACACACAGCGCTGCCGGTGGGAATGGACAGTAAGCTGCTCTCTGTTTCCTCCTCTGGACCCGCCTCCTGCCACCTTCACCTCCCCCACCAGAGCAGTCCAGGCTCCATGCCCGGCTCCCTCCCCCTCAGGGCTCCCCCCAGCCTGGGTTTAGCTCGCTATCACCCTTACAGTAAGGTCCACCTGCCCCCCGGACCCTCCTCCATCTCCCTGCACTCTCTGCCCAACACAGGCCCGTACTACCCTCATTACGCTCTCTACAGTCAAAGACTCGGATCTGCATCTGCTCTGGGCTACCAGTGATACACATCTGCTAACATGTTTAAAGGAATGGTTCGACATTTTGGGAAATACACTTATTTGTTTTCTGGCGGAGAGTTAGATGGGAGGACTGATACCACACTCTTATCTCTCTCTTAAATATGAAGCTTAGCTTAGCACAAACACTGGAAACAGGGGGAAACCGCTAGCCTGGCTCTGTACAAAGGTACCAGCACCTCTAAAGCTCACTAATTAACACGTTATATCTTGTTTCTTTAATACATTAGAAGTGTAAAAAGGACAATTCGCAGTTTCCAGGCAACAAGATTGGACTCCAGGAAGTCCAAGAAATAGTCCAGCCCATAACCCCTCGTAAAACAGCAGCTTGATGTTTTCACACTTAAGTTTGTCTTGACAATGAGCTTCAGAGGTTGCTGGTAGTCAAATCTTGTTACAGATGGACAGAGCCAGGCTAGCTGCCCCCCCCCCCTTTCAAGCCTCTGTGCTAAGCTAAGCTAAGCTCACCTTCCATTTAATGGACAGATACACAAGCGGTATTATTCTTCTCATGCAACTCTCCGCCAGAAAGCCAGTAAGTGTATCTTCTCAAATGTCGAACGATTACTTCAAGCTTGTACTTAATCGCGGCAAGTTGCTGCTTCCTCTGACTTAAGACTGGATTCAAGTCCTGGATTAGACTTGAGTGCATCTTCACCCTTTCTTTATTACATTATATATGAGATTTCTAATCATGCTCCTGAACATCAGAGGACACATGTGGCTCTTGCATGTCTGCACATCGCCGGGATACTTTTGCAACAGAAATGACTGCCCTTAGGTGAATCTTGCCGCCCTGCGGGTGTGGCAAATTGATGGTTGGACGCTGTGTAATGGCGCTTGGATGTTCAGGGTTCTCGCTGCAAATGACGATGATTTAGTGCAGAAAACATGTAGTGTGTAGCAGGGATGGCAATAAGCTGCAGCCGTGGACCGATGTGAGTCTGGCCACAGTCGCTTTCTCCCTGCGAGAGATGCATGTAAGCTTGACACAGCACACACTCTGAACAGTTTATTCAGCCCTTTGGTTTGTGATGATTTGTTTTGGTTCTCTTATGTTTTGTTTATTCCTACTGAGAAGTTGTATTTATTTTTTACCGGGAACTCTGGCTTTCATGTTTACCATTCAAATCTATTCTCATTTTACAATCCTCTGAGCAGACGTGTGGGAAGCCCGATGACAGATGTTGAATAAGTTTCGTCTTAACACTTCTTGGATAATGAATGTTGAAATCACATCTCTCTCTCTCTCTCTCTCTCTCTCTGAACTCCTCAGCCTTTTTGATTTTTTTTTTTATTTTGACAGCAAAAATCAATAAAAATGAGATGTGATATTTTTTGTAAAAATTGGTGGTACCCTGTGGTGGTATCCGGTCAAAGGGGAGGTCATATTTTGTTAAATAAATCACACTGAAGATGTATATTCTGTTGTCTTCATTTCTATGGTTCTCGCCTGATATTGTCAGTTTTTCATGAGGAAGACGCGACAGGAGATACGATCATCAAGTTCCTCTTATGAGCTTTATTCATTTTCATACATTGAGTTGAACAGCAACTTTTGGTTGATTTTATTGACTTTCTGGAGGTAATGGTGAATAAGGTGTGTTGAGGTTCAGTGCAGAGAGGTTGAGGTGGTGGTTCCCAGTTGGAAATAATCCATACACAAACACCATCTTACATCTCATGTCAGGAAAATGGTGAACAAGAAATATTTCCATAACATTTTCTCGACCATTTCTACCATTTGCCACTTTTCACAGCAGCTGAATGCAACACTGTGAATGCCTTCCAGGAGAAAGAGAGAGAGTCTTTATCTCTGTATTTAAACAATATCACCCCCCCCCCCCTCTATGGTGGCCGGCCGTTTGAACTATAAAACCGTTTTGACTCCTGTCGTGGTCGGACAACACGTCCTGCAAACCAGAAAATAAACGAGGGAGTGAAAGGAAGATGTAAGCAGCCTGGCTTTGATGCTAAGCGGTAAATAACCAGTGGCTATTTTTTAAGAGTCACATGATTGATGACTTTAGGTGTGTTTTACTTTGGCTTATTTTCCACCGTGTCGACGGTGCCTTATAAGCAGACCAGAGGGATACAGCTCACATTCCTCTGTTCTGCAGTAAATGCAGTGTCACCTTAAAGCAACAGCGTCCTTATTTTAACGCTTGTGAGTTTTGTGTTTTGAAAACAATCTGGACGCAGAGGCAGTATGGAAAAGTCCAATCTATCTGGATGTAACGTATACATACTGTAAGATCCTGATAAGCATCAGAGCCCAAGTGCAGCTTCCCGTATGCGTTCAAGATGACGTCCCGACAGTCGCTCAAGTTACCACGGCTGTCACATGATTGGCAGCGGTAATATGCCATTTCCTAGCAACATGACACTGTGACACTCTGTGGCGAAGTATAGATGACCCACGCTGGTCACTCACAACTCTGACAAGGGGACCCACAGGGGTCAAAAACAGCCAGTCCCTGCTGTAACAAGAGAAAGCGCTCCCCTTTCAGTGGTCTGAGATGCTGTGATGGGTTGTCTGAGTTCGGCGGGAGGGCACGAGATCCTGGAGGCCCATTCTGGAGGTCTCACGTTGCCAGATATGGCCCAGAAAACAGACACACTTAGTTTGTTAAGTCTAAGAAATGAGTGGGCTGTTGTCACATGCTCCTGATAGTCAAAGTCAGTCTTGGAGTTGATCTTAGAAGATATTTTGTGGGAGGATTCAAGTGCACTTTTGCTTTTCATGTATTTTCAGTCAGCTGTGTTTACTGTAGCAAAGGTACAGTATAGTGTTGGATTGGGATGCCACCTATTGGTTACCGACGAAACCTGTTTGTTATCTAAGTTCAATCAAAAGGAGGCACCATCTGGTTAAACTGTGTCTTGTTTGTCTCTGTTGATGTATATGTAAGTTAATTTACTTCTTTCTTTGTGAAATGTCAAATGAAAACAAATGAAATATATCATTTATTTTAAAAGGTGGCTTTCATGTGTACGATGGGTCACACAGGTGTGTGTTGCCATGTGCAGAGGACAACTTAAATATCAGGCTACAAAATCATGTGATCCGATTCATATTTGTTGAATAATCAATTGTAAAATTAATTGTACAAACTCAACACTGTTGTGTTAGTTTGAGATGTTGTGGGAACTGTGGCTCAAAGAGTCTTTCTACCACTTTGGTCCAGACTGAAATATCTCAACAACATCTGAATTGATTCCCATCAGATTTTGTGCAGACATTCATGGTTCACAGACTTTATCTCTAGCGCCACCATGACATTTTCAGTTCAGAGTGAAATGTCTCGACAAATATTGGATGGATTGAACGCCATCATCAGGTCAACATTTTAATTTGTCCAAGACTTTGGTTTATGATCTGCAAAACTACTGACATTCCCATCAGCATCAGCTGTGTTTGGTGCTAATTTGCAAAGGCTAGCATGCTGACATGCTAAACTAACATGGTAAACAAACCTAAGCACCGCTACTAGCATGGCTGTAGACTTGTAGTCTTGTTAAAAAGTGAAACAAAAGGTCCGGCCTCCCTCCCCACCACATCATTTTCATACAGTCCCTTTGTCATTCATGAAGCCAATATCAAGGATTTCTTTCTTTTCAACCCTCAATTATTCCCTTCTTTTTGTTTCTGGTCCAAACCCTTATTTATATAAGAGCTAAGATGACTCATCATCCATGCTGTTTTCCGTCACTTATATTAGTTACACACCTCAGAGGGGCCAAAAGTCCTGCTCAAAGGCGACTTAAGGGAGGGAGGGACTTATTCCCACCCACGTTTCCGCAGTTGACCAGAGGACTCATCCTTCACAGAACAACTCTGCTTTCCCTAATCTCTTGGTTACCACAGCCCCGTTTTTATTTAGCACTCTAAATTAAAGCCAGAGTGTAGAGGACATATTTCTGCTGTAATATATAAAAAGTCTCTGGGTATTGTTCTTGGAGGCTGTCTCCCCGGTTGGTCTGAGTGAGTCCTGGGTGCAGCTTGACAGCCCCAGTGATTAATGATGACAGACTGTGGAGCTGCTCCCTCATCACATGACAAGGCTTTAACCTCTCTATCAGCCTAAATCAGTGCAAAAAAAAAAAGGCCACCAGAAAAGAGGGATGAATCTCTTTCCCTTCGCCCTCAGAGATAGCAAAATTGTTTTTTGCATTAAAATCATTAAGCAAGAAATTAGGAACATCTGCCCCGATGCTTCCTCTGAATTGTCTGTGAGTTACAGATAGCCGACTGCTTCCCAGAAATAGACTCCTCTGCTTTCATTTTGTACTCTCTCCAACTTTATCACTTCATCCATCATCCTACTATGTGGGCTTTTCAAGTGGTCCAAAAATAAAGAGGACACAGATGTCAGCCATGCTATACTGATGTTTCTAAACCACCATAAACCCATAACTTACATCCACCCTCTCAGACTGGGAGAAATGTTGAAAATACACTCCACAAAACCACTTTCAAACTGAGCTGCACACAATATGTTGATCCACTGCACTGCTCGTATGTTAAATTACCCACATCCAACGATGAATTAGTCTGCACTTGAGCAGGTATTTTTATTTCTAAAAAGGGCACTGCTAAGATCTATTCCACCTCCTTTTCCTCATGTCTAAAGTAAAAGAAAAAAAACAAAACGTCGACAGAGGGAGTTTAGTGGTGTACAAGAGGGCAAACGCAATTATGGTTTCTTTGCTAATGTGCATGGCCCCAGCTGGTTTTGATCTGGCTGTGCTCTGAGGGCTCCTAGCTCAGTTGTCAGCTCTCATGCATCACAGACTCGGTGCTTAACGGAAAAACGTGCTTTGGCAGGGACCAGCAGAGGCCTGGAGGCCAGCGGGTGCTGGTGGGTTAGCCACATGCAGGGGGGTGGGGGGTGACACCATCCCAATGCCTTCCGCATCTGGATCCTCATGGTCACATTCTCTCATTCCTTATGGTTTTTCACCCTGTTCATGAATGTAGCCGCTGTAATTGGCCGGCGTGACCCAGAGCAGACGCCACGCCACAGACTTGGGAGGTCAGAGAAAAAGGCTCCAAAATACACACACATGGACGGCAACAGAAAGAAAGAAAGTACAAAGCAGAATGAGAAAGAGATGCCTGCATGGAAATAAGCAGACATGATTACTCAAATACAGTCATTAAGGAGGAAATGTTGTTTTTCAGGCTGTCAGGATGATTAATGAGGGACAGAAAATCCACTCAAATGCTGTTGTTTAGTCTAACCAGCAGCCCTGATCTCTGCCACTAACTTACAACAGACAGGATGTGTGTGTGTGTGTGTGTGTGTGTGTGTTGAATCACTAAAATAATGTTAAGCTAAAAGTAAAGTAGAGGTAAGGTGCTATAAAATAATATAGTATTTCACGTTTCCACTCAGAAACCACAACTGTACATGCACTAAGCCCCTTCCCCTGAACAGCGATCGTCCAAAAACTAGCCACAACACCCCTGTCAAGTTTTGGATTTCTCCACGTTTCATATGTGGCTTTAGTAAGAGTGATATTTCATGTATTTCAAATATAGCATTTAAAGAGTTTGGATGGTCTTTCTAAAACCAAAAACACAAGATTGAAAGTGTAAGGAAGGGATTAACTTGTGTGTTTATCTGCTCTAACGTAAGCTGCAATCGTTCGCGTGTCTGGCTAACTAGCTTACTGCCTACGGTGGTAAACGAAAATGAAATGTTTCTTGGCCTTTAAAATGACACACTGCTTTGTGGGGTTACATGTTAGGTTGGAAAAAAGAAAAACTATTCACGATAGCACATTCACTGTGTAGTGTTTCCCCATTTTGTGGGTGAAGCTGGGTCAGGATGCTATCAGAGTTTAAGATAACGTTAGCAGCTCTGTCTTGTTCTTTATTGGATTTGCATGGGGAACCCCAGTCATTATCCGAGATATCTTTACATTTTCCAAACATTTCCATCCATTTTTCCACCAGTTAGTCCTCATCTTAAAAGCCATTTCTCTAGTAACATTAAAAACAAAAACACATAAACAAAGTTTAAATCTCTATCTTGCTCCGAGTATGTGAGGATGCTAACTCTTTGCCTGGGACATGTAGCTTTAGCCTCAGTCTTTTAGCACGATAGCATGTATGTAGCTATCAAGTGAATATTTATGACCATTTATAAGGGTCTTGTTTTAAGGCTCGAGACATTAAAAAGTCATCCGGGGGCAATGACTTCAACCAACTCATTGAGTTAATGTTGGCTTTATTAGCTAGCTAGCTACAGCTGATAAAATCTGGTAGTGACAGTTGGCAGCTGGCAAATTCTCGAAATGAGAAGCCTGTTTTTGTCTGAAATCAAGGAGCCATTGTTTCAAATATTAAGAATTTCAAGAGGTGAATCTGTCACCATTGAAACTGAATTACGAGAATGAAAAGCTTGACAGGCGTAGCAACAACAACCGTCAAACAAAGCTAATTTCACTTGTATGCCAAATTTAGGTTAATAACAAAAAATAAGTCCAGAAATTTGAAATGTGTCAGTATCTGATGAAAGCCTGTTTTCCCTCCTGTGCGCCACTCATTCAGAAATACATTTCATGTTGCGACTGATCACCTGGTCTACAGTGTAACTGTCAACACATTCCCGCAAAATTAGCCTTCTTTGTGAGTTTTCCAGCCCGCTCTGTGCCAAAGTCCTCAGAAAACTCCAGATGTTCCTCAAATCATGCTGGAAGGCTGATAAGGAATCAGCTTTCACCAGATGTCTTGTGCATGGACTCAGTGATTTAGTAGCTGTGAATGATGAAACAGTGTTTCAGTGTCTCACGGCCTGACTGGTTTTAATCATTATGCAAGCAGCTGCGGGTCCGGGTGACGTCATGTCAGCGGATGGGAACGAGAATGAGACGGTACATTCGTTTTTTTTACATTTTTGTGTCTTTGGATATTTGATGCATTTGGACGTGTTTGCAAAAGCCTGACATACAATCACTGGAATGTGGAAATGAAAAGAAGTTGGGCTGCAGCTAACTATTATCAAAGGGGAAAGCTCATTTCTAATAAAGGAGTTGAAAGCTCTGAGAGAAAGCTAGTAAGTAGACCTTGAGTTAGGATTACTTTATAAAACCTTTATTTTCATTGTCTATTAATATACAGATGCCCCCCCCCCCCCCGAATTAATTTGCTAGGTTTTTCTGGTCGTTGAGATCCATTTGAAAGCTCTGGGAAAAGGCTAGTAAGTAGTAGGATTATTTTGTAAAACTTTTATTTCCATGATCTATTCATGTACCGATTATTTTTTTTCCAATTTTCCAATTAATTTAATTAGGTTTATCTGGAACATGAGAGCCAGTTGAAAGCTCCGGGGAAAAGCTAGTAAGTAGACCTTGAGTTCTCTATCAATAAACCATTTTTTTCCCCTTCCAATTTCCCAATTAATTCAATTTGCTAGGTTTAAATGTCCTTTAAGTGAGAGCCCAGCTTGGTCCAACAAACAGTCAAAAACCCTAAAATAAATTTACAAATAGTAAAGCAGTGAATGCCAACATACCAGGCCCCCGAAACTGGAGCAGCTAAATGGAATTCAGCCATTGTTCATTTTATTGTTTACACCTGTGTTTTTCCTACTCAGACAGAAAAATGTTTCCATGCTAACATGTTGATATTTAGCAGGTAAAAGTAGACCATGTTTATCATGTTATGTTAGCATGTTAGCATATTAGCATGCTAACATTTGAAAATTAGTGCTAAACACAACTGGCTGATGGGAATGCTATTAGTAAAGCAAAGTACCGGACAAATCAATATGTTGACCTGATGATGGCGCTAGATGACACATTAAAGATCGCCAAAGTTATTCGGGTCACATGAAAAGTTAAACATGTGAACACACTGTTTCAACGGTACGAGGAGTCAGCATGGTCAGGAGGAGGAGGAGGAGGAGGAGGAGGAGGTGTCTGACAGCACGAATGACTGACACAAACAGTGAGGGAGTTGGACAGATGAGAGCCACAGGGACTGGGAGTGGGGGGCGTATGAGGGTCAACACATCGCCTGTGCATTGAGTGTGGCCCAGCAGCTGTATGCATAGGGGAGCCTTGGCCTCCTGCTCTGCATGTCAGGGGCCATGATTAATGACCTGCAGGCCTTGCTCTTTACCCCCCCTGCCCCCCCACCTCCGCCCCACAGAAGTCACCACAGCCACTGCTCATTTAGCTAATGGACACAAGCCATGGACAGACAGACAGACAGACAGACAGACACAGGAGACGAGGGGGTTACATACGAGTGCACATACATGCGAAATGAAAGCAATTTCCCTCTTACAAAACACCGCTTTTCCAGGCTCCGTGTAATTTCAGGGCGAGAGCGATGATTTCTTAGATTACCGTGCTGCACGGCTGTGTGCCTGTGCAGTGTCGAGGCTGAGAGGGTGCCCGTGACTGTGTACCGGTTCCCAGCTTGTCAGGCAGCTGTCGAGGAGTGATTTATGACCACTAGACTCCAACCTGTCTTCACTGCCAGCTCAGTATTGTTACAACTGACAGCTAATGAGGCCAGACATGCTTTCAAGCAGAGCACTTAACAGGACTTCAATCTTCCCCCGTCACAAGTACCATTTTTGCACTCTCTCACACAGCGCCCTCCTTTCTCTGTGCCTTCCTTGTTCTCTGTCTTTCTGTGGTGGAATATCTGACAGGCTCTGAAAAGGCTTCTGCCTACAGACGGAGATGTTTCTCAGAAGGCAGCAGAAAGAGTCCCATCTTTCACTCAGACACATATACTGGCATAAAGGCTAATGCCTAATTTAATCTAATAAATTGCCCTTTTCACCACGGCTTTAAAGGAATAGTTGTAGAAATGCGCCTGTTTGCTAGAGTTAGATGAGAAGAACGATACCACTCTCACGTCTGCGCGCTAAATGTGAAGCTACAGCCAGGAGAGGGTTAGCTTAGCTTAGCATAAAGACTGGAAACAGAGGGAAACAGCTAGCCTGGTAACAAAATCCACCTACCATGACCTCTAAAGCTCTTCCAGTTTTTTGTAAAATTTATACTGCTTTATACTTTTTCTCCACTACATTTATTTGACACTTATAGTTACTAGTTACTTTACAGATTAAAATGTTTGGTAACACTTTATTTTAAATAATGTAATGTAATTTCCTAATAATTCTGTAGGAAGGTTCTTGTTAAGAACGCATGTAATTTGGTACTAATCATGAGGAAAACAGTAATTTCCTTAACAGAAAAACCTAATTCAAGTAAGTATTCTTTCTTTATACTCCATATACAGTATGTTGAATTGTATGCTTGCCTGTAGACCACATTTAGAATTAATCGGAATTAATCAATTTCTTTTTTTCCCTAAGTACCAAATTACATACTTCTTTCCAAAAAAGGTACTTTACTTTACTTGAGTATTTAAATTTTATGCTACTTTATTCTTCCACTCGACTACATGTCAGAAGGAAATGCTGTACTTCTTACTCCATTACATGTATCTGACAGCTGGAATTGCTTTACAGATTGTGATTTTACAGACAAAACATACCGTCAGTTCATAAGATATGACAGTAGTAGTAGTAAAGTAGTAAAACTGTGCTCAACCTCCACCTGCATCACTAATAATATTCCAATAATATGATATACTAATATAGCCGTATTCTTACTTTAATACTTTCGTACATTTATTTGAGTGAAATCTTGAATAGAAGACTTTTACTTGTCACAAAGTATTTTTACTGATCAGTATTGCTTCCTTTACTTGTGAGTACTTCCCCCCCACCACAGTTATTTGGAGATGTGAGCCTCCCCTTTTCTGTGAATAAGCAGGCAGTTTAAAAACAGAGTCTCTGGCAGCTTTCCAACCTTTAACCCCTTGTTCCTTGTCAGCCGTGATTAATGGCAGACTAACTAGCTGCTAGCTTGCAGTGCCATTGTCTCCTGGATACTTAATGAACTCTGACAGGTCTTTTGCTTCCTGCCCGGAGGCTTTCTTTAAATGGTCCAACAGCGACTCCTGGAGGTCGATGAAGGGAAATAGAGACATCTATTACGATATCATACAAGTGTTTCATGACATTTATAAATAAACTGCACAGTCACATAACTCATGACGTTTTAGTCATTTAGGGTGCAGGTGTCGGGCCTCAATCTAACAATATAAGTGTTCATGTTTTAGACATTTAATACTTATCTTATACTCAGTCAAACTCTGAAGCTCATCTAGCGCCATGCTCAACATCTTCTGTAGATATTCTAAATAAAATCATATGTGTAATAAAGAAATAGCTTTTTTTGTCCCTTTTCAAATGTATTTATTGAGTTTTCTGTTTTTAATTGAACAAAAGAAAGACAGAAGAGGAGAACAACAATTTAAAACGTAATTCTGTTCAGCTCAGCAGACAATAAAGAAAAAGAGAAGAAGGGTTTCCACGTTATGTTAAAGTTGGCGGCCTTTATTATTTCATAGCAACCAGAGACTGTGGGAGCCTTACAGTAAATCCACTGCAGTAGTGTATTTTTCCTCTCTATGATGTACATCACCAATGAGAAGGAGATACTGGATCCAGTTCAAGCTCAGTCCCCAACATGTTCTGCAGGAACAGGACAGTTTCCCATAGTTTTTGTAATTTGGGAAGAGGACCAAAGACAATATGTGAGGCTGCCAGTATTTGTTTAGAAGGCGGGCTTAAATAAGGAGAGATGATCGGCCGATAAAAGCACTCTGTGTGGTATTTTGAGTTGTAATGCCCTCGTTATTGTTATTTCTTGTGTTTTGTTCCAGATATTTGCAGCACAAAATATCTGCTTTTCAATATAAGACATTAAAATCAGTTAATAAAGATGTTTTTTCTTGATATAATCTCTGAAAGAAATGAAAAAGATAGTTGGATACTTCATATTTCATCTGATTGAAGGCCATAAGGACGCCATCCTCTGCTGCACCAATCTTTATTCATCTTTTTTCAGACTTTTCTCAAATGTTTGCCTTTGAAATATTGGATAATTTGATCAGTTATTTAAATAAAACCATCAAGTTTAGAGGGGAAAGTCCCATCAACAACCCATAAACATCTGAGACATGACAAGTCTGTTTTATAAACTGATCATATATTGCGTCTTAATTTGAAAAGTAACTACAGCTGTCAAATAATGTCTCCATAAAGTCTAATCTTGACCGATAAATAATACATCAGAATTTATTAGTTGATTATATTTTGTATTGTTAATGCGAATCCGCAAAGTAACTCGCAACCAAAGTTATTAAATAGATGTAGTGGAGTAGAAGAAGCAGAAAATGGAAATACTTAAGTAAAGTACAAGTACCTCAAGGCCGTACTTAAGTATATCTGAATACTCCCTCCAGCTCTGTTGTCACCTGAGATTAAGACTCACCTGGAAGTAAAGACCTGGACTCTGCTGCCTCCTGCTGGACATCTCTCTCAAATACACTCTACTAAAGTTTTCTGTCTCCACAAAGTTTTACACTTGCAGGAAGTTGACTAACAACAATAAGAGTGTCAGCTGCTCGAAGCTTGTGGCACTTCTTTTTCAAAGGTTTTACGCAAAGTTCAACTTTTAATAGTTGTTTGACAGTTGCTTTTGTTTAATTAAAGGGGGAGGACGTGTCTCTGTTTATCACAAGGTTCAAACTTCGCGAGGCCCAGCAGCAGTCGGCTTCTCTCCTGTTGTTCCTGATGTTGTTCCCTGCTGCTCCCTCCCCCTTTCCCGGCTCCTCCTCTGTCGGGCTTCTCGGTCCATCGAGCGATCCTCCCAAACTTTCCGTGCCGGGGCTTCCTGAAGCTTCTGTATCTTATGCGGCGAGAGGGCGACAGATGGAACCGATGGGGGAGACGCGTTAGATATGATCCATAAAATATGGTACTGACGACCGAGCAGGCCGACCGACCTCTGACCCCGTTATCCGCACCGGAGCAAGTTTTCAGCAGGGACTCCCGAGGGAATCGGTCGACGTAAGTCTGGATAAGATGGAGAGGAAAGGCCCTGTTGTCTTTCTAACTGAACCGGGGCGGATTCAGACCTCATGCATTGAGGTTATTTCGCATGCACGTCCTGTGTTTTGAATTAAAACGCTGTGCTGACTTTTAATGGGTGCATGTGACGCGCAGCCTACGTGGCACGGAATAATAGCAGATAGGGTTCATTTGCATTCAAACATCCAGAATGACAAAACTTTTACGTCCTCGTTATGCGCGATAGCTGATGGTCTTCTTACTTGCAGAGGTGGTGTGTTCAGGTGGAGCCCGCCTCCTGCACAGTCAGTGTGTTATGACAGGTTTGACAGTGTCGTGCATGAAGGTGACTGATGTGCAGGAAACAGAGAGGATAGTGTCTTGTGTAACGTGTCCAGGTCCGAGGTGGAGAATGGACCAGAGGGGAGACAGAGGAGGCTCGGACGGTCCCCTGCAGACCTCCAGCTGTGCCTGGTCCCAGAGTCAGAGACCTCAGAGAGCAGGAAGAAACCAGCGGGCACGAGGTGAAGAAGGTTATATTGATAATAAACCTCACATAACCACTACAGCCGAAAGAATTAGTCCACACTTTTGTGGTTTAAGACATTTTTCAGGCAAAAAAAGCCCGAACTCTCCTGTTCCAACTTCTGCTTTTCTCTCTTATATCACTATACATCGAATATATTTGCACGTTTTTGAGTTTTGGACAAAAACTTCACTTTGGTCTCTGAGAAACTTGCAATAGGCTTTTTTAAAACTATTTTCTAACAAACTGAAAATAATTGCTAGATTTTTATTAATTTTATTTGATCCTTTATTCAAGAGTAAAAAAAAGTAAATATGTGCAGTTTAAGGATGGACAGACAAGTAGAATAATAGAACATACACACAAAAGCACAGACTTTTAAATTAAATTGATTTAAATTAATCTGTAATGAAAATAATCTTAGTTGAAGCCCTAAAAACTGCTAACTCTAAATGTGCTGATGTGCTAAGACAACTGGAGTTAATGTAGATTCAGTGATTATAACTACATAAACTTTCTAGTGTTTGGATTCGTATCAACTTGGTCATTTCTCACATAAAAATGTGTCAGAAATGGAAATATATGTTCTTCTTCAGTGGTATATTAAAAGCTAGAATTATTACTGAGTAACACCCTGAAAAAATCCAAAGAATATAAGATAATTATTTTCTTGAAAATTAAATCACTTCATAGCCTAAACTGGAGTCATTTCACTAAAGTTTAACTGTAACTACAACACTGTTATTCCACCTAACTACTGTATACCTGCATGACCAAAGGGCTGTTTACAGATTTTGCTGTTGCTGTGTAAACAGCCCTTATGTAACCCCAGCTGACACCATGCGTTATTTGATTAATAATACATTCTGTGTGGATCAGTAGAAGTGAGCATACAAATCATGTTTCATCATGAGTTTAAATGCTGTAACTGTAACAGCTGCCAAATCGTACCTGTCCTCTCCTCAGGTGTTTCCTTGCTACTTCACTGTAAACGTAAACACTGAGCTCTTATTTGTCAGATTGAAACCTGCGGAGCATCTTTCACCGTTGCCGAGTCCAAGTGAGTGTGAAACGAAGTTTGAGAGGAAGAAATCTCAGCCCAGCCACGTAAGGACACAGTCTGATTTAACAATTTCCACCAGACTTAGTTCAAATTTTACACGTTTTTTTTTTTTTTTTTTTGCAGTTACTTAACAAAAGAAGAATGTGTGCTCTTTTCAGTTATCAAAGACGAATGCCCAGTATCATAAGTTATTCAAGGAGGTCAGCAAAGATGAGTTACTCAAACAAAGTAAGTGTCAGATTCTCTTTTCACATGAACGCGAAGACATGTTAGATTGTTAATCTACATGTGGAGGACTGTTTGTGCCAACAGGTTACACTTGTGCCCTGCAGAGAGACATTTTATATCAGGGCAAAATGTTTGTCTCTGATAACTGGATCTGTTTCCACTCCAAAGTCTTTGGCAGAGATACCAAGGTATGATGTTGTAACTATAGTAAAGGAATCATTTGAGTGTAGTGCCCGTTCCTGTTTTATTGCTGAATAACGACATGTTGGTACACTCTCTTCTCCAGATTTCAATCCCAGTGGTGTCTGTGACATTTATCAAAAAAACAAAAACTGCATTATTAGTGCCAAACGCCCTCGTGATTGAAACTACAAGTTATCCGGTAAGAAGACTGTCGACACAATCTGTTTTTTTGTTGTTGTTGTTTTTTTTTTACATAAACATGAACTTGATTCTAAATGACTGTTTTCCAGCATGTGTTTGTGTCCTTCCTCTCTCGAAACACCACCTACAAACTTCTGAGGTCTATCTGCGTTCACTTGGAGGTAACTAACATCTTCTATAAAGCACTTATTTTGGTCCTAATTGAATTCAGTGGTTTCTTATTTAACATTTTCATTGTAGTGTGAACATCTGGGGAGAATGAGAGTAGGTCTGAAACATTTGCAGGTTCCAGCTCTGCAAACATTGTATTTTAATCTTTTGGTTGGACAGAAAATGCAGTTTAAAGATGTCACCTTTGGCTCTAGGAAATTGTGATGGGCTATTTTGCAGTGTTTTACAATCTAAACAATAACACGTTAGCCATAAAGATGAGTAGATTGATACCACTCTCATGTTAGCTTAGCTCAGCATAAAGACTGGAAACAGGGGCAAACAGCTAGCCTGGTTTTGTCCAAAGTCACATACACCCTCTAAAAATCCACCGTACGCGACCTGCCCAATGGCAAACAGACAAAAATAGCAGCTAGCTGGTGAACATAGTGGAGCATTTAGACTGAATATTAGAGATACAGTCACCAAGTGGCCAGAAACACGACCAAATGAATGCTAATGTTGCTACACGTTAGCCTCAACAGCCTCACAAGGTGATAATATTTCAGTGTTGTGTTTATAGCTTGTTCTGTTGCTGTGAAGTTGCAAAAGAAACTATTAATACTGCTTTAAAATATTTACTTCTACATACTGTGTGTACTCTGTCGTTTCAGGTGGATAAGACTTGCAGCAGCCCCATTATTTCTTCCTGTGAAAACAGCTTCAGAGTGAAATGCCCATCGTCGCTTCCTCTGGTCAGTCAGGCGTCAGGGTGTATTTATTGTACATGAAGAGTTTTTTTTTTTTTTTTTATATTTTCCATTGTGATAACAGATCTCATAGAAATGCCTTGTTCTCATGTTATACAATATCCACTCAGTATGTGGTGTCCATTGTATATTTTCCTGTACGTGCACTGCAGGACTTTTCTGGAGGCTTCTCTGACCTAGATGGGGTTGTGCAAAAGAAACGTCAGGAGATGATGGAGAGCAGCAGCTCCGGGTCTCAAACTCCAGATTATGACAAAATAACTGGTGTGTGCTCCATCCTCATCCCTCTATGTATACTTTTGCTCTTTGCAGGGCTACTATATACTTTCTCTAATCTACTGTGCGCACTTTGTAGAGTTTTTTTCTTCTCTCCGAATGTGCTTATGGTGTCAGATGTCACTGTGTCCCAGACAGTCTTCAGTTTGCAAATAGCGTAGATCGAGTTAAGCCAAGTGAAATTTGAGCCATTGAGGCTTTGCTTTTTGTTATAGCGAAGAGAGTTGGCTTGAAAACTGATGAATGACATCTTCAGCTTATTGTTTATGTCAGCCAGCTTTACACGTTTCCCTGTCAGGATGTTTGTGATTCTGTTAATAATATTTACCTTCAGGCAGCCGGAGTCACTGGTTCTCTCTGTTTGCTTGAGCAGACTTCGCCGGCCTCCCGGACACATTTCTGAGTTCAGTGAAGAGTGGAGAGGTTTCAGTCCACGCAGACGTTCACCTCCAGACTCCGAGCCAAAAACACGGAGCTGCCCTTAAGAACGGTAGTTTAACACTGGATCTCTTAGAGTAAAAAGAAGCTTTGTTGATACTTCTGTAGTTTTCAATGGAAATATCTGTTTCAAACCGAGGGTAATTCTCGTTAGTTGCTTTCTTGCTAAGAGATACACGAGAAAATTGACACCACTCTCATGTCTGTGCAGTAAAAAGACGGTTAGCTTAGCTTAGCATAACCACTAGAAACTGGCGGAAACAGCCACCCTGACTCTGTCCAAAGGTATGAAACCACAACATGTTGTTTTTACACTTTACAGATGAAATAAACCAGATATAACATGTTAATTAGTGAGCTTTTGATGAGCTCGTACGCAGATTTTGTTACCCTCAAACAGAGCCAGGTTTGCTAGTTTCCCTCTTTCCAGTCTTAATGCTAAGCTAAGCTAACTGTCTCCTGGCTCCTGCTTAATTTTTACCGTACAGACATGAGGGTGGTATCAGCTCATTTATTTGTCTCCAAAAAAGTAAAACTTGTACGACTACTAACATCTACCACGTCAGTGTTTCTCATTTTGCTTTTCCTTGAAGGGTCTTCTAAACCAACCCGGGGCGTCTCAAAGACACACAAAGACAAATCCTCACAGCCCATGTCGCTAAACGCCATCCTCCTCATCTATTTGCTTTTGTGAGTATCCTTTCATTATGTGGAACACGAGAAGCCAGAGCACTCTGACAAGACAATTGTTAGATTTCTCTGACGAGTTCGTTTCCATTAATTGGGCGTGTTGGCGATTGTTGTGGGTGAGGTTGTGTATTTGAATGTCTGTCACTGTGTTTTGTGTGTCTTCACAGAGTTAGTGTTCTTGTCCTGTCCTCCTGTTACATGGCTTTCAAGATTGTGGCTCTCGAGCATCGTTTGAACTCCTTGGTGTCCATGGGGGAACACATTAATAATGAGTATGATGCTCTTTTCCTGATAATCATTTACGTAGTGTTGGTGTCACAGTTACCAAATTACGAACAAATGATCTCCAAATGCACTCATACTGTTTTATTTCATTACATTATTTGGTTAATTTAGCGCAAATCTTGTTGCAGAAATGCTGTGAGCCACAGGTCCCAGGATGGAGTGAATGCTGAGATCTATGGAGAACTGTCTACCAACTTGTTAAAGCTAGAAAAGGTTTGTTTACTATGTTACAGTGAAGGAATAGTTCAACATTTTGGGAAATACGCTTATTTGCTGTCTTGCCGATAGTTACATTGGAAGTTTGATACCACTCTCACCACTATCTGTACGAGGAAGCTGTGTCCAAAGATTACAAAATCAACCCCCCAGCACGTCTGAAGCTCAATCGATCTATTTTGTCTCATCTGTATAAAAACCAAAGTACATTTAGTTTTTTGTACAAATGAATCCTTAAATACATGGATGTTTCTCTTAAGCACTCCTATTTGCTCAAAACTGAAGAATGGTCCCTGCTTGGACGGCATCGTCATGTCCGGAGCTCATGTCGTCGGCTTTATCACTGAGCACAAAAACAAATTCCTCGTCGTCAGTAGCCTCGGCCACGCCTTTAATTTCCATCCAATATCAAAGAAGGTTCTTGCTCTGCGCTGCACCTGACACCAAGGTGCTGAAGCATCATGTTACTGTGACAGATAAGCAAATATAAACAAAACCTCTTTATCATTGTGCCTGTATTTAGTCATAGCAACAGTGAGACAATAGTGCCACCAAGGATAGGCAAGCTTATTTGTGTAGCACCTCTCTACAACAAGGCAATTCAAAGTGCTTTATATAAGACAGCAAGGCATTAAGAAAATATATAAAAGGAACACAAGTCCATATAAAAAAGACACAATAGGATTTTATGGTCCCAAGTTTAACTTAAAAAATAAAAAAATTAAATGCAGTGGCAAATAAAGATGTTTCAGCCCTGATTTAAAGGAACTGAGAGTTGGAGAAGACCTCGAGTTTTCTGGCAGTTTGGTCCAGAAATGCGGTGCATAAAAACTGAATCTGGGGACAGTAAGTAGACCTGATCCCAGACCATCTGAGAGGTCCAGACGCTTCATAACGAAGCAGCAGATCAGACATGTATATTGTGGTTCCCAACCTTTTTCTTAGGGGACCCTATTTTACAAGTATATACTGGTGACCCCCACTGCCCCCCACCCACATACAATTACAGAAAATGGGGAAAAGTAGCCTGCTTCTTATATAATATATATAATATATGTATAATATAATATATAATAATTTATATATTTCATGGTCATTGTATAAAAACAACGTTTAAATAACAGCACAGAACAATTAACTGTACAATTAACCTAAATGTTGGACTTAATACCTGCAGGAAGTTTGTGAAAAACTAGCAATTTGTATACATTTCTATTGCCTTCGGATATTGCAGTGTATCAGAAGACGATTTTTCCTTGTATTTTAGGAACACAATTCTACGTCCGTATTAAGATTTTCTTTTAATTTTGCTATCATACATACAGCAGCCTGGCTTTATCATAAATAGATAAAGATATAAACTTCTAAAATAACCCCTAAATTTAGTTGTCTTCTTCACAGAAATGAATTAAATGTATATATATATATATATATAAAATCTTACACCCTTAAAGTGTTTTCATAACCTCCCATGGAACTTTGGCGACCTATGATGGGGGGCGGGATGCCCAGGTTGGGAACCAGGAGGCCAGTGTAAAGATCTGAGAACTGGACTAATGTGGTCTCTCTCTCCTGGTCTTAGTGAAGACTCTCAATCAGCTGCAGCTGTCTGATTGACTTTTTAGAGAGACCTGTTAAGACAGCATTACGGTAGTCGAGCCCACTGGAGGAGTTGTTCTAAATCCTGCTGAGACATAAGTCCTTTTAATTCTTGATATGTTCTTAGGGTGTTGTAGGAGGATTTTGTAATTGACTTAATGTTGATGTTAAAGGTTAGGTCTGAGTTGTGTGACTATACTGATATACAACATTTCTGGCCTGGTTTGAGGTGTTTAACGCTGTCTTTTTGGCACGTCCAATCATTGAATGCACCTCCTCAGTGTTTGTATTGGACCATAGTCACCTGGTTTTATATAAATCTGTGTGTCATCTGCATAATTACAATAAGATATTTTGTTGTTTTCCATAATCTGAGCTAGTGGGAGCATGTAGATGTTGAACAGAAGAGGCCCCAGAATGAAGCCTTGGGGGACTCCACATGACATTTTCATACGCTCAGATGTGTAATTACCAGTTGACACAAAGTAGTCCCTGCCCTTCAGATAGGATTCAAACCAGTTTAGCACTGTGCCAGAAAGTCCAACCCATTTTCAGCTGATGAAGGGGGGCACTCTACGAGGCAGTAGGCCCACGCCCAATAGGAGAAAGAAGAGGCATATTGAGGATAGTAAGTGGGGCAAGGACCCTGTCTTTCCGAAGCATCTTATCTCCAGATTTGTTTGGTGTTTTAAGATGCGGCAGTGCAGCTTAGTGGCATCCATTAAAATCCCCTCCAATTCCTTAATCTTTGATCTTACTTTCTTTGAGATGTCTCTAAGAGAGGAGACTGATGAGGCAAACTTTAGTTGACCTTGCTGGCCTTATCAGTCTCATCAGGAGACAGCTGTTCTCTCTTTTTGACGTCTTTGTTATCAGCGAGGTTGGCGTTAACACAATGTGCTTGTTTGGGATGGAGGCAGACGACGTAGCCGGTTTATTTAACATCAGCGTTAAATAACTGATCCATGAGCTGGTTGTGATGATTTGTCTCCATGGTGACTGCTCTGAGTCCAGGTCGATGGGTGTCACAACCAAAAATGGTCCGTCAGCACACAGATACGCGTCCCCAGAACAGATCGAAGTTATCAATATAATTGATCCCTTTCAGTCCGCAGGTTTTGCTGAGCCATGAGTTCAGTGATAACAGTCTGCTGAACCTGTTGATCCCTCTGTTGACTCTTGGCAGTGGTTCACTAGCAAGCTGTTTATTTATCAGTTGAGGAATTTTCTTTTTTTTTATGTCAGACCATAGTATCTAGGAAGCAGTATGTTTTAATTTCTCCCACAACCAGAGTCCAACCAAGAAAGTAAATAAGCATATTTCCCAAAATGTGGAACTGTTCTTTGACTAATGCGGCATCTCCAGTGCTTTTTGATATTGTTTTTAATATGGTTTTGCTGTGCATGTTTTCAGATGTTTTCATTTTTTAAAATCCTAGATTCAAAGAAACCTGCAGAAGCTACTTGAAGAGACTTAAAAGAAGACGGTTGTCTGTCCGGACAGAAGCTTTACCTTTTTATAAGAAATGTTGGTTTATCACTGAAGATCAGCAGCGAACAGCTTTGGTAATAGTGTTGTTGCCAAAGCAAGGAAAGCTCAGACAGGAAGCTTTCTCAAATATGTGTGAACTTTAACTTAAATTGTGCAATATAAGCTTCTTTCCCCTTTCCTCTCAGGACTCTTTCTGAACAAAATAATCGTGCTGGAGGGTAAACTGAAGCAGCGTAGTCCGTGTGCGAGTGTTAGTGAAGAGAAAGTTTAAGCATTTATGGAGTATTTATCTGAGAGCTTTTATTTTGCATTTCACAATAGTGGGATTTTTAAAGGTCCAAAGGTCTTATTTCAATGTTTTCAAAACATTTCTTAAAAGGTCAACTTGTGCTGTTCATATGTTCTTTTTTTCTTGTTAGAATTAAATTGCCAATTAATAATATTTATGTCATGTATATAAATCACTCTGCTAGTTTGTACAATATATTTTTAGGCAACTTCCATTTATAGTGTGTGGTATCTAAAGATAGAAATAGGGCTGTCAGGGTAACATGAGTAGTGAAAACATATGAGTTTAATAGTTTAATGAGGTATTTTTATTGTGAAATGAGGTCTAATATAAATTAATAACCATATAAATTACAGGTTTATTTGCTTATAGGATTGAGGAGCTTCTCAACTGATGATAATTTAGACGTTTGTCCTGTTTTACTCATGTTTTTACTTTAATCTGCGTCAGAAAACATTTCCACTGACACTTTGATTTTGTTGCTGTCGAGTGTTTGTTGTTAAACACATTTCAGGAGCAGGGGAACGGGATGAGCTTGAGTCTTCAACTGTGGTGGTTTGATGAACCCTCGTATTGACATGTAGATCACAGACTGTGCCTTTAACTGTTGTGTGTGTCACAGTCCTGAAATAAATGTCTCTCATAGAGCAGTGTCTTCTGAAGACCATGAATACATTTATGTAAACAGCTCTCAGAAAACTGTGACGTAATCGAATCACACATGATTACACAGGTGGGTTATAATATCTTGAATGAATCTTAAATTGTCAGTGGTGGAAGAAATTAATTAAAAATAGCATACTTTATTACAAGTCCTGCATTTGGAATATTTCTTAAGTAAAAGTACATATAATCAGAAAAATGTACCTTAAGTATCAAAAGTATCATATTATTGATATAACTATAAGCAGCATTTTGATGTTGTAGCTGGTCTATTTAGAGCTGATTCTAACTTGTTTGGTAGTTTAATCAACAAAAAAATCATCAAAATCATTTTCAATTCAGGACTTTTACATGTAATGGAGTATTTTTACAGAGTAGTACTGCTACTTTTACTTCAGTAAAGCATCTGAATCAGGGCTGTGTGTAGGTTTTCGGGGGGCCCTATGCAACCGCATAGTCAGCATATAGCAAGAAACGGCCCTGATCTGAATCCTTCATCCTCCACTAGTGTGTGTGCAGAGCATTTAATATGCAAAGTAAACTAAAGCTGTCAAATACTGTCAAAGTAAATGCAGTGGAGTGGAAGTATAAAGTTGATTGAAATTAAAATACTCAAGTGAAGTACAAATACCTCAAGATTTTACTGAAGAGTAAATGTACTCCATCACTTCTCTTCTTCAGCTTCCAAGCATGAACATGGTCTGTGGTCTGGTTCAGTCTTTCTTCTCTGTCTGGTCCTCTTCACTCCCACTCTCTGGTGACTCATTCTCATTTTTTATTTATTTATTCTTTTTGCAGCCCCTGATTTTTTCTTTCTGTGTCATTTGTGAAAATATTTGCGTGCTGGTTTCAAGTCCGAGTACACGGGATGGACACAATAACCTGCACATCAGTAAAATAAGAACCTAATCCAGCACAAAAGCCCGACTTTGAGGGGTGTAAAAATAGTACGTATAATGGAGGACAAGGTGCAGGTATATTGTGAAGATGGCTTAAGTGAACTATAAAAGGTTAGTAAATAATTTATTAACAATTAATAAAGCACATTTAAAACACATAAACACTCAGGGGCTTAAAGTACATTTACTCAAGATACTGTTATTATTTGAGTACTCCCACTTTATACTACTTTATACTTCTACTCTTTCAGAGGCAAATATCATTTATATTTATATTTTATTTATTTAATTATATTACTCTGAAATGGGACATTCTGCATTATGAGTACTTTTACTTTTAGTACTTTTGGTATATTTTGATGCTGATACGTGTTTACTTTTACTCAAGTAAAAGTTTGAATGCATGACTTTTACTGGTGACAGTATTTATACCCTGTGGTATTACTACTTTTGCTCAAGTAAAAGTTGTAATGAGTACTTCTTCCACCACTGTAAACACTTTATAAAGGCCTCATTGCACCCTGTATATATAACTATATACATTTACATAAATAAGTATATATAAATATATTAGTACATGTAATACAAATGCACTTATAGAGCATGTCATCTGGTTTATTGTGCTCTCCCCACACAGCAGCCCGCCCACTCTTGAATTTTGAACCAATGACATGCACGCCTCCACATCTCGTCTGCCTATCAACCCGCGCTCAGCCCCCTGCATGACGTAACACCCAGTCTGAAAGTGCAATGGCGATATTGGACAATAACAGCCGTCGCTTTTGGGGGACCACATCTATATTATGTGGCTAACGTTGAAGAAAACACCTCGAGTCGGCTGCAAAACCACACACTACATCGGCAAACTGCGCGCGCGACGACCTGCGACCCGGAAAGGTGATTTCACAGCCTCTGCACGCGATGACAGTTTAGACTAAAACGCAGGTAAGTGCAAACTCTAGTGATTGCGACAGCATTTGCAAAAAGCCATTCCAGTAAATGGTCTCTTGCAGCCAGGAAGCTTCAGATTTCAAAGGGGCGTGGCGGCGCGCTGGGTACCACTTCTGACTAAAGGATGCTGATAGCTTAGCAACAGCGAGAAGGAAAAGGGAAAGGAAGCAGAGGAGAGACAAAGGATGTGCGATTTGTCAGCATCGTTACTGGGTAGGCTGAGCTGAGCGTGTGTTGTTTGTGGCTAGAGGAAAAAAAAAAGAAGCCCGGCGATCATCATCAGTTTGTGCCAAGTCCACCACAAGGAGCCATGAATGCAGACTCGAAATGTAAACAAAGGGTGTGGGCCTTTCAGCTGGCCTGTGGTGCTCTGCCACAGAGAGGAACCATTACTGGTGCTCATTAGAGGAGGAGAAGATCTCTACACACATGATAGATGGCTGACGGCATGTTTAAATATCCACCGCAGCTCTTCTCTTAACTGTTGCATCAAAATGAAGTCATTCCTTCGTCATGTGTGTCTTGTTTCTTCTTCTTCTTCTTCTTCTTCTTCTTCTTCTCCCAAGGTGTGACGTGTGAACAGACACCATGGCCACACAGGAACCGTCCCCTCCCTCGTCCATGGAGAGCAACAAGCCCGGCTTCCCCAAGAAGATCCTGGGCAACAAGCTGGAGGACAAACACCTGTGCAACTGCTGCCACAATATACTCAGACGACCGTTTCAAGCCCAGTGTGGACATCGCTTCTGTTCCTACTGCTTCAACAGGACTGTGAGGTGAGGAACCGCGTGGCCAAGAGGCCGCCGGGTGTATCTGCAGTAGTGGAAGAAGTACTCAGATCTACCACAGGGTATAATAAATACTCTGCTGCAAGTAAAAGTCATGCATTTGGAAATTTACTTGAGTAAAAGTACAGAAGTATCAGCATCAAAAATACTCAATGTGCAGAATAATACGGTATATATTATATTATTATCACTTCAATGATGCAGCTAGTAAAGGTGGGGCTAATATATATTAACTGCTAACCGCTGAGTAGCTTAATTTATGATGATACGTGATTATTTATTTGTTGACTATATTTTGTGTTAATCTAAGTAACTAAAGCTGTCAAATAAATGTAGTGGAGTAAAAACTGCAATATTTGCCTCTCGCATGCAGTAGACGTATGAAAATTAAGTAGCAGAAAATGGAAATACTCCAAGTAAAGTACAAGTAACTCATTTGTACTTAAGTGCAGAACTTGAGTAAATGTTCTTACTTACTTTCCTCCACTGGGTATGTCATGTTTGCATGTTTTGGATTTGCAGTATATCAGCATGTAATGTTGTTTTATTCCAGTAACGGACCCCAGAAATGCAATGCCTGCATTAAAGAGGATATTTTTGAGGACCCTACGTCGATTTTGAAACAAGGATGTGTGAGTATTAATGCATTTTATCCTGTTAAGAAACAAGGTTTTCCTGATTCGATTATGCCCATCATTCATACCACAGCAGCTCCAGTAGTATTTTTATTAAAGCACTCACAATTAGGGCTTCTCTTCCCCATTAATCATAGTATTATTCATAGTATTTACAGTATATGTTTAATATACTTATTACACTAACCTGTACTAAGTAGCCTTCAGGGTCTAAAAGTACCCAGCATTACATAGTCTCAGTTTCATTGTGACTAGTTTTAACCAGTCTCAGTTCCATTTTGACCAGCTCTAACCAGTCTCAGTTTCATTTTTAACTGGTTCTAACCAGTCTCAGTTTCATTTTTAACCAGTTCTCACCAGTCTCCGTTTCATTTGACCAGTTTTAATCAGCCTCAGTTTCATATGACCAGTTTTAACAAGTCTCAGTTTAATTTTTAACCAGTTCTAACCAGTCTCAGTTTCATATGACCAGTTCTCACCAGTCTCAGCTTCATTTGACCAGTTCTAACCAGTCTCAGTTTCATTTGACTAGTTTTTAACCAGTCTCACTTTCATTTTAACCAGTTCTAACCAGTCTCAGTTTTATTTTGACCAGTTCTAGCCAGTCTCAGTTTAATTTTAACCAGTTCTTACCAGTCTCAGTTTCATTTTAACCAGTTCTAACTTTCATTTTGACCAGTTCTCACCAGTCTCACTTTCATTTTGACCAGTCTCACTTTCATTTTGACCAGTTCTCACCAGTCTCACTTTCATTTTGACCAGTTCTCACCAGTCTCGATTAATTTTAACCAGTCTCACTTTCATTTTGACCAGTCTCACTTTCATTTTGACCAGCTCTCATTAGTCTCACTTTCATTTTGACCAGTTTAACCAGTCTCAGTTTCATTTTGACCAGTCTCAGTTTCATTTTGACCAGCTCTCATTAGTCTCAGTTTCATTTTGACCAGTTCTAACCAGTCTCAGTTTCATTTTGACCAGTCTCAGTTTCATTTTGACCAGCTCTCATTAGTCTCACTTTCATTTTGACCAGTTCTAACCAGTCTCACTTTCATTTTGACCAGTCTCACTTTCATTTTGACCAGTTCTCACCAGTCTCGATTCATTTTGACCAGTCTCAGTTTCATTTTGATCAGTTCTAACCAGTCTCACTTTCACTTTGACCAGTTCTAACCAGTCTCACTTTCATTTTGACCAGTCTCACTTTCATTTTGACCAGTTTAACCAGTCTCGGTTTCATTTTGACCAGTCTCAGTTTTATTTTGACCAGTTCTAACCAGTCTCAGTTTTATTTTGACCAGTTCTAACCAGTCTCACTTTCATTTTGACCAGTTTAACCAGTCTCGGTTTCATTTTGAGCAGTCTCAGTTTTATTTTGACCAGTTCTAACCAGTCTCAGTTTTATTTTGACCAGTTATAGCCAGTCTCAGTTTCATTTTAACCAGTTCTTACCAGTCTCACTTTCATTTTGACCAGTCTCACTTTCATTTTGACCAGTTCTCACCAGTCTCACTTTCATTTTGACCAGTTTCACTTTCATTTTGACCAGTTCTCACCAGTCTCACTTTCATTTTGACCAGTTTAAACAGTCTCACTTTCATTTTGACCAGCTCTCATTAGTCTCAGTTTCAGTTTGACCAGTTTAACCAGTCTCGATTCATTTTGACCAGTCTCAGTTTCATTTTGACCAGTTCTAACCAGTCTCACTTTCATTTTGACCAGTTCTAACCAGTCTCACTTTCATTTTGACCAGTCTCACTTTCATTTTGACCAGTCTCAGTTTCATTTTGACCAGCTCTCATTAGTCTCAGTTTCATTTTGACCAGTTCTAACCAGTCTCACTTTCATTTTGACCAGTTTAACCAGTCTCAGTTTCATTTTGACCAGCTCTCATCAGTCTCAGTTTCATTTTGACCAGTTCTAACCAGTCTCAGTTTCATTTTGACCAGTTTAACCAGTCTCGGTTTCATTTTGACCAGTCTCAGTTTTATTTTGACCAGTTCTAACCAGTCTCACTTTCATTTTGACTAGTTCTAACCAGTGTCACTTTCATTTTGACCAGTCTGACTTTCATTTTGACCAGTCTCATTAGTCTCAGTTTCATTTTGACCAGTCTCACTTTCATTTTGACCAGTCTCACTTTCATTTTGACCAGCTCTCATTAGTCTCAGTTTCATTTTGACCAGTTCTAACCAGTCTCACTTTCATTTTGACCAGTCTCACTTTCATTTTGACCAGCTCTCATTAGTCTCAGTTTCATTTTGACCAGTTCTAACCAGTCTCAGTTCCATTTTGACCAGTTCTAACCAGTCTCACTTTCATTTTGACCAGTTCTCACCAGTCTCACTTTCATTTTGACCAGTCTCACTTTCATTTTGACCAGCTCTCATTAGTCTCAGTTTCATTTTGACCAGTTCTAACCAGTCTCAGTTTCATTTTGACCAGTTCTAACCAGTCTCAGTTCCATTTTGACCAGTTCTAACCAGTCTCACTTTCATTTTGACCAGTCTCACTTTCATTTTGACCAGTCTCACTTTCATTTTGACCAGCTCTCATTAGTCTCAGTTTCATTTTGACAAGTTCTAACCAGTCTCAGTTCCATTTTGACCAGTTCTAACCAGTCTCACTTTCATTTTGACCAGTTCTCACCAGTCTCACTTTCATTTTGACCAGTCTCAGTTTCATTTTGACCAGCTCTCATTAATCTCAGTTTCATTTTGACCAGTTTAACCAGTCTCGGTTTCATTTTGACCAGTCTCAGTTTTATTTTGACCAGTTCTAACCAGTCTCAGTTTTATTTTGACCAGTTCTAACCAGTCTCAGTTTCATTTTAACCAGTTCTCACCAGTCTCAGTTTTATTTTGACCAGTTCTCACCAGTCTCAATTTCATTTTGACCAGTCTCACTTTCATTTTGACCAGTTCTAACCAGTCTCAGTTCCATTTTGACCAATTCTAACCAGTCTCACTTTCATTTTTGACCAGTCTCACTTTCATTTTGACCAGTCTCATTAGTCTCAGTTTCATTTTGACCAGTTCTAACCAGTCTCACTTTCATTTTGACCAGTCTCACTTTCATTTTGACCAGTCTCACTTTCATTTTGACCAGCTCTCATTAGTCTCAGTTTCATTTTGACAAGTTCTAACCAGTCTCAGTTCCATTTTGACCAGTTCTCACCAGTCTCACTTTCATTTTGACCAGTCTCACTTTCATTTTGACCAGCTCTCATTAGTCTCGGTTTCATTTTGACCAGTCTCAGTTTTATTTTGACCAGTTCTAACCAGTCTCACTTTCATTTTGACCAGTCTCATTAGTCTCAGTTTCATTTTGACCAGCTCTCATTAGTCTCAGTTTCATTTTGACCAGTTTAACCAGTCTCGGTTTCATTTTGACCAGTCTCAGTTTTATTTTGACCAGTTCTAACCAGTCTCAGTTTTATTTTGACCAGTTCTAACCAGTCTCACTTTCATTTTGACCAGTCTCATTAGTCTCAGTTTCATTTTGACCAGTTCTAACCAGTCTCACTTTCATTTTGACCAGTCTCACTTTCATTTTGACCAGCGCTCATTAGTCTCAGTTTCATTTTGACCAGCTCTCATTAGTCTCAGTTTCATTTTGACCAGTTCTAACCAGTCTCAGTTTCATTTTGACCAGTTCTAACCAGTCTCACTTTCATTTTGACCAGTCTCAGTTTCATTTTGACCAGTTCTAACCAGTCTCACTTTCATTTTGACCAGTTTAACCAGTCTCACTTTCATTTTGACCAGCTCTCATTAGTTTCAGTTTCATTTTGACCAGTTCTAACCAGTCTCAGTTTCATTTTGACCAGTTTAACCAGTCTCGGTTTCATTTTGACCAGTTCTAACCAGTCTCAGTTTTATTTTGACCAGTTCTAACCAGTCTCAGTTTCATTTTAACCAGTTCTCACCAGTCTCAGTTTTATTTTGACCAGTTCTCACCAGTCTCAATTTCATTTTCACCAGTCTCACTTTCATTTTGACCAGTTCTAACCAGTCTCACTTTCATTCTAACCAGTTCTCACCAGTCTCACTTTCATTTTCACCAGTCTCACTTTCATTTTGACCAGTTCTCACCAGTCTCACTTTCATTTTGACCAGTCTCACTTTCATTTTGACCAGTTCTAACCAGTCTCAGTTTCATTCTCACCAGTCTCACCAGTCTCAATTTCATTTTGACCAGCCTCACTTTCATTTTGACCAGTTCTCACCAGCCTCACTTTCATTTTGACCAGTTCTCACCAGCCTCACTTTCATTTTGACCAGTTCTCACCAGTCTCACTTTCATTTTGACCAGTTCTAACCAGTCTCAGTTTCATTTTGACCAGTTCTCACCAGTCTCACTTTCATTTTGCTGTCTCTACGCAGTATAACAGGCATAGATGTGCTATGAAAAGATTGTCTGTTTCTATATATAATAATTCCAGCGTCCCAGTCCCACTTATGATGGGAACTTTGTCAGCATTAAACTGAACATCAGGCGTATGAATGATGCTAAAACTTATTTAACCTTCACCTCATATACATAAACACATTTTACCATTGTCATACAATGGTTCTTAACCGAGGGGTCGGGCCCATCCAAAGGGTCACACGATAAATCTGAGCGGTCGTGAGATGATGCATGGGAGCGGAAATGAGAAATAACAAAGTTCTGCTTCACAAATCTCCCTTTGGCTTGATTTCTTGCTATTACCACAATTTTCTCTACAAACGTACAAACTGGACAAGACATTTCTTTCATTCCTTGTAATAATGGATGAGACTGAACTCGCCTGTCCCGCTGCAAACCTACATTTACGGCTCACTGACCCGCAGCCATAGTTTTGGCTTTGAGGGCTTGTTCAGACTAGAAGTGAAAAAAAAAAGCTGCCTCATGAGTTATTTGTGAGCAGACCTGCAGGAAAAATGTTGCTGTTCATGATTCATGCTTCTTCTCAATGCACTCCAAAAAACATGTGTAAACTTGAACAGTATGTGGTCATTCACCCTGACAAGGAAAATAAAAATAAACAAATACATATATGTAGATAGGGCACTGTTGAATACACAGATTTCCCCAACATAAATAATCAATATAATGAGACCGCAACAGCAAATCCTTTTGTTTTCTCTTGTTTTTTCAGGCGTTTCCTGACAACGCAGTTCGAAGGGAAGTCGAACACCTTTCAGCTGTTTGTATCAATGAAAACTGCACTTGGACAGGCACTATTAAAGACTACGAGGTGAGGTGACCTTTGACCTACTTCCATGGTTTATTTTTTTGCTTTACATCTTTGTTTGATACATAGGTGGGTAATTTTGTTTTTACCAAAAATGTGCTGTTGTGCCTGATATCTATATATCATTTTCTCCATTCTGTTAGCTTAGCTTGCCTAGCTGTATATATATATATATATATATATATATATATATATATATAAGGAGGTTGCTGTACTGTAAAGATTCTACTTTTTACAGATGAACCACGAAGGGAAGTGTGAGTTCATGATCATCCCCTGCCCCTCCTGTAAGGAACGAATTCGCTTCAACGAACAGGAGCGCCATAATGAGCGAGAGTGCCCGGAGAGAACGCTCAACTGCAAGTACTGCAAGGAGCCATTTCACTTCAAAAATATCAAGGTTAGACATGATTTATTTAGACCTGCTAAGATGCACCGGCTTGTGTGGGCTGGTGCAGCACATCACAGCAGTTCTTAGTGTGTCTGTAAAAGAAACACTGTCGTTTCTTTTTTTTTTTCTTTTCTGTTTTTTTCCAGGCACATGATGAGATCTGTCCCAAGTACCCGATGATCTGTGAAGGCTGTGCCAAGAAGAAAATACCCAGAGAAAAGGTAAATCTGTAAACAACGTACTGTTGCAAAGTCACGTGTAGTTACTAATCTCCAGTTTGTGCCTCAAGTCACAGAGCTGAGTATTTGTTTTTCCAGGGAAACACACGTACTGCTACTTGGAAATCCCAGAAGGATGTTTAACAAAAAAAAACCTGTTTCCCAAGATGTGATTCTATTTCCTATCCAGGTAGCCAGAAATGACATATGTCCTTGTTATAAAGGTGGTATTTTTGTATGAAAATATAACAGAAAGTAACCTCAATAAAACGTTTGGGCTACCATCTTTGTTTGGATTAGAAAAAACATTTTGGTCAGAAGAATCTTTCATGATTCTGTAAATATCTTCTAAAGATCGGCAGGTGTATATTTTTGAGAACTAAAGCTGAGCTCTGTGAACTCTAATGTAATGACAATACATGAGAGGCACACCGCGGCTGGTCGCCCCTTTGCTAAATTTGCTAATAATACTTAATACTTTGTTTTTTCAGTATGTGGACCATATTAAGTTCTGCAGCAAATTCAGAACGCCGTGTCGATTTCATGTCGTGGGATGTGATATGTCTGTAAGTAGCCTGATTGTATTCACAATAATTACTTTTATATATTCACGCACACTTTCATATTAGGGTCTGTGGGATTATTATCAAAGGGGGAAGTCAGCAAAGAGGGAGGGTTGTCTGGAAAGGGTCCTTTTCTCATCCCAGATTAATTCTTCATTTGTGAAATTTATTGTCCAAAACATATAAAAAAAAAAAGATCAAATAGTTACATCAAAAAGATGGCTTTCGTTTTGGTATTTCACGGATGTGTAATGGTAGAAATGCCTCTAACAGATCTGCCCATGCGACATCTGTGACATATCAGGCTGTAGCATCATGTGATCTAATTCCAGTCCATCAGAAGCCAATGTGTAACTCGCTCTGTGGCTGTAATGACTTTTTACTTAGCAGCAGTGTAGCTGGAATATTTACCATTTTGTTATGCTTGACGTGAATATATTATTTTGAGATATGTGTTGCATTTCTTCCGGTCCAGTAGTAGTAGTAGTGGAGTCCAGAGTATGGTCCAGAGAAAGATTCCCCACCCCAATCATTTTCATACAGCTGATCATGATCATGCACGTATTTATTTGTAGGTGGAAAAGGAAAAGATCCATGACCATGAGCGTGCCTACGCCTACGAGCACCTCAATCTGCTGTTGCACTACATTATGGGCATGAAAGTGAGCATGGAGGGCCTGCAGCCCCAGGGACTGGAACTAGCCGGACACAAACTGGTGGAACTCCAACAGTCCCTCAGGGAGCTCGAGGCCAGAGTCTCCCAGCTTAGCACCACCTCCTCTGGGCCTCCCGTGCAGGGAGCCGCCGCCGCCGCCTCCTCCTCATCCTCCAGCTCCGGTCCCCCTGGTCCACCCGCCTCAGCTCCTCTCCCTCCGCCGCCCACTCTGGCTCCCACTCTGTCTGTGTCTACTTCCTTCACACCCCTGCCCAGCTCGGTGGGTGCGGCGCTGGAGCTCCAACTCCACAGCGAGAAGACCAAGGTGGTGGAGCTGGGTCGCAGGTGTACGGAGCTTGAAGTTAAAGCCGGCACGTTTGAGAATGTGGTGTGTGTCCTGAACAGAGAGGTGGAGAGGTTTGCCACCACCATGGAAGCCAGCAACCGCCAGCACAAGCTGGACCAGGATAAGATCGAGGCTCTGAGTAATAAGGTGGGACTGGAATCAAACCGAACCATAACTGAATCTGAACACACGGACGTGATACACATATTTTGTGTGACTTACACTCTAGAGGAAATCATAAACGTCCATAAATCTGCTTAGAAAGCATAGCTCTTTATAACACGCTCTTTATAACCCCAGAACTTGCCTAAGAATCATCACATTTTTAAGTTTTCCTCAGTATCAAAGTAATCCAGTGATAGTTATCTGTGCATCCATGGATATATTGAAAAGAAGAACTGTTAATAGCTAATTCGGCATACTTTTAATGGTTCCAATTTGCCAAAATGTAAACAAATACTGTCTAAAAACATGAATGAAGAAATCTGTGATCTTGCTACAGTGTCAGTGTGTGTCTTGTTTCCCAGGTGCGACAGCTGGAGAGGACGGTGGGGCTGAAGGACCTAACAGTTGCTGAGATGGAGGGCCGGCTGAGGGAAATGTCTGCCACTACCTTTGATGGCGTCTTTGTCTGGAGGATCTCCGATTTCGCCAAAAAGAGACAGGATGCCATCGCAGGTCGAGCCCCTGCCATGTTTTCACCAGGTAACGTTGTCCATTATTACAGATCAGAGGTCTTCATGGGTCCAAAATTATGGACCTAATCCAAACCAGAAGTGAATATTCATTGACCCGGGTTACTAGAAACCAAGTTAACCCCTTTAGACGTCTATCTAAAGCTGAATCTCCCTTTTCTTTCAGCCTTCTACACCAGTAAGTACGGCTATAAGATGTGTCTGCGGATCTACCTGAATGGAGATGGGACAGGGCGTGGCAGCCACTTGTCCCTGTTCTTTGTGGTGATGAGGGGACTGAGTGACGCTCTGCTCAAATGGCCTTTCAACCAGAAGGTAAAAGACCTACAGACAAAGGGGGGTATTCACTTAGAGTCAAAGAGTTTCTGCCCCTTTCTTAGAGCCTGAACAGTCAAATTGCGTTTGTCCTGTCATTTACTGAAGGAGCACACCAAGGTTTTGTGCCAGTAACTTGTGTGTTTGGTCTCATGCGGTATGTATTTTAAGGCGGCAAATTAAAGATGCATCATGAAGTTACTTCTGCTCAGAACCACAACACGAGATAAAAGTGCAGCAGTGCATCAACCTACCAACTAAACTAACTAAATGCTCATATCCAGTGCAATGTGACTGAAGCAGCCAGTAATACGCATCAAGAAGGCCTTCATTTTATCTTATATATACAGAATATATAACACAGAGAGGCCTGCGCTGGTTGTGGCGTGTTAAAGGTATCAGTGAGACATGAAATACAGTTCAGGAAGTCCAGTTTGAAGATGTTTAAAGGCGTAACAGACGATTTCTAATCAGACAGGATTTTACAACTGAGGTAAACCGTAGAAACACAGCATTCATGTTATAATAATCTACCAGGAACTGGCCAACGCAGCGCCTTGCATGACCTCGCACGGCCAAAGTCGGTCTCAGTAAATAGTTTTCAACAGTAGACAAACATAATCTCTCTCATCGGTCTGACTTGCAGGTGACTCTGATGCTGCTGGACCAGAGCAACAGGGAGCACATCATCGACGCCTTTCGACCCGACGTCACCTCTTCCTCCTTCCAGAGACCCGTGAGCGAGATGAACATCGCCAGCGGCTGTCCGCTCTTCTGCCCGCTCTCCAAGCTCGATGCCAAGAACTCGTACATCCGCGACGACACCATCTTCATCAAGGCGATCGTGGACCTCACTGGCCTCTAGACGGCACGGCTGGGTGGTTTAAAGTTTGGCAAAACAGGCAGCTCTTTGACCATTAAGGCTTCATTTTGGCTGAATCGTGGTCCCCGTAGGGCTCTGTTCAGGCATCTTACTGTCCCCTGCAGCTATAGGGAGACACACATGCTTGCAACTGTATGCTGCATGTGGCTGCAGTTTGCTTCGTCCAGACGGCGCCGGCATCGTCATATCTGGTGGTGTCTCTCTGTGCGAGAACCGCCGTCATTGCTGTACATTTTGGGTGCAAAACCTTCTTTGTTTTTGACATCTCGACACCGCTCCCATGGTGATAAAGTGTCACTTCAGTTGCACATAACGTTTTCAGTTGAAAGGACACACAGAAGGAAGCACCAGGGCAGCACCGTGGTCAGTGCAGTGTTGATAGAAGCAGAGATGTCAAAGTGAACAGTTACGATGGAGTGAAAAGAGTGAATAGCATCTCCTTCTTTTTTTTTTTCTTTTTTTACATAAATCTCCTACGTTTGAAGACGTGGGATGTCACAGACGTTGCAGACTGTGTTAGAACAGGATTGTAGATTGCAGATAGTTGATGTGATCATTCTGGTGTCAGTGTAGAAAGCTGGCTTATAATAGAGTTAGAGCATGGCTTGATGCAGTTTTTGCTTTTTCTTGCAGATTGTGGATATTGTGAGCTTCTCAATTCCAGTGTCGAGTGAATTTGCATAGACAAACGTGGAGTTATGTTATGAATAAGATTACAGGCATTTTTTTTGCCTTTTTTTTTCTTTGGCGCAAAGTGCATGCCGCTGGCGTTTTAAGTATCAAATTGCTCCTTATTTCTGAGCTTTATGAAGGTTCCTCGTTTGTTGTTAAACTTGTTAGTGAATTAGCCATCCGTGATGGTGGACATTGCCTGCATGTCTTTGGAACCAGGCTGTTTACATGTAAAGTTAGTGTTGCGTATTTGTTCCTATTAGGGGTCGGTGGTTCTGATTGGGGGTTTGGTACATCTGTGGAAGATACAGTGGAGTTACCATGGAGTCAGGGCAGCTTGCCAGTCAAGCCTGAGGCATAAAACTTGCATGTGTTTTTGTCTCTGACAAACATAACACAGCGGGAGTTTTCCCCAGGATATGCTCACTAGCTCACATCTCAACACATAGTACTGTGCCCCACCACAGATTGAGGTTAACACAGATTCCACATGAAATGAAGGAATTGTCCGTTCCTTGTTTTCTGTCCATACAGTATACAGTGCGTATGTGTTTCTGCTGCTCTAAGATAGAATACTGATGTGAATCTAATATATATGTTGGTGCAAATATACATGAGGTAAATGTGTGCGGAGGTTGAGAGGCTGAAATGAGACGAATAAGAGATTGTTATACTTTGTCGTAGGTCACAGACCGTTATTGAGCTTATTTATTGCAGATCGGTGTTCAGTGCAGCCCCAGATAACTAAACTTTTAACGTGCTCTCACTGATTTCCAATAAGGCACCACAAATCTACATTATATCTGTTTAAGCTGTAATTTTTCTATGTGTCCACCAGAGATTGCTGTTCCACTTACTTAGCATGCATGCTGAGGTTTTTAAGGTTTCACGCTGGCCTGTTTTGAAAACCAGTCTCGACCTGTATTGGAACCTCTCTGTGCATGGGAGGCTTCAATTCACATTCACTATGGAGTTTCACGTGGGTTTCCTCCGTGAGCCGCGTGTGGGCGCATTTTATTTGTATTTGTTTGGATGAAAATAATCATAGAATAGTTATTATGTTATATCTGGCGCTGCATCTGTTCAACAGAGGCACCTGCCTATATTCATAGCAATTTATAAATATGTATCTTTCATATCATAATGTTGAAATAATCTATATATCAATGTTAATATACACAAGATGTTATAATAAACATAGTATTACTGAATACCTTATTAATTCTATATCTATATACCAACTTTCTTTTGTTTGTCAAGATGGTTTGAACAGGCCAGGACAACCCCCTTTGTGCAGTAAGGACTTATGGTCCCTTCCAGAGTGCAATATATGATTATGTCTGTTAGATTTCGACGACATCTTGGCTTTAAGGGTTTACAGAGGTCACACTCGACTTGTTTGTTTACATCACTCATTACGGCGCTGAAGAACTGAAACCAATTTTTAACTTTTCAAGGAAGAAATTGGTGCTTTCCTTGTCATTAAGCATACGCTACTCGATATCGCTAACGTGGGGATCTAGTCAGAGGCTCATTCGTGAAGCTGAGGATTTATAGAAAGACCATTTTAATGTTGAGGAATTCATGCTATACACAGTAAGTGGGTTTCTATTAACTTTAAAAAAAAAACATTTCAATGAAGACTGAGCATGTAATAAGTAGGATTACATGAACTGTTGAGTGTTCTTGTAATGTGCCAAAATCAAATATTACCTCCGTATACTAACAGTGTTGTATTGCAAGTTATATTTTATGTTCTATGCTAAGATATGGTGCCAAATATGTTTATATTTAAGTTTGTGCTGAGTGTGTGTGTGTGTGTGTGTGTGTGTGTGTGCCATTTTAATATGATGCATTGCACCAGAGGAGATAATTAATACTGTCCCGTGAAACTATCCTGAAATTACAGGCCCTCCCGAGGTTTTTTGAATGTAAGCTTTAATTCAGTTGTTTTTTAAACAGCAGTTCTGTAATGTGATGCAGTTGAATTGAACCAACTTTATTTGTGCACTTTGTATTGGTTGTCCGAACAAGGTATTTTGTTGAGTGATTTATGTACCTTGAAATCAGAGCCATATATATTCTGATGTTGATAATTGATGTATTATGCTTATGCAGTATGTAATAAAGTTTGCTGGTTTCAGCTTGTTGATGATTTTAAACTCATTTTTTCGTAAGAAGTTTTTTTCTCACTCTCTAACAGTGGTGGGAGAAGTATTCAGATCTTTTAAGTAAACAAGTCCTGCGTTCAAAAGTGAAAGAACACAAGTATTACCAGCAAAATGTACTTAAAGTGTGTTGAATTAGTAAAAGTATGCAGAAAAATGGCCCCTTAGACTGTTAGAGTAGTAAATATGATATTACTACATCCTTAGTACTACTAATACTCATTTTAACTACTTTATATATAGTTAAGTATGGTAAGGGTCATAAAGTAAATCTGAGGGGTCGTGAGATGATTAATGAGGGTTTGAAAGTCTAAAAACAAAGTTCTGCTACGCAAGTTTAAATTCATTTTTGACGTCTCTCTGATCTTTGCTGTATTTGTGAAATATTGGATAATTTTACCTCTTTGGGCCTTGAAGCTGTGACCTGAAGTACCTCAAAATTGTACAAAAGTACACCGCTCGAGTATGAAGTGACTTCCCACCACTGCTCACTAGAGGGCACTATGGATCCCTTAATGAATGGCCAAAGCTCTTGCTCTGAATGTAGTTATACAGTATATTAAAAATAAAAACCATGAAAACAGGGATCATAGTGCATTTACGGGAAGTGTAATTTAGTGGATATCTGCCTCTTTTCAGACAAACCAAATATAGACCGTCCATTAGTGGAAGTGAACTGCTGGGAAATCTTAGAATAAAATAAAGAATAAAATGGGACAGTTTGACCCTCAAAACAACGCTGTGCTTTGTACACACGGCCAAGTGCTGTCCGGATGCTAACTATTAAATTGTTTCCTTCAGCTTCTTAAATGCACAAAGACAGAGCTGCTGTGCTGCTTACATATAACACATGAACAGAACTTTTTGGGTGAGTCAGTGCAGAGGAGCGTAGAGGAAGTGAACTGACAAAAATAGTGGTTACCTCCACAGGATGTGGTCGAATGAGGAGACGAGGACAGTAACTCAGAATATATTTTTTCTCATGACCTCTTTTTTTTGTCAATGCAAGGGAAAAAAAAAAACTTTTATATTCAGTTAATCATTATCATTTATTATAACATTTAATACAATACAACAGAATCAGACAGTAGAAGAAACACTGATTTATAGAGTACATTACTCAATTACTGCACTACAAGATGCTTTTACCATAGTTGACTGTCTTCATTTGATGCTACTTTATACTTACACTGAACTACATTTCAGAGGCAAATATTACACTTTTTTTTTTTACTCCATTTCATGTATTTAACAGCTTTAATTACTAGATCCTTTGTATATAAGTAAAAGTAAAATAATAATAATAAATTGTTACAGCAAATAAAAGTAAATGTAATCTGCTAAAGTCAAGATGGTGCTATTTACTCATGTTTATTCTAGAATTAATAGATAGACAATTAAAGACGCAGACTTCAGTGCGGTGCTACTGTGACGCACACAGTTTGGAACAATGAATCGAACGCACCTTCACAATAGCGCGGTTTAATGAAGCCTCGAGTCTCACCTGTTGTTGGAAGTTTTAAACACCTGCAGAGCGCGTACCTGCCGCTACTTTTCATATATTATTTAATAAGAAACCCCTCCTAGTTGTCAACAGCTCAACATCCTCCTGAAGGACGAAGGCTTTGAGGGCTAACTTACCGCCTCAGTCTCGGTGCTCTGTGACTCTGTCGGTCGGCCTATTAGCATAGCTAGGTACCATTAGCATAGTTAAGCTAGCTGCCGCCGCAAACGCGCACTTCAAGTGCGGATGCCGGAGTTGTCCTGTCCCCGTTGTGGCTCGGACCGACTCCTCGGGGGTTTATTCTTCGCTGAGCTGGAGAACACGGCTTCGCTTCACCAAGATAAGTGTTTTCTGCTTGTGTTAACGTGGATGTTGTGAGCGGATTTTTTGGCGCTCGTTATGCTGGTATTAGCATTAAGCATTAAGTAACATTTACGTTACAGGCTATATGTGCTAGCATGAATCTGCTGGTCAGTGGTGGAATGTAACTGAGTACTTTTACTCAAATAACTTACCGCTTTACTTTCTACTTGTACTCCACTAAGTTACATTTCAGAGCAGTATATTGTAGTTTTTACTTAACTTAAAATTATTTGACTTCACTAGTTACTTTACAAATTAAGATTTTTTAAATACAAAACATACTGAAGACATGACAAACTGTGATGTTTTGTTGTTTCGTGGTTCCAGCCTCTCAAATGTGACGATTTGCTGCTTTTAATTATTTAATTATTAAAATAATTATTTAATTGTTTTCAAGTGAAAGTTTCACGAACCAAGCGATCAATCGATGAATCCATATTGATAATATGTTGTTGTTACTATCACACTAGCAGGGGCCATTTTCAGCATTGAATACTTTTAGTACATTTTCCTAATTCTACTTACATACTTTTACTTGAGTAACATTTTCAATGCAGGACATGTGACTTGAGTGTTTTTACGGTGTGGTATTAGTACTTTTGCTTAAGTAAATGATCTACATACTTATACTTCCTCCACCACTACTCAGTTGGCAGTTTATTAGGCACAGCTAGCTAAAACTAATGCGTTTCAATCTATTTGCCATGTGGAATCAACTTTATGGCCATTTTGGAGGCTGTAGTTTGTGATGCTGTTAAATTGTATAGTGCTATACTGAGAGGCATTTTCTAATATTTTGTCTAGGGGTAGACTAAATAACAGAAACACCTCAAGTCAACAGCATCACAAACAACAACCTCCCCAAATGACTGCAAAGTTGAATCAGCACCTCTTTAAAACTTGATCATAGTGGTGTCTCATCAGAAAATTGGTCATGGACAAGCAGTGTGTTTTTTGTTGTGTAATTTGGAGGACTTGTTGTGCTGAAATGAATGGTGTTTGTGGGCTTTGACAGTGGAGCAGGCATGGGATAAACATTTGCATTCTCTTTCCAACACTCAAGTGGACTACCGCTGAGTGGAATAGATGACACACTCTTGCATGCGTTTATCTGTTTCAGCTCCTCTGTTGCTAAACGAATCTCCACAGAGATGTTCCAGTGTTGTCTTCTCTGTTGGAGGAGGCTGACTGTTGTTTGGCTCAGTCAGTTGCTGCACAGCTCATTGTGGATAAATCACTTAGACTCACTGTAACATTTGGAGCACCTCGATTACAAGTGTATTTCTCTTATTTGGCTTTGTAGTGTGGTGAAGTTGACACCTGCACTGATACACAAATGGTGGAAAGTGGAACTTGGACTAGAAACAAGAACACAGACTGGAAATCCCTCTTCAGCATGTGAACCTGTGATATAAGTTGGCCTTGTGTGCTTCTCAGGGGGTGACTCCTGACAGGAAAGCAGATGGAAAATTAATGAACTTTCGACTCAAGAATTCCACCTGTCCTTCTGCTTTCCTCTGTGAGGTGAAACCACAGAAATGGGCAGTAACAGGGGTAACAGTGCTGTATATGTAATCCAGTAATCCACAAAATAATGTTTGGACATGATGGAGACAAGACTCAAGTTGATGTCACAAGGACTTCTGTGCCAATAATGACATAATTTGAAAGCTTTCTTAAACTTGTGAGTAACTGAATTGGATAAAAGGTGCCCTCTGGCGGTATCATGTAGCCTAAACAAGCAACATTTCTGTTTACGTTCAATGTTTCTCACCAAAATACATTGTGCGTATCCCTGAGCTCCAGCAAATTTGTTTCCTTCCTTGTAAAACATTTGCAAAGTGTTAGTATTTTAAATCCGGCATTGTTTACATCATGCTTACTAGCTAGCAGTCTTCTTCTTCCTGTCATAGCAATGGTTTCACACTATTCAACTGGTCTACAGGTGGCGGTAACACACCAAGAAACGCTGCAATGCACCAGCAAAGGCAGGAAACAGAAGACTGCAGGCTAGTTTACATGAATGCCAACAAAGCTGGATGTAAAATACTAAAAAATCGGCGTCGCAAATGTTTCGCGAGGAAGGTATTTGACCTCAAAAATATTCCACAAGGCCCCTTTTAACTTGACATTTCATGGATTCTTCTTTGTTTTTGAGTTTTAAGTTGTCACTGATAGATTAAGTGGTAAGTGTAATGGGTCATCCAAGAGATCCCACATAAAATATCTCCTGTTTTACTCTAGCATTACACCATACCACTAGATTTATTAATTTCTGATCAAGTGAGCACAATTTTAGCAATAGGCAAATGCACACTATCTGGCTTCACTGTTGGGTGTTAAAGTAAAATTTAAAGAGGGAAAAAATATAGCTTATATTAGACACAGTGCTGCATTTTTGTCTATTTTCTGTCATTTAATTAAAACTTTAATAATAATAGTAAAGCTACACTAAATTGACTACAGTCTGTTGTAGCTATGTGACTACAACGTAAAAGACGTGTTTCTGGTTCACAGCCTGGCTGCTGTTCACAGTGGTAGATGTGCATCTGGACTGCTGATGCTGATTTATGAGGGGGAGTCAGTGAAAACTGGTTTAATAACAATACTTAGCATGTAAATGGAGTAGTGCAGCAGTGGCCTGTCATTGGCAGACAGCATGGACTGTTGCTTTTCGGGTAAAGAAAGCAGCTGTTTGATGTTCTTTAGACTCTGAAGCAGTGCGGTTGGTGTGAAACACCCATGGCCAGCAATTACTGCAAGAGGACTATTCCCACAGTATGTTGTCTCCATCCCACTGAAATATTAATTCTTATATAAAATGTGTTGTGGTTTTCTAGTGATGCATGTGAAAAGCAGTCATAATATGTTAAATTAGCTTTTGTTATTAACTGTTTTCTGCTTTAGTCAAATGAAATGTAAAGGTAAAAAGGGATTCAGTACAATTTACAATTTGTAATGTTGTAGTTTTAAATTCTATTATGTTAACAGCAAAATAAACAAAAACATTCAGGATCATCTTTAAATTGTTTGAGATTTAGAGGTATGATGGTTGAAAACGTTTTTGGATGAAACAAACTAAGAATGACGAAGCAGTAATAATACCGGACATTGAGAATGACGACGGCATATTCAAGAGCCTGAACACCTCGCCACTTTTGGATCGCTCTCTCTTTAAGTCAGACGTGAAGCACTGATGCCAGCGGCGTCCCTCAGACTAAACATCCAGAGTAATGAATGTGTTGTTTGACTTCATTGAAACACACTGCAGCTTTGACCCCATGTGGGGTTACAGGCATTTTGAGCAGGATCCAGAGGCTGAGGTATTTATTAAACTGAGTGTGTAGATATTTACTTCAGGCTTACATTGTGCATCTTTGTATGTCTGCAGAGGGTAAAGGTCAGCTGGAACACATGAATAGGGTTGGTCCGTAGATGTTACTGACTTGAACTGGCCTTGTTGGATTCACGATGTCTGCTCGTAAGGAAAGTTTTTGATGCAGAAATCCTGAATTCACTTCTGTCAATCTGTCAATTATTGTTTTATATTCATCAGTCTATCGTTCAGTCTATAAATCGCCAAACAGTAGTACAAAATGTCGAGCTCAAGTTTTCAAAGCCCCATGTGACGTCTTCAAATTGCATGTTTTGTCTGTCCAACGGTCAAAAACCCAAAGATATTCAGTTTGCAATGATATAAAACTCAGAAAAAGCAGCACATTTTCACATTTAATGGGGCTGGAACCACAGAAAGTTTGGCACTAAGTGTACAGCAATAATTTGATTCATTGGATTAAAATCTGTTCATATTTGTCTGACATGCCATTGAATATTGTGTCATTCCCAAATGGTGCTAATGATTTAATGGTTTAATCTAATATCACACTTTGGGATAAACTGAAATTAACAAGAGTTGTAATTATGAATAGTTATACTAATAAGTGGACACATGGTATCCCAATGAGTGATAACTACAATATAATTTAGCTTTTAAGGAAGGTTTTGATCTTGGTGAATTACTCATCACCAACCCAAAATTAGACCGACAGAGGGAGAGCTTTCATTTTTACTGGTCAGTCGAGGGACAGGAATATCATGCACAAAATTACGTTTGTGGCATATTAAATCTAACAACGCCTTCTTTTCATGCACATAATTACATTTTTACTTTTGAATTTATGGGTCAAATTGAAACCACTTTTTCCAATTTCGGTTTTATTCGGTGGCACAAAATCAATTTTGTATGGCAAGAAATCACTTTTTCAAAACATGGAAAAGAAATCAATTTTACAGTTAGTCATGAAAAGAGCCTGGTTAAGTTACGCTGTGGGATTTTTTTATGCAACGTGGCTCCGGGCACAGTTGTCATTCTGTGTCACTTCTTGTTGCTTTGGTGGCCCGAGTTTGTTGAGTTTATGTGAAAGCACTTTGACGTTTCCCTTGATGATAAAAAGCAGCCAAGGTTTGGGTCTCCATGTCTTTTCCTGCCTTCCCAGAGATTCAGCTCAGACAGGAAGTGTAGCCGGGGCTGCCCTACTCGCAGTCATATATACAGTAGCAACAGCTGATGTCGGATGATGTCACCATTTTAAAGACTTTAACCAGACAAGAAGCTCATTTCCCAGACATGGGGCTGTTTGAAAGATTATGGCTGCAGAGTGCTGGTAAAGTTAATGAAGCGCATTCATTTAAAATGAGGTGGTCTGCAGGAAGGAACAGTCTTTTAGGTGAGGAATGTGGGTGATGTGTTGGATGTCAAAAGTGACTCACCAGAGATAGTCCTGTGATATTTTTGCTAGTGGCATAGCGCCAGTAGCTTCGGCCCATCCACCACTTTGGTCCAGATTGAAATATCTCAACAAATATTAGATGGATTTCCACTAATTTCTGTCTAAATCTGCTGACTTTTCTTCTTGCGCCACCAACAGGTCAAAGTTTTCATCTATCCAGTGAAATATATCAACATCCACAAGATGGATTGGCAATAAATCTGGTTCCAGAAACTCACAGTCCTCAGAGGATGAGTACTAATGATGTTTGTGCTTCCTTGACATTTCCTCTAGCGCCACCAGCAGGTTGACATTTGTGGTTTTGAGTGAAATGTCTCTATTGGATGGATTGCCATGAAACTTGGTACAGACGTTCATGTTCCCCTCATGATGAAATGTAATAACTTTGGTGACCCCTTAACTTTACCTCTGTCCCATGCTTTGGTTTAGAGTCGCTATAATTACTCAATTAATCAATTAGTCCATCGAAAGAAAATTAGTTTGTCGTTGGTGACAGTAAATTTAGAGTCTTTGGGTTTTGGACTATTGGTTGTACAAAAGAAACAATTTGAAGGCGTCACTTTGGGCTCTGGGAAACTGAGATGAGCATTTTTCACAATCTTTTTTTGCCATTTTATAGACTAAACGATTAATCGTGACAATGATGGGCAGATTAATCAATACTGAAAATAATCGTTAGTTGCAGCCCTACTTTAGTTTTTGACTAAAGGCATTCCCATCAGCCTCTGCTATACTTGTGGTAACCATGGTAAACATTATACCTGCCTAACTAACATCTGCACACTAGCATTATCATTGCGAGGATGTTAGCATGCTGACGTTAGCACTAGTGCAGCCTCACAGAGCAGTTAGCATGGCTGCAGACTCTTAGTCCTGTTTTCTCAAACTACTAGAAGCACTGATGCACTTTTGAGAACTAGTCCATTCCTTGTTGACAGTATTAAGTATCCCCTGTAATCCAAACATTTACTTGTACTGTCATGGCTGATGTATGCTGCCCTTGTCCCCCATAATGGCGATCGTGATGACATGCCTGGTCTCCAATGTTTGATGGCAATTAGCCAAAGAGGATTAGAATGAACACCTGCAGTTCCTCTGTTTATTTAATCTTTATACTTCTGAAAGTCTTATTCCAACATCTCTGCTTTAAAGCACAGGACACTCTGTAGTTGCCAGGAAGAGCTGCAGTCAACTGAAAACAGCCTGAAATGATTGTACAGCCCACTGGACATTAATGTGTCTAGAGAAATCCAGCCATGACTGCAGCAGAGAAAAACACAACTGAGTCAAATGGTAATATGTTGGGGGGTTGGGGGAGGAGATCAAGCTGCAAACAATTCCATGTGTACCAACATGGTGAGTTTTACAAGAATCACAGTTTCCATTTCCGTGTCCTGGATGCCGTTTTACTGCTTGAGCTTCAGCCAAATGAGTGTGGCTGAAGTTATGTAGCATGATTTTAAGACAATGAAAAAGCCTCGGCTGTTGTGTTATTTGTTTGTGTCTAAAAAATAAATTCATATTCATGATTTATTGATATGAGAATCATGACATACACACGACACTATTCCATAGTAATATAGTATATTGTGAATTCATAAATTGCAATACTGGTCCTTTTAACAACTATATGGTGTGATAATTTGAGCTGAAACGATGAGTCAATTAATTGACAAGTCAATTGACAGAAAATTAATCAGTGACTATTTTGATAATTGATGAATCATTGTAAACTCAATATATTTGGGGTTTAGAGAGTAAATGATGAATCAATTAATTGATGATGAAAATAATCATAGCGTAATCCTATAGAAAATACACTTTAATTTGCAACTGAGTCGAATCCACCACATAAAAACACTTCATAAACCTCCTACTATTTATTGCCGTGCTATTTATAGTACTCAAGATATTTTCAGGAGTCTGCACATTTCAGGATGCTTACACAAGCTGCTGCACATGAGATCATTTTTATCCTCCCTCATAATCTCAGTGTATTTCTGATGGTGCAGCCACTACTGACATCTTGGGAATGCAAACCATTTTATATTGAAAAGTTTACTGAATCAAATCTGCTAATGTCTGCTAGTGGCCAGTGTCACCTCTCATTGTAGGAGATCATCAGTTTGTGTGAGTTATACAGCTCTGAAGCTGATACCCAGTCACTCTGTCTTCTGTACTGTACTTTGGTATTTCCAGTTTTCCATTTTATGCTACTTTATACTTTTACTTCACTAGGGAAATATTGCACTTTTTACTCCACTACCTTCTTATTTGATAGCTTTAGTTACTTTGCAGATTCAGATCATTAATACAAAATATAATCAACTAATAAATGTTGGTGTATTATTATAGATTAAGCTACCCAGCAGTATATAAAGTAGTGGAAGTCATCCCCACCTTTGCCAGCTGCAACATTAAAGTGATGCTTACCCATAATGCATCACTACTTACAATTCAATAAGGACATATACATTATTCTGAAATGAGCCATTCTGCCTAATGAGCGCTTTTACTTTTGGTACTTTACTTAGCCTAAATTTTGATGCTAATATTTTTGTACTTCTGAGTACTTCTTCTATCAGTGTTCCTCTGTGTTCAGCATCAAAGATGATGACTGGACTACTAATGACACACAACATCAAGCTGTCCCTCCAGTCTGAGAGAGGTTTATGTATTCTTTATGCAGTGTTGTATCATGTTATCATGTTCTTGTGTATTACCATGTCCCACATTGGCTGACTAAATGCTGGTTAGCAGTGAAATCAGGTCACTCCCCGGGGTCTTGTCAATACATAATTACAAAGACAGGATACAGACACACTTCTCTGGTACTCTCTGCACAGAATGAGCCACTGTGGTGTGTCAGGGGGCGGTGCTGCTACAGTATAGGATAGTTAATAATGTACATTTATCTTTTGGAAATCTGTACAGGAGGTGTAAGTATGTAGTACCTCGCCCTCACATTTTTCTCCACAATATTCAAGACATTCGGTGAATCATATAACTATTACTCATCAAACATAAAGTACACAGGCTGATTAATGAGGGCCTGCTGGTGTTTCACAGACAGTCTGATGTCAGTGGCTCTACTGTTGAGAGCATGACGTTTGCATGACCGGCGGGTAACTCATCTGCATACTGTCTCTCTCTCGTGGTAAAATATAACTTAAAATAACTCTGCTCAGACGTATTTGAGCATCATTTGATCACTTTTATTGAGCATACTTACTTTTTTGAATGGATATTTCCCCATTTATGCAGAAGTGTGATGAAACAAAATATTAAAAGACACAATTAACCAAACAAAAATACTATTTAGGAAGGTTGTATATTTGTATAGTACCTTTTAACAACAAGGCCATTCAAACTGCTGGAAATATAAAGCAAAGATGTGTTTTATTCATTAATGAAGGCATAGCTCTGAATCTAAAGGTGTGGATTTTGTTTTATTTTTTACATTGAATTTTGTTATTTCACGGACTTACAGCAACTTATACAGCTGCATCAATCTCAGGCACATGTTTCAACATTTTCTGTCGCTATTTTTAATGGATGTAGCTAGGTAGTTAACTAGCTGTGTAGAAAGACGACGTCTCCATTCTGAATTCAGGCTAAAAAGTTCTGATTCTGTTTCTACAACCAGCAGAGAGTATGTATGCAGTATGTATAAGTTTGTTAAGTCTTTTACATCAAGTTGTTTATCGGCCGGAGATGTATTGACTGGAACGGTCGTTTTATTCAGTCCAAAGGGGCATACCTCTACCCCTCACAACTGTTGCCAAAGTCCTGTTTTACTCGGTCTGCCCCTCGGGCCCTGTCTCCAGCCACTTCTCACTTCCCCCATGCCTCCATGCATTACTTAGGAACTCTCCAGACTTGCCCTTTTTTCTGGCCCCACTCCTGTTAATCTGTTGGATTCCCAGTTTCTTCTGTTTGGACTTGCTGCACTTGTCTTTTGTATCTTAATTTTTACCAATAAATCCCTGATCTGTTCCAGTCTGCCTGGTTGTCATTGAATTCGGGTCCTTTCCCTTGTTGCCCTGCATGCATCCCATGAGAACCACTTGACTCATCTGCCTGGGCTTGAGTGAACCAATTGACACTATTCGCTTGTTTCTTCTTTCCACTCTGTTAGCAGTCATTTGCTAATTAATGTGGTACCTGCTGTGCTGATGAGCCTCTGATCAATAGTGTTGGAATATGCTGGAATCAAATAACAGAGGGATTTAAATGGGATTTGCTACAGTTGGATAGTATGATAGTAAGAGATTCACTGAGTCAACCTGAATGAATTCACATATTACTCAATCAGCTGTATTGTTATCTCCAAAACAGCCTTCCACTAAAATAAATGAGCCTCTGGGGCCGGAGTGTGTTTTTATTTGTGTTCTTGGATAAAGTAGCCTTGTTCAGCAACTTCCTGACAGAATCTGAGATCTTCCAGGGCCTCATGGGACCTTGTTTTCTTTGGAAAGACTCCTGGAGAAAAGGGGAGAATGTTTATAGTTTGAGCTTTTATATCCATTACACAATTAATGAGGTTGGCACAGGACATCTAGACACACGGAGAGAAAGAGATACTGGTAGCCTGAGAGGACTAGAAAGCCTTCTGTCCAGGTCTTGCAGTAGACAAACAGTACAAATTAGTACATATATACAGTTTTAATTCTCTAAGAGTCTGTTATAACCTCTGGCAGTGTTTTTAAGATTTTAAACATTCCAGACAGTGGCGCTCATAACTTTGTACAAGCAGCCAGTAAACATCAGTTACAAGCAGTCAACGACTGGAACAAATCCACCGACTCGCACACTGTTTTGACTGCAGTGTATTTCTAAAGATGCCTGTAATAAATCACTAAATTAAGTAGTAATTACACTTTACATATTTACCTCCATCCACTTTCAAATAAGGCACCTTTTTATAAGGGCTTGTAAGTTTTAACAAATGGTCTTAATATCAATAAATTATGCTTTATAGATCAGTTTTCTGCCATTAATGAGAGAACTTTGGGGTTGCCAGGTTGTGAAAAAATCTCTTTTGGCTGGTGTTTATACATTTCCAGCTCGATATTTTAGCTCTTTGATTTATTGACATAACTGCAGACGTCATGGCTTTATTAGAAAGTGAGAAATACGTATTTATGAGCATTTAGTAATGGTTCACCAACATTTCAAACAACATTATTGTAGAAATTGTTACTAATTAAAGATATAATTAGATATTTCACAACCTGGCCCAACAGTTGTTCTAATGAATGCCTTTATAACTGATCTGTAAAGCATTATTAATGTATTAAACATTAATAAAGCCATTAGATACATCTTTAAAACCGTTTCTAAAGGCTTCCTTATTAGAAAATGGTACCATCTTTTAAAAATTTTTATACAAAATCCTGAAATAAAGACAAACTATCCAGCAATCTGCCAGAGTTGTCTCACGCTTGACTTAAACTGCTGTGTCTAAGCTTCCTTCAGTGATGATCCAATCTCACAATCATCAGATTGTTTTCATCATGAGACTGCTTACACTTTTAGTTTATTGCCTCTGAAAGTAAAAGTCTGGTGTTGCATCTATAGTTATAAATTACAGTCGTTCATTTCAGTGCCAAAGTACACATCTGCAATACAATACCAAGGAGTCCTGCATGTGGGAGAGATCACTGAGAATAAACTCTGCTACTGATGGCGTCCAGCCATGGGTGACTTATTTGAACAGCACAGAGAGCTCAGCATCATCTCATCCAGAACATGCAGCACTATTATTGTTAGACTAAAAGATTACTTTTTAGCCAAAAATGCAGAGTAAGAGGACCTTTGTCAGTCAGTTTTAAAAACATTTGTTCTGATGCTCTGTCAGAGGTTTCCCTGGAAACTAAATATTTAAAGAACATGGAAACAGCCTTTATGGGGGTCTGTTTTCTTGATGGACTCACTGCTGAAGTTAAACAATACTAATGCCTGCCGCCTTTCCGATGTTCAAAAACAGATACAAATGCATAATATAGCTTACGTTAATGAGGTTTTTCAGCATGAAATTGCATCTACATAAAATGCTTTTACATCAAATCAAAATGCAGCTCTCTCTTTGCAAAATATGTCCATTGCTGCGGTAATGACACCTACCATAGACTCTATCGGAGGTTATTTGTGTGGACTTGTAGAGATCCATCTTTTTCTTTCCTGATACCTAAACTCAGGGTCCAAACAGCAGGGACCATCACTTGTACTTTAGATATTGTGAGACTTTTATCCCTCACTATTTCATTTTTGAGTCTAAAAAGTGCCAGAAGTTAGTGAAAAATTCACAAGTTCCCAGATCCCAGTCTTAAAATAACATTAATTTACAATGATAGAGAAATCTTTGGGAAGTGTGGTGGGCGTTGTACTGTAGACACATCAGTCTCATGACTAATGCATGGAAATAAGGTTGAAAATCGGGCCAAGAGAGTGAACTGATGATACTCAGAGGAATCCTTTAACATCCTCCAGATTCCAAGAGAGAGAGGAAAACTGGCAAAAACGTCCTGATTTACTCGTCACCTCCCTGTCTCCAGATAACCCCTGAGGTGGAATAACATCCAACATTTACAGTGAAAGAGGGAACTTCTTATTTTGGTCCTGGAAATTACGTGTTGTGTGCACTGGAAAACGAGCACAGAGGATTTCCCAAAGTTTTTTGTTTGTCAGGACCAACGTAAATCAGTGGGCCAACGATTTGTTTTGCCTCCTAAAGAAACAGATCAAAGGGGCCAAGAGGGTATCCATGTCGGCTTTACCTCTGATCTGCTAACGTGAACAGAATATTTACGACGCATTTAACATGGGACCTCAGACATATTTCAATGGCTTCTCTTCAGAAACACCAGAGTTATGTGTTTTAAGTTGTAAGTTAACCCAAAGGTCAGCTGGTGTTGTAAAAACATTTCTTTCATAGGGGACCATTTTCTTTTCCTTTTTTTTATCTTATTGGCTGACCGTTAACATGTTAAGTCTTCATTTAGTCTCTTTAGCCTGCAGTATTGTATGTTCAATCACAGTTAAATCTGTATTAATGGCTTAAATTCATTTCTACAATGCAACGTCATTGCAAATAATTCTGCAAAGGAGATGGATAGATGATGTCTTATCTATTTCACCTGGCCAGCAACAAAGCAGAAGACACTTCCCAGATGATATACCCTTTGAAAATGTTATTTTCCCCTCATATTTTTCATGTAACCTAGTGTATATTGTACGGCCACTTATTTCTGCCACCATGAGAAAAACCTCTGCTCAGTTTTTTGTTTAAACAAGATCCTTTTCATGTCATTAAAACAAGAATATACTGACTTATATCATTAAAACAAGACTCTTAACTTGCTTATAAACTGATAAGTTGGTATGATATTATAATCGGGAAGTTTCATGGTAAAGCAAAGTAAAGCAATATGCTGTTTTAAGGAGACATGTTTCTTTGTTTTAATGTGAAGAGAACATTTTCTGGTTTTAACAAGAAACTTAACAAATATTTATATCTAATGTTTGTGTTATGGTGGTGATTACATAAATGCCATGAAAAAGAATAATAATAACTTTAAAGACATATAATGTATTATATTTAAATTGCACCTTTCAAAACAAAGTTATAAAGTGCCTTACAATAAAATGACATAACAGTAAATAAGATATAAAACAAGATTTAATAAAATCAATTTTAAATGCAATCAAACGTGTACTTCAAGTGCAAACATCATTTAAAAAAGTAAACAAATACAATAAATCGGCCATCTTTTAAAAGTCATCTCAGTAAACTCATGGAGACAATAGATTATACAGCACGTCCAATAAAATTTGAGATGTTTGGTAGTAAAACTTCCCTCCAAGTGTAGTTCAGCAGTGTTCAAACCACTGTACCCAGACAAGCATGCCAGCTCTAATCCCTCACTGTCTGGAAGCACTGACCTCTTTTGTTCACTTGATGGCTTATTACCGGTATTGATTTTGGCTCCTTTATTTTACAGACTTCGTGCAGGGAGGCAGATGACCCGTGCACATATCAGCTACTGTAGGCCACTGGCAACACCAACAAACATTACGAATTTGTTCTGCTCAAAATGAATTCATGTTTTATTTTTATATATTCTCTTGGCTTTTAAAAGAATGATGGATGGATAAAACGTCTCTTGTTGTGATGCTCTCGGATTTCTGCTTTTGGCTTGTTGATGGACGATTCTTCTAGAGGACTTCATCTGCTCCAGTTGAAGTCTGAGCTAAAGTGGACAAAACGTTGTGTTGTGAGTACAGTAAGTGCTAAGAAATGACTTGTTTTATTTACTAGTTTATGGGCAAAATCATTATCCTTGGTGTTACTCAGCAGACGTATTAAAGTCATTGATCTGTGAGAATACATCTCGTGACCGATTTGTCAACGTAGGATAGAAGTATATTTATAAATTAGTACGTGTGTGGATATCCCTGCTTTTTTAACCTGTCTGCTGTATTTTAGTATTTTAGAAAGGATTAATTGCACACCACAGTTTGCCTCGGGGGGTGACTGGACTTTTCCGGTCTATACTGCGATATTGATCAGGACAACTGATAGCTAGTTTTGCTGAAAATACACATCAGAGTATTTTAGAGTGCTCCCTTCAAAGGGGATTTTGAATATCTTGGCTCTGTAGCTGCAGCGTTTATTATTTCATATACCGTTTCGTTTTATTATCCAAGTCAGGGACCGTGTTGTGAACAATGATCATGTTTGGATAATGGATACTGGAGGTTTTGCTAGTTTTTCTTTCCAATATCCAGTATAAAGATTGGGAATATCCTTTATTATTAGGGAGTAGGATTATGGAAAACAAAGGGAATATTTTACAACACTTGATGTTTTATAGTTATCAGCATTATAAGACAACAGAGGAAAGTAGCCAACAGCTTTAATGTAACAGCAGCTGGCTGATTTGTCAGCACATCTGGTTTAGACAGACGACATCCCCCATTCAGGCTCCCTGCCTCACTGAGCTTTCCCCCTATCGCTCTCAGAGTTTGAGATGTTTGTGTTTTCCTCACCATGGTTTTGGAGACAGGAGTCGCGTTCTCCTGGAGATGGATTGCAGTTTGTGGCAAACAGAAACGTATGCTAAATACAACCCAGAAAGTCTGTCAGAGTGCAAACTGTAGGGGTCAAATCTCCTAATATCCTAATATTTTCACAGCAGACGGCAGTTTGTCATGGTGACACGTACAGAATGAAAACGTGTAGACTTGATTTAAATTCAGTAATAGAAACAATATTCCACCAGTGCACCTTTCTCTTAGCGTGAAACATGTGGTTACACTTGTAGGGCTGCAACTAACAACTATTTTATTTTCTACCAATCGAAGGTTTGGTCTATAAAATCTCTGCGAAACTGGGATGGAGTCCAAGTTCCTATGTCTTGATATGTCTGACCAGCACTTCAAAACTCATGTGATGTTCAATGTAAAATGATACAAAACAGAAAAAGGCGGGAAATCTTCACATTGTTATGACCAAATACCTGCTAGTGACATTCCCATCAGCCTCAGCTGTACTTTGTGTTTATGCTAGCATGCTAACATGCTAAACTAAGATGGTGAACATGGTAAACACTAAACCTTAAAATGATATCAACATGTTAGCACTGTCATGTTAGCATGCTGTACCTCAAAAGTCTTGTTTGTTAATTAACTGTTTAGCCTATAAAATGTCAGGAAATACGGAAAAATGCCCAATCACATCTTTTTAGAGCCCAAGGTGACAGCAAATCCTCTTGCTGAGAGGCCTCTTTGCTTGTTGCTCAGTTAATTAACTTTATGTACATAAATAGTCATTACTTGTAATGAGTGGCTTTATTGGTATTTTTGCACATTATTTAACTGTCACCTCTTTAATGAGCTCAGCAGCTTGTTGCAGATTATCTATAAAACACAATCAGCAGAATCTCTGTCCGTCCGTTGGGCGATTGCCATGTGAAAATCATCTGTGAGTAACCTCTACGGAAATGTTCCACCTCCCACAGTCACCCACATGAAAAGGCAGCCGCGCGGTTGTCACGGTAACGGCAGATTGTTTTGGTTGGTTTGGGTGGTTGAGGCTGGGGCTTTTGATGAGGGGGACATTTTTATGAGTGGCTCTACTCCACTTTGTCATCAGATGTAGGAGACCCCCCCCCCCCCTCACTGACCTGATGTATGTGGAAAGTCTTCAATCATATTAAACAGCTGTTGCATCATTTGAACCATCCTCCTCCATTGACACTTAATGAAATTGTTTAGCTATCAGCAATATGTTAGTGTGATTAAGGTCGGTTATCAATGTGTCGTGTTTAGATTTCATTTTAAGAACCTTGTGTTCAAATAGTGTGATAAAATAATATTTCTTTCTGTCATCGGGATGAACCGACCCTTTGATCAAAAACATGCTGCTAAAATATGAACTAGAAGCCAGAAACTGTCTAATATTTTCCTGGCAATACTCAGAAAGTAAAACGGTGGAACAATGGAAACAAAAGACTTGAAATGGACATTGCTGAATAGTGTGTTACATGTTTGTTGGCTTCAGTTTGCTTTGGGTCGATTGGGGTAAAACATGAGTGAAGTAGACCCGATAACGGTTTGATGAGAGAAAATCAACATCACCACACATGTTGGGCTTCTGGGTTGTGGATGTCTTGAATCTCCTGCTGAATGTTAGGTTTCGGTGCATCATCAAGGCCTCTAGCTGCTTATTCTGAGGTGCAGATCTCTTCCACAAGGACTTAAAACCACTAAACATCTGACTTCATATTTGGAAGAACTTCACTCGTGACTGGGTGGTTTGGTGCTTCCCACAGTCTGGCATGTTCACTGTGCGTGGTTGACTGCATTTCCCTCCATGCAACAAGGTATGATTTCGGCCTGAGAAATGTATAAATTGGAACATCAACAAAGTTTTTGATACTTTAAAGGATAGGTTCACTTTTTTCAAATCTTAATACAAAACTTTTGGCCCATATATACATTGAAAGAGTTGTTGGTTGTTATCATTCCTCCTGTCAATACTCATGTGAAGAGGTTGCTTTCCATTATGAGAGATGGGGGATAAAAACCACAAAAGTCTCAGCTAGACAAATTGTGTGATTATCTTCTAAAATTACAGTAATTTTAGTGTAAAATTCCCTCTTTCTGTTTCCCAGACTGTCTTTCTTTGCCACGGAGGAGGTTAAACAGTTAATACTGTGAGCTAAATGCTAACATGCTCACAATTGCAATGCTGACTTTTAATAGCTATAATGTCAATTATGTTCACAATCTATCCTTCGTAAAAGGGGAATAGCTTTGCAGGTATTTGGTCTTAAAACGAAGTATTGGTAAATCAAATGTTGACCTGCTGGTGACACTAGAGGAAAAGTCAGAGGCTCAATAAAATTATTAAGATTCACCCTCAGGGGGACATAAATGTCTGTATCAAATTTTATGGCAGTCCATCCAAAAGATTTCAACATTTTACAAAAAAATCTAAAATGTCAACCTCATGTTGTTGCTAGAGGAAGAGGGGAATCACCAAAGTTGGTAGGCTTTGTCCTCTGGGACCATGGAAGTCATTTTTCAGTCAAAAAATTGCTGTTTTCATTTCCTGCTTATCTATCATTGTACATTGAATATGTGAACATCACACACATTTTGAAGTGTTGATCTAACGAATTAAGAGTCTGAGAAACTGGGATGGATATTTTTCATAATGTCCTCACAGTTTATAGCCCAAACCTTCGATTACATGGTGATTAATTGAGAAAATAAACAGCAGATTAATTTGAGATGAAAATAATCGTTGGTTGCATTTGTGCACCAAATGTCATGGCAATCTATCCAGTAGTTGTTGAGATATTTCAGTCTGGATCAACCAACATTGCCATTTCCCTTTCCAGGCTGCTAGCATAGCTAAACTAACTCCGGTAGCTAAGCTAACTTTGGAATAGCATTAGGACCTCTTCACTGGCAGTATGGACAGGAGGAATGATTACAGCCTCCAAAAGCTCTTTAATGTACGTAGGGGCTTGTGTTGTGTTAAGATAGGTTCACATTTTTTCAAGTCTATCGTTTTAAGCTCGGTCTTATCTTTCTAAATGACAGCAGAGTGATATTAGCTGTTTTTAAGTTTTGATTACATTCCATTGGCTTTCCAGTAATTATTCCGATGAATGGACACTCGGCACAGTGATGTTTAACTTAACGTAGACATGTTTATCCAGTAGTTTGAGCTGATCTAACTTTTCCAGTAGCCTGATAAGCATGACATCACCGCTCCTCTTCTCGACTGTGCGCACGACTTGGTGTGTTTAGAGCTCAAAGCAGCTGCTTCTCGATAAACTCTTCTCTGTTTGAGCTGACCTGTCAGTATCCCACTGAAACTAAAGCCTTCTTCATCGTCACTCATATCTTTCACTGATGGTTGATGACAACTGGAAGTTATTAGAGGTTTCAGTTTGGTGTTAAGTACATGAAACAGCTCTTAAAGAGAAAGATCTCCCTGCAAACATAAAGATATCAACAAACCGATATCTTAAAGCTGTTTGAAACAATAACATTGAGGCGTTGTCTATTGTCTAGTTTCCTGATTTAGAATTACTTAGAAGGGCAAAAATATTGTTTATGAATTCTGAGCTGAATATATTTTATTGCTCCTTTCTGTTGACCTCACCAATTTTATCTACAATACTGAGCGGTATTGAAGTGATAAACTATGACACGTGGGACTGGTGTAGCTTTGGACAGGTGTGTGGGGTTGTTGGGGAAATACCCTCCACTGATTGGCACCTAGTTTTCTTTTTCTGCCTTTTCTAAATTCGTCTTGTAAATGACATGACCTCATGTGGTAAATATTTGGTTGTACCTTGTCTCCATCTGTTAATGTTTCCTACCGCATTTTATACAAATACAATCATGAGAATAAAATGTTGGTGGCTTTTCACGTATCTCCCATGGTTTCCCCCTGTAGTGACTCACTCAGACTGCAGTCTCCTCTGTTGGCACCTTAGCCTACAAAGATCCTGTAAGAAGCTAATAAGCTAACACATTCATCTAATTCAGTCTTTGCTGCAGCAATGACGACACCTGGATGCTCTGTTTGACCAATATTTCAGAGTAGGTGAAGCTGAATGCTAATATGCTCTTCTCTTGTTGAATATTATGTGTGGGGGTTTAAATCCATCCACATAAGAATTAAGATTTGTACCCTCTATGATTCTGAATCGATTCACAATGCGTTGTTAATCAAATTATGTTGATGGAACGAAAAAAAAGCAGAACTCAACCACAAGAGCACAGAGCAGTACCTGTAGACTGTATAAAAGAAGTGGACGTATCCAGTATATAGTTCATCTTCCAAGAAAGGCAAGTGTTTGGGAGCATTTTGGAGTTTGTTTTTTTGTGGATTCTTTCACTCAGAGACTAGCTAGCGTTAGTGGAGCAGAGCACCAAGCTCCAGCACTAACAAACCAGATGACCAACTCTTTACAAAACTCCCGGCCAAATCGGGTCAAGTCAGTCTGTCACAAACGGTCTGTTTTTAATTTTGGACATTTCAGACATAAAAGGATCCTGAAAAGATAATGATCAGTTGCAGACACCTCTGTCCTTCCTGTCAACTGCAGAGAAAAATGGAGTGCTGTGTTGCCTCAATGTGGCCTGGCAGCCAGTTTGAAGCATACTGTATGTACATGATGTATTTGTTTTAGGCTGAGTGTACGCTTTCTGCCCTCTATGCAGCAGAGCCAGTGTTGACAGTTATTGGTGGCCAGCCGGCTCATCCGCACATCAGTCAGCAGCAGACGGCTGTAGAGGAAATAATTTACCTCTGTCTGTTCCCAGTTGAATGTGGTGCAGTTGTTGTATGTTAGTGCTGCCTTATTTCACGCCACCAAGCCATATTTAATGTTTAGATGTCACATTGGCATTCACCTTTATTTCTCTACTGGTGTTATTTAAATCATTGACATTAGCCTCAGATAAGGAAAGTACTTTAACAGTTAACTTTCACAGAGATTTTATTAGACTCTTTCTCATATGTATGAAAAACTACGGCGCTCACAGTGAAAGACGTCACAGGAGTGAGAACGATTACTTCATGCTCCCACACATTTTCCACATGTGCCTGCCCAAGTCGAGACCGCAGAGTTCCTGCAGCTGTGTGCATGAAAGTGCTGAGTAGCTGCTAACTAAGGCCAGGCTGAGTAGCCCCTGTGAAGACCAGCCATCTCCCACAGTGGGGAAATGTCAGCTGGATGGAGAGAGGCAGGTCTGGAAACTGGGGAGGCCCTGCTGGAAGCACAGCTCAGCAGAGAGTACCAGTGTTATAACTTATCCAGGACCGTAATTCTTTTTAACACGTAACTTGTGCACAAAATACCATGTTTGAAGCCACAATATTAAGCTGCCAACACAGTAGAATGCGCAGTGCATGAACCATTGGAGAAGGATTTCTGTTGGCCAACAGAGAGATGTCTAATTTTAGTTATTCTTGTTTATAAGGTACAAAAGATAGTCTACAACATTTTACAGCCCCGCCTAATACTGAATTTTTGAGGCTGATTATTAATTTCCTTTTTTAACATAAACAAACAATCAACAAGACAAAACACCAAGGTCACAGGCCAAAAAGGTAACAACACTTGTTTAATGCATTCAAAGATATTTGAATATTGCTCAGACAGACTGTTATTTAAAAGTTAGAAGCTTTATTGTGCCTTAGAAATATTCCAAACAGAACACAGAGAACTAGCAGGATTGCAGTTGGCATGAATGTCATCAACACCCGAGAGGGGATTACAGTCTAATGCAGTGATGTAAACGCCAATAGAGACCTTGGCATAAGTGTTCAACATGATATCTGAGTGGACACATGGATTTTTTTGTCTTTTGGGAATCTGCTGATGTATTTTCGGACAATGTGTATTGCTTTGTTTGAAAGCATAAGAAGATTTGTTGAGGGAAAATGCATTTTTCATGTCTTCATGAGTTGGCAAGCTTCAACCGTACTGTGTACATATTTGGAATACTCTGGAATTGTGATTGTCAGCACAATAGATCAAAGAGGAGCTATGAAATTCTTTGTCATTGTTTGCACTACAAATTATAGTTATGTATACTTAAGTAATCAAAGCAAATGCAGTCAAAGGTACTGGGTTAATTTTAAAATTCTGACTGAAGCAGATTAAATCTGATGAATTCTGAAGGAAACTCTTTGTATGGTTAATAACCCCTGAACATCTTTACAACACTGAGTTCACTGGGGCATGCAACTCTGACAAAAGACTCTCCTAATGCAGTCAATGCATGTCTTACGCTTCTTTGTCTGTTTTTAATTGACAATGATAATTTCTCTCCCCGCTCAATAAGACCATTAACTCAGCAAATTAACTGATCAAAAGGAGAAAATTAAGTTTAAAGATTATTTTGGAAAACTGTAGGCTAAATTGGATTGTGTCGACTACAACGCCAGACACACGTTCCTTTTGTAGTTTTAATGCTGGGCCAGTGTTTTAAATCTGTTCCGGGAGTCTTTGAATATGCATATGGAGAATATGAATTAAGATAACATATTTATTAGCTACACGAGCAGCGTGGCTCTCAGGAAGACAATGTCAGTCTGACGGTTGGTCCACCACTTTGGTCCAGACTGAAATGTCTCAAAAACTGTTGGATGGATTGCCATGGAATTTGGTATACACATACCTGTTCATCATTGGGTCCAATACTTTGGTTTATGACCAAATACTTGCAGAAGAAATGACATTCCCCTTTAGCATGCTAAATATTATACCTGCTAAACATGCTAATGGTTATGCAAGGATAATGTAGCAGGTATAAACTTGCCATTTGTAAAGCCAGGATGATAGCACAGCATTGGCATGTTAGCATTTAGCGCAAAGCATCACTGTGCCTAAGTGCAGTCTCACAGAGCTGCTAGCTAGGCTGCAGACTCTTACTGTAAACTTTCACAAAAATGACACATTTTTAATTTCCACCAACAGTATAAGGTAACTTCATAGAAGTGTGTCCATGTGAGTGTGGTACGGTTGAGTTAAGCCCCATTAAATGCAGCTGACTGCTGGACTTGCTGCCTAAATATAAATGATATGTGCCTGCTTTATGAGAGATGAAAGCAGCCCTGTAATTCCTCTCATCACAGTGACATTAACTACAGCGATGAATGACTGATTACTGATCTTATTAAGGATATCGTGGCCCTGTGGTTGATTAAGCTCCAACTCAACCCAGCCAAACACAGCTGTTAACAAAAGGGTCACATTCAGTACAGCTCATTCACCAGTGTCACACTAATCCGTAAACTAATGCCTGGATGTGCAGATCCTCTAATCTGTAAAGAGCACAAGCTCATTAGAGCTACCACACTGAGACAACAAATAGGAAGGGATCTCCACGCAGAGTTTTTGGTTGAAGCCGCTCATAGTAGTAACTACAATCAGGGGCTCTCAGCAGAAGTGCTGGCGAGCCTCAGGAGCGACCTGAGAGGGATTTGTGATGCCTTCAGAGCCATATTAGTTCATGTTTGTGTGAGCTGGGACATCTCTGGTCTGCTCAGTGTCAGCACATGGCCTCTAGCTGACTCAGAGTTAGATGGTGAGGATGTAACACCACATATGAGGATGCATGGCTCTCTGTCTTTTTTGTCTCTACCACAGTGTTAGTATTATAAACGTAATTAGATGTTAAACAGCATTTTGAGGCTTCTTGACACACAACTCTGCCACAGCTCACCTCTCACTTCCACTATTTTGCCATTTGAGAATATTTAATTTGCTCTGCAGTTAAATCATGTATAGTATTCACCTCACATAACCCTCCAGTCTATTCAAGTGTATTGTTTTTCTGATATTTGCCAACATTTGACCAGAAACAAATCATAAAACAAATTGTTGGCAGCTGTCGCTTCTTACAAGTGTCTTTCAAGTGTCCTGGCTGTAGGAGAGTTATAGTGGGTCATTAAAACTAATGAGGTCATCTAAGAGGTAGCTTCTCTATGTTGCTGTGTTTATGAGTTACTGACAGTTTGTTGATAATAAATCTGTTGACCCGCGCTGGAAAAACCTCACAATCTAAAAGTCTAGAGAAACAGATATGACACAATAGGATCTTGGTTTATGACCTGATTATTGTGTAGTATTCGCTTTGACTAGAGATATGTAGTGAAATTAGCAATTACAGGGCCTATAAAAAGTATTCACCCCCCTTGGAAGGCTTCATGTATTATTGTTTTATAGCATTGAATAGGCTATATATAGTATTATTAATGTGGCGTTTTTGACACTGCTCAACAGAAAACAAATCTTCAATGTGTAAGTGAAAACAGATCTCTACAAAATGATCTAAATTAATTACAATATAAAAAGCAAAACTGACCCCCTCATATTATTTAGCCCCTTTTAATAGGACACACCTAAATCATCAGTGGTGCAGCCAATTGGTTTTAGAAGTCACATTAGGTGGGTTTCCATTCACATGTTTTTATGCTCTTTTTTAATTTGCGCATAAAAATACCTGAATGGAAAAGTCTCCAAATATCACAAGGTTTTTACGCCTGGCGCTCATTTAAACACGTCATCTTGTTGCAGCTTCTTCTTCTGCAGTGGTTTATAGCACCCGAGTGGAAAATTATCACCACCAGCTGTTTATCTTGACCAACAAACTCCTAACACAACAATAATGGATGGAAACGCACATTCATTCACATTTTCTTCTGCCGATTTTCTTGAAATTCTGTTGTGTAATTAAATGAAAATCACGTGTGTAGTTTCAATTGATTGTAGTATAAAAACAACTGCAACCAGAAGATCCAAATTTTAGTGTGGATGATACAAGAAAATTGAACATCCCTGGGTGTACAGTTAAATCAACTATTAGGAAATGGAAAGAATATGGCACAGCTGTAAATCTAGATCATGCCAGGAGACCAGTGAAGGAGGCCACCAAGAACTTCCAAGAGGGATCATTCTTTTTTTAATTATAGGAACTATATGTGTACAATTTTAGAGCAAACCTGAAACAAGAAATTTACCCTTTCTTATTCTTAGTTTAGTACTCTTTAACTAGAAAAGATCAAATGGCACATATACCTCCTACTTTAAAGCGGCTGGAAAAAACACTCTGTAATTGTATAGCAACATAATTAAACATTATGTAAATATTTCAATGTAATCCATGTCTACAGGAAAATCATTGTACAACAGCTTTTTTGGCAGTGTAATTACATTTAAACTCTCTGCCAGTCATATGGCAATTTAATATTTTGACATTTTAGAAGTTGTTGCCTATAAACATAGATATATTCTCAGGTTTTGTGCATGTCTATAAATTAAAAAATATTTATTTTGCTACATTTACTGACCTCATGGCTCACTTTAGTATGAACAGTTGAGCCTAAACTAGCCGAGACCCATTGAGCTCTGTGATTACAACAATGTCTGAAGGTCAGACTGGAGACACTTTGCTTTTCTTTATGCCAGTTTCAGCCTGTTGAGATTATTATAGAGGATTGGACCAAGTAGCATGTCAGCCCAACAGTATGGATCGGATGAATCAACCATAATTTCTAGGAAGGAATGCCACTGTATAAACTACCAATAAATGTTTAGTCTTAGGCAAGTTCTGAAAGCAAGCCGTTAAGTGCACAAGAGACTAAAATGAATTTCAGTGCACAGAAAGAGAAATTTAATAGTCTTTTTTAATGTGTTAAAAAGAATGCAGTCTCTTGAGGAAGAAACTTTCAAGTCTCAAAAACAGTTCAGTGAATTGAGTAACCTGTGAATTTAATGAATTATATTCCTCAGGGTAAAGTATTGCTACAGATTATTTTCATTATCGGTTAATCTGTTGATCATATTCTGTATTGGTCAATAAAAATGTTGGAAAATAGGAAAAAAACAAGTCCAAGATAACATCTTCAAGTTGCCTGATTTGTCCAAATGCAGTCTAAAACCCAAAGATAATCAATTTATTGTCACATACGATGAAGAAAAGTGGGTAGTCTTCCCAATTCAGAAGCTGGGACAGGGGAATCATTTTACATTTTTGCTTGAAAAATGACTTTTAATTGATTAATTGTTGATCAAAATGTCCAAACTCAGTCCAATACTAAAAGATATTCTACTTACTATCATATGAGACTCAAAACCAGGAAATATTCACATTTTAGAAGATGGAACCAGTGAAGTTTTGGCATTTCAGCTAAAAAAAAACAAACAAACAAAAAAGCCCAAACAAACAACACAAACGATTAATAGATTATCAAAATTGTCCCCAGTAAAGTTTCTGTCTATGAAATAAAAGTTTATGCTCAACTTCAGTTAACAGCTTTTTATCATTTTATAGTCTTGGATTCCTTTCTGTTCAGGAAATATGTTCTTGAATCTCAGCTTCACTGGATTCATATGCTTCTGTATTTTTTTTATGGCCACATGTTGAATCAAAGCTCAGAATAAGGAATTGGATCTTTTTAAGCTCATGCACATCTGTATCTGTTACACCTACTTTAATCTCCAACACAAGAGCACCTGTGTTGTTTTAACAGAGGATGGTTTTGGTCTGGTCGGAGTCTCCTCACAGAGCCATCTGCTCGGCAGATTTACTCATGAATGTGTCTGACTATTATACTTTTTTACTGCCATTGTCTGAGTCCCTGTTTATTGTTGATATCACTTGAGTTTTAAGTCAGTCGGTCCACCACTTTGGTCCTGACTGAAATACCTCAACTATTTGATGGGTCAAAATATTGTATAGACATTTATTTTCCCCAGAGGATGAATCCTACGGACACTGGTGATCCCCCGATTTTTCCTCTAGTGCCCCCAGCAGGTTGGCAGGTTTTGTTTTTAAGCTTTTGGTTGTATTGCTATGAAGTTTGGTTCAGATATTCATGGTCCTCAGAGGATTAATCTTAATGACTTTAGTGATCCCAGGACTTTTCCTATAGTGCTACCATGAGGTTGACATTTGCGGTTTTGAGTGAAATGTCTCAACAACAATTGCCATGAAATTTGGTAAAATACATTCATGTCCCCCTTAGGATGAATTGCAATAACTTTGGTGACCCCTTAACTTTTCTAGTGCTTTTGACTTTGTCCAACACTTACCCGCAAAACGAATGACATTCTCAGCAGCCTCAGCTGTGTTAAATGCTAATTAGCTGATGTTAGCATGCTAAACTAAGATGGTAAACATGGCAAACATTATACCTGCTAAACATCAGCATATTAGCTATGTCATTGTGAGCATGTTAGCATGGTGACATTAGCATTTAGTTCAGAGCACCGCTGTGCCTAAGTACAGCCTCATATTGCTGCTAGCGTGGCTGTAGACTCTTAGTCTTGTTCAGTGTTTTTGTCCCATCGGTGGCGGATATCCTTCAGATTGTCTTGTTGTAATCATAGCTGCCATTTTGTTTATGGTGTCGGTAGGAATAGCTGTTCTGTGGTTTATGCCTGAGCCACATGGGCTATATTGCAGTGTGTAGTACATGTGAAACACATGTGGAGTCTTAAATTAAAGGGGGGCCACAGTGTGACCTATTTACTTGGTTCCACACACATTTTCTCAATCTTTAGGGCCCTCCTTCAGACCAGATCCCTGGGGTCTTCTGAAGCTTAGGAGGAGATTTGATTTAATGAATGGTGACAGGCTTTATGAGTTTATCCTCTGCTTGTGAGTGGACCCTTTTCAGCACGTACTTGAACTCTGTTTCAGACGTGCATATTTCCTGTTTTGCATTACAAGATGTTGAAGTACAGACACTTGTTGTCTTTGTATTTTGTGGCTTGGTTTACCTGACGCGACCACCCTGCAATGAAAAGTGACAAATCTACTTAGCTCTGTTGTGCTGTTAAATTAGTAAGGATTTATTGTTTTAGTCCATTAATTTGACTCTTTGACGCTCCTCCCTCTTGTTGGCTCTGGCCTTGTTTTTATAAACTGACATTTCTGACTGGAATTTTACAATTAATCGAAATAATACAGAAGATAATTATCAGGATGACCGCTAACAATTGGTAGTTGCATCTCTAGCTTTCAATATGGTGACGGTTGAGATGTCAACTGAAACAGCAGTTTACAGCTTGTACCAGAAGACTATCTGTCGTTCATTGCCATTCTTAAGCGTATTTTCCATGTATTTATTTAACAATGTTTATCAGTTTGTTTCCATGGCTGCTCTGTACACCGTGTTGAAGGAACAACCTCCAACAGTCTTGCAGTGGTTGTATGAAACTGCCAAGTGTAAAAGCAGTTATCTGAATTAGAGCTTAAACTGTTTTTTATTGGTGGTCAATCGTTTAGGTCATTTTTCAAGCAAAAATGTCAAATAATTCCCCAGTCCCATCTTATGTGACAATAAATTGATTATGTCTGCGTTTGGGACTGTTGGTCGGACAAAACAAGCTATTTAAAAACATCACCCTGGGCTTTCTGTGAAGAAATCTGTGTAGAAATTGTGATGTGCATTTTCTTTTTTTACTAGTTTCAGACATTTTATAGATCAAATGACTTGTCGATTAATTGAGAAAACCATCAGCACGTTAATCGATCATGAAAATAAGCGTTAGTTGCCTGATCTGAATGATCCTGCTGAATCTAAACGTCATTTACACATCACAACAAACAACAAACCAGCATGTACTGAACATCTTAACCAGTCTCACAGACTCACTTTAAAGATTTAAGCTACTTTATCGTCATCTAATCATATTAAGATTAAACTGTGTGGCGCCTGCGTCCGTATGGTGACATGCTGCCTGCTTCAAGTAGTCTTTACATTCAGGTTTGGGACCAACTTCAACTGATACCACATATTCCCTCGCAGCTTGCTTTCATTTTAATCCAAGATGGCTGGAATCAGCAGTTAAGAATGTGTCTGTTTCCTGCTCATAGCATCTGTTAAATGTATGAGAATGTAACTTTGTCTGCGCAAGAAATAACTGTGTCTGAGCAGGCAACATTTCCTCTAGGAAGTGGAGATTCACCTCACTGTTAACACGTCCAGTTTTATCTGTCTTTTATATTAATTTATCACTAGTTGGATAATAACTGGAACTGTTCAATCAGGGAATATGCCACACGTTTATTTAATTAAGAGTGCCTGTAAATGTGGTTTCAGCTGCTGTAGATATCCATCACTTTTACAGAAACTGGAGAAAGATTCACACTGAGTCTTTATGGGCTGAAAAATTAATGTAAAGTATGGAAATGAGAAGTGGTGGTGGTGGTGGATAAAATTTGATTAAACTGAACAAAGGAGACAATCATAAATCAGTATTGCAAAGTTAATATGGTTGAAGACAAACGTCTGTCTGCTGTCTACATTCTGACTTCACTTTCCTCTCATTCCCGGCTTTCCCCTCTAATTTTCCTGCACAACCACAAGCACCGCTCGCTTTGTCATGACTCCCAGTAACACTGGCATCTCATTTAAAGGCAGCAGCCCAGCTCTGCATCCATTAGTTATAGTAGAGGGAGGGGAAGAAGGGCGGTGGAGGGAGGGAGAATGACGGCTATTTAAGGGTTGGAGTTTAAGCAATGGGAGTCTGACCTAAACACTCCTCACACTTTAAAAGACATTTACTCCCACTCTCTCTCTCTCTCGCTCTCTCCCTCTCTGTGCTTTTGACTCACTCTCTCTCTCTGTCAGTAAAGGAGCTGAACCCCAGCCCGAGCTGTGAATGGTGAGGAAAGATAAGGAGCTGGCTGAGGGGAGGACTGACAGAGCTGCCACCTTGCAGGAGAGGCTGCAAGACAGAGCCGTGACACAACAGAGCAAAGCATCATTTTTCTTGGCTTCAATGAATGTGTGAAGACTCGGAGGAGTGCCTCGTCTCACCTGCACAGGATTGCACTAGTACAGGTAAGAAGATGTATATATGTATCACCCTGGTGGAAATTTACTTAGGTTTCAGGAAAGAAAAGTCAATTTTCTTGACGTTAATTCGTTTGTTAAAGCTCTTTGAGTTGAATTTCCTTTAAAAATATATTGTCTTTAAAACAGAGACATATAAAGTTGTAGTTACACACATCATTAGTTGTATTTTTAGCCGTAGATTTCTGTCTACCACACAACCAGAAGGCATCGATTATAGTTTATTGGAAGTACATTCTTGGTGGATTCTGCAACTTCTTCCTCAGTCAGACACACACACAGCAGCAGATCAGAGGTGATGACCGAGGGAGTGAACATGTGGAAGAGTTATCCACAGCTTTGATCGCCTCAGTAGAAGGGCTAGCAGCCAACACGCTCCATGCCAAAAAGATTCACTCAAATTTTGTCAGGTTGTAGATCAATACTCCCAAAAATAAGAATAAAAACCGTCCATCTGTGTGTGTTCGTGTAAGTATCCCTCTGTCTGGTGAGGTTTTGCAGACTGATGATTCATCTCATTACCTTGGGCAATGCAATTCAGTTTTCATTGTGTGTCATTTTTCCATCATGGATATTAAATTAAGGGAAAAGTGGGTGGCAGGATTTGGCAGTGTGGGCAAGGAGAAAAAATACTTCATCCATTCAGTCCATTAGCTCTGCTTAATTGAAATATAAGTCCAGCTCACGGTGGTTTTAACTTTATGTTCAAAGATAAATGTTTCCGCTGAAGAACATTATACTCATTCAAGTCCTCTGACGTGCTGTAAAACCTCAAGATTATTCAAGCTTTGTGTTTTACACAACGGGCCACAATCTTTCAACTCGTATCTAAATGCACATCATATCCCGTCTGCAGCTATTCAGGCCGGGATGTTTTACAGCCTCTCTGCTATGTGCTGGATGTCCTGGGATGTGTCTGTGCAGCAGAAAGGTGTCTCTGTGAACAAATCTCTGTCAGAGGGACAGCTGGTTTAGTGGCTGGAACTCCCCCAGGGCTCGTCCTACACTGTTTCCCCCTGCATGACCTCTACACAAAGAGCCAGGGGTTGATCATAACTCAGCATCACACGCCTCTGTATTTTATGTAAAATGTGTTAGATTTTTTCCAGTGTGTCCTGAGCACGGTGACACTGGGAGTCACTGAGGGCATTGTCGAATAATCCGTGTCTCTCTTTCTCCTAAATCAGAGAAACTGAATTGACTCATGGTTGACAAAATTCTACAGTACAGAACACTCAAATAAATGTATGTATTTGATTATGTAACTGTGCAGGTTCTGTGTCAGCTGTGACTGTGTCAGTGTGTTGGACCTTTAACATTGTAAATCTGCCAGAGTGTCTAGAATCAGGTGTGTTGGTTATGAGGGGGACTGTGCACAGATGGCTGATTTGTAAGTAGTTGAATTTCTTGCTATTTAAAATCTGCTCTTATTTTCTTGATCATTAATCAGTGGAGGAATATCTTCTGTTATCTTGCACAGCTTCAAATGGATATGCTACTAGAGAGAAAAACCTAGGGCTGCAAAATTTCTACTAAAATAGAGAGCGTGGCTGTAGACTAGAACTGCAACAATCAACTATTTTCATCGATTGATTAATTCATTGATTTACTTAAATATTTAAAGGTTCCCTGCAGAGTTTTAGATCTCTAGTAGCGCTGTGGAGCTGCTTCTCTATGAGGGGGTCCCCGTTTTGTTTATCTCGTGCATGAGGATGCACATGCCTGATGCCTGCCGGTGACGCGATACACAGTCCTACCAATGGTGTCACGTCAATCCACTGATCAACAAGTGGCGGTAACATGCCAGTGTGCCAGCAGAGGCAGTGAAGAAGAAGGCAAGCTAGTAAACATGGATGTAAACAATGCTGGATTTAAAATACTTAAAAAACACACTGTGTTTTGGTGAGTAACACTGACTCTAAACATAACTTGTATTTGTTTACAAGAGAACACCACCAGGCCCCTTTTTAATTAATCGTTTTGTCAATAAAATGTGAAAAAATATTGAAAAATGACTGAAACAACTAACCAATTATTAAAAAATTGTTGCAGATTCATTTTCTATCCATTAAGATCCATTAATCATTTCAGCGTAAATTAAAACAACTCTTATTATGCATGTTTTAAGCTTTTTCTCCTTGATTGAGGAGAGGCCCCATAGTTGTAAACTGAAATCTACATCCTGTTCATTCTCACCTGTGGACACATAAAGCTCAGGTTTATAATTCTTGAAGGACTACTTCAGGAAATTTGTATTCTCTTAATGAGGTGTTGCAATTTCTGTTATCGTTGTATCAGCTACAGTAAAGTAGTCCCATTAGCTTTCTCGAGATGATTTCCAGCTGTTCCAGATGAGAATCAGACTCTCCAATTTGCCGTTCATGGCAAATAAAAATGCTAAAATATCACAGATGAAGAAACAAGCAGACGTCCTGACACGCTGCTGTCAGCCACAAATGTTTTCCATAAGAACTTGTGTTGTTCTCGTGGATGTGAATGGTTTAAATCGCAGTGTGAAATGAAGACAACACTGACTGTGTTTCATCACCAGAAGTCCCTCAGCGGGCTGATTGCACGGATAGAGATGATCAGAGACAACAAATTAAACATTAAGAAGTAGCACTTTCAGTTTTACTAAAGGTAGAGGTAACTGAGCCGTTGTGTGGACACAGGACAAGTACCTCAGTGCCTTTCTTTTCTTTTCTTTTTTTTTTTGGACCAGGCAAAACAGATGTCGTCATTCCAGGGCCAACATTCCCAGTTTCTCTTTTCCACGCGGAAAAGTTCCCTTCTCGCTGCCAGCATGGGGGAAGAGTACTAAAGCTACAGCAATTCTGGATTATAGTTTAGTGAACAGGTTATATTTATTTCAATTTTCTCTCCAAATTGTCTTCCCATGTCCCGTACTCAGATGCTATGTCCTTGGTCAACCCCTGGTGTGCTTTGAATGATGTGTTCTTGGCTTTCTCCTGTAAGCACTGTTAGACTTGTATAGTTTAACTGTGCAATGTCTTTGAACATAGATAAACGGCTGCCATATCATATCACTTTTGTATATAACATTGAGCCACCTTTGAAGCTATCAAGCACATCCCTGCTGAGGGCTTTAAGGGATTCATTCTTTACCTCCAAGACCACAAATTATCAGTCTTTGTGTCTTGTAAAGCTTTCTAGAAGGAGATGAGAGACATATTGCAAAGTCCTAGTTTTCAGACTTACAGCACCAGTCATAACCTACCTTTATCCTACCACTCACCAGATGTGCGAGAACTCGTGAAACTAAAGCTCACTTTTATATCTGTGCTCCAGCAGATTAGGTGAATGGGTGCAAAAATGCTGGTAAGGGGCACATGAGGAAAGAGAGGTCGGGTCAGAGATCAGGTCAGAGGTCAGGGAAAGAAAAGAAGATTGATGAGAGGGGTCGTCCTTCATACCTTTACCTCTGATCCAACAGTTTAAAGGCGCTGTGGTTACAGCAGTTGGAAAATATTTGTCATACCTAGTTGTCGTCCAAATATAATCAAATAAAAACAACTCTAAACAGTAGAAAGTGAAGAACGTCAAACCACAAGACTTCCTGTCAGCTCGTAGGACACACGCTGCATTCAAAGACTGTTGGCCAATAACCCACAACTTGTCACATTGTGGTCTGTTGATTCCTGCTTCTTTAATCTGTTTTATTGGTTTTTTCTCCCCAAATATAAATGTTAGGCATTCCTTACAGGACAATTTATCACAACCTGTATAGAGCTCCTCATATTTTGGAACAAAGGTGAATACACACGGGCTCAAGCTGCCCATTAATCCTGAACCAATCTGTCGATAATCTTAACAGCAACCACAGCTCATGTGGAGCAGTGGACAGTTTACAGACATCCTGATATTCTAGAAGATATTCAGAGTCTTGGTGGGAGTTTTGCCATGTTCAGGTAATATGGATGGATGGTAGAGATGGGAAAGATTCCCATGTTAATGTTCATTTCATCAAGCCGGTTGTATGATTACTGTGAAATACTGTGATTACATTGAACGACGCTGTTTGGTTGGTGTGATGTGTCCGTTTTTGTTTGGTTGTATCAGAACTTTAAGAAAAAGTTTCCCATTTATAATATCAGATTGGATGTTGAAGTGAATGCTGTTTACCAGTTCAGAAATTCATAATTATGATAACTGTCTAAAAAGATTTGTCTAAATCTGGACAGGATGCTGAGTTTGTTCTGGCATAAAGATTTGTTTTTTTCTCTCTTCATGTGCCATATTTTTGCTTGTAATGTTTTACATGTAGGTATGGATTGGAATGGAAGTTTGGATTTATGTGCAGGTGCCATGATCTGTTTTTCTATCTCTGCAGGATGAAATGTTTTATTCATAAATAAATGAGTGGCAAGTAAAAAGAGAGGAAAAAAAGGTGAACGCGGTCATGATTGCATAGAGATGCAACTCGGCTGAACCTTTGTTGAACATCTACTTTTGCTACCTGATAGCTGAGTATCGGCATTGTCTCAATAAATAGTTTCCAGACGTCTTCATGAGAGCCTAGATCCAGACGCATGTCTTTTCATAGCTATCACTGCATTTACAATTCCCTTCTGGAAGTCATTTTTCATTGGTTTGCACGTGCAAGCTCCGTCAGCTGCTAGCAATCAAAGAATCTGGACAAAATCCTCCATCACTGGCAGAGATGCAACCTCTCTATAGAGGTATAGTTTGCTGCCTCCCAGACGTAGCAGCAGACATGCATGTGAACCCAAGGGTATGTCTGGTCAACATTGGCTGCTTGTATGAGGGTGAGATGTTTAACACAACATACTGTTGGTAGTTTAAGGAATAGCGAATACACCAAAATGAATCTAAAGCCTGCAAATTCTACCACATAGCTTTTTGTTTTGGGGTAAATCTTAAACCAAAGATGTTTCCATAAGTGAGGAAGACACCAGCGCACAGATACTGCATGTCAGTTAGTCTGTTACAGTCACTGTGGGCCTTTTCTATTGATTTTCAGTATCCCGTGCTTACTCAGATCCTTTGGAAACTCAACACTGAGTAATCCAAGGAGGCTTTCCCACGCTGAGGATGAAGCTTGTCATTAGTTCTAGTTTGTCTTCCACAAATTATAGCCTTCTTAGTGTCCAGCTCATGAAGTCATCCGAGAGATTCATGGGTGAGAAGGAGTCCTGTGTATGGGATATACATTCTTCTTTTTTTTGTTGTTGTTATATATACCATTTCATGCAAAACAGCTGAGACATTTCAGAAATGTGTGAATACTATGACAGAACTTGATGTGCCAGCACAACTGTAGATTCTTTGGTATTAAGGGCTTTTTTTTATACAGCAGTACATACAGAGTGTATGTCTACTTTCCCTGGTTAACTCTACAAGAAATAAGTGATGAATCTGGGCTGTGTTAAGATGGTTTTCTTGCTTTTTTGCTTTGACCTTTTTAAAAGTTCCACAAATGGAGCTAGAGATGAATAATATCACTGCATAAAGCTCTGTTGTGTAGACTCCTGTACCCACAGTGGCTTGCAGTGTTTTGTCAGTACAGTGACTCGGTTATTAATGTAGCACCAATGGTAAATAATCAGACTGACTCACAAAAAAAGGCTTGTTTGTTCCAGTGAACACATTTTAAATGTGTTCGTGGTGATCTGCCAGCAAGGGTTTGCTTCCTTGTTGGCGGCACTGCAGGGAGTAGAGAATTGGACATTCAAATTGAGAGAAAATGCTGTAAAATCTCAAAAAAAAAGTGTTAAAAAAACTTACTAGCTTCATAGTAGCTCATTGTTTAGCAAGGCACACTGCAGGTGAATAATTCTCAGACCCTTCACATGTTGGTGTGGGTTTCTTCTCACACCAAAAGACGTGTTTTAGCCATTAGGATTCATTCTCCCATTGCTCTACACCAAGCCAGTGGGCTTAAAACTGGATTTGGTTGTTGTTATAGCTGCTCAGTTAGGAGTTTAACCTTTTTAATGTTCACCTGTTGGTGAAACGGCACATTTGTCTTAAACAGTGGTTCCCAATCTTTTTGGCTTGTGACCCTTTTAAAACAAAGCAACATCCACTTGTGACTCTTCAGCACCGACTGTGAGCACTTAAAGTTTTCTTTGTTTTGTTTGAAAATTTAATATCTAAAATCTTTAAGATGCCTGAAGAGGTAAGTTATTACAGAGGCCAGTAATTCACAAGGAAATGAAAGGGATTTTGTGCAGCAGATTTAATTTGTGAGGGTCCGGATCCCCAGATTGGGAACCACTGCTCCAAAAGACTTTATGTATGTATTTATGATTCTCAGCTTTTCATTGTTAAACAACTAACTACAATTACAATAAGACTGCATTTGTATGATGTATTTTCTTTCTATTTTCCAGAACCTTCACCATTTCCCAGGATTGGCCTTTAGTCAGAGGTTCAAACTGATATTTATTTAATAAATCCTCATCCCACATCTAGCATGGGTACAAGAGGCGTCCTGGGCTGCCTCCTCCTGACTGCTTTGGTCAGCTTATCAAATGCTGGGCTCGTGAAGAAAATCCTACGGCAACGACGACAGGCCGAAGAACATAACATCACCCTCCCCAGTGCTGACCAACCTGTGGTTTTCAACCATGTTTATAACATCAATGTTCCTGCCAGTTCCCTGTGTTCCGTGAACCTTGACGCTCCAGAGGGCATGCAGCTCCATCCCAGAGATGAAGCAGTCTCTTCGGACCATCGCACCACTGAGCACACGGTCGATGGGGAGAACCAGATCGTCTTCACCCACCGTATCAATATACCTCGGCAGGCCTGTGGTTGTACCGACGACATGCCTGGCCTGAAAGACCTCATGAGCCGGTTGGAGATGCTTGAGGGGGAAGTTTCAGCTTTGAGAAATCAGTGCAATGGTGAGGGGGCCTGCTGCAGTGCACAAGCCACAGGTAGGTGGGATTTGTCTGTCTTGCTTTGTCTGTCACATACGGGAATGGAGATTACAGCCAGTACAGTAAAATAATTCTGTATTACTTTAAAATTGTAAAGTGCTACACTAAGAATACTACATGACCCCATGAGTCTCCTTCAGTATAAGACACATTTGTTCCATTCATCTATTGAGGAGTTTTGAGGAATTCAATGTGGGGGTGTAATATTCCCGACTACTCATCAGTTATTTTGAATGGGGCTTTGTTTGGCTCAAATGACATGCTGTGACATGCAGTTGCCGAATATAAATGACAGTAAGATGTCTTCTGTAGTAGTTGCTAAAATAAGCCTTGGACCACTTCTGAATGACGTTCTCTTATAGGAATAGATGAGATTTTGGGAAATAAAGCTTCATTCTTGCCAACAGAGAAGTTAGACGAGAAGATTGATACCACTCTTAAATTTGTATGCTATATATGAAGCTAGAGCCAGCATCTGATTAGCTTAGCTTAGCTTAGCATAAAGAAACGGCACCTGACCAAGAAACCCCCCCATAATACTACAACTTGTCGTTTTTACGCTTTGATTTTTATATGGATCATCCTCCTTAAATGTGAGTGTAATTTAAAGGAATAATTTTAACATTTTGGTTTGCCACTCTCATGTTTGTACGGTAAATGTGAAGCTAGAGCCAGCAGTCGGTTAGCTTAGCTTAGCATGAAGACTGGAAATTGACTGGCTCTGTCCAAACGTAACAAAATCAGCCTACCAGCACCTCTAAAGCTCACTAATTAACATGTTATATCTTGTTTGTTTAATCTGTATAATAACTAAATGTAAAAACTACAAGTCGTGGTTGCGTGCTTGACTATTTCTTTGCCAGACCAGTGACTAAAACCACTATGGTTTATTTGTATTTTACACTTTTGTTTTTGTACAAAACAAACAATATATAACATGTTAATTAGTGAACTTTAGAAGTAGTGGCTTTTTGTCACCTTTGGACCGAGCCGATTACAAAATGAATCAATACAATACCACGCAGATGATATTCCACAAAACAGTCAAAGAAAATGAAAAACAAATGTCTTTTCTTATGACTTTCTTATCAAAGGTGAGGTGGGAACTAAACCTTACTGCAACGGTCATGGAAACTACAGCACTGAGATCTGTGGCTGCGTATGTCAGCCTGGCTGGAAGGGACCCAACTGCACTGAACCCGAGTGTCCCAAGAACTGCCAGGGCCGGGGCCACTGCGTTGACGGAAAGTGTGAGTGCTTCCAGGGCTTCGCCGGAGAAGACTGCACACTCGAGGTCTGCCCTGTGGACTGCGGAGCACACGGCCGGTGTGTGGGCGGTATTTGCGTCTGCTCTGATGGTTTCTTTGGCGAAGACTGCTCTGAAACCAAGTGCCTCAACAACTGCCAAGGCCGCGGACGCTGTGAGGACGGAGACTGCGTGTGTGATGAACCCTGGACCGGCTTCGACTGCTCTGAACTCATCTGCCCCAAAGACTGCTACGACCGTGGACGCTGTGTGAACGGCACCTGCTACTGCGATGAGGGATACACCGGGGAGGACTGTGGTGATCGCACCTGCCCCAACAACTGCCATGGTAATGGTTTCTGCGTAGATGGCCAGTGTGTCTGCACAGTCGGCTACAGCGGAGAAGACTGCTCTCAGCTCACCTGCCTCAACGACTGTAACGGCAGAGGGACGTGCTTCAACGGGATGTGCATCTGTGACTCGGGCTACCAAGGCGAAGACTGCAGCCAGTTAGCATGTCTGAACAACTGCAACAACAGAGGCCAGTGCATAAATGGACAGTGTTCCTGCGATGTTGGTTTCCAGGGAGACGATTGCTCTGAGCTTTCCTGCCCAAGCAACTGCCTGCACAGGGGGCGCTGCGTTAATGGCCAGTGTGTGTGCGAGGAAGGCTTCGCTGGTGAGGACTGCAGCATCAGGACCTGCCCCTCAAACTGCTATGGCCGCGGCGAGTGTATTGACGGACGTTGCGTGTGCCACGCAGGTTTCAACGGCGAGGACTGCGGTGAACTGAGCTGCCCTAACAACTGCCAAAACCGCGGCCGGTGCATCGATGGGCAGTGTGTTTGTGACGAAGGCTTCTCTGGTGAAGACTGCAGTCAGAAAGCTTGTCCCAACGACTGCCTGGCCCGGGGTTACTGTGTCGACGGCAAGTGCATCTGTCAGGAAGGCTACTCGGGAGATGACTGCTCTGTGCTCGCCTGTCCAGATAACTGCAACAACAGGGGACGCTGCATCAATGGAAAGTGCTCATGCGAGAGTGGATATGAGGGAGAAAGCTGTGTGGAGCTGAGCTGTCTGAACAACTGCCAGGACAAAGGCCGCTGCGTGAATGGTCAGTGCGTCTGCGATGAGGGATACATCGGAGAAGACTGCTCTGAAGGTAAGAAGCTCTGTTCAGTTCAGTGCAGAAACACTCAAAAAAAGGATTTGGCAGTTCACAAGTCCTGAAACTTTCCATGTGTTAACTAGATGCACTATAAAAGCCAATCCAGAGTGATGTAATTTCCTTCTATTCTCAAAATTCACTCACCACTCATCTAGAGAACAACTATTTTAGTGAATATATAAAAGTTTTCGGTTTCTGTATTGACGTTGTCTGCACTTTGTTCGCACTTTTTTGGCGGTTCTTCACACCACAGCCAGATGTGGCTCTGGAGTTCGCATTAGCTCCGTATGATGGATACTCAATGATTGAGGGAATGAGAAAGTGTCCAAGACAACACCCTCAGCAAAGTTATTTGCTTTTGTTTTTTCCAGTGTCTTCTCCAAAGGATCTTACTGTTGGCGAGGTCACCTCTGACACGGTGGACCTGATCTGGAACAACGAGATGTTGGTGACGGAGTACCTTGTGACGTATGAACCCACCATTCCTGGTGGTCTTCTCCAGGAGTTCACTGTGCCTGGAGACAGAACTGCTGCCACTGTCAAAGAGCTTGAACCTGGCATCGAGTACCAGATCAATGTCTACGCTGTCCTGAGCAACAAGAGGAGTGTCCCTGTCAGCGCGAGGGTGGTCACAGGTAGATCACAGTCCTCTTCGTGTTGGTTTACTGCAAATACTCTTAGAAAACCGTTGATGTGGTTTAGCTATCAATGGTAATAACTGTTTTTCTTTCCATCCCACCAGACCTTCCACAGCCAGAGGGTTTAAGATTCAAATCAGTGAGAGAGACCTCAGTGGAGGTGGTGTGGGACCAGCTGGACATCCCCTTTGATGGCTGGGAGATCTATTTCCGCAACACGGTCAGTCTGCCCATCTCTTTTGAAGGCTTGCCCAGGATTTTAATAACCGACAGGGGGAAAAAGTGAGAGGTGATAAGCTATGCCAGCTTATTGAAAGTCTCAGCAAAACATGGATTTATTTCAGTGGTAACCATTAAAATTGCTCTGACATATGGAAAACCTCAATGAGGGCAAGTCTGGATGTCATAGGACTGCGGGTAAATCTGCTCCTCAGAATCCGAGCCAGCAAGTCTTTGAAAAGAAATTACTGTGCCAGCTGATAAGTCAGAGGCCTTTTTTAAAAAAGTTTTGCAGTTGCTGCAGAGTTTTCACCCATTTTTTTTTTTTTTTAAATATGTTGTCCTTTCCTGACCTTCATGTTGATTTTGATGATGGACTGTGTGATGTTAGTTTACTGCACAACAGTTCTCTGTCAGGGCAGTGTTTTGGTTATCCGTCCTCTCACACATTTCCTGTATCATGCACACATGACATCAATGCTCAATTTATTGAGTGCAGTATTGTTCCGTACTTTCTGTAACCTGATTTCTAAAGTGTCATCGAAATTGGAAACGCATTCCTTGTTTTATTGTAGTAAAACAGCAGTGTGGTCTCTTAAAAGTTTAAGAGAATAAAGATTTACAGGTGGATTTTTGCTGGAGATTGTTTACACATTTCCATGAAAATACCAAATAATGTCTTTAAACAAAACTGTTTAATCTTCCTGTTTTGAACAGTACAGTCAGGAGACGGTTAGCTTAGCTTAGCACAAAGACTGAAGCTTGGCTCTGTCTTAAGGTAACCTCACAGTGACGACAAGACTCCAGAAGGTTCCTGCTCACGGCCAAGAAATTGTCTCCATAAAATCACAACTTGCTGCAGCTAGGCTACCTGTTTCCGGTCTTTATGCTAAGCTAAGCTAACCGTCTCCTGGCTCTACCTTCATACTAAATGGACAGATATGAGGGTGGTATCGAACAGGATCTTCTCATCTTTCTCTCAGCAAGAAAACAAATTAGTATATTTCTCAAAATGTCAAACTATTTCCTTACATTCAAATAAAATATGTTTTAAAAAAATTTAAAAGACTAAATACTGACCAGCTGGTTATATGCTGGACTGGTAAAAGTGCTGACTTTCTCACAGTAATCTGGTCTCTTTTGTGCATGTCTTTTCACGGGATATTTTACAATAGTTTATGTGTTATGTGTCCTTGCAGAAAGAAGAAAATGGAAAAGTCGTGAGCACCCTTCCACCTTCTCAAAATCAGTTTCTCCAGTCAGGCCTTGGACCAGGACAGGAGTATGAAGTCTCCATCAACATCGTCAAGAACAACACCAGAGGACCCCAAACATCCAAAAGAGTCACTACAAGTGAGTTTCAGGCTTTAAACAAACATTTTCCAAGCACACAGATTATTTAGAGTCAAGTGGTGAGATGACGGACTGTTTAAAATCATCCAAAAGAAAGTATTGAGTTCACATGGTGTGTCGTTTTGCTGCTGTGTCTGGCAGCTATTAGCAGTTTGGTAGGATACAAAAACCCTTCACTTTACTTGAGCACGGAGTAAAAAAAATACACTAATGTCAAAGAGTGAAATTCCATAATGAAAAAAAGAGTAACAACAGGAAATCCCCACTGACTTGGACACATTGAGTCTCTAGCATGACCATGTAATACTTTTCACTTTCACTAAATCTTTCTCTTAGCTCTTGTCCTCTGCTCCCTGAAACTTTTATTGCAGTGTTACTCCATACATTACATTGTGAAATGCTTCCAGTTGCTCGCCAGGCCAAACAACTGTCATTGTGTATGGAAAAGCCATTTAGTTTACAAGTCTGTGTTGATGGACTCCCTGGGTATCACGCCATTTCATTTCTGATGTCATTTATTTTTGTAGACTGAAACTAGACACAGCAGAAGTGAATGATAGAAGTGAGGTTAAACCTTTCGTACCCTTTTACCCCCCAGAGGTCCTTTTAGCAGGGCTCCAAAACAACATAGAGAACATAGAAAAAAGATGTCTCCTCCTCATGTGAACACAGGAGATTTGTCAGGTAGTACTGTACAACCCCCCCCCCCCAGGGATCAATAAAGTATTTCCGATAGTAAACACAACGTCAGAGTGAAAGGGAGTCACATTATATTTCATGATGGCTTTTTCTCTTGTTGATCCAAGTTGTTGTTTTGTCTTATGAGAGCCAAGTTGAGTCTTACAAGGGATGTTTTATGTACGGAGGCTAAGAAAGACATGGCAGGAGTGCTAATATTTGGACCAGTGTTGGATCTTTGCCCAACTTTTTTATCCCCCCCCTCCTTCTCTCAGAGATTGACGGCCCCCGGCAGGTGGATGTGAAGGATGTGACGGACTCCTCGGCTTTGGTTGGCTGGTCTCAGCCAGTGGCTCCCATGGACAAAGTCACCATGTTTTATGGGCCCAGCTCCGACCCCTCGGATGAAACCAGTGTGGAGATCTTCCCCCCAGACAAGCAGTACAGCATCGACAGTCTGAGGCCAGACACCGAGTACAAGGTGTCGCTCATCTCCAGGAGTGGAGACATCACCAGTGACCCTGTCACCGGCACATTCACTACAGGTAGGGGAGTCGTAGTATTGAGACGGACTAACGCCTTTATCCTTTACTTCTACATAAACACACACCATATAGCTGTACAGAACATGCCAACGTGTGGATATATCTTACAGTATTTATATTTATTTTATGATGATTAACAAATTGGAGTGGCCCAATTTCCAATAGCAGTTGTAATATTACGTTAAATGTCTGTGTATAAATCTAAAGTTTGTGAACAGAAAGTTGATTCTCTTAATACGATTATAAATGTATTTTACCGTAGCCCTGGATGCCCCCACGAACCTGCAGGCTGTGTCCCAGACCGACGACAGCATCGCTCTGGAGTGGACTAACAGTAAAGCTGGTGTTGGCAGCTATCGGGTGAAATACAGTCCCATCTCTGGAGCGACTCACGGTGAGGAACTGTTCCCACGAGGACCAGGAGACACCACAAAAGCTACTATCACTGGTAAGGGTGAAACATTTATTAAGTACGACCACACACAGCTTGTATTAGTCATACTGCGGGGTGATTTTTCTTTCGATCCCTCTGGATGTCAGGGCTAAAGCCGGGGACAGAGTATGGGATTGGTGTGACTGCCGTGAAGAATGAGAGAGAGAGCCTTCCTGCTACGACAAATGCAGCAACTGGTGAGAGACGCTGCCGAGCAGCTGTTCAAGCACGCCGTCCTTCACACCCCTTCATAAATACACAGACTGCGGGGGAAAGTGATTTATGATTCGTGTTGAGAATGCAACAGAAGTCAAGAGGAAAATTTACTGTCTGTCAGTCTTACACTGAAATTTTCTCTTCTGTCAGATATCGACCCTCCCAGAGAATTCGAAGAAGTCGAGTCCACAGAGACCTCCTTCACCTTGAGGTGGCAGAAACCTCGGGCCAAGGTCAGCACCTACAGGCTGGTGTACGTCTCCAAAGATGGCCAGTTTGAGGAGGTGGAGATCCCTGCCACAGCGACTAGCTATAGCTTGTCCAACCTGACCCCTGGAATGAGCTACACCGTCACTTTGGCTGCAGAGAGGGGTCACAAGAGGAGCACACCTGTCACCCTTTTTGCATCTACAGGTGGGTAGGGAACACTTTTACCACAATATGAACTTAAATAAATGATTACAAATGCCTTCAAAGGAGGATAAAACTGATTCGTCATGCAGAACATGCTGTTATGTCCCTCAGAAATTCTTCAGGGCTTTAAAATACAGATGAAAAGCGCAGTTCTTTTTTCCGTTTGTTTAGATTTTGGAGTTTAGAGTTCAATAACTGTTGTACTCATGTGGTATATTTTAAATGAATGCAGACCAGAATTAATCTTAAGAGATTTTGACGATTGGAAATAAATCTGCAGTCAATGAACACCAAGAACTTGAGATGAACTTACACCTAAATGATGCTGTCTTGATCTGTGCCTTTTTTTTGTTTTTTTTCTCGTAGCCTCTTTCACATTTTATTTAGCTGACTCCGACGACCGTGAGCTAACGACTCCCACAGGCTCGGAGGACAATGTCATTAGCTTTGTGTATTTAGACCCCTCCGAGTCCCAGTTCTCTGGGGCAGAGCCTGAGGATGAGCTTGGAACGCTGACTATCTCGGGCGTCACGCCTGAAGGATTTGACCTCTCATGGAAACTAAAGGCTCACAGTGTCTATGATAGTTTCGCAGTAGAATATAAAGACACTCTGCAATTATGGGATGTGAGAGAGGTCCAACTTCCTGGTGATGCCACTGGTTCTAGACTCCAAGGCCTGAAGGCATCGACAGAATATCAAATAAAACTTTATGGGATAACGAGTAGCCAGAGATCTGTGCTACTTGAAGCTGTTGCAGTCACAGGTATAAGCTTCTTTTTTAGACTGAATGTTTATTGGAGACAGCTTTTCCTTTCAGTGGAAATTATGTTCTGTTTCATAGAGGTCAAATAGTTGCTTAGATCAGAGTAGCGGTAGGATTTGCATGCTGGTAATAACCTTTAGCATGACACAGAAAGATGACAAACCCAACAGAGATGATTGTATTTTCACAAAACACTAATTTTCACCTCATCCCACACATCATCTGACGAGGCTTCAGTACTGAGGCAGAATGTTGCCTCCTGAAATCCAAATACAAGAAGAAATCTATAGTAGGAACTGTGTCTCCCTGAGCCATTAATACCTTCAGATACGAGGAGTTACAGTACACAGGCTGTCCCGATTTCTTCCTGCATTTGAGCTTTTAAATGCAACCATTTTGCTGTCTGAAAGCCTGCGCCACTAATTCCATCCACATCAGTCATCGTCTTCAATCCCATTCACACAATTAAATGATTCTCTAGCAGTCGGAGGAAATTACACCGTACGTCACTCGCATGTCAAGTGACTCAACAGTCTTTCTTTAGGCCCGCAGCAAGAAAATGGCTGTGCATGGCTTCATCATCTGTTTGAAGACGACTGTGTACTTCCACTCCGGTGGACTACTCAGAACCTTCAAAATTTAATGGCACTGACTCAAGTGACATTAATGCCTTCGCTGTTGCTTGATGTTATAAAGTCCTGGAAAAACTGGACAAGAGAAAATGATGAAATCTTCACAGGAATGAGGCAGATCAAGGACAGAACTTCATGCAGAATGATTATGTGATTTGAATTCTACTGTATCGTCTATTATCTTAACCCAGTTTCTTCTTCACAGGTTCTTTTTCAGTCGTCAGCAGAGCCGGTAGCAAATTCATTCTTTAACCTGCTTTTATTCACTGTAGCACCCAAGCCTACCTCTCCAGATGTGCTTGTGCTGAGCATCAAAGATGCCCCGACAACCCCACAGTCTGCTCTGGACACTGAAGCAGTTCAAAACCCTCTAAACACTGAGGCTCCTTCCACTTCTGACACTGGCGCGATGAGCTCCGGGGCTGAGTCTGAAAGCTCAAGCCTGGATGTATTGGGGGACCTCACAGTCAATGTTACCTCCACTAGCGTAAGCCTGGCTTGGTCGGCGCCTGACGAGGCGTTTGATAGCTTCATAGTGGAGCTCAGTGCTCCATCAGGGGCGACACAAGCTCATGTGACCCCAGTCCCAGGAAGTGTGAGGAAAGCTGAAATAGAGGGTTTGTCCCCCTCCACTCACTATGATATTACATTACAAGGGCTGGTGGAAGGGAAGCGATCTGTACCTCTCAGAGGTTTTGCTACTACAGGTACATGCAGCAAATATTTCTTTCTGTAGGCATTCATCACGTCCATTTATTCTTTATGCATTTATTCTCGATGGCTGCCACAAATGGTCGATTATAGTTGATGACTTTATTGTAAAAGACAATCTTCTTTCATCCCATATTTTCCTTTGCTAAACCTCTGACTCTTATTTATGGCCGAGTATTGGGGCCACAAAAAAATCAAGAGAGATATTTCAAGAACAGAGTCACAATATTTTGAGAAAAATATGTGATACTTCAAGATTTAAGTAATTATGTAAGAAAAGAATTGTAATATTATGAGACAACAGTCGTAATATATCAATCAATGTCAATCATAATATTTTGAGAATAAAATCTTAATATTTCAAGATTCATGTCATCATATTTTGAAAGAAGTTGTTCAAATTAAATTTTAAAAAAGACGTAAAAGTCATAAAATTTCAAGATACAAGTAATTTAAAGTTAAAGATTTAAATTCAAGATTAAACTCAACTTCCTGTCTCTTAATTTTTTGACTTTGTTTTCACAATAGTTTTAATTTGATAACTCAAATCTGAGATTCTTGTGGCCCAAATACTCGGCCTCACTTGTTGCGATAGATAATGTGCCTTGAAAAGTTATGTGAGAGTCATTTTTACAATCCATCTTGCCATTCAGTTGACCCCACTCTGATCTGTCTATCTACCAGAGGAGCTGAAGCCCATGGTGATGAACCTCACCACCTCTGACATTACATGGGACGGCTTCACTGCGTCCTGGAGCCCCGTGGGTGGGGAATATGACAGCTTTGTCATTGAGGTAACAAACTTGGATAATTTCGCAGAGAGCCAGAACCTCACTCTCTCGGGAGACGCTTTCAGCCTGGGCATCTCCGGGCTGAATCCCAACACCAGCTACATGGTTGGCCTGTTTGGGATGTATCAGGGCTCCTTCCTTGAGCCCGTGTACACTGAAGCCACCACAGGTACCCGCGACTTGCAGCGTTGCAGCGTTTTGTCCTCTTAACTCTTTCACTTTCTATATTTCCTTTTTGATTTTTAACTTTCTATTTCGATCGGTATCTGTGAAGCACACACATACTAGAGCCTCTGTCGTCCCACTCACAGTGGAGCGTCCACACCTCGCTGCATGACACGAGAACAACATAATAACCCAATTTCTGTTTTGTCATCACTGTCCGACACCCTGTACTGTACTGCTTCATCTTAACCAACATGCCATGAACCATTCTTTACCCTCCAGCCACTGTTTCTGTCTAGCTGAGAGAGGGCAGGGTGATGGGCACCCGTGCCGCATCACTGAGCCAAGCAAAACGCCCCTCAAATGTTCATCCTTACCCCGAACTGCTCCCTCCATCCCAGTTACCAAAGTGCATGAAGCCCCCCCCCCCCCTCTCTACCATACCCTGCATCGTGGTGAGGTTTGACGCTGATGTGCTGCAATGATTGCAAAAGCAAACCAATAACTTTCACCCTCCCACGCCCGTCACACCATGACAGCGTGACCATCTCATTTCATCCCATCAACCTTCATTCAGTGTATAATCGATTAACCTTGAGGGATTATTTGCCCGTGGATGTGTAAGAGCTCACGTGTGACTTTTGGTGACATTTGAGTTCTGTCAGTTTGTGTGAATAACCTGAGATGGTTTTCTGATAAAGTTTATTTTCGCAGAACTTCAAAGTAAATATCCTCATTTCCTTTTTGAACCACTAGGTGGCAAATGATTAAATCTTCTTGTCATTATCAAGGTAAAAAGCTAATCATATAATCTGAGGTTAACAGTAACGCCACCTTGTTTTACATCTGAATGATGCCTAAATTGTCTGCTGCATGTTTGCATGCAGCTGACTATATTTCTCATCGCATGTTAAAATATGTTTTTATAAGTTAAGCTTCCTCTGCAGCGGTCTTATTCTGCTTTGAATTGAACTGAGCTGAACCTGTCCTCAATGTTAACAGATCAACTGCATGATCAGAGCATGAAAGAGACTTGAGTCCTGTTTATATATCTTCCTATATCGCCACATTTTCACGTTTAAATCAACATTTCATTCATTTAAATTTGCAGGCCAGTATTCTTCAGCTATTTTCTATGAAGGCTTTTGTGTTTTCCCCCTTGGCATCACACGTCCGTCCATCTAATTATATCATGTTTTTAATAACTAGGTGTAATTAGTTTAAAATTAAAGTTAATTGTGCAGATTTTTATGCAGAAATATATGCATGCATTTAATCTTTTATTAAGCTACTCAGACTATCAGGAATTGCAAGTGGGTGGTGGTGAGTTTCCTGTAACACTATACACGCTTTTATATGATAATCAAACCAACCAGCTACCAATAATTTATTACGTATCAGTATGTGTTCTGCAAAATGGTTTTGATGAAAATCTAATAATGATTTCTCTCTTTAGTGAATCAGCCAGTGGTTGGCAAACTATATATCTCAAACTTAACGTCAGAGAGCTTTTCAATCTCCTGGAACGGCTCTGAAGGAGAGTTTGATGGTTTTATCCTGGAGATAATTGATTCTGATTGGCTGATGGAGCCAAAGGAATATAACATATCCAACAATGTAAAGTCCCATGACGTGACAGGGCTCAGGCCCAGCACTGACTATGTAGCCTACCTCTATGGGACATACAAGGGATCCCGAACAAGTGCTGTCAGTATTGTTGCATCAACAGGTATTTGGATTTTGTGTATTTGTCAAACAAAGAATTAGCTTTTAAATATTCTTCACTTATTATCTGCACTATAAAGTTGACTTGGGCCTGTATGATACACACTTAAAAAGAGACAAATACATGCATTCTCTTTCAATAAATGAATATATTTTATATTTTTCTCTCCCCTGTAGCTGAAGAGCCTATTTTGTCCAGGCTAGTTGTTTCTAACGTTACCTCAGACAGATTTTCTCTGTCGTGGCGGACAGGAGAGGAGGCTTTTGATAACTTTATAGTAGAAGTCAGAGAGTCTGCTTTGCCCTCGCAGGCAATGGGGCGCGCTCTGCAAGGAGACGTGCGCTCCACAGTCATGGCCGGCCTCAAAGCGAGCACAAGCTACAACATAAAGCTGTACGCCAGCGCTGGGGGCCAGAACACACAGCCCCTGTTTGATGTAGCTACAACAGGTATCACATTACATGCATTTTTTTTGACTCTGCATGTACCAACCACTTTGTGATTTATCAGTACAACATAACTGAAAAGCCGTGTTCTTTTTCTTATCAGAGGATGTCCCACAGTTGGGGCCCATAGCTGCTTCATCTATGAGCCCACATAACCTCAGCTTGTCCTGGAGCACTGTGTCAGGCCACTTTGATGGCTTTGTTATCCGGGTCAGTGACCCCGAGCAGCAGTCTGATACGCTGGAGGTCAGACTGCCCGGTGAAGCCCGTAACATTACGATCTCTAACCTGATGGACGCCACAGGCTATGATATTGAACTGTACGGTATCTCTCATGGGCGCCATACTCCCTCAGTGTTAGCCCACGCCGTTACAGGTACTACGTACTTTACTCATATCTTAAACTCTAATCAGATGTAGTTGTGAATGGAAACCATGTGTGTTGTTTTGGATTTTGCATCAAAACGTTCTGTCGGGGGAAATTTGTCTCCTGCTAACAGCTTAATATACCAGATAGGGATGCTAATTTCGATTTTTTCTTCTGATCGATAGCCAACCCTTGTTAACCGATCATTAACCGTTAACTGACAAGATTAAAATGAACTATTTAGAATGGACGAATGTCTGCGACCCATTAAAGAATTACCAATAGGCCTCCGACAACTTTCATAAGAAAGGATTTTATTTTTACATGTGCAGTAGCAGCACAAACAACAACACAACATGATCGTAGGCTAACACACATTGAAGAACTGATACCGCTGTATAGAACATTTAGTAGGCCTAACAGCCTAAAAAATATTTTATAACTTAAATATATAATATATAAATAAATAGCCTAGCAAACACGAGCCAGACTTTTGTAATATGCTAACAAAGCGCAAAACTTGTAGTCGTATATAAAAGCATCGGTACCATCTGAGATAATACCCACTCATGGTACCGATGTCCGGGGAATGCGGAGATCCTCAGGAAGAACGTCTGAATGCTTTTCCACAAGTCAAGTGAATCCAATGAGGGGGGGATTGTCTCTCATGTAAGGGCCCCCCTCTTCCTCTGGGTCTTTAGCTTGATGAGGGGTGTTGTAGTCGTCCCCCAGGAGCAACATCGTGGCTATTATTTATTTATTTTTTTAACTGGTATTAATTGGTCAAAATTCTTGTTGTGGTTAACGGTTAAACGGTTAATTATTAACATCCTGAATACCAGATTAACTTAAACAACATTTGTTTGCAGTTCTAAAGCCTGAAATGCATTTAGAGCAAATTTGACATGCATCATTAGCACCGAAACCATTTGATTTATTAACCCCAAAGGGGTCATTTCTGTTAGAGAGCAACCGTCTTTTGTTTTTAAGTTTTGACAGAATAAAGCTAAAATCTTAGTTTCCATATGCTGCAAATTTGTTCTCTTATGAATATTGGCTGCGCTGTCAGTTGGCTCACATTACCAGTATGATAAAGAGCTGCCATAGATTATTCTTTGCTTTTACAAACAGAGTTAACACTTCAGTTCTGTCTGAAGTGCACCCGTAGACATGTCAGTAGATAATTTGGACTAAAAGCTAAAGCCATTGCAGAATTGAGTTAAGATGCAGCGCCACTAATGGACACTAGATGTCTCTGTTCTATTTGGCATCTTGACTTTTCGATGTAAATCTTTTATTTGTCTTGGGTAGCATCTTTGCTTTGTTGTAAGAAATCCCAGCAGCGATGCTTCGACACGTCCTCGTTCACCCTTTTTCACCCTTGTTTTGGTTTTGAAGTCAAAGCTTCAAAATGTCGCTTTAGAAACCTCTGGGTGAGGAAAGAGAGGTCGCATCCATTTTTAAAGCATTATGACGCATGCCAAATTTGCCCTCAATGTGTTTTGACCTTAAGCTAGTAAGATCAGATGTTCTCTTTTTTAAATAAACTACTTTTTGTCTCTTTTAAAACTGATCGTCTCACAGGAAGAACAGATTTTATGGCCTTGCTTTTGCAACCGTTGCACACATGATCGTCCTAATGGCATTTTGTTCCCCCTTCCCACATGTGTTCCCTCTCACACACACACACACACACAAAAAAAAAATGCAAATCCAAACCCACTCCCCTCCAGCTCCTTTGCCTAAAGTGGAAAACTTGACCATTTCCAACATAACCCCCTACGGTTTCCGTGTGTCGTGGGAGGTGAAGCAGCAGCTGCAGCAGCAGGAGGAATTAGCCCCCTCTAGTGGCGGCTTCAGACAATTTCACATAGTGGTGACAGACTCTGGCTGGCTGCTGGAACCTCAGGAGTTCACTGTGCCAGGAAACCAAAGTCACCTGGACATCTGGGGCCTCATCACCGGCATAGGCTATGAGGTCAGGCTGACCGGGGTTTCAGAGTCAGGGCTTCTCTCACGGCCTCTGACTACAGTGGCTGTGACAGGTACCACTCACAGTGCGCTGCAAGGGCCCTCGTCTTACTATTTGTTGCAACTACTGAACATATATGATCGTTTATGATCCAATCCTGAAGTTTCACCATCACAACCTGGCAGGTCTGTAAATGATGATAATTCTTCGATGTTCATGCTTTTTGTACGATGATTTGAAATAGTAGAAGTAAGATGTAATTTAACAAAAGCACATTTTGGTTAATGCCATGTTTTCGATGGTGAGGCTTCAGCTCAGTATTGTAACCTAAACCCTAACTCAGATTTATAACACAACTCTTTTCCAGAATGAACTCACTTTTGTTTTAAGTGTTTTTTTTCTTGGTATGCAGCTTCGTCACCGGGGGGGAAGAGATGTGGAGCCCCCGTCTGTTTCTTCTTACCTCCCAAAAATATGAGCGAACATATTTGTTTGTTTTCATATTTTAAAATGTGTTTTCCTTCAGATTTCTGATTGGTGCTACACAGATGTCTACAGACGTCTTTTTAAAGTTACTTTTCACCATGCTGCTACCTTTTTCTTTTCTTTTTTTTTCATGCTGGTTTATCGATCTGGCTAAAACCTCCAGTGGATGGATTCAGACCACTGAGTAAAACAACATGATCAGAAGTAGGAAAACACTGATAAATCAACAAGACATTCTGAGCATGAAATGTCAGTTGATTTAACTTCTAATCTCATTTGTTTCATCTTTGAATGCACTGAATGCATCGAGGCTGTCCTTGAAGACGCATGGGGATCTCGTCTCAACCCGTGTTTTTGCTGAAATCCGTCCAACAGATCCGTTACTGAACGTGAACCCGTTAACTTAACTTTGTAGCCCGCGTGCTGTGTTTTTGACTGATTTACACTAACGGATGCCTGAGCATGGCCGGGCGGAGGTGGAAAGGCTGGACTCTAACCCTGTCTGCCACCTGGAAACCTTCTTGCCTGATTGCTGACTTCTTCCAAACTGATGCCATCTCTCAGAAGTTGATGAAAATTGCTGGGAAAACTCCGAACCTGCTGCAACGTTATGTTTCCTTGTCTAACCAGAGGCCGAGCCAGAGGTGGAGCACCTCTTTGTCTCGGACATCACAGCCGACAGTTTCCGTCTGTCGTGGACTTCTGATGAAGACCTGTTTGACAGATTTGTGATCAAAATAAGAGACGGCAAAAGATTAGCCCACCCTCAAGAGTACAGCGTCCGTGGTGATGAACGGACCAAGGTTTTAACTGGGCTCATGAGTGGCACTGAGTATGAAATCGAGCTTTATGGCGTCACGTTGGACCAACGCTCCCAACCTATAACTGGGGTTGCTCAGACAGGTATATGAAAAGCAATGTGTCCAGTTTTATACTAACTACTAAACTTTCCGAGTTTTGGATGTGACGTCTGCTGCCCGACAACTGAACCCGCAGTCCCACTAATCATCTTTATTTCTCTGGTTTAGGCTTAACTCCATGTCTGACTGTAATGGAAAATGGTCTTTTGGGAAACGCAATTTCTGGAGTTTAATTTGAATCCTTCAAGCTCATAGTTTTCTTATTTTCTTTCAGTGTTATTGGCCATATTTTCTTCTCTTTAAATCACCTTTCTTTCTGCTTTCCTGTCTGCGCATATCCATTTGCACTTTGCTAGGCCTGAGCACTCCCAGAGGTCTTCACTTCTCTGAAGTGACGGACTCCTCCGCTGTAGTTCACTGGTCCATGCCTCGCTCTCCGGTGGATAACTACCGCATCGCCTACGTGCCCTTTGAAGGAGGTAAGAGGTCAATCACAATCATATTTTACTGCTGGTTTCAATTTAATTTGCAGATTAGATCTACATTTTTTTTTTTTATTGTTATTTTTCTTAGCTTAAAACATCTCATCAAAGACACATACAGTAACTATAAATTTACATCTGAATTTAGTTGCACAGTTTAGTTTTTTTTGTGCATTCATGATCCCCAGAGGATGAATCTTAATGGTGATCCATGTTCGGGTTGCCATGAAGTTTCGTATCCACCTCAAGATAACTTGTAATAATTTTGATGATCCCTTAAATTTTTCATGTAGCGCCATCATCAGGTCAAAATTATTATTTGTCCAAGACTTCGGTTTATGACACTGACACTCTCACCTGTACTATCTTTACAGGTTAGCATGCTAATATGTTATACTAAGATGGTGAACATGGTAAACATTACTTGCCAAACGTCAGCATGGTAGCATTATCTTTGTTAGCATTTCACAGAGCTGCTAGCGTAGCTGTACACTTTATCACCACCCACCACAATACAAATGTAAAATACCAAGTAGACCAGGAGTTACAGTACAGCTTAGTTATATATTATTTGTTGATATAACATGTTGACATGTTCTCTGTCCTCCACAGGAAGCCCAATGACAGTGACCGTGGACGGCAGCGTGTTTGAGGCTTTGCTGCCCAATATGATCCCTGGCAAAACGTACCAAGTGACCGTGAGTTCTGTGAAGGGTCTCGAGGAAAGTGACCCCAGCACCGACACCGTGACCACAGGTTGGCCTTCTTCTTCTCTAATGCAACACTTCTGTGTCAAGTCCTCCTGACGGCGGCGTTGTTTCGTAGAAAATCAAATTGAGGTGAAGCCATTTCCCTTGACGCTGTGTTCCTGTTTGTGTCCTTCAGGGTTGGACAGACCTCAGGGTCTGACTGCTGTTAATGTCACTGACACCTCAGCCCTGTTGCTGTGGCAACCGTCTGTGGCCACTGTCGATGGCTACGTCATTACGTACAGCGCTGACTCAGGTGTGTTTCTGTTTGTTTACAGTAATTTTATTTGTCTGCGTTCATCTTTGAAAGTGACATTTCTATTGGTCACGACAGACTATCAAAGTGTGTATAAATGATTTATTGATGAGTGTGCCCTGCTTTACAGTGTCCCCCGTGGTGGAGCATGTTTCTGGGAACACAGTGGAGTTTGAGATGGGCTCCCTGGTTCCAGCAACCCACTACACCGTTGGAGTACATGCTATGAAAGAAGCTCAGAGGAGCGACTCTGCTGTTACTGAACTCACCACTGGTAGGCTCCGAGAGAAGAGTTTATATTGAATCTTGTGTATTTTGTAGCTACAGTTGTGTGACTTTGTTTGCAGATGTGGACCCTCCTCGTGATCTGACGGCTGTTAACATTCAGACCGACAGTGCGACTCTCACGTGGAAACCTCCGCAGGCTGCTGTCACTGGTTACACGCTCACCTTTTCCTCTGCTGATGGTGTAATCAGGGTATGTACATCCTCACATCAGTTCAATCACTAACAACTGGATTTTCTTGTTTATACCAAAAAAAAAATCACTGACTGAGTAAACTCACAGTTATTTGCGGCTTGGGAGTCATTATTTTCAGTTTATACCATAGGCTGTATATAAAGATGGCCGCCGCATGTCCACTTCTTCTTCCCACTCTACAAAAATGAAGCCAAAATATCCCGAATACGGCCGCTGACATCTCGCACTGGTGACGTCATTTAGAGCTCATTTTGATTTTTGTTTGTTTGGCCCATATCCCATCCGCTAACATGAAGGGGGCGGGGCTTATGACCCAAACTGCAGCCAGCCACCAGGGGGCGATAGAGACGAGCGATGTTTTGGCTTCACTTTTGGGGAGCTGTCATGTCGTCCATCTTTATATACAATCTATGTTTTATGCCAACTTGGAATGACAATCAATTATAAACTTTCTTTTTGGTGCGTTCAGGGAAACTCGGACATCCGAAATCTGCTTTTGAAGTGTAACTTTTCAATACAAGAAACACATAACCTGTTATACATGCTACATGTTTTGTTATTGTTTGTCCTCTAGGTTAGATTTTTCTGTCTCCATAACTCATGAATGCACTTTTTGGGCACCGACTGTCAATTTATACCTCATATATTGTTAATAAAGCAGAAATATTTTATGTTCAATGTTTCAAGTCTCGTCTAGTCCTCCAGTGGCTATAAAAACAAATTATATTCTTTGGAGAATGGTTAGCAATTATTTAAAATGTGCACATTTTATAGTTAAATCTGCAGTATGGTCTTGCTCTTTGTGACTGCTTTGTGTTTGTATGTGTGTGTGTGTGTGCATGGATTCAGGAAGTGGTGCTAAGCTCGACGGCGTCCTCTTACAGCATGGCTCAGCTGACTGGCTCCACAGAGTACAATGTCAGACTGCAGGCCATCGCTGGAGCCCAGAGGAGTCGTCTCGTGACCACCGTCTTCACTACCAGTAAGGAAAGAAAACACACGCAAGCAAGTTGTGTGCATCGCCTAATACTAACTCAACTTGCTGGTACTTTTTAGCAGTGAGTCTGGTGATGGGTTACGCAACAGTCCAGATGCACGTTAGGAAGATATTACTTCTTCTAAAGCAAATTCCTTTCAGTTAATCTGATATTCCACCTGTGCTTATTTTTCATTCGGTCTCAGCTGCTCCCAATGGAAAAAAAAAAAACCTTTTTCTTTCCACTGTCTTAACTCACACGATACTCTTTTGTGCAGCCGAGTCCTCTGAGGTCTCTGAGATGATGTCTTTTTAATATGTGCTTCTAGTTGGACAGTTGTACAGACGCCCTAAGGACTGTGCTCAGATCTTACTGAATGGAGAGACGACCTCTGGTCTGTACACCATCTACGTGGGAGGAGAGGAGAGCCAGCCCATCAAGGTTTACTGCGACATGACCACAGATGGTGGAGGGTGGATGGTGAGTAAATCAACCTGCTGGAATCCAATTAAAGGCAGTTTTGAAACCATAATTCACATTGAATAGGATGTGATCAAACTAGCTGTGCAGGGTCTGTTTTTCCAATGAGAGACAGCTCCAAAGCGACCTCGGCCTGAGCTTGTTGCGATTATTGTGAAGCTGTTGTGACACTTATTCCTCTTCAGGTTTTCCTCAGACGCCAGAATGGAAAGCTGGAATTCTACAGGAACTGGAAGAACTACACTGCTGGCTTCGGTAACATGAATGATGAGTTCTGGCTGGGTAAGAACGCTCGCCTTCTAGTCTTACTCACTTCGCTGTCTTAATCAGTCATCTTCCCAACTCACACGTATTAAATTACATTATAGGTCTCTCAAACCTCCATAAAATCACAAATTCTGGTCATTATGAGATGCGAGTGGACTTGAGGGACAACGGGGAATCAGCCTACGCTCAGTACGACAAGCTGACGATTGCAGAGCCAAGAACACGCTATAAAGTCTACATCGGGGCGTATAGTGGAACAGCAGGTACGTATTCGTTTTAGGGATTACACTTGTTTGCTTCTTCTTTTTTTTGCCGATACTTAGATGAGAAAAACGATACCACTCTTGTGTTTGTGCTGTAAATATGAAGCTGCAGCACAGCAGCTGGTTAGCTTAGCTTAGCATAAAGACTGGAAGAAGGGGGAAACGGCTAGCCTGCCTCTGTCCAAAAATGAAGACCACTTATTAACACTTTATATCTAGTTTGTTTAATCTATACAAACTACAAAGTGTTAAGATTCTTTGTTTTTCAGTAGCAGTAACGTTTTGGAGTGTTGTTGTCACCATGAGGTTGCCAGGCAACCAGTGGAGACTCCAGGAAGTAACTGTTCCTGGACAAGAAATAGTCTGGCACATAACTCTTTGTAAAACCAAACCTTGTCGTTTTTTACACTTCAGTTTTTGTGTGGATTGAATAAAAGCGATATAATGTGTTGATTAGGATTAGGCTAGCTGGGTCCCCCTGTTTCCCGTCTTTATGCTAAGCTAAGCTAATTGTCTCCTGGCTGTAGCTTTATACTGGATGATCTTCTCATCCAGCTCTCTGCACCAAAATGTGTATCTCCCAAAATGTTTAACTATTGCTTTAAGAAAAAGCCACTATGACAGGTTTACTTAATGTATTAATAAGCGCACACATGAACACACATGAACCCATGAGCTGTGTTTTTCTGGGCTTTTAACGTCTTTTCCAGGTGACTCCATGACTTACCACCAGGGTCGACCCTTCTCCACCTTTGACAACGATAACGATATCGCTGTCACCAACTGCGCCCTGTCCTACAAAGGCGCCTTTTGGTATAAAAACTGTCACCGTGTCAACCTCATGGGGAAATATGGGGACAACAGTCACAGTAAGGTATGTACACAGCTTACACAGATTTCATTAACTCTCTGATTATTCCTTTCACGTTCTCGTTCTTTTCATCCTGTTGATTGTTTTATTTGCTGCTCCATTCAGATGTCATTTTCTTCCAGTTGTGCTTCTTGTAGTCTCAAGATTATTAGCCATTGGTCCGGGGGCCGCTATCTTCCCCCGGTTCCTTGTGATAGCTTTTTAACTAGCTATTAACAGTATTTTAACCAAATATCTGTCGCATCCTACCACACTTTCTTACCTTTCAACTCATGGGGATCTTACATCCAAGTATCCAACATTATGTAACTGCTTACTTTTCACCTTTCTGTGTAATAATAAAGAAATGAATCAGATTTTTCCAGGAGAGTTCCCTCCATGTCTGTGAATTGGCGGATGCATCGTGTCGGGAAAGATGACGTCTTTCCCATGATTTGCATTCTGTTTTGTTTTGTTTTTTCTGCAGGGGATCAACTGGTTCCACTGGAAGGGCCACGAACACTCGATTGAATTTGCAGAGATGAAGATTAGGCCAGCCAACTTCAGAAACTTTGAGAGCAGGAAAAAACGATCATAGACTCGTGAGCCCCCTCCTCATCTACACCTCATCTCCACCTCCCCCCATGAACTTCTGTTGTCTCCCATCCTCAAAATCATTCTCTAAAATGCACACAAAGACAATCACACTGAATGTATTTCAGTTCTGGCTGTGAGAAATGAACCCTGGCAACATTTACACCAAAGAACCAAATAAATTAGCTGTTTTTTTTGTGTGTGTAGCCATCCCAATTTGGCACAGTTGTGTACGTGTGATTATATTTCTGTCTTCCCATATTTTGGGTCCCAAAAGAAAGTAGCGGTGAGTTTTTCACGAGTGTGAATGAACATACAGTACATGTGTTATTGGGACCAAAACATCTGTAATCATATGACAATTAAATGTAAAATTGTGTAAATGGATCCACTGAATCAGCAACATGTCAAAGGCACATAGTCAGAAAGCGTCACGTCCCCTAAAGTAAAGGGAAGTTCATTCAGTGCTGAATTAGTTCAATTCCTCCATCTTAAACTGAGTTATTGACGAGGATAAATGCTATAAAATGAATATAATGAACTCTATGAAATGTCATACATTTACTGTACAACCAAGAGACCAGTCACATCTGGAGGCCACTGAATTTTTGATAGGAAAAAGAAAATCTGATGCTCTGCAACCTTCAATACAAATAAAAAAATATTAGTTTGATAAAAGTGTGTGTGAGCTCTTTTTATAAGTAGACACTTTGATTATTTCCACCTCCACTCCAGCAGATGGCAGTGTTTACTCTCAGAGCAATACTGGTTGGGACTGTATGACGGATGTATAGGAGGAGTTTTACAGAGCAACTGACAGTAAGTATCAAAAATATTCTTTATTAATACACATACATACATTATACACATTATATAATATGCTTTATATATTAAATTAATCATTCATGGGACTTGAACATCTTAAAGTCTTAAAAAGCATTTAAATCAGTTCCCTCAACAACAACAAAAAAGCATTAGAAGATATTAAAAATACTTTTATTAGTATTCCATCAGAGCGCCATCAGACCTGTAACACTGTTGCTACAGTAGCTATGAAGCTAATGAGAACTGAGTTTTAATTGGTTAATCCATCCATCAATATTTTGCTGCTTCTCTGGGTCCAGGTCACCTTCATTGATTAGCTATATTAGGAATTAAACAGAAATGAAAAGACAGAAATGTGACCTAAATGTCAATAAATTAATGTTAAATTTAATTTGCAGTTGATATCAAACATGCTCCAGGTTAAATATAAATAAAATCCTTTAGGCCTTTCATATTGACTGGCTTCAGTTTTTCTGGCGACTTTTATAAAATCTCCTTTTTATTATTATTTATTACTTTTAAACGTCTTGTTTTATGAACTTATCGGAGTAGCCACTTATCGGCTTGAGCGCAGTATTTCAGTTCCAAAGTTTAAGTTAAAATCAGCGTTATCTTTCTTTTGTAAACTGGAGCCCTTTGGAGCCTTTTTGTGCAAACCTCACAAAATCAATAATCTTTCTACAAATGTCATCAAGTCTACAGTTTAGGTAAAGTGTTGCACTCATCGTGTCTAACAAGGGCGGACTTTAATTAAATATAGCTGATCTACGTGTCCTACTTTGTGTTGCGTTTGTGTTGCAAGCAGTTTAAGGTCATTTCGGTCTTTCAACATCAGGCAGGTGACCCAGTGATCACTCCCCACCTTTGTAGCCTGGATGATTCATCTTGATCTGCAGTCCACCGCCTCGTTGTGTCCTCTCTGCCCCCCTCTGGTACTGTTTGTTTGTTGTGCAGCTCTCTTTAATGGGCACATTATGGCCCCTCGCATCCGATCCTCCTAGAGAGCGATCAGACCCAAGACTGAATGTTTGGTCTAGTCAGGGTCACTGTAATGGTTTCTGAGTATCTGTGCTCAGATCAACCTTCCAAGTGTTCAGAGAAGCCGGACGCCGTCAGCTGTTGAGGTTTTAGTTTGATGGGACATTTATTTTGAATATGACAGAGGAATGACGAGATACTAGATGTCTGCTGGCACTGAGCGGATTTTTCCACATGAAATAACTGTTGACCTGGATTTGTGCCTATGCATAATGCTAAGATCAAGTTCTGAGACGTCTCTAAATAAGGACTTCGAGGACATGAGTCAAGTGTCCTTGTAATATGGCGCCAAACAGTACCAGGTGCTCAAGTAAAAGCTTTCCTATGATCTTACCCCTCAGTGTTTAGGAAGAAGTTCAGTACAATTACTACTTACAAAAGTAAGTACAATTATCTGGCACTTGTGTTTGTCAAAATCAGGACCATATTTCCCATGACCCCGAGTACTTCCTGATGTCAGGAGGACAGATAAGAGCCGATAGCCGGGCCCCTTGTTAAGACATGATATGTATCCTAACTTGGTGAAATAGCCAAACTGCAATACGCATGTTTTTTATAGAACTTGCAAAGTAAAGATGGCTGCTGTTTGTGCCTTTAAATCCAGCAGATTTTAGAGAAAGACCAAAGAAATGTCTTGATTTTAGGTTTCTAGTGGCGTGGCTCTGGAGATGGCTTAGCTTAGCATAAAGAATGGAAGCGGGGGTAAACGGCTAGCCTGGCTCTGTCCAAAGATAACAAAATGCCATAGTAGAGGTAATCCTAATTTAAAAAGCTTGTTTTCTAACTAAAATACATGTTGCACTTTGCTATATTACATTTTAAAATAGGCGCAGTAAACTGCTGTACACTGCGGCCTCTATACTCCCCGTAGGGTAAAGTATTCATTCCAGGTAAGGCTGCAGTTCAACAGGGACCTGCCTCAATACATGTGAACCAAAATTAGCCAACAGTTCTCAGAACTGTCATGGTGTTGCAACACATTGTGATACTCCCGGTATTTGTACAGCGTTATATCATTGTTTGCTCAAAGAGCCGCCTCAAATTTACACAGCCAACTCTCTCCTGTTGATGCAACAACCTAAAGACAAGTCTGCCTTTACACAGTCTGGTTTCTGTTCAGCTAGCTGAAATTAGCACGTTATAAGGTTATGTTTTGAGTGGATTATTATTATTATTATTACTGTATGATTGGGTGCTGTTTTTCCAACATGCATAAAATGATTTAAGATATTATAATCTGAAAGCAACACGAAGACAGATCTTTTACTCCATGAGGTCAAATTGGAGCCGAAATAAAAAATGTGATTTCCGTATGTGCCAGTTGAGCAAAGGTTACCCTGTTGCCTAAGAAAACCTGTTTGCATTAGTCACGCCATGCAGCCTCACTGAAACACGCCGGATCGCCATTAATCATGTTTTTCAAGGAAACTTTTTCCCAGGAGTCTGTGCTATATTTGAATTGGCTCTGCTCTCGGTGCAGAGTCCCTGGCACTGTGTGAACATGTATCTAAATCATCTGCCTCGGCCCTGTCAGGGCGCTACACACTACTTTCCACTCCACCATTAGACATGCTCAATGTTCAAAACAAACTTCGCATGTAGTATAATGTGCTGCATTCAAGCAGCACCGCAGTGGGCAAAACGCATCCAATTAATTAACCATAACACACAGCATTATCTTGATGTTGACGTGTTGCCTTGGTTACTGGCCTAATTAAAGTCACAGTGAAAAATCAATTTGTCCTATAGTTACATACACATATATGAAACATGAAACAAACATATAATATATATATATATATATATATACACACACACACTGTATTTGTATTTGAGTTATTTTTCACTATTCCTACATACCTTGTTACTGACAAACTGAGCTACAAAGTAAAGTGATATTGCTTGTATTATACATTTTTCAGAACATAGTATTTACATTAATCAACCCCTATATATTTTTATTTATTTTTTTATTTTTTTATTATTTTATCTATATATTATTATTTTTTATATATTTATTATTATTTATTTATTTTTTGATACCAAAAAAAGCGTATTTTCACAACTAATTATTGATATCTTATATTTAATGTTTCTAATTTTATGCATGTTGTGCTACAGTAACTGCTCAATGACTTGACACCAAACATAAATTACATTTCCAACGTTGAATACCCAAAAGTGAAAAGCAGCGCACACATGCAAATCTTCAGGACAAAGTTGGCTAATCTCATTTTCACCAATTTATTTTGGACATGTCAACAAAACACGCTGACATTTCGGCCTTCTGGCCTTCATCAGAGCATCATGTTAAACTGAATTTGTCAGCACAGAAATAACAAATCACACCCACACTGTTCTGTGGTCATTGCAACATGGCCGTGTGCTCAGGGGTCCACTGTTTTGTCTTCTTGAGTTAGCATGCTCAATTTCTGACTCTGAGCGTCCCGATTGATCGCTTGGCACAAAGATATAATCAGTTACTTCAGTCACATGTTCATTTTCAAACTCTCTGTCGTCAAAACCCTCCAGGTTCAAAGGAAGTTCTGCTAACAGTATGCTAACAAAAGCAAACTTTCATTCTGCTACCTGGGTTAATTTGAAGTGTCAGTGACACAACATGAAGCCAAACAGGACAATTGTCTACAGCCATGCTAGCTGGGCTGTAGGCTAACATCAGCATGCTAACATGCTCAAAGCAACAGTGCTAACAATGGCAATGCTAGTACCCCATGCTAGGTGGCGCTAATTTTAGAAGATATAATGTTTACCATGTTCACCATCTTAGTTTAGCTTGTTAGCATGCTACATTTGCTACTTAGCTATAAAAACAAAGTGCAGCCGAGGCTGATGGGAATTCCTTTTGTTTTGCAGTCATTTGGACATAAACCAAAGTATTGGACAAAGGTTAATTCATCCTGAGGGGAACAAGAATGTGAGTGCCACATTAAATAGCTATCCATCCAATAATTATTGAGACATTTCACTCAAAAAAACACAAATGTCAACCTCATGGTGGCGCTATAGAAAAAGTCAGGGGATTGCCAAAGTCATTAGGATTCATCCTCTGGGGGTCATGAATGTCGGTGCAAACAATTCTTCCAATAATTGTTGAGACATTTCAGTCTGGACCGAAGTGGTGGACTGACCAACCAACATTTCCATCTCCATAGCCGCGCTGCTAGCATGCTAAAAACAACACTTACTGTGTCTAACTAATAAAAACTGCTGTCGATCAACAGTTAAAATAAAGTTACTGCACCTCATTAATCCAAAGTGGTCAGCCATTATATAAATTAATAATTATTTTCCCAATGAAATAATGAACAGCTTTTTATGTGCATGATACTGTGGAGTCACACACATAACACGAAGGATTGTGGAGTATCGTCTCATTATAATCATCAGTCATTGTGATCATCTCGTGGCATCTGTGGGCTTCAACAATGGAACGCGGCCGTACGACGTGTCGTCAAAATGAAAGTGTGGGAACTGAGAGAGAGCGAGAGGGTCACTGACCTGCCGTGTACATATATACCAACATGTATGGGAGGTTTATAACCTATCAAGATTGTGAGTAATCTCCTCTAATGGATCCCCTATTCCATAGATTAACAACAAGAGCTCATTTAGTTAATCACACCGGATTGGATCAAATGTATAGATTTGATGCTATTGTCCATTCTAGAAAAGCAGAGCAATTACATGAAAGCCTGAAGGCAAAGATGTCTGACGTCTGATTAAAAGCCAAGAGAGCGGCGCTGACAGCTACATTAAACTGAATTATTAGGCCGGAGTTTTTGGATCTCTTTTGTTCCGTATACGCTTGCTATTTTTTTTTTTTTTTTCCCCCTTTCAGCCAAAATGAAGTGATCTTGTAATCCTTACATTTACAGTGCATGCTCACTCCATTGAGAGCATTAGGGGCTGAAATACATTTCATTAGGTCGCTGCAGATGTACGTCAAGTTGGACCTGAGCCTAAGAGGATTGTAGCTGTGTGTTTTAGAGCATACATGTTGAAACTCACATATGACGGGCTCAAGCTGCCTCGCTGCAGACCTACATACTGCAGAGATCACAACCCCAATTTCTTTACCTCATCAAGTTGCCATCTGGACTTGAGGCATTTTGGGTTTAAAGCTCCTTACAGCAAATTCTGACAAATTCCATCAGCCTATACATTCGGGAATGTATAGCACAAGTCATGTATGTCCACAGAATTGCCATAGGAGGGGTAATCCTGATTAAAAAGCTTGTTTTCTTAATAAAAGACTGGCTGTACTTTTGGTATACTGCATTTTGAAATACTCATGTAGGCTCTTTGCGTAGATTCTACATTATGTGTTTTATCAATTACTTCCTTAAAGGAGTAGTTTGACAACTTGGGAAATATGCTTCCCGAGAGAAATTGATGTAAATGGAGATTGGTTGGAGATTGATTATGTCATCATCATTGAAACATGTTGGATCATTTCAACAGTGACGAACAGTTAAGTCAGTTTGTCTTCAGTCAGTTTTTAACAGTTTATGTGTCTGCAGAACAACTTGGTGTCAACGGAGAACAAGCTCGTCGATGCCAACGATCAGATATCCTCAAGAGGTGAGTGTAAAGGTCGTCACACGACACTAACTGGAAATTAGGTTGAATTAATGTTTATAAATTGTATTTTCTGTCCAGCATATCAATTCAGGTTCTTACCAACTCTCATTTTCAGTTCTTGTTCTGGTAAATATCAAAAGAGTCATAACCCTCTATGCTCTACTGCATAAACTCAAGCCGGGTTAGCTTAGCTTACCATAAAGAAAAGAAAATGGAAACAGCTAGTCTGGCCGATGGTAAAGTAATCCAGGCTGCCAGCACCTCGAACGCTCACTAGTTTACACGTTACATCTCGTTTGGTTTATTTCATACAAAAAACAAAATGTGAAAACAAACAATTGTCCAACACGTAGCACTCATACATGTCGTGTTTACACTAGCTTAATAAACGAGAATATGACGTGTTAACTAGTGAGTAGATGGATGTTTTTACCTTTGGACAGAGCCAGGCTAGCTGTTTCCAGTCTTCATGCTAAGCTAATAGACACGTCATTATCTGTATCAGTATTCAGATATAAGAGGGGGGGTGGGTATGATTTATACCAGAAGTCATGTTAAATCACACAAATGTATTTTCTATCCTAATATTCATTGGTAATACAATTGTTGCGCCTTCAAAGCATCAAATCTATTTAATATTGGCTTTCTGAATAATAATGAGCAACCTCAGGTAGAAGAAATATCTATTTTCATCGCATTACCTGAATAACGTACTCCAATTTGGGTATATTCCTATACGCTAAGCTAACCGGCTGCTAGCTGTAGCTTCAAATGTACCATACGGACATGAGAGTGGCGTCTATCTTCTCCTCTGATTGACTGCAAGAGAGCGAATAAGCGTATTTCCCACAATGTTGAACTATTCCTTTAAACTGGACATTTAAGGAGGATGATGAGATTTATTCTGCCTTCGTTGCAGCCTCTGTGGGTTTGTGTGCATTAATATTTCAGCTGTACAACAGGCGTGCATTTGTTTTGTTTATATGTTTAGAAAAAAAAAAAAAATCAACTCTGACAATCCCTTTATCTGTTGTACCTGCTCATATTCTCCCTCGTTCGATGATGGTCTCAGCTCTGCGGCTCTGACTGTGACATAACGTCCCGGCTCAGAACAGGAGCGCTCGGGGCTCGGTGACGGGGATTACGGCTCATTCTTCAGAGCGCTCGGTTTATTTTAAGGTCCGACTGGATAAAACAGGATTAGCATCACAATGAATCCCCGGGCATTCGAACCCAGAGGTCAGCTCCTCCGTGGCCTTTGACATTTGAAATGTTTATAAATCCCCATCTGTGTTGTGATAGCTAAACATAGATTTGATCAGCTGTCATTCCAGCGAGGTGTCCATTTTTGATAAGTGCCGTGCTTTTTTAGAGGGTCTGTCCGGTGGTGACAGGTTTTATCTTCCTGTGCATTTTCACTGCAGCCTCAGTTGCTTTACTGTAGCTCCTGGTCCACTTCAGGTAAATGATTTCTTAAGGTACTTCTTATTTGTGTTGCACTGTGGTGTTAAACTTTGCAACCACTGCTCTGCCTTCTGATAGAGCTGATGAAATAAATGCGTACAATAATAATGACATTAATAGCTTTAGTTGTATAGGACTTTACTGACAATGACCCTTCTTGATATTTGTATAAATATCTGAAGTATAACACAGAATAAAACAGTAAAACAATGACGAGCATACAAAAAGTAAAACCAAAACAGGTTCAAACATACATTCAATTTAAATAAAAGAAAAGGCTTTCCAATAAAAGTGAGTTTTTATGAAATTGTTTGTTTAATTTCAAACAGATACCAATAAAGTGATTTAAAAGATGTTCCAGAGGTAGCTGAGGGGCTGAAAAAGTCACCCTAGAACAAGCAGGTGACCCCCCCTACCTGAGAATCATAAGGGATTAACAATCCAACAGTGTAACTAGGAGCTATGAAAAGCCTCAAAGGCTCCTACTCTGTGGTCTTCTATTGAAATGATTTAATGTTAGTTATTGTCCTCAGCTGATGGAGACATGATTGTGATACCCTGGAAAGCAGAACATCTGGTTTTGATTCATTTAGATACAGATGTTTCTGTAACATCCAGCTGTTACGGTTGGAAAGACAGCTGAGGGGGTCACCAGACTTAAAGGGAAACTCCACTGATTTTACACATCAAAGTCTGTTTACAGGTCTCGAGGAGCACGACTGTGCGTATGTGGAGTGAAGTTGTATAAAGTCTTTTGTGGCTCCAGAGTCGGCAGGAAGCAGTAAATCTTCTTTTTTTTTTTTTTTTATAGATCACCAAGCGGGGGGACATCTAGAGAACATAATGAGGATTTCATAAAGACTAAAGAACAAATGACAAAAGGAATTAAGTTGTAGTGAATCCTACTCAAAGCAACGAATGCCTGTGCAGAGACTGAAGAGGTAGAAAACTGAAGGCTAACAGTCAGCTGTCAAGCACTCGGTCTGTCAGTACCGTCCTCCATGTTCACATCATTTCCTCTCTGAAACTGCACAAACCCACAGCGCTCTGATGCTGGCCTCCGAGGGGCAGTTAGTGGCTTACACGTCTCGTTCAAGGTCACCATTATGAAGGAGAAAATAGAGCTCGCCGCCAGTTTATGTTTGACAGTTGAAGCGAGGTTATGAGACGGTGACAGTTTCCATCATCTCGACTGAACACCTCAGGAGCTCAAAGCCTGAGAGTGGTGGCTCAAATGTGCTCACATGGGTCAGGGGAGAAATTCATCACTCTGTTCTTTTGCTGTGTCTTATTTCTGGTCTTTGTTGAGTTTAAATTGTGAAGCACTTCTAAATAAATAAATCTTTACTTTCTTAATTACAAAGATGACTTATAGTATGACTTATAGTGTATATATATATATATTTGGCCAAGCTAGACTGAATATTGTGACAAAAATGAGAGGAATCTCCATGAAGTTTTAACATTCATGGTCCCTTAGAGGATGAATCCTATTAATTGATCCCCTGACTTTTCCTCTTGTGCCACCATTAGGTTGACATTTTTGGTTTTGAGGGAAACATCTGAACTAGTGGATGGATTGCTATATAATAATTGGTGCAAATATTCAATGTCCCCAGAATTGAGTTCCCCTGACTTTATCTTTAACGCCACCAGCGTATAAAAGTTTTAAAAACTGAGATATCTCAACAACAACAACAACAAGGTTGAACTCAAACACAAAATGTGTTACATACATTCATGGTCCCCAGAGGAGGAATCCCTCTGAGTTTGGTGATACCCTGACTTTTCCTCTTATGCCACCATTAGGTTAACATTTTTGGTTTTGGGGGAAATATCTCAACTAAATGATCTCACTAGTGGATGGATTGCTATATAATTTGGTACAAATATTCAATGTCCCCAGAAGATAAAGACTTTGGTGATCCCTGGACTTTTCTCTTAGCACCACCATGTCGAAGTTTTAAAAACTGAGATATCTCAACTACAACAACTAGGTTGATTGGCGCAGAATGTATAGTAGATATTCATGTTTCCCAGATGATGTATCCTAATGATTTTGGTGACTCTCTGACTTTTCCTCCTGCGCCACTATGAGGTTGACATTTTTGGTTCCTAGTTAAATGTCTAAACAGGATATTTGGATATTTGGTTTTGAATGTCTCAGCTTTTCAGAAGAACTTTTCATCTAGTTTCATCGTCATGTAAATTCTTATATCATCTGCAAAACGAATGATATTCCCATCAGCCTCAGCTATACTTTGTGTTTAGTGTCTATTAGCAAAGGTTAGCATGCTAACACGCTAAACTAAGATGGTGAACATCATTCCTGCTAAACAGCAACATGTTAGCATTGTCTTTGTGAGACATTTTAGCATGCTGATGTTAGCATTTAGCTCAGCCTCACAGAGCTGTTAGCATACCTGTTGTACGTCTTGTTAAAACTTTACCAAACTCTCTCACGATAATTCACAACCAGTAATAAAATGTGGACACTTTATCATAAACTCCTGTGAAATCCAAACATCCACCACATTGTGTAGCTTGTTGTTGTTGAGATGATGTCTTGTGTTGATTCAATTCATGTCACAGCTGAAATTACAGACTCCCGGCACTTTATGATTGGCCAACTTCTGACACCAACACTAAAGGGAGGTTCAGTGACAGTAAGGATTGAAAGTAATTCATTCTTTACAGCCTGGTGCAGCTTTGAAGGGGGAACAAGCTCTAACAAGCGAGAGGGGAAAAACCATAATAAACATACTTTTGTCTTCCACAGAGTTCATATGTTCCTGTAAAGTCAAATCGTACGTCTTTGTTTATGAGGCAGCAGGGATCCTGTTGTTCCTGCTGTTTTGTGTTGCGACCTGACAGACTTGTTATGAAATGAATGAATTAAGCCGTAATGGACTCATAATTTATGGTCTGGCCGGCTCTCATGCAGCAGCACTTTGACTTCCATCCGCATGCTGTTACTAATCAGAGCTGATGTCATTGCAGCTGGGTGAACCCTGCCTCGTTAATTATTGATAGACCCGTATTACGCTTTAGCAATTAGATAATCGCCCCAAGCATTATCTTTGAACATAGTCCGGAGACAGCGTTATAGATTTGCAATCCAGGTCTGGAACCTTTTGGGGGTTTAAAGCCCCTGAAATCTTTAGTGGTGAACGTTAAATATTCACGACTAAATAAGCAACAATCAAAGTATATAAGGTATAACATGAGAGAAAAACTCACCTAATCTGCTTCATCAGGACTGTGTGGGTGCGGTTTGATCAGATTTGATTGACAATCAAACCATCAATTGTTATCAGATTCTGATTCCAATGTTGATAAATCTTGATATGGGCATGGAAGTATGTGATATCTTTTTGCAACTAAGCCTTTTTTTAATTTTAAATTTTCATCATTTAATTTGGGCACTTTTGGGTATATAATGGGGTACAACTTGAGCCCTGTTTTTTTTTTTTTTGCCTATATTTGTTTACATTTTGGCAAAATGGCATCATTAAAAGTATGCCAAATCAGCTATTATCAGTTCCCATTTGCAATGTACCCATGGATGTACAGACAACTACGACTGGATTACTTTTATACTTAAAAAAACTTAAAAACATGCTAATTCTAAGGCAAGTTCGGATGTTATAAGGAGCGTCTTTTTTCTACTTTTTCTAACCGAAGTTTGTGGACATTTATTCGCGATTGACACCTGAGATAATATTATCATCGCAAAACGTAAGTCACGTTGAATCAAAAAATATGTGTATCACGTATGTGTGTTCAGATTTGACTGAGTTATGACTCAGAGAAGAAGTCTGATTTTTGACACAGATTGCAACAATCGGGTGTTAAGGGTTTTAAAACAACTTAATTGCCTCCATTAGCTATAACTATTAACTATTTGAAAACATTAAAATAATATATATATATTAGATGCAGTTTTTCTAAGAACTGTTGCATTGACCTCTACTAAAGGTTTTGATCTGTCTACTCAAGTTCAAGGACCTGCAGTTACCTCTATCAGTTAAAGTGATTACAATCAAGATAGACTATATGCCTTCATATCTTCCAGACACCACATATTGCTCCGGCAAGAGTCGCTTAGTCAGGATAATGGCCTTGATTATTGATTAACAGTCTGAGTATTTACAGTGCGCACACCCCCTGCAGGGCAGCCACAGGGTGCACGATGCACTTGGCGGCATGTGACTGGGTACTAAAGTCATCTTATTTAAGCTGAGGCACCCTGTGAGAGTGCAGACTGAGGTCGTTTACAGCGTGATTAATCAGGCTGTGTCTTTTAGGGGTCAGATGTTCATATAGCTGAACACCTGAAGGCTTGACCACATGTTGCCTCACTGGGCCATACCACAGGAGGCAACTTGAGCGTCTAAGTCTGCCCTCTGTGTATTTTTGGAACAGTTGACTGCAGACAGATGGCTAACTGAGGACAAAACCAACATTCCCAGTTTGTTTTCGCCGTAATTGCCTTCAGTCGAAGCTAAAGTCTTTACTTAAAGGTTACTCGGCCCTATTCTGGGAGGCAGGTTTCCTGAGTTATCTTTGCTGAGAGCGCGTCTCTTTGTACATCACTCCACGTTCCAGACTTTAGGTGGTTCCTGTTACTCATCAAAGTCAATTTCCCAAAAAAATAAGATTTGAGCTGCTCTGTGGATTCACACGATTGTGACGAAACGGTTCATAGACGCACTCGACAGAAAAGAGCATGACTTTTTCTTCTTACTGGAAAATGTGGTTTACTGCTGCAACACTTCTCTTTTTATAAAGTTTCCCCACAGTGAGACGGGAATCGTTCTGTAGGTTGAATTAAGCATGAAATGTACGTCACCAATACTGGATGATTGATGGACTTTGCACCCAAATTACTTCCCTGAGATCTCTTTCTGAGAGGTGCTCGTCAATGCTTCAGATATATCTGTTAAATATTAAAAGAGTGCTGTGCAACGCCAGAGCCTCTGCTCCCTCTATCAGGGCTGTTTAAGATAAGCCGTCTGAACCCGCTGCCTTATCTGTAAACCTCATCCTTTACAGCTCCGTAACCGGTGGAGCTGCATTACAGTCTGTGCATCTGACCTAAAAGAGGAAGAATTTCCTCCTTTTTAAAGGACCAAAGACGAAGCAAAAGTAATGTTAAAAGTACGGGAAGTAAAACGTTTTTATATTCAACATAAAGGGAATTCTTAATATTGTAACTTGACGATTAACAACAAGAAGAGCAGGACTTTCCTGAAGTTCAAGCTTATATAAGTACTGAAACGTTTTATAATATCTGGACCCACTGTCATTAAATATTCCCTGCAGATTATGACCATTAACATGAGCTGCTAAAGTGGCCTGTAATATTAGCACATGACCAAAAAAGGCCACTAATACTGTGTCATGATAATGCTTATGTTGTATGTGCTACATTTTCTTTGAACACTTTTTCAGCCTTACACAACTCGTGTTGCTTCATTCCCCCAGTGGAAAGTAACGTATGCGGTGTCACAGTATTTCTGCTGTAATACTAGTAAACTATTTTATATACTGTAGTAGTTTCATCTGTAAAGATGCATCATATTTTATGAGCTCATCATGTTTTGTATAAGAAAAACTGTGCAGTAACGAGTTCCCACAGCTGTAAAATGAACGTACTGGAGTAAAAAAAACTACTCTGAATTGTAGTGGAGTAGGAATGGAAATACTCAAGTGAAGTACAAGAACCTCATATGTGTACATAAATACTCAAATTGTATGTGTGTGTGTAAACTCTACTAACCGTTATATGATCATTTCCCAGCATGAGAGTAACTACCAGTTAGTTTTTCTGTGTTCTGCCATTATTTAGTTTATATAATGTGTTTTTATATTGCAGGAATGATTGATGTACTACGTTGTGGATTATGACAGACTACATTTCAGTAAGGTGTATTTCATTTTACAGTATTTTTACGACCGCATTAAAGCAAAAAAAGCCAAACTGACTTCCTAAATTCTTGCGTTTAAGCACAAAATGAATTGGCAGAGAGAATAAGAAATATATTTTAATACAATGTTTTTTTCCCCCTTGGAATTCAATGTGTGAAAGCACAGGATGAATAACGATATATAACATGAGAAGGTCGTTCTGACAAGGCTTTGTGTTTATTAAGAATTTCTATTTGTAAGAAGACGAAGAATTGTGATTTATAATTTATGCGTTTGGCTTAATGTCTGTTGAATCGGCGCTTATTGATAAGTGTACACATCAGTACTTTCAAGCGTTGCTTCATGCAGTATTTGCTAATTACTTACACCACCACCGCAATATATTTAGAATTATTATGCATTATATTGACTGTTACAATTGTGTAAATTGTGGTTTATGTTATACAGTATAGTTTTAACTTTCTGTATTTTAGATAATTAAACTTAAAGGATAATTGAAATATGTGATGTTTGGCGTCTTTGTAGTCGATAATCATCATAGTTCCTTGTATGTATGCGCCATAACGTGAGACTCTAGACTCCCATTATCAATATTTACAGTAATATATTCAATAAATGAAGTGCAAGTTTCTGACATCTGTGTACTCATTACCATTTGTGCTGTACAGTCTTGTTTTGATGAGGATGATTTATTTGACTATTAGCATTTTATTCCAAAATGCAGCAATGATTGAAATTCAGTGATAAATGTATAGTCTGATGTATCACTTAATGTGATGCAGATCCTTTATTTAATCATGTACTAATACATCATTAGTTAAAGTCCTCTAATCAATATTTTACTTATTTATGGACAATACTTTTACTTTATTATCAGCAAAATGTACGAAAGTATTGCCGGATTCTTATTACTGCTGTATTAATGTGTAAGCAGCAGTTTGATGTTGTTGCTGGTTGAGACGAAGCTAATATTCTCTAATTTATAGATTATTAATAGTTTACGTAGAGTAAAATTGTACATATAGAACATAAATTATGATGAACTCATAAATCTGTAGCTGCTAAATAAAAATGCACACGTTGACGTCCAGTGCAGGCGACACTAGAGGAGGTTTGTTGAAAGACAGGAGCAGCAGAGGATAAAATCTGGTGACACTGTGTTCTAGTTTTGTTGCATACCTGGAATGACAGTCACGTCCACTGAGTTTGTACCTTTCAAACATCAAAGCTGAGCGCCTCCGGCTATCTTTCTAAAAAAACTGGTTTGTAAGCTGTGGATATCTGTAGAACTCCGGCATGCTGGCGGCGAAAAAGATGAACTTGCACGATGATCCAAATCTAAGAGGCTGGAAGTTCAGATTTGAGTAGTTGGAAACACAGAAATTGACTCAGAGTTGTTTGGGTTTATACCACTTTAACGTGCTGAGCTAAACGCTAACGGCAGCATGCTAACACACTCGCAATGACGGTGTTAACATGCTGATTTGTTTAGCAGGTATCAGTTGTTTTTTTGTGTATATAGTATTTCTTATTACCACGTTCACCATCTTAGTTTAGCGTGTTAGCATGCTAACATTTGCTAATAGACATTTGGTCATAAATTTGTCTTTTATTTAATTAATTAAATCTACGACAATGAAAAGTCAGAGAATCACCAAAGTGAATTCATGCTTAGAGGAACACGAACGTCTGCACCGAATTTCATGCCAATCCATCCTGTAGTTGTCACGACAAAGACTCTACAGCTGCAACGATTAGCCCATTAATTATCGGCAGAAAAATGGATTATTTAGCAACCATTTTGGTAACTGATTGTTTTGTTTTCGTATATTTTCCAGCTTCTCAAATGTGAGGATTTCATGCTTTTCTTTGTCATATATTATAGTAAACTAAATATTAAAGACGTCACATGGGTCTCTGAGCATGTTTTTCTGAGATTTTTGACATTTAATAGACTAACAATTAATCAATTAATCGAAAAAAAGTAATTGGTAGAGTAATAGATAATGAAAATAATCGTTAGTCTTTGGATCATTCATCAACTATCAGAACAGACATTTTTCACTACGTTCTGACACATTGAACAAAAAGATTAAATCGAGATAATAATCAGCAGATTAATCAATAATGAAAATAATCATTAGCTGCCTAAAAGCCACAAATGTCAATCTCGCCGTGGCGCTAGAGGAAAAGTCAGGGGATCACCGAAGTCATTAGGATTCATCCTCTTGGGACCATAAACACCAAAAACTAGATGAATAGTTGAGATAAAAAGACTAAAACAAGACTTGTTTCTTAAAAAGAAGTGTTTTATTTCCTTTTTAACAAAGCCCAATACAGATTTGAAGCAAAACTGGGGAACACTGGTAAATCTCAATTCAATCATCATGTCTGGGAGGGGGGGGGTCAAAAAAAGATGAGCTTCAAATAAAAAAAAAAAAATAAAAAAAAAGACACCTAAAATAATCATACAACCCAGAAGTGGGGCAAAGAAAATAATGGTGCATGTTGTCCAAGAACTATTAAAAAAAGAAAAAAAAGAAATTGACAATAAGAAACAAAAAGTTCATGCCAGCAGCTGTTGGGGAGGTAAATAAATTCTTCTTCTAGTAAAATAAATGTCAGATATGACAGATCTAGTACCTGTTAGCGGCTTTGAAAGAACCAATAACACCTATAGAATAAATGTCAGTCTATCAATGTGCTAAAAATTTAATCTTTAATCATCTAAAACACATTTTAGTAGCTCGTTCAAGATGTACTACAGTCCTGCCATGAGGGGGAATAATAATAATAATAATAATAATACGCAAGAAACTAAAAACTAAATGTTTCGATGCTCCGTTTTCATATTTCCGACCCGTTTCTCTCAAAACGGACGATATCAAATGTTTGACAGGAAGTAAGTCTGTTGATGCCCGTCAACCTTCTTTTAGTGCCAAAAGTGGAGAATTAAGAGTCAAATTTGACGGAAGCAATAATGAAAATTACATTGGGTTAAAGTTTGTTGTTTTTTTGACAACTAATTTGCTACACGAGGATATATTCAACAGTTTAACTTGACAGCTGTGCTGGCCATGAGTACATTTTGGGGTGGGAATAAAGGGATTTAATGGCAGGTAGATGTAAAATACATATTATTAATGGCAGACATTTTGCCTAATTTGTCATTTTTCACTTGACACTCTGAAAAGCTTCATTTAAAACATTTTCCGATAATTATCCCCAGTTTACACGTGTACCAATCACTTGAATCATGGACTCGTAAGAAGATAAAGATGAAGGGAGGAGGAAGAAAACGTAGTTGAGCTGTAGATAAATGTTTCTGTCAAAGGATCCAACTGGCACATGTCGTCCTTTATGAAATATGAAATTACAGACAGATCTGAAATGAGCTGATCCACCTACATAAAACACAGTGATTTTCTGATACAGAAAAATACTAAAGTGGACAACGTATATTGATCTTTAATGACAATATCCATCAGTTGGAAACACCAGTCTGCTTTTGATATATTTCTCATGTGGGAACATATATATTTTATAACAAAATAAATCTATACTGTCGTTTTTCGCGGTGACGGTCGATGAGGGTCGTACAATCCCGTCATCCCATTTCTCTGAGTGCTCGAACTTTTCTTTGTCCGTCTCAACAAAGAACCGCATGTCTGCTTAGCTCTGTAGGAAATAGTACTTGTGACCGAAGCAGCTCAAATACTCAAAGAGGCTCTGCCTGAGAAGAACATTAGTTTGAAGCAAAAAGAAAAAAAAAAAAAGAATAATAAAATTCTTTTCCATCTTTATACCAGTTGTTAAAGTAATTTATAATAAAGTGTATGTTTGCTATTATTATCTTTAAAAATCATAAGCAGGTTTTTTTTTTGTACTGTATCTTGGCATTTTGACAAAAAATATCCTCTTGGGATATTTACACAGGAAAAGATACTTTTCAAGCAATAAAACAAGCTTATAATGTGGGTCGCAACAGAATAAAAAACACAATTCTGAAGAAAAGTAAAAGGAGAAAGAATTGCATAGCAGATCAGAATAGAACTAAACAGGAACTGATCCTTTTTGGTATGGTGCACTTCGATTCATGACTTTTGCACATTTTCACATATGTACATGAAATATAAGTCCATTCATAGTCTCACCGGCCCACAGTAAAGATCAAGTTTACTTCTGCGCTATGATGCTCGACAGTAAGAAGGCAGGAAGCAGACGTCGCGTCGCGTCCCCCCCCCCGCTCTTCTGATAAAAGTCCATAGGAGTCTTTTCAAAAAAAAAAAAATTAAACTTTGTTTAAAAAGTGCCGTTTTGCTACATTAATTAGCGGACCCCGCGGTCTGCTACCGAACAGTTAACACAAGCAAATGTGTTACACAGCCCCCCCCCTCCACACACACACACACACACACACACACACACACACACACACACACACACACACACACACACAACGTCACACAGTTTCCTGATTCTATGAGTTTTGGTCACATGGACAATCACACACTCACTCACAGACACATACACAGAAACACTTGTGCAGAAACACACACACACACACACACACACACACACACACATATAAACGTAGATGACGTGAAAGGAAAGAAGAAAAAAATAAAAAACCAAAAGAAAAAGTGGAAAAACAAAGTTGTGGCCGGCGTGTACAGTTCCGTTTGAAGAGTTTATCTGCTGCGATTAGACATTCCCGGCTGGTAAAGCTTTGAAAAAGAACAAGCACCATTAGGAAAAGGCCTCAAATGTCCTCTGCTGGGGGAGAGTTCAGCAGTTTCCGCTTGATTCTGTGCTCCCACAAAACAAAGCAAAAAGAGAAAGAAATCTACATTCAGACTCGCCTCAGGCTCGAGGTCAGGCAAAGTCTCTGAAATGTTTCAGGCTTTACTGCGTCTTTTCCTCCGATTTCAAGTCTGAGTTCATCAAACGGAGCCTCTGTTTTGTTTTTTTTTAAATCATGGAGTCCGAGGACGTGTATCTCCAACTCCCATGAGGCCTTTTCTTGTGTCCGTGTGGATACATCCGGGTCCTCACCGCCTCTGCTGGGCATAGACCGGGTACGCTAGAGTCACATTCAGAGAGTCATTGTGCTGGACCAAAGACGTGTGCTGGTAGTGAAGTACGAGTTCTTTTAACGAGCTGTACAGGTTGTACGGCTCGGCGAAGCCATAACCTGAGGGGGTCTTGTTGATGACGCAGTGCTTCACCTCGCCGTCCACACTGCAAAGAGAGGACAACGGTCACAGTCTGCAGGCAATAAAGTGTTCTCTCTGACCACCTGTTTCTTTAGAGACAAAGCTGCCGGCTGTAATCTTTCCTCCTGCTCACACTAAACGTTAAAAAAAATCTGTCTGCGAGTCCTTGTTTTGTGCACAAATGTGTTTACCTGAAGCTAATATGAGACTTCAGGAGTCGAGAGTTAGGACGAACAAACAGTTTTCCCGTTGGACGGTAACAAGAGAAGGGTATTTGGTACTAAAAGGATTGTCAAGATTGTGATTTGTCTAACTCGGACTTGTTTTTCCTCTCGCTAGGATGGGATCTCTTAACGTCCAGTATGAACAGGAGGTGTAATTACAGCAAGCGAAACCGGAGTGATTTGACAGGCTGATACATACACAACACTGCAGGCGTAGCATCCTGCTTTGCTGCTGTCTCGAACCAGGAATGTTCCGTCCCTCTTGCCCTGGAGGAGAGCCTCCGCCTGTAGTCGGTTGATGTTGCCCAGCTTCCAGGACCGCTCGTCGTGATGAGGAAGGTCTTCGTCATCGTCCACCATAGAATATTGACTAGAAAGGCAGAAGAGGCGTAAGCCGTGAGGCGGGAAAAAAAAAGAAGGCATTTCGTGTCTGTTAATGTGTCGAAATTCAAATGAACACTCACTCTTCTGTGTTCTCGTTCTTGATACCGAGCCACTCGTTGAGTTTCTTCTGTCTGACTCCCTTCTGGGTCAACCACCTGACGAGAGAGAGAGACAACACGTGAGAAACCAGGGCAGACCCATTTTGATTTTCTCCAGAGGGAAAGCTTTTAAGTTCCCGATGCAGCCGCGGGGGGCGCAGTACTTACATGAGATACTGGTCTCTGGTCTTGCGGAGCTGGATGAGGTCTGGCTTGATGCTGTTCATCCTCTTGTCGATCTCTCTGTAGTCCGCCGCCTGCTTCTTCAGATCTTCCTCCAGTCGGCGTTTGCTGTCTACGATTTCGCTGATCCGGGACTTCAGCTTCTCGTAGTTGCCCATGATCCTGAAGGCCACAACGAAGGACGTGATTTAACTTTTACATTCTGCTCCTTTTGCTTCGTTCACACGGTGAAGTGTGGCATATTCTTACCTCTGGATCTCCTTGTCGTTGCCTTCTCTCCTGAACTTCTCGATATACTCCTTGCTGTACCGCTCTTGTGTTTGGCATTGCTCCTCAAATATCTTTATAGTTTCATTAAAAGCTTCTATGGCCGTCCGTTTCATTTGGATTTCCTGGAAGCAGAGGCACAGTATTAGCGCACGTCGTACAAATATCGCAGTAAAACTCTCGATGGCGGCTCTGGGCTCTGGGCAGTACTCACTTGTGATGTTCTGGTGTATTCCTCATACAGACGGTCGTACTCTTTGTTCTTCTCCTGGTACTGCTGGTGGTATTCGCAGAGCTTCCTCCCCACGGCTTCGATGTTGTCTTCTTTCACCACCTGATCCTGAGAAAAGATTCGTAACAAAGACAAAAAAAAGAAAGTTGCGGTTAAATTGCTCGAACGTAAGCAAACGTGCGAGTGCGCTGGTTTGGACTGAGCCGACGTCTCACCTGCTGGTGTTTGGAGACCGGATACAGCAGCTTGACGTCTAGCTTGGGGTTGTACTGCGCCAGGGACTCGTTGCGATAGTGGTTGATGAGCTCGACAACAGAGCCGAATGTCAGCGGGTCCGAGAAGCCGTACTTCCCGTCCCGGTGGAATATCTTAATGAGCTTGTTGTTTCCTCCTTTCCTGTAGACAAAACAGAACAAAACGCGGTTAAACTAACAGCGTGAAACGAAGAAAAGACGAGAGTCGATGAGAGGAAAAGATTTCAACGTGAAAGGAGAGAGGGGCTTACCTCAGAGTCAGAGTGTAGTCTCCGTGCATCTTCGTGGAGGCGTCTCGCACCAAAAACGTACCGTCCGCAGTGTCCCTCAGTTTCTCGTTGACCTCCTCCCTCGAGATGTCTCCCCAGTACCATTCGGCGTCTTGCAGAGCCATGTTGTTGTTCATACCGTTGTTAGTCACAGATGTGGGCTTGGGTGGCTTTGGAGGTAGAGCTGCGAGAAGAGGAGTGAATGCAGAACGTAAAACAGAAGATCTGCGATGCGACTGCTCACGTTTATATTCTCAGTTTGAATCAAATGCTCGATTTTCAGGCTCATTAATGGGACTCTTGCTTCTTCAAATTTGAGATCTGCTATGTTGTTTGAATATATTTAATCATCTCAAGAGAATCAAGCATTTTGCAGGTGCTGGGCATCACACACACACACACACACACACACACACTCTGTGACGCTCTCGTCATGTTTTTTTTTTCCTCTATTGATTACACAGGGCTGAAAAAAGAAAAATGCTGCTCATCTCCGGCAGGGAGGGGGTAACGACGAGGCAGTGGGAGGGGAAATGAAGCATGAGTCAGGGAGAATGAATTTCATTCAAGAAAAAGGAGATATCTATAAATATTCCTGGCTGCAGATACAGCGGTGTGGGCTCATATTTTTTATGAAAACCATGTTGATTTCTTCAGGAAAGCATTTTTATAGCACATTTTATAACAAAATAGGACACAGACTGTGAATGCAAATACCCAGGTCATAGACCATAGATTCCCCTTCAGGGTTTTGCCCCCAGCAAACATCCAGCCTTCATGCTAAATAACCAGATTCTGTCAGATAATTATCATCGACTCCGTATTTACAGTCAGAGCATTAAATCTCATTTTCCTTTTGCAGCTTTAAGGAGACACAGATCGCGTCTGCTGTGATTTTCACGTGATAATTAACACATTTTAACGGCTGCTGTGGTTCTGTAGCGGAGCTAAAAAGGTAGCAGGCTATTTTTAACCCACAAATCTGCACTGCCTTTGTTCACTGCCTCTGCATTAACACCCTTTCTGTGCTACAATGGACCTTGCAGGCTCACAGAGAAACCGCCGCCACTGTTCACGGGTTGCCAGACATCTACAATTGTGACATGGCAGAAAACGCAGATGCTTCCAATCCGTGCAAAATGCAGCCTACCGACTCAACCACAGCACAGGGTTTCCGCTGAACTTCTCAGCACATCTGCCAGCCAATCTGATCACATTTCATCTCTGGATTACTAGAAAGTTCTAATTCTTAAAACCGCTCATGTGGACAATCCAGTCTTAACAGCAGCTTGGAAACAGCTCCGTGGACTAAATTCTGAAGAAAGACATCTTGACTGCAAAAAAATCTCTCCAAAAGAGGCTCAATAAACTGTTCTTATAAACATCCATTTGAAAGAGCCATTAAGGGCAGCCTGCTCAGTAACGTGTTACATCACTTACCACAGCCAATCACACGGGGGGGTCTGTCACCAACCACTCCTGCATCTTTCATTTCCTGAGAGCGATGAGGTCATTCTGAAAGCCCGTTACCTTTTACCTCCCTGCTTCAATTCTCTACAACACTGCAGCTAAACGGCATGCATCCATCTTAAAAGCAAATGTGCAGCATCTCTCCGCTAGCAGAGGGGGGGAGAAGGACCTGCAGCCTGTTCCATGCTTTCCCTCTGTCATCCCCTCTCTCTCTCTCTCTCTCTCTCTCGGTCTGTCTGTGTGGAGCTTGGCCGCTCGCTCTCCTGCAGGTTGCTCAGCCCCTCCTCTCTGCGTGTGTCGTGCGGAGGTTTAGTCCGTCCCACTGCTGGCACTCAGACAAAGCCAGCTCTGCTGCAGCAGCACGTACGCAGCTAAATTATAATGCCTGGCCCGGTCAGCGGCACCCAGAGCTCCAAAATACGCCTGTAATCCCACAGCGTGACACCCGGCATGACAGAGATAGCTCCCTTGATTTCCTGAGTGAAATTAAAATAGACCTAGTTCTCGGTAAGATATAAGGATTCAAGGGGAAAAGCCTTCTAGGTTCAACTGAGGAATAGTTGTTGGAACTCTTGAGAAGTAACTAAACTACAAATCAGTGTATTGTGAAAAATGTTTTAATGTCTGAGCCTGTGACCTAAATGCACAAACCTGCGAAATTAATCTCTCTTTAAGAATTGTCCTGAAAATGTTAAATCTTTAGGGTTTAAAATACTTTGATTTAACATAAACGTGCCTTCATCCACTGCCTGTTGGGAATGTTTAAAGGTCCTGATTGAAAATCTTCACTGAAATCTTAAGATTCATCCACTTGCCTCAGAGCGACGCTAAAAGTTTTATATCTGCATTCTGTACGAGTACTTCATAACTATACAGCACGAGCATCAGCCTCAGGCAAAACAGTTTGCTGACAGCTACGACGGGAGGCTTTAAGAAAACAAAAAACCTATTATTCTTGTTCTGTTCTTTCGCAAGCGGCGTATTTGTGTCTTCTTCTACCCTTTTTCTGCGGCCCTTTTTCGTTGCAGCCTGAAGGAAAAACGCACTGTTCCACATTTGTGTGCCGAAAGTGGAGCAGTGTTTTAAAAAACAAAGATGCAGGACATCAAACTTACGTTGCAAGTTGTGCATGTTTTGGAGAGACGACAGTCTATTCTTTGTAGCTTCTCTTTTATTCCCAAAAGGTGAATTAAATCCAACACTTTCAAGTCCTCCAGTAAAGCTCCATTTCATAGTTTAAGGCCACTGAGAAGCTGGATGTGGCTTTTTCTAACTCTTCACCCAAAAAAAAAAGGAAAAAGGCTGGGGCTTTATGTGCTTCTTAATGAAATCCAGGTAATCCGCTCGGCGTGAGGCAGGTGCAACATGCGAGTGTCTGGCTGACTGACTGCTCGGTTCCTGCTGTGAGCGAGGTAAAGGTCTCTCTCTCTCTCTCTCTCTCCCTCCCTCTCTCGCTCTCTCTCTCTGGGTTTGAGGCCTGCTCGCGTGGAGGCAGATAGTTAATGATTAGCGGTAGCTGCTCTGGTGTCAGTGCTGCCTGTTCTGAAAGCAGCCACTTGTGCCAGCTGTGTGTGAGTGCGTGTCTCTCCCTCCGTCTCTTTGGTCACTCCCTCTCTGTTTGTAAAGGAGGAGGCGGGAGGTGGTGGTGGTGGTGGTGGGGGGGGGGGGGGGGGGGAGTTCAGTCTTATGATTAACTTGCAAAGTTTCAAATATTTGCTGAGCTGGGCACTTTGAGGCAGGAGTGGGGGGGGGTGCAGAGATCCAGGCGGAGGGAGGGGAGGGGAGGGAGGGAGGGAGGGAGGAGAGTGGCCCTAGAAACTGGAAGCAGCCCTCAGTTAACAAGAAGTGCTCTGTGGAGCAGGCCGACTTTCCAGCCAACCAAATCTAAGTGGGCCTTTTGTCGCTTACTTAAAATAGGCACGCAGTAACTGGGAGGAGGCACGCAGACACTTGTGCACACACACACACACACACACACACACACACACACACGGGTCATTCACAGAAACACATGTACAGACTGTACATGTGTGTTTACAAAGTAGGCTATTCTTCCTCTCTCTTCTCGTGACCCTGTTGCTATCTGCGCGAGACAGGTGACCGAGACCAGTTTGCCACACTTGAACTCTGTCATGCGTTTCAGGGTTTGCGTCTTGCCCGCCTGCCTGGATGCCCTTCAGTCCATCCATCCATCCATCCATCTGACTGCCAAAGTGCTCCCGCAGGTGCAAATTACTGACAGCTGAGAGTGGCCCATGCACAGGAACATTATAAATAGACCTAACAGGTAATAAAATGTTTAAACAGCCACAGTCAGTCCCGGGCCTCTGGGCAGGCCAACGACAGTGCTTTTAACTAGCAGTGTAAAAACAAAACTGTGCCACGCAATTCACTGCACCAGATTAGCTTTAGACCACCACTGTACCCGCCCATGCACACAGACTCTGTGCAGTTCTGTCTATATATTTTCCATCTAATAACATCACCTGTGAAAAAAAACAAGGTCCTGAGAAAGAAACAAGGATGTCAAATGAGATTTTATCAACTTTCTGTCTTCATACCTACGCGGTCGTATCTTATATGGAAATTCACCAGTAATCACGCTCAGTCCTTTCTCAGCTTAATTCAAAAGCCATCAACACCATCACAACTGTTATAAGTTGTACCCACAAGTTCCTATGACAACTGTGCACAGAATTGTACCGTTAGATTAACTGTAAATACAGAGCGTCATATTTATCTCTGACAAGCTCAAAAGCAGAAACTGACATCCTCTGCAGCTCTAATTCAAACAGCACCTGCATCACGAAATGTGCGAAAACACTCGTGTCCACTGACCAGTACATGATACAGTCGCATTAACTTGCTTTAGCCGTATAACACACGTAAGTATTTTACCTCCACTGTGTACCCTGTGGCCCTCTACAACTGCAGCAGTTGCAAGTCTCAACACCTTTTCTTCAAGCTATTAATACTTCAGGTCTCAGGGTGTTCAGTTCATGTTCTGCAGCCTTTTAGACCCTGCAGAACATACATCCATGTTCTGCATTCAGATACACACATTCCTTACAAAAACAGCAGCCATGCAATACTAAATAGCCTTGCATTTTTTTTTTATTTCAATAAAAAAAACCCTGTACAGACCAACAACATTTAAAAATGGAAGTGGAAGTCAAAAATGAAGTAGTTACCTGGAGCTGCCTGACTTTCACTCCCTTCACTGGACACCAGCACCTCAATGATCTTGATGTGAGCATCCAAGCTGGGTTCACAACTGCGGAGGGGAGAAAGAAAGAAGTTAAATAAAAGTCTGTGTTTTTACAGCCCAGGTGACAGTCTCTGCTGCTCTGGCTGCTGGATTCAATCTGATGGTAATTCAGGCTTAGCTACTTCAATTGTGCAGCACAGCTGGTAAGTAGAAAAGCTCCAACCTATATCCGTGTACAGCTGAAACCCATGAGTGCCTGACAGACTGCGCCCTGACATGTGTGTGAGTGCTTGTCTGAATGTGAGTGTCTGCAAGTGTGCATGTTTGAGAGGCTCAGGGATGCATGACTGAGCCTGCACACTTGTCTGTCTGCGGCCTGAGTGTCTATCTTTGACAGCAGCGAGGCAAGATGACACCGGCTGCTCTTACACCCACCTGGTGGCCTGTTGTCTGAAAAACACAGGGCTGAAGATCTCGCCCAGGGCTCTGGCACTGAGCAGGTTCTTGGAACTGTTTTGGCACACTCTAGCGAAATGCCTTAGCAGACAGTGGAGAGTCAGCCAGTATTGGGGAGGCAGGCTCGGGGTGCTAGCAATGCGACGCAGCAGCTGGGTACATTCCTCAGGATTCACCACCTCTGTTGAAAACAGATGAGAACGGCCAGAGAGGTCAGTGAGACAGATGTGAAAAACTGATCCTGCGTTAAAGCCTCCGTCGGTCACAGAGGAGCACGAAATGAAAGATGTTTCTTTAAAACAATGAAGAGACGGAAAAAAAGCGTCATGTGCAGTTAGGTTTGGAAACCGCAGAGAGATTGTGTGGTTGACAATGAGCGTAAGGTACAATGGCAGGTGATTGGCTGCTCAGAGATGCTAGAGATAAACCTCCAGGCTTGTTTTAGTTCCTATTAACCGCAGATATCCTGTTTCTAGCCATGTGACAGAAAGAGAATGCAGAGCTACAGAAGAGTGTGTGGTGGTGAGAATTTTGCCTATGCTTGCAACAGCGAAAGCAAGACAGACACAAAGTTATGAGAAAGTGACAAAATGCACCAATTATATACTTCAAGTCTACTTTTTAAAATTCTCAATCTTTCATGATGTCTTTTACTTTTATAAAAGTCTCAAGGGCCAAAGGGTACTGACGAGGTCTTGTGGTTTTGCATTGAAAGTACTGAATGTTCAATCTGGTATGGGTACGTTACGTCAGCACTTCTGTTTTAGGAGAACTGTTACAGTTAACAGATGATAACCGAATCTGTGCAGCGGTCGTCTGACCTCACCTTTGGCGGTGTGGACCATCTGAGCATATATTGCAGTGGGGATGATGGGCTGGGGAAGATCCTGCAGGTACCTGCGCAGACCATCGCACAGGACTGGAAGTTCCAACTGATCCAGGTCTGGTGAGGGAGGATCTGAAGTGCAAGAACAACACAGAGACATGCGCTCAAATACTCATCTTTAAGGCTCATGTACAATCTGCAAAACTATATCATGCATGTGTCGATGGATGCACTGGAGCCTTCACAAACCCTTTCTGCTCTTTTGAACATACTGTACGTGCACATATGCAAATCATCACCACTTACGTCAGTCTCTATTTGAGACTTCCTCTTGTCTGTGTTCGTCTCCCTCGCTCAACTATTGGAAACGTACAAGCTTTATAAAAGGCTCATAAAGGGTTGATAAAAAAAAAAAACGCTACTCACCACAATCAAAATACTGTCTGACCTCAAGTCCACCGCCAGCAGTAAATGTTCGATATAAAGTGGGGTTATCCAGACCTGCGAATAATCAGTGAGACACAGATTATTACATTTATTGACTGACAAAACTAATGTGGGTCTGTGTAACAGGCCACATAGACCGTGTCTATGTCAGCGTTCAGACAAATTCAAACAAAAAAAAAAAATCAAGCACAGTCAAGGTGAGTTTCCTTGGTCAAGCTCACCTTTCCTCTCAATAGCTTCCAGCAGTCTGGCCAGCATGGGTGGAGTCGTCTCTGGGAGGGAAAACTGCTCCGTCAAGTCCAGCAGACAGAAGCCTGGAGGAGATAACAACAGATTGTCAACCAAGGACTTTTATAAAAAATAAATAAATAAATAAAAAGTGAAAGAGTAAAATGTGCTATTTCCTAAAGCTTAAGGTGAACCCTCCAAAACCTAAAGATACTGGTTTATTATCACATAAGACAAAGAAAAGCAGCAAGTCCGAACAGTTGAGAAGCCAGAACTGTGAGCTGACTTTTCAAAGTATATTTTAAAAGCATTCCTTTGATGGCTGACTGCAAATAATGATGAAAGAATAACCAATAGAAATGCGAGCAATGCAAGAGGAAATGCTGCTCCTGTCTGAAAGTTTTTTTTCCTCACACATGCAGAGAGTATAAATATCTTCTATCCATCATCTTTCTGATGCGAGTGGTGACAATGAATGAGTTTATGTCATATCAGCAAATTCAACAGAAAGTATATGTGGTAAAAAAAAAAAAATAGGACGCAAATGTGTCTCATACAGAAATGAAATGGCCTGCATGTCATCAGACGTTGTGATGAAAGTTCAAGTGACAGTAACTGATGAGGGCTGCAATTCATCTGAACCATCAAAGGCTGATCACACGCATAACTTACAAACTACTCAGAACTTCAAAAAAGGAAGCAGGAACGAGACCAAAAGGACCGCCTTCAAAAGTAAAAGTATTTACAACAGTCTGATTCAAGAACAGGAGGTGCTAAGCACTGAAGTTAGGGTTATGGTGGACTGAGGAACTAAGCAAATACCCTGTGATATGAGGTAAGCCAGGTCTGAGTTTCTTTCCCTTATATTTCCTTCAGAACTCTGCATCCAGGTGTGGACATGAAAGGATGAAGGGGTTGGCAAGGATTTTATTTGGATTTGCAAAGGCGTATTTTGAAAGGGCACTTTTCTGAAAGGCTCAACTGTTCAACACCCAGTCTGCAGAGTCCAAACGCTGAGAAAAGTATGAATGGAAGCCTTTCTAGTGACCATATTTTTCTTTCTTTCTGCCTTAAGAAATAAATTTCTTTGGAATCAGGCATTAAAGCGGGCATCCACTTGGTCCCCATTTGATGCATGCACGCTAGTCATTACCAAGGAACTACCCCTCTTCCACCAAAGAGTGTTCAATCAGGCAAATAATGAACCACTTCATCCAAATCCACATCCTCTTTGGCCAGCGGAGCTCACAGGCTGCCATGTTGCGTGTGAAGGAACTGGCTCACCAGAGTCCTTCTAACCACAGAACACACAAAACTCCATGTAGGACAACTGGTCATCTGGAAGACATTATTGGAACGGCAAAGCGGGAGAGGGATGGGGGGGGGGGTTTTCTCAGAAGCAGTGAACTCTGAGATGGAACACCAGAGTTTCCCTAAATAGAGATCGAGACACGCAGTGCTGCCATCGCACACCTTGGAAGTGTAACCTTTCTCCCAGACAAGATATCTAACACGGCTGCCATTCTACAGCCAAGCTTTTTCTGAGAAACACAATTCACAACCTGGGGTTAAATTTAAACCCCTTAACCCACCCAATGATCATATCTATGAAGATTACCCATCCGCGATAGGCTGGTTTTATTAAAGATAATATTTACGACAAACTTAAAGTCTTCATACGATGTTTTAAACACATCTATAAGAACTAAGGCGCTAACTATATTCAACAATGCATAAGTTTAAGAGCATCCGCCGGTGGCTTGGTGATAACACCTATAACAAGAGGGGTCCTCAAAGTGATCGAAAGGCTTGTGTTTATTTACTCTATCTGTGGCTGACCTATGAGTGACACAGGGCTCTGGAGATAGAGTTGCTTCTTGGTACTGTCACCGATGTGATAGTTTCGGCACCAATGGAATTGTATCAAGTAGCGGACGAAATATGGCAGAAATGTTTCGAGCCATCGGTGATGATTTCTGAGATGCCTTGGCACGGGATCAAACGGGTTAACGTGCCCTTACTGTCCACAGCTTGTAACCATGGAAACACATGCAAATGGGCACATATAAATTATAAGGCATAGCAAACACGTATGGCCGATTTTTCACCACATCTGACTGTTTGCAAATGGCACTTAAGATGATTAAGTATTTTCTGCAAACCTCATTCGAGTATCTAAATGCTGCTGGAAAGTTTGGTTCACTCTGAAGGGCTGTGAACATCCAGAAGCACCTGCATTAGTAGCAAAATCATAATACCAGTCAGTATAAACAATCCCAGAAACACACTAAATAATCCTCTTTGTGTTACAGCCGTGTTACTGCAGTAATAACACAATGCATTACCATTGTCTCGCTCTGTTTACAACAGCTGAGGGGCTGCACACATCATGAGACTCAATGGAAGCTGGTTTCTGTGGCAACTTGGGGAAGGAGAGTAAGGAGACGGGGGGCCCCCCTTGGACGTGTCTTTGCAAGCCTGCATGTTTGGCAGACCTTCTCATGATATCCCAAAAGGCCTCCGACAGTCAGTAGTCAGTTAGTGAACCGCAGGTTGAGGAAGTCGATGCAGCTGCCACTGGTGCTGCTGTGGTGTGTTGTAGGGAGGGGGGGGGGGGGCAATCTTCCCGACTGAAACGGTATGTCTGAACAGAAACAAACTGCAGACTGTGGGCAGGACAGGGCTGGGGCACCACGGACGCACTAAAGATAGCACACACTTTGGATAAATTTAGAGGGCCGACTCAAGTAACCAGCATTTTCAGGTTATACCATTTCTTCTTGTCTGGAAAAAGGTCGAGCCGAGGCACGCCAGTAAAAATGAATAACCCTCGGAAAGTACCACACCACATGTGACAGCACATTATAGATGCACATCACACATTATAATAGAAAAGGAATAAAAAGGGTGCAGTCAAGCTTAAACTAAAGCATTATTCTGACCTTCAACAATCCAAAACATACAGTAAAAAGCAGAGATTTTTATATTTACAAGTGAAGCTCTAACGTGCTTTAACATGCTTGCATCATAAGTGAATGAATGATACAGCTTTGAGCTGAAGTAAGTAAAAAAAAAAAAAAAAAAAAAAGGGCAGGCAATGTCTCCTCCTGCAGGGTGGAAGATGCAGTGCAGAAGCTAAGCAACAGCCAATGAGGAGACTGTTGCTACAGCCTGACAGTTAACCCTATGAAGAGCAGACCACCTATGAATCACAAAAGCTGCACAGATAACCACAGATACCTGATGTGCAAATAACTGTGAACCAGTATCATATCAGGCCACATTTGGAAAGTAATTACTACTTAAAGACCATTTTGCTGTTGCTTTATTAAAATGTGCGTTGCATTTGCAGAGCACCACTCTCACAAATGATAACGCCTCTTTGATTTAAATGTTGTCACCTCGTCAAGTCTGACATCCCTCTTAATCTTTTAGGGTTCAGATCTACGCAAACAGCCCTGCGAGGGGAACCAGTGAAATGCCAAAACATTTCTGCAAATGCTCATTGCAATGAGACAGGCCTATATTTCACATGTGCCCTGATAAAATGGTGAATATTGTATCAGCACATATAAACATATCAGTGAATCTGATGTGAGAGGTAATAAGGAATAAATTCAGACACACAATTGGTGTATATGTGTAAGTTCTTACACCACTACACCAATTGTAGTGGTCCATGCACACTGAAAGGTACAAGAAGACTCTTAATTTAAGTAATCGCTTCTATTTTTAATAGAACTAACCGGCATTTTGACCCAAACTAGACAAATAAGTTCCCCTTTTAAAAAAAAAAACAAAATAAAAAAGGAGCCTATGATCCATCTTGTTCAATGCATTATGTAACGCCACACCTCCACAGCACGAGGCTCACACACAGCACCTAGCTACACCAGCTAGTCCACCTCGTCTCCCCTCCCTGTCGTATACGTCACATATTTGAAATGCCTCTTCTGTTCCCCTTGACTTTATGTTTCTCTCTAATCTCACCTCTGTTCAAGTCTTCTTCAAGTCTATCAGTCTGTCTCTCTCTCTCTCTCTCTCTCTCTCTCTCTTTCTTAATCCTGCTAGCAGACATGCTCTGACTCCAGTAAAGAAGATTTGCCAATTCAGGCTTCAGTCTCTGCACACAATCAAGTAATGAAACAGTTATGCACGCTTTCATGCACACAATTCCATGCAATTCGATTCAATTTGATTCATACATCAAAAGAAAAATCTAATTACAGTGTTGATTTTATTGAGCCCTGAAATTACATTACTTCTCCTTTTTTTTTGCATCACGTCACTGAACAGCAACATATTTTTAAAAACATAATTACAGCAGTTGTTCAGGAACCGTGTTTTTCTTTGTAGGTTCACAGAGAACTGGTTAGAAGAAGAATTGCAAGTAGAGCTGAAACAATTAGTAGATTCATCAACAGAATATTAATCTGCAACTATCATTTCAGTCATTTTTCAAGCAAAAATGTGATGATTTGCTCCTTTTATTTGGCTTATATGATTAACTAAATATCTTCGGGTATCTTTGAGTTTGGGACAGCTGGTGTGACAAAACAAGCAATTAAAAGACGACATCTTGAGTTTCTGGGATATTTTGATATGCATTTCTCACCGTTTCCTGACACTTTATAGGCAAACAATTAATTGAAAATAATCGTCAGTTGCAGCCCTGGTTATAGGCACTTGCTGCACTTTAAATTTGGCACCCCAACACCTATAATCAAGGTAAGTAAATCCTTTCAACATGCTTTTGCTGGGATTATAACAGAAGGATGAGTCTGTGTTGTTACATATGGGGATAAGAGACATTTAATAAACTCTCCTCTATTGGAAACTATGACGAGCCAAAAATATATTTAAATCCAGCTTGAGTCTGACGTTGGCAGGCAGTGGATTTGCCTCTGCCGCTCTCCTCACCCCTGACTAAGGCCGACAAAATTACAAGCAAATATTAAGCAACTAAAACAAACACATTTTACAACCTATTAATATTAATAATACACTAATTCAAAAAGTCAAATAAACCTAAATTTAAAATTAGCCTCACGCCAGCAGCATCTACAATGACGACAATGACAGTGTAAAACAGCAATCGCTGGGGTCCTATTCAGGGTGCAACCATTTATTGTCCAGTTGCATTGTGCACCAAGTTACTGCAATCAGCACTTAGCACAATACTGATTCATCACAAAGCTACAAATCAGTCTACCATGCAGTCTGTGCACACCCCTCCACCAAAGAAGCGCCAACACATTCCTGGCCCCAGCTGCCTCTAGTCCCACAGAGAGGAACACCGCATCCGGGCAAGCTATCACGTTAGAAAAACCTCTGCCACCGACTTGGGACGGATTTACTGATCCGTGACTGCAAAAAGTGGAAATTGACTCCAATCTGAAATCAAAACTAAAGCTGCTACATGCTCAACTTCAGAGAGGAGGAGAATTCTTAGCAGAGAATAAATTGACAGGACTGACAGAAAGAGTGTTCAATACAGCAGATGTCAGCCTGAGTACTAAAGAGGCCCAGCGAAGGAGAGCTACATTATCTCAATCTCCAGCTATGCAGAGTACTCTCACTGCGACTGTCTCCTTTGTACAGCCGGCTCTCTTCCTTCTTGTAGCCCTTTTCAAAATGTCCATCTTTCATACAGAGAAAGTGAACTACCAGATGTACTGCCCAAATATATATGATGGGTCCATTACAAGCCATAAAATCCACATTTCATACTCACTGGTAATAAAAAGTCATTTTGTTTACATAAAATAATCTGCTATTGAAGTGTACTGCAGGGAGCTTTAAATATCTGAATATTGTGGTTGTTTTTGCGAAATTAAAAGTTGTTAGTAATGCAATCCAATGCTAGTTACATGAAAACATAATGACAGGCCTCAGATGAGCAAGAGGAGGTGCCCGATGGCATCAAATATTTCCTTAAACAGGACTGAGCATGTAGGCTGAACCTTGTGGGGGCATGTAGAGTAACAACCAGTTATTCACACTTTTATCTCAAACATTTGGAGGAATGTTCACTCAGAACGTCTGTTGGATAAACATTTAACCATGTAGAGCCATCGCCTTAGCAATGTGAATATCCGACGTGGTCGTTGAACTTCACTGTTGTTAGCAATGGCTCCCAAACTGCAGGAGGAAGCTTGCTTTTTTTAGCACCTTAATGATTCAGCCAATTAATTCTTATTCAACACAATGCCTGGACTCATGGTATGCATTAACTATGTTGTGAAATATAATGTATTACTTCATAAAGGTTAAGGAAACCTATCTGTGAGGATGAAATACATTTGGAAAAGTGTCATTTTCCATCTTTGAGTTTTATTCTTTTAATATGAAAAGTGGTTAAAAACCAATACTGCATTTCTGTATGAAATCAAATAAGCAAACGGAGCTAGAAGCTGGAGTTAGAGGGGGCTTCGTTCTCGTTCCTTTTGCTTGGCTCAGACACATGAATATTCTCTCAAGTGAGAGGCCCCGAAAAGGAGCAACACTTTAATGTTTTAAAAGAAAAAGAAGGCTGAGAGCTGGAAAGAGGCGGAACAGTTTCCCAGCCTAGCCCTCTTCTTTCTCTCTTACCCTCTCCACATCTGCTGCACTCATGTAAACCCCTGTGGCTCCGAGAGCAGAGGCCCCCTTTGCAAGCCTCCATTCTCCACCTCTTTTCCCCCTACCAGAGCTGACTGTAGGAACTATCAAAACATTTTTTAAAAAAGTACAGAGGAGGGGGGAGGAGGATGAAAAAAAAAAAAAAAAAAAAAGGCTGAGGAGTAGGAGGAAGGGAGCGAGATCCCTTGGTGGTGGGCAATAAATCACAAACACTCTGGGAGCAACAAGAGCCCTGCCTCCATCACAGGGTTCTCAGCCCCTCTTCAAAGCCCCCTTGAGCATGCAGAGCCCAAGTCCCTCCCAAGGCCCCCACCCAGCCCCTCTACCAAGCCCCCGGCTCCGCTCCAGTCATGATCCTTTTGCACACCATCCCTCGCACCGACCCCTTAGCAAGCACAGGGGTTCTCTCTCCCTTACCCACAACCTCAGGGCCCCTTCCCTCCCCCCTCTCTGTGTCTCCCACAGCCCAGGACACAGGGACTTTTCTTCTCCCGGTGCTACATTCACACTCGCTCCGGGCTCAGCGCTGCCACTCAACCACAACACAGCCATTCAACACATGCCCCCTTCATACAGCTCCTCGCTCACCCTGCAAACCACAGCAAAGAATTTCACAAGCGTACCACAAAAGGGCAGAAACTAGAAACCTGGCAACTACAGCTGCTCTTTAGGTGAGCAGAGCGCTTTAAGCGCACATTCATGGAAGCCACAGTGTCTTTAAAAAGATGCAAGTTTTAATTGCAGTTTATAGCTGTGGCCTGAGGAGTAACACTGATTCAGATTTCAAAGAGTCATTTTTACATGCAACCATCTTGAAATTCACAGAACTTGAACGAAATGGGACGCATCAGTGTTGTAATAGACAGAACATGAAAACCCTGAAAACATCCCTTGCTCAAAGATAAAATTATTACTACATAACTGTTTATGGATGTCACATAAGACACTTTTAAAGATTCATCTTGCTCGCATTAAAGGGACAGTCCCACTTTTGCTGTAACACAAAATAAAATAAAAGATCGATTTCATCTCTTTGTCTGCTACAGAGATTCATCAAATGTTTAACCTAGCTTTGCACAAAAATGGAGCTACATTTGTCAAAACTGCAAGAAGTAGCTTCTAATATTGCTGCGTATTGCTTAATATATGTAAATGTGTGTCAAAATGAGGCATTTTGAGCAACAGTATTTCTTGACCAAGAACCACTTGATGCGCTGACTGCATGCAGCATCCGAGAAGTCCTATGCTCCTAGCGGTGTTGCTAAGTTAGTCGTAACCAAAAAAAAGCTGGCCTAGCTGTTCCCTGCAGGCTTTCAGAGAAAAAGCAATTTGCCTGAATCACCAATAGTGATCTAATCATCTTTCTCAACACTGATAAGGGAATTATATTCCCTTAAGGGAAGGTAACATATGGGTGGCACAAGATGCTCTAGTGTACTAAAGCCTAGATACACGCCAGCGCCATTGTCCTCTGGGACTGAGCTTGGTTCACATTCAGTGCAGCTATACAGCGCAGAGCTACTTGTTATCAAAGACTGCAACCGTTTTGCAAAATCCGCCTCTTTCTCAGACTTTATTAACCCGAATCCAAATCTGGGAGTTCCCTCGTCACACTATTATCACGTGACCAAAAGTCCATACTCAAGTCACGTGATTAAGTCGAAAACAACCTCCATGACAACTGAGCAAACTCCAAAGGCAACGAGATGTGGCTGAAAGCTCTGGAAAAAGCGAAGGGAGCAATAAGAATTTCAGTCAACCAATTAATTTAACTCTTCGGTGTGCACGTTCACAGTTTATCTTTACTCAACCAACAAATTGGCACAAACTGAAATCCAGAACGGGACAATTCAATGTGAATTAATTCAGCAATGAGCAATTCATTGTACGACACACTAATTCTCAGAGCAGAACAATAAAGAATCACAATATGTAAACATGCGAAACTACCGCTTTTTGCTAACACCATTACGTGAGGAAGTTGTGTAATTTATTAAATGTCTGCTTAGTGGTACTTCCTTTGCATCTTTCATATTGACTAAAACTTGTGATGCTTAAGGCTTTAAGACAAAACCCCAGTTCTGTACCTGAAAATCTGTTACCAGAGCTGCCACGATGATTCCATTAATCAATTTGTAAATTGAAGAAAGTCAATCTGAAACTATTGGTATTGATATATTGAATTGATATTCGAATAACCATTTAAATAATTTCTTAAGCAAACTGGATTCACTGGTTTCAGTTTCTCAAAAGTTTATATTGGTCGAACATTTTTCACTATTTGCTGACATTTTATGGACCGAACTGGCAGATTAATCAATAATGAAAATAATGTGGTCCGGTGTTTAACTCACCTTGCTCTGAGTCCGAGTCCGTCTCCGCCCTGGAGGAGCCCGGAGCTACAGGTAAGGGTCTGAGGGGCCTTGGCTTGGGTGTGGGGGGAGAGATCCACTTCTTTCCAATGAACTCGACATATGTCCCCGGGAAGTCCCCTTTTTCCTGAGTGGTTTCATTGAAGCCTGGCAGCCAGCCAATCTCATCTGGCCTCTGCTCCAGCCCATCAGTGTACCCAAGGGCCACCAGAGCTCCTTTGCTCACCAACAGTATATCCCCCACATGCAGATTAATGTCCTCCTCCCTCTCTTTCTTGTAGTCATAAAGCGCTCTGTACTGATATCCTTCAGCACTCATATTGATCGCTTTCTGTCAAGGTGTTCTTTTGAAGTTGAGCTTCAACCCGGCAAAGTTACTTTTCAGGTTTCTCTGATTATGTGTTTAGTCCAGGTACACATTTGCTAATTCAAATGGTTGTTATGTGTATACTTCCAACACAACTACAGTCTTTGACAGTTCCTTGGAAACGACGATATCTAGCTCGTCTTCATTCTTTCACAGTTCCTGTCTCTTCTGAATGATTTCCAGTTCTCTTGGTGCGTTGCCTCACAGTATGCACCCATCAATAAATGGCCTGCAGCTGTGATCTTGAGAATGTTATCCGGACCTGTAAGGTGAGAGTGGAGGCCATTTACAACACATTGCATAAGACAGTATATATCACACACAATGCTCATGTGTTAACTAAATTTACAAATATAAAATTATTTAAGAGTGTCCCTGTATGGGCAGAATTTATATTTCTAGTATTAATACTACTTAAAACTTATTATTACTTCACACTACCTTTGTAACTCTACTATGCCACATGCCAAGTTGGTGGAAGATTATATTTTTTTTTTTACATTAAGTGATTACATTTCCATCATTTAAATAGTTCATGGTCCACTGCACAACTATTTCACTTTGTTAATTTCTTATCAACTCATATTAAACGACTATCACAAAAGTATGCAGACTTTATTGCTGATAAGCCGGTTTTTGATGGTACACTAAGGTTACTCCTGGCACACTTAACTAGGTCGATTTCAGTGCTGTTCAGCCAACATATGGCTGCTAACGTTAGCATTATCCGTGACAGCCTAAAATTTACAGCGCTGTCACTGTTATAAAACTAAATAGCAGCATCGTTGGTGTGTTTGCAAAAACGCGTTGGCAGACACCTTGTGGGTGTTGGGAAACGATTTGCATGTTTTCAAAGTTTCAAGTCTTACAAAGTCCAACAGAGTAACGTTACAGCGTCTGAAAGAAAGATGTCGAGGGAGCAGGATGGTTAACAGTTAGCTTAAGTTAGCTAGCTAGCTAACGTCAAGCTCGCCAACATGGTCGACTAGTGTTAATTAGCTGTCTGCTGGAAGTAATTACGATAACAGTTAACTAAAAGTTTCCGTTGTGAGTTGCCTTTGGTAAACAGAAGGAAACAGCCGAGGTTAAATTAAGTTAGAATAACAAGTAAAGAAAAGATAGATAAGATATGCAAGTTAAGTTACTTTCTAACGTTACAGTCGCGTTCAGTTGAACCTAACTACCATCAGGGAAATTTAACTACCTCACAAGCAGCGTCTTCACTCATCACTTTTTCAACAATGTGGCTTAGTTTACATTTGTTAGCTACGTTAGCGAGCTTTGGCAGCAGTGTAACTTACATACCGAGTCTGCATGGATCCACAGGAGGATCCAACCAGTCCTCTTCCTTCCACACTTAACGCGTCCACTTCGTTAAACTTCAGAGTTTGCGGGGTTTTATCAACAAAATGCAACCCTAAACGGATCATTTACCAGCGCGATTAAAAAGCAAAAAAATCCTCCGTTTGCGTTTAAATTCGGTTTTAACGAGTTGTACGAACTGTTACAACCCTACAGCCTGTCCACATAACGGCACGGCTTCCCCGTCCTGAACAAATGTTCCCTTGCACGTAGCCTCTGCGGCCAACAAGGGGCAAGACAAAGCACGGCCGCGCATTGGCCGGTGTCCCTGTCAATCATTTGCATCGCTCAATCAAGACCAACCAGATCCTCGCTATTGGCGGACACTCCCCCCTCCATGTACCCTTACACGCAACATGAAACTCCTATGGAAATTACATAACTTCTGCATGCAAACCAAATGTTAACCGGGGCCCTTTTGGTTTTTATTATCAGTATCTATTCTTATACTTGACGGGGATGTTCACTGCATTGTCATAAGAAGTAACGAGGACGATGTAAAGATATCACTTTTGTACTCCAGAGGATATCTGAAGAAGGAATATTCCTAATTCCTTTGTTTTCTAATTCAATACTATAAACCTTAACTGTTATATTAAATAATGTGTTAAACTAAATCATATCCATGCCTAGCCAGGACAGCATGTAACCATGTTTGAGTTTATGTATTCAGTCCATAGTTTTCACTTTCTTTTTTCTTTTTCTTTTTACATGTTCTCTGTGTGGAAGGTCCCAAAATCTTACAGAGTCACCATCTGAGGTGCATGACTGTGAATGTGGGTGGCCTAATTATGGTAGGGAAAGAGGGCTGGCTTGCAGAAATCCCCTATCAAGTATAAACCCTACTGTCCCGGCTGTGCTAAAAGAGGCTGTAAGCAGCTTTGTGCGAGGGTAGGCCCCTTTGAGTGTTCTGCAGTCACACAGGCATCAGTGGCCATCACCACTGAGAAAAGAGGAAGGAGTGTAGAAAGAGAATTGGTAGTGTTGAAATTAATCGTTACTAGGAACTTCAGACTTCTGCTGTGGTGCATTGGGAAACTTAAAATGTGTTTTGACATCTTTCTTAACGTCACATCAACAATTATTGCCAAAAAAAAGCACAAATTCATCTACGACAGTAACCGCATAGTTACCGTTGACTGCATTTCTGTCATTACTTCACTTATGTGTTTGCATTGACAGAAGACCTAGTTTTTCTCCCCTTTGACTGACAGACGAAACTGTGTCCAGCAGATAGCCAATGAATATTATAATCAGGATTTATATTTCTGCTGTAGATGATGGAAATTAATAATTGAACCACCAGACCATATAATCCCCTACTCTGCCAGCACCACACCTCACCCCCCTGATTAAATAGTCAGGCTCTGGTGACCCATCTGCTGCCCTGCAGATACCCAAAGTACACCCCTGGTAGGATCTCTCACTGTACCCACACAGAACATTTATTGGATTGGACTTTGTTCATATTTTCTAACAGACATTTCAGGGTGAGACATAAAACTGAAGTTCATCGTACTTCCCATGAACTTTGTTTGGCTTAATCATAAGAAAGTTGTGTGAGTTTAAAAAAAAAAAGGTGGTTATTCTTCAATCAGAAAGTTACTCATTACGTGTTTTTATCTGACATAACAGGCAAGTCCAAGTGTAAATATAGCACCTGTGTTTTGGTGAAGTCCTGAACCTAAATTGGAAGCAACTTCATTACAAAATTATATCTAAATATTTCCATGACGGCTGTTTGTTCTTGTCATTAATTACTTGTCTTTGGACTGCACATGTACACTACAATAGCTTTATCCATTGTCTATATTCCTTTGTTACTCAGAAATTGTTTGCATGTTTTATGCAAAGCTAAGACGCTTTCAATGCAAACTAAACCAGTAGCACATTCTGAATACTTTGTACTTGTACCCTGGATTTGTTTATACTAAGAATATTTTATGGTGATAATGTTTCCTCAGCACAAATTGTGAGAGGAAACGTGTACTCAAGCTATATACTGTAACTGCACAAGCAAGAATTCTGAAGGCTGCTTCCAATCCCAGTAAATCTGCAGTTTGAAAGCTCTCACCTGGTGCAGAGTGCCATTAAAGGACCAATCAGTAAATGTTTTCATCATATAATCATTACAAATGAAAAACCAGCGAGATATAAAGTCTTAGTTAGTGAATTTAGAGGTTCTGGTTGGTGGATTTTGTCATCTTTGGACAGAGCCAGGCAAGCTGTTTCCCTCTTTTTCCAGTCTTTATGCTAAGCTAAGCTAACCGGCTGCTCCTGTAGCTTCTTATTTAGTGTACAGACATGACAGTGGTATCAATCCTCTCAACTCTTGGCGAAAACGCGAATAACCAGTTCAACAGCAGTTTCCAAGCACTCTGATTTTACACAGATCCATGTTGTTTCTAATGTACTGCAGCCTTAAATATCTCCTTGTAGAAATCATAATAATACTATTCTTGAGCTGTTTTATAGGCTACTTGAATAATTCACCGGATAAGCACTTTTAGTTGGCATACATTTCATTTCACAGTGCTCGAGATCCTCCATACTGTGAGACCCCTTCAGCTTTTATTATGGTAATTTTCCAAGTGTGAAGTGCTCTCAGACCACCTACCATGCTGCTGCCTTCCAAAACAGCGTGAAATTGATCAACAACCTAATAATGCAGAATAATATTGCAAATGTATTTAAAATCTAGCCAGAAGTTAAATCATATACTGTATATGTACAAACGTAACAGGATTACATGAATACAAACAGACATGTAATGTGAGCGCCATTCCATTATGTGGAGAAGCATGCAGAAAGTCTCAAAATTGTATCAGCATGTAGTAATTTCTCCATTTCTCAGCAAAACATTTGAAGTCCTTTGAGATATGAGAATGTGTAACATGTTAAAAGAAAATGTGTAGTGCAAAAAAGAGTCTGTCACAACTGTTTTGCTTTGGGGAGTAGCGTGCAGTATGGGCTCTCAGACGCTGAACTAATGCTGCAGGTACATGGCAGAGGGTTCCTTTCATGTTGCAGCAGTGGGACCTACTTTTTAAAGAATCCATTCTGCGTGGATTGGGCCCCTTAAACCAGTAATCTATGCAGTGTTTTCAGGGGTTTTAATAATGGCTAACTTTAGCGTGTAGAGCTCTCAGGCTCCCGGCTTTTTATTGCCCCCACCTCTCTCTATTCACTGATTCTTTTACTTTTGTGAGCAAGCTGAGAATTCTCACATGGGTAACCCCGTAATGCTCACCAGCGTAAGATGAACTTGTGAAATGCATCACCCACCAACGCCTATTTAAACAAAACAAAAAAAGGGAAAAAAAAGATACTTCCTCCTTATGCTTTGGTTCCTGTATCGCCACAGGAGTAATCTCTCTCAGACTATAAACTACGTCACCTTTCCGCTGTATTGGCGCATTTGCTCGTTCAGTGTTTCATTGTAGTTTTATATATTGAAGTGCCCGTTATCCAATGAGCGGTAATGAGATCCCATCTTGGAATTAACATAACAACAGACTTAAGCATCTCATCTCAGCATACATACTAATTAGTAATTACCTATTTATTATGGCATATTTTTCATCAGCATGCATCAAATATGCGCAATTTAGACATTAATGAGGGCTGTCCACATGTTCTCATAGCTAAATTATTACTTGCTCCATTAAATCAACTCCACAGAAAGCATTGAGATGTGAACGGGGTTCAGCGCCACAGTTTGGTAACACTGAAAGTCTTGTATATTCTTTGCAAATCAAATGCGATGTTCTCAAATGAATCCAACTTAAAAACGCTTGTTTCTGGCACGCCGAGGTTTCCACCCACCCTGAACTGACAAAGCGTAATTCACATTGTCTGGAATTAGACTTCATTGGTGCAACATTTCTCTCTACTTGATGAATTTCTGAAGAATCCTCTGTAAATTCCTCGAAGCAAGGCACATGCTTGCTTGTGTGCATGTCAGTGAGAACATTCCTCTATTGTGACTGAACACTTCTCTCTACTCAACCATCAACTCACCACACACGGCAGACAATGACCTTCTTCACTGGACTCGTGCATAAATCATTCATTTCCAATATTAGCCACAGTTCAAGTGTTTTCCTACATGCTTTAAAGAACATACAGACATATTGCAGTGTATAGTACAGCAGCTGCATGTGCCTGTCAATCAGGGCAAGTAGATTATTCAAATACTGCATCTGAGGTTAACACAGACGTGGAAAGCGCTAACAATGTGTAGGAAGTACGTAATTAGGGTACCACATTTTGTACGGTTCATTATCAACTGGCAAATCTATATTTCCACATTTTAAAACTTGCAATAACAGGCTCAAACAAGCTTTAAACACAAAACTGACATGATATCATATTTTAAGTTAATATGATGAACCTGTTAGCACACAGTTGCCTATCTACACATGCAGCAGACACGGAGTAACATTAGCATTCATTTGGAGCGTGTTTCTGGCCAATATTCACTTTCCATTTAGCAGCTAAATACTCCACTATGCTCACCACCGAGTCGCAAACTCTGTCTGTTTGCAGTTTGGTGTTGGGCGAGTGGTGTGAGTGAACCGAAACAGTAAAGTCGTGGGCCGTAAAACCAAAACAATGAGGTGAAAGACGCTAAAACGCTCTGTGGAGATGAGAGAGTCGGGTGATAATTCAGATAATAACATAAAAACATTGATTATAGCAGCTTTAACTGAGGCTCATACATGTAAGAGATGGAGCAAACGTTCTCTGACATGTTGTTGAAACTGCCCAGTGAGCGCTCTTATATCCACATATCCACATTTTATGCACAGTGTTCACAAACTGTGGGCAGTTTGAATATATTGAGGGAACATTATGAGATCACAAAGTGCAGACAACCGTAAACCATGTACAATACAGTGAGTCTGCATGATTTTCATTTCCAAACGTCCCCTTTATGCTCATATTTGATGTAACTGTACCTTTGAAGCATAAAGCTGGTGGTGTATTTCTGCATGTGTGTCTCTGTGAGCAGGTTTGTGTGCACCTTTGCCCCTGTCACCTCATGTTTATGCTGTTAAAGGTCTAACTAATCGAACACTCGGGTTGCAATGCTTGTGAAAATGTTACACTGAAGATGTACTGTGACAGTAGTTAAGCCAAATACTGTATGACAACCTCAGCACACACACAGTAAATGTGCTATAATGATCCCAAAGGTTGACCCACTACAGTAAAGTGTTAATGTGTACAACATTGTTTAATGCTGCAAAGCTTAAAGGAATAGTGCATCGTTTGGGAAACGTAAAAAAGAAAAAGCTGCTGTGAACTGAAAAGTAGAGGAGAAGAAAACAGGAGGTTTGTCTGCCGCCACATGTCAGCTGAACTCCAAAAGTCGAGAAACTTCTGCCTTGAATTAACAAGACGTCTTTGGCTCAAAGCACTGAAAGGTGATTAATGAATAATGTTGGCACGCTGTAGTGGAGACTTCTGGGAAATCAGTGACACAGATAGAAACCTGAACTGTCATCTGAAGTGAATTGTTTGGACAGATTTTTTCTCTCTCTCTCTCTTATTCTGTCTTTCTTTCTTCTTTTGCAGCAGGATAGACTTCTGTTTAAGCAAAAGATCAGTTGATTAGTCCGTCATCTCACAGTCTTTTCGGGTGTCGTGACGTTCCTTTTGGTTGGTACTTTTCATACAGAGACACCTTTAAAACCGCAAGCCTTCCTATTGCCTGTTCCATTAAACTTCTCTTTTTATTCACACATATGCACCCACTTCCTCTCTTTCTCTTTTACTCTCTCTGTTTTTTGCCCTAACCCTCCAACTGATCTTCCCCTCCCTCGTTAACCCTTGCCTGTCTGGAGCGCTTGTTAGTCGACGTCTCCTGCTTCTTTACTGCGTGCTGTGGGAGCAAAGAGGCGGCGACATGTCACATAAACAAAGGAGGAAAAAAATGGTCCACATCGTGTGGAGGTACGGCGCAGAAAGTGGCAGCCAACAGTGCACCGGAGGCCCCCGTTTGATGTGCAGTACAGTGACCTAGTTCTGCACTGACATGTTTATGGCTGATGAGCACAGGCCAGTGATTTCGCTAGCAGAGATTGTACCCTTGCTCCAGGGCCCTCTCATTTGGAGCACTTGGGCTTGAAACCATTCCAGCAGACGAGACACGATTCTTGCTGGGTGGAACCTGAATACTCCTCCTTCGTGCCAGCCCCCGTGACTTCTTTTGCTTTCTCTGCCTCTATGTCTCTATCTTTACCTCTCTAACATTTTTAGCCATGCTAACGGATGACGGTCTGTCTGGTCCAGACTGAAATATCTGAACAACTACTAGCTGGACTTCTTGGTCTTCAGAGGATGAATGCTACTGACTGAACTGAATGTTTACTTTTGAGTGAAGCTATTAGATGGATTACCATGAAATGTGGTACACACATTTATGTTCCTATCAGGATGAATTGTAATGACTTTGATGATGAACTTTTCATCTGGTGGCATCATTAGGTAAAAACTTCAATTTGTCCAATACTTTGGTTTATGATCTGCAAAAACATCAGCCTCAGCTGTACGTTTGTATGTTTAGTGTTGCAGTAATAAGGACATGTTAGCATGCTAACATACTTTAACTAAGATGGTGAATATGGTAAACATTATACCTGCATACCATCGGATTGTGAGCATTTTAGCATGCCGACGTTAGCGTTAGCTACCACCTCACTGAGCCACTAGCATGGCTGTAGACTCTTAGTCTTGTTGAAGCTATCATCCCAGTATTATTCGCTTTGTGAGGCCATTGACAATTTTATTTTACAAACTTTTATAAATGAAATTCAGTTTTTCAGAAGTTGATCTGTAAGTTGGGCTCCCTCCTCCTCGTTCATCACTATATGCGGCTTCTTCACGGTAGATTTCTCAAGTGCCTGTGCAGGGAATGCCTCTCCTGGCTTGAATTATTTATTTTCTCTCCATCGCGAGACAAATGCACTGGACTGCTCTTCTAAGTCGACACAGAGCACTTGACGAGTAAACCCAGCGACCTCTCAGTTGCTCGTTTTCTTTTTCTTGTCAAAATATATGTCCTCTTTTTGTATTACACTGCAGGAAATAATGACATCAATTGCTCTATGACCCATTATTTTAAAATTATACTTAATGCTCATTTCACAAGTTCACGGGTTCAAGAGCAATAATGAGTCCTTACTCCTATGGGTGCTATTTCATGGTGTCCAAGGCCATGTGTGAGTTGCCACAGGGCCTGCATGACAGCCTGAGTGTATTCATTTTTCAGATTAAAGCCTCTGATGAAGAGGCCTGTTCTGTAATTACAGGCAACTCAGCAGCCACTCTTTGTGAGATTCATGTTACCAGGGCAACAGGCAAATTAAATATGTCTCCGAGGGGAGTAAATATACCCTTGCTCTATAAGTGTAATCTTGTTTGATGTGTTTGCCACGACGCTCTCCCTGTGAGGGAGGAAATGAGTCAAAGAGATTGGACGGGTAAAGGGCCAAGGAGAGCGAGCCCACTGTGTTACCCTGTCATACCATCAGTCAGAGGACGGCGGACATTTTTGTCCCAGCGTTTCCTTTTGACATTAATAATACAGTTGCAAAACCACAATGAATGATAATTTCACATGGCTGACTTGGCCTAAAGATCAATTTCCTCTGCTATTCTCTCTCTGTTCAATAAGGATTTATTGGGCCAGCATTGGCAGTTTATAATCTGTTCGTTGCCATAAAGAAAATGGCAGACACAATGAACCCTCACGGTCAAGACTATTTGATATTAACGGATTAAATTATGTTATTTTTTAGCCATCTTGGCTGAAGCCTAATGACTTTGGTGATCTCCTCATTTTTACTGTAGCGCCACCATGAGGTTGACACTTTTGGTTTTTAGTGAAAGGTCGATTGGTTCATGTTGGTCCACACTAAATTATCTCAACAACTACAGAGTTGCCGATTTCGGGAGCTATTTGGGAGTTTCACAATGATAGGTTTCTAAAAGTTGAAGCGCTTCTACTGAAGAAACGCTGAAATATCTCGACATCTATCAGGTAGATTGCCATGAAATTTGCTACAGACATGTATGTTCCCGTCAGGATGAACTGTAATAACTTAACTTTTCATCACCAGCACCATCATCAGGTCAAAATGATCATTTGTCATTTTATGTTTAGTGCTAATTAGGAACTGTTAGCATGCCAAACTAAGATGATGATGAGGCATTACCATTACCTGCTAAATAGCATATTAGCGTGCTGACATTACCGTTCAGTACAGCCTCACAGAGCCGCTAACATGGCTGTCGACTGATCTTGTTTTCCCATCTCCTCTAAAAATATCTTTTACAAAAGCTATATTAGTTTCTGCAATTCCTTGTTAGCCTCAGGACAAGCGTTGAAAGCGTGACGCTGCTGGAAGCGTACAGGGGGAATTTGACCCTTTAACTTTGTTTGAGCAGATTTCTTTGCAATTAAGAAGAATATGCAGTTGTCAGCAGAAGCAGCAGGTTAAAATGTGGATCATATGTGCTGCATGTAATATGTCACGAGTCCTAATAAACTTTGCTATGGATAGTCTCAGGATGTCCTTAGCACAGAACACTCTACACCGACACCGAGGACCTGCCCAGCTATTTCTCACCTGCATTTCAAATTCGTCATCAACACACAGCGAGGGTTTCAAAGCGTCGATTTGAATTACGTAAGGGGGGGGGGGCCATAAGATCTGGCTGCAAATTGAATCTCCTGGTAGATACTCATCTATCCCGCTGTCACGGGCGCTGCAGGCCCACTGTTGCATTTTCAGTCAGACTAAAGAAGAAGTTGTTGGAAAGACAGCTGTGTTGTAGTTGAATAAGAAAATAGTAGCAAATGCAAATGAGAAACAAATTCAAGCTCGTACATCCATCTGTTGTGATGATTATCACCACAGGTCATTGTGATGGATGTTTTAGAGCAGAAAAAAGACGGAGACTACTGACTTGGGCTTAGTTTTAGTTTATTTTAAAGGGAATACTTAATTAGCCAGGATCATTTTAAATGCAGTTTTAAACAACAGAAATCACACACTTAACACATTAAATCTTTTAAAATCCAAACGCTGACAAGAGGAAGTAAGAAAGGGTAAATCTCTCCAGAGCATGGAAATATCTGAGGTAGGATCTCATGTTGCTGCTTGAGCTTCAGATTCAGGAAATAAAATATAGCTAGATTCCTGTATGTGGGAACAAGCACAATGTTATGGTTCGAGTCCAAGGTCAGTAATAACCTCGGTGTCTATCAACTGTACCCATAATATCCTCTGTTTTTACTATACAATCCTACATTTTATGACACAAGAAGGTAGAGGGGGCTCTCACTATGCCTGTTCAACTCTGACAGCAGATGGCAAGAGAATCAAAACACCTCGAGAAGATGGCAGAAGGAAGAACAACTGACAAGAGGAGCGAGGCTTTGAATGAAGCTCTGAAAGAGAGGGTCGGGCTCTAGAGACCAGTTAAAATAACAGTCTGAGCAATGACCTGTTCCCTTCATCTGGACTACACATGCAGTTCCCACCACAGGCTTAGGTATCAGTGTGCAGGACCTGATGGAGAGGGCGCTGCATTGTGCATAAGGCCCGACCATCTGGCATCATTAATAAAAGCTGGGAACAGAGAGGCCCCACAGAGTTGTCCATCACACCAGACAAACACAAGCTACATTGAATAGTAGCTGTCGAGATTGACTTGTGGGTTTGTTTCAACAGCAATTTCTGTCAGAAGAAGAATAAATGCTTGAAATATTAGCTTTTTATTCCTGTATTTTACCATGTCAGGGACCTGTTGATATGAACAGGTGCATATTTGAGGTTGAAGCTCCCAACACACACGATGAAATGCATCCCCTAACTCTATTTACATCCTCACTATCCCCCAAACCTCAAAGCAATAGTTCAACATCATGGGAAAGACTCTTATTTGCTTTCTTACAGAGAGTTAGATGAGAAGATTGATACCACTCTCATATCTCATATTAAATATGAAGCCAGTCAGTTAGCTTAGCTTAGCGTAAAGACTGTAAACGGAGGGAAACAGCTAGCCTGGCTCTGTCCAAAGGTAACAAAAATCCACCTACCAGCACCTCTAAAGCTCACTAATATTAACATGTTATATCGTCTCTGTTTCATACTTACAAAAACCAAAGAGTAAAAATGAAAAGTCGTGGTTTAATGGGGAGCTTGTATGCTGGACTATTTCTTGGCGGGTAGCGGTGACGTCCTGGAGTCTTATTGAGATGTTGCCAGGCAACCAGCTGACAATACATACCTACACATTAAGCTTATGAACTGGCGCTGAAACATGCAGTGGATTAATCGATTAGTTGACATACAGAAAATTTGGTTCTGGACGGGTCATCGGACAAAGCAAATCATGTAAAAACACTATCTTGGTATCGGAGAAAGTAATTTTCTATGAGACTATGAGACGAACGCGTGATCCTCAAAAGTTCAAAAAGTCCTCACATTAATGACATTAGCATAGTTGCATTTGCAATTTTTTTAAGTATTCTTCTGATTCTCTGAACTAAAATAAAAGGACTAAATATCTAAGACAGCTCACTTAGTGTGTAGTCTGGCTTCAACATGCAGGCCAGGGCCGGTCCACATGACTGGAGGCTCAGACTGCGTGTGCAAACCGAATAGACCGGTAAAATTGGATTGAGCATTGTTTGACATATAATATGAATTCAGTCCTCTGCCAGGGCATGACTGACATTTATGAACACCGCTCTGAGGCATTTTATCACTCCAGGAAGTGATATAAAAAATATTGCAGCTCTCTCTCCCTCCCCGTCTGATCGTGACACCAATCTCACACCTCCGCGGGAAGAGTTTAGGCCTCCGCAGGACTGCTGCGGGGCAGGAAATGTGAGAATCCTTTGTACGTCTTAATCCCATACAAATAATGGGAATGTATTAGGCACACGTGTGAAATCTTATGCCATCCAATACAACAGCTCAGCCTTAAATTCTACCTTTACAAAGATACTGCTGTTCAGTTGATGTGTTGTTTGCAGTGGAGTTGGTGTTTCTAATGATTGGACGATCCCATTTACAAACAGACATACAACTGAACCCAACTAAATATGAAATATACTTTCCCAGTGTCATTCTTTTGAACATTCACATCATATCTATGATCAATTCCTGGCCTTAATGTGGCTGAATTTAATTACTTGTATAAAAACTTCATGGATCCCTTACTGAGGCCGTCTCAGTGTTTGCGAACGCATTTTGTTTTTGTGCTTTAAAAGACTGTGGAAATGGTAATGCCTTTGGTTTGTCCTCCCTGGGGACAGCACCATATCTGATTTAGAGTGGTGAGGGTATGTCAGAGGGTTCCAGTCCCTGTTTAAAGTCAGACATCCTGTCTGTTCAATCCTCTCCCTGCCAAACACATTAAGAAACTCCTTTCTAATATTAGAAACTCACAAGGATTACAACGTCTCTCTGTTATTTGATCTCAGCACAACATTCAGTACTTTAAGCGATGTACTTTCAAACTGCACAGCTTTCAAAAGCGCATGTTAATGTTCATTTCATGCTTAATTCTGTAAAATTGGGGACAATGATGGCCTGAAGTTTGGAGAAGAGGGAAGCCTGAAGGGACCCTTGTGTACACAACCGAGCGCAACACTATGAATGCCTTTGAGAATAGATTATGAATGATTATCACGTCTCCTCCCCCTCTATGATGGCCGGCTTTTCACCCCGCCTTCGAGTGTACCCCCCCGGAACAGCTACAAACACTTCTGACGTGGTTGGATGACGCGTTGTACGAAGTAGGTGGTTCTTTTTTTAGCATAATCCGGCCATTAGAAGTGTGCACACAATATCTGCAATCAAAATACTTTTTCACTTCACAAAATCTCAAAGTAATGAGCCTAGACTACCTGCCCAGCACCAAACAGCAGATATTTCCCTCAGGAGTTGGAGACCAAACCAGAGGTCAAAGGAATGAATGAATATTGGACTTATATTGATCAAATAACAAGAACCACGAGACCAAATGAATGGTAATGCTGCTCCATGCCTGCTGGATGTGCTGCCTCGTTCGCCACGTCAACTTTAAAGCTGATAATACGTCAGTGTTGTGTTTGTTTCCGTCGCACCCAAGTGGCCAAAAAAAATCAATTAGTGCAAGTTTAACTTTCAAGATTGTCCAGTTGCATACGTTAAAAATATCAGCGGAACGTTTAATCATCAGACTCACATTCATCTTTGGGGCTTTCCATCCTCCATGCTCTGAAACTTCTTGTCTCAATATTAGTTATACCCTGATTTGTTGTGGGTAGTTGAGAAGAAATATGTCTCCGTCTCCTCTAAGTCTTGTGAGAATCGCTTTGTGATTAGATAACTGAAGAAATGACACACTGGAACAAAGTGCCACTTTTTCTTTTACTGGATAATTGGAATGCAGATCAATATAATCAGTTAATTGCTTCTGACTTCATGCGTTCATCTGTGTAAAATGGGTTAATATTCTTTCTTTGCTGTCTTGCATTTTTCACATGTGCGGCCTGTACATCACAGGAAAAGTTATTAGCGATAAAATCAGTGCAACACTGAGTGATCCCTCCATATAAAATCTGATTACGGTTGTTCTGAATGACTGTGGTCTGAAGCCCAAGTAAATCTTTATATATTTTTACTGTGCTGTTTCTCAGATAACACAGTTTGTGCTCATGCTTTGCCAAGTATCTACAAGTTGAAAACAACAAAAAGGATATGTGTACTGGAAGGTCAGTTTTGCTCTTGCATCATTTGATTACCTGATTATTCCTTGATTGAACCCTAAAATGGATAATGTGAGTGGGAGGCTTTTCAGTGCGGCTCCTCGGGGAACATTGGCCCATGTTCTTGTCAACAAGTAGCAGCATGAGTAATCCATTAAAAAGAAGTGCTTCCTGCGATCTGAAGGTCTAAAATAGACGGCGTCCGCTTATAAGGCAAGCTTTTTAAATAAATGCTTCAATGCAAGATGAGGTGGTAAAACCATCTAAACACATCTCTCTGCCGTACATTCGTTTTCTCTAAAAGACAAATGGCGTTTGTGTCCCTGCTTGCAGATTGTGTATTTACGAGGATGTCTCAGTGTCTTCAGATGCTACACACATCAAGCTTAGCAGGACATTTGTTTTAAAAAAAGACATGTGAACATCTGGCTTCTGCTCCTGCAGCCCCATATAAAGTCACCAGTTCTCTGTGTTTATCCTGCACTGAACATTTACATACGCTTCCAGCTAATTTGGGTCATGCAGTGCTCAACAGCGTGACCTCCAAATTCTTTTGGGATGTATTCCGGTGTCACATGCTAATTTCATGATGCTCAGTCATCAATTCACCATTTATTGGTAGTAAAAGTCCTCTTAGGGAATAATAAAAATAACCTCACTTTTAGGGGGGTGGATCCAAAACGATCAGTTTTCAAACATGTTGTATGGTAGTTTTCAATAGCATGTTGCAGTTTGCCTTGCAGGGTCCAGCATTGCTTTTTCAGGTTGTGCCCGATTGAATTATTGATCTATTATTGAAGCTTTGTGGGAGGACTAGTCCTGTACGTGGCACCGGAGGGAGCCTTTAGTGTCCTTATTCCCTTAGTACGGTTCTTTCCTTTCTTTCTGAATGAATCACGTGGCTCCTTGTGAAGCACCATCTTGTGACCAGCTTGCCTTTGGTGATTCTACGAGCATTAGACGTGTATAAGTGATCCATTGGAAACGGCCACAGTATGTTTTGAACACATATTTGTCTAATTTGCTCACTTTTTCATATTCATTTTAAAAACAAACGTACAGTTTCCAAAAAACTAAGGATAAACATCTTTGCATCTTTATCTGCCGCATCGGGCCACTCGCAATGAGAGAGCGAACACGTCTCCATCAAGCTGATTATTGCACAAGCCTGTAATCTGTGAACATCTGCAGCTCGACTAGTCTGTCGCCGCTGGTCTCCACAGTGTGAGAAGTCTGCCAACAGCAGATTTGTCTGCTCTCGCTTTGGAGAATTACCTCGGTTTGGACTCAAACGTGGTCTTGCTCAATTTCAGTACACAGACAGGGTCAAATAGAACGCCACTATGATCAGGTTTAATTCAGAATAATCTCAATCTGGGAGAATGAGTTGTATCCAGTGGTGGAAAGTAGCTAAATACATTGTACTTGTACTGTATTTAAGTGCAGTTTTTTTTTTTACTTTTTTACTTGAGTATTTCCATTTTCACTTTACATTTCAGAGGAATATGTTATACCTTTTACTCCACTACATTTATCTGACAGCTACACGAGTTACTTTGCAAATGATGTAAAATTTATAAAATGTGACCTGTTGTTACAGATTATCAACCCAACAGTACATAAACTACTCATTATTAGCTGCACCACGACCAGCTACAGGAATAAAAGACTATTTACACACTAATGCATAAGAATTAACAATCCAATAATACAATATAATACTCATAGGAGTACCTTAACATTGGATACTTGAAGTGACTGAGACAAAAAAAGCCATTAAAGGAAGCCTCAATATCTAAAGGAATTTATAAACAGCCACGTTTCTAGAAGATTGCAATCAAGAAACCGCAATATACTTTATGGTAAATAATAAATGCAAACACCTGCTCAACACAAATGTGAGCGTGAAATCACGTAAAGCGGTTTAATTCGCTGTATTCTTCTATAGGTTTCTGTTGAACAGTAGCTCATTGTTGTTGCTGATTCTACATCCAGAGCTGATGAAACGAGCAGCTGTAAGCTACGTGTCCCTGTGACTGTTAAGACTGTGCCATGCTGGCAGAGCAAGTGAGGCAAATCCAGTCTATCCCAATTATACAGCGGAGCGCTTTACTCCACTTACTCAAGTAAGTGCATTACCCACTAATCAGTGCCTGGCTGTACTTGTTAGTGCATGACCTTCCTTCATATCCATGCCAAGGTAAGTGCTTCTGGCAAATTAGCTCTAATTTCCCCATCACAGTGAATTCTCTTATTCATATGCAAAGCAGTGTTTGCTTATCAAATTTAGAAAATGTTTTCCGGTTTCTCTCTCCAGCAAGACCAGCACACATTAGAGCACACATTAGCATACATGCTGCTGCAAAACAAACAAGTACGAATACGTTATGAGTATGAACGAGGTACCCTGTGGAGTTTACGTTTACTCTCTCTCACTGAAACACTGTGTTTGTGTCCTTCAACCACTTGGCCACTCAGAGCCAGCGGAAACACAACATGAACATGTCATCGTCTTTAAACTTGTTGGCAAAGTAGCTCATTTACTCATCCAGCAAAGTACAGAGCAACATAATCATTCATTTTGGTGTTCGTGTCCATCTGATGTATGTAAATCCGATGTTCACTCTCTTTTAGCTCTGTTTTTGGTCTCTACCAGCTCAGATTGTAGCTATCTGTGCTACAAGCAACACAACTGGACATTTTGGGAAACACGCTTCTTCATTTCCTTGCTAAGAGTTACATAACAAGACCAATAGTCTTGTGTTGGTACGCTAACATGTGTAGCAACAGCCAGCAGACGATTAGCTTAGCTTAGTTTAGCAGAGAGACTGGAAACAGCTAGCCTGTCTCATTTGTTTAATTCTTACAAAAACTGAAACGTAAACATGAGTTGTGGTGATAAATGATATGCTGTAACTACTTTTTTGGCCAGTGAAATGTACTTTTAACCTGTTTCCAGTCTTTAAATGCTAAAATATGCAGATTATCTGCTGTCTATAGCTTCATATTTAGTGTACAGACATGAGAGTGGTGTCAATGTTCCCATCTAACAGTCTGCAAATAAGCTTATTTCCCCAAAATGAACTGTTCCTTTAACATGTTTTAATTTACATGCACTTACTGCTAGTGTTTCCTTTACACGGCAGGCCAGTGCACCTCTTTCAGAAGCTCAACAACTGAACTAAGATTACAATACATTTTATTTTGACAGTGTGATAATCCTTTGTCACTTCATGGCTGTGAGATGACACAAAAGACAGTCTGGTCCTCAAGCTGTTACATCACATATACAGTAGAAGTGCATAGGGTACCTTTAACATGCAATTGTCCTTATAATTGTAGAAAATAAAATCAAAAATCACGTTTTCATGACTGTTTGGACTATAAAAGTATCATTATCCATATACATTAGCTACCGTCCTTTAACATACGGTGTAGTAGCACCAGCCTTAGCAGGAACATACAGTTTTAAATGAAACACTGTCCAGCAGACCCCTCTAATCACACAGTGCGCCTTATTTGTGCCATCAATTTTGTCAGTGTTCTCATTTTTCTGCTCGCGGTCCAAAGACATCCAGGGGGGTTCAACAAAGTTTAAACAGCAAAAAAAGTTGACTTAATGTGGATCATATTACAATCCAGTAACCTTTAGTCAGCCCCCTGAAAAGTTTCACGAACGTCTTTGGAAATCACACGGGGGTAAAAAAAAAAGTCTCTTTTGATTCTGCAGTTATCTGGGACAACCTCAATCCTGCACTTATGTTAATCCATCCGTTGCAGTGCCATGCAGTTGCCCGTGACACAGGACTGAACCAAAGCAGATTTCCAGTGATCTACAAACCCGGATGGCATACGCAGAGTCTGAGCCACGCAGGGCCTCTTACGCAAGTTCAGCCAGCTGTGGCTGGTTGGGCTGTGCGTGCCGGGAATGTGTTTACATAACGCTCATTTGGGCCTTTTTCTCTTCACACAGCAGGTCCTATGGAAAGTTGAAAGCATGCAGTTGGGATTCTTTTTACTTATTTACTTTGTAGCTTGTTTATTTTTGAAGACTGTAGGCAGTTTTTATTTAAAAAATGAAAAAAAAAAAATCACACAGTGTGAAGCTAATACTATCTTAAGCTGTACAAAACAAGCAGATTTACTTATTATTGACACTTTTCTGTCTTTTAGTCCACATGTGAATTTGTGGGATGAGTGTAGATTTAACCCCTGAACCCTGGTAATAGTCTGGCCCTTTGCTAACTTTGGAGTGAGGTGTCCGTCTTTTTAGGTGTTCAGATGAGCATTTACACTTCGTGGAGATGGTCATGGTCTAGTTTCAGTTACAATTTGAGCACTTGCAAAAGAAAATAATTGAATGAATTCAGGAAGGAAAAATAAATCTCCAAAACAAAACTCCCATTCCTCCCTTAACAGCCACTATTGTCTTTTCTTTTTTTTAAATCAGGGATTTGGACAAACAAAGTAATTTGTCATTTAATTTTGTCGTTGCATTCCCGTCTGATTGTCCCCTTTAGAGCAACAACGAATACTGCAGCCGTTTTCTCAGTTTTCTGTGGTCACAAATCAAATTGATCATCAGTCAAATAACTGCACCTTTTCACCCCGGAGACGGCCTGGTTTTAAGAAATGGCCCCTTGTCCAGAGGTGAAGTGACTCTTTAATGTGTAAGCAGCATTTTACTGTTGTAGCCGGCTGAGCTGCAGCTAATTTCAACACTTTATACTGCTGGACAGTTCAAACTATAACAATGCATCACTATAAGCTGAGTTTTGTATGTAAAACACTACTCGGAGTAGTGAGTAGTAACTACAGATGTGAGATAAATGTAGTGTAGTAAAAAGTAGAATATTTTCCCCTGAAATGTAGTAGCATTAAACAGAAATACTGAAGTTCCGTACGTAAGTTAATATGTGGCCTATTTTGTCAATGTTAAAATCTAACTTACAGTAAAATGTCATGTTAGAGGTCAGCTGGGCTCCAGATAATATACAGTATGTGCTGCTAGTATTCTCTCAGTGTTTCAGGTACTGCTTTCATTTTAAAACAACCTTAATGTGCCTCTCCCAGCATGTGCCTCCATAATGGCGGCTCAGAGTCCAGTCCCGTTTTCCTGAGAATCAGCGGCTAATCTGTGCTAAGCCCTGGGCCTTAAATCCCTCTCAGACGCGCAATAATGCGCTCTGTGTGGGACCACACCGGGGTTATGTCACTCTCCTGAGACCAGACCCCTACCCTGTGTCTGACAGAGGGATCTTCTACCCCCCCCCCCATCCTCCTCCTCTTCATCCTCTTTCATTTCTTCTTTAACCCCCGTCTCTCAGCCTCTGTCACCTTTTGACCTTCCTCACCCCCTCCACAGGTTTCCTCTAAACATGACAGAAAAAGGAAACGAACGAAGAAAAGAAGGATAATCATTCAGCTGTATATCGAGTGGCCTTCTTTACTCACACAGAGACGCTGTTTGATGGCCACCTTGTACATTTCTTCCACATCAGAAGAGTTCTGCAGAAATGAGTTCGCATTTTTACACTTCCAGTTCCCTCGTCTCGAAGTCAGTGGGGTTTTTTTTTTAATGGGTTTTTGGGTTAGATGCCTGAAATAAGGCCTATCTATCTAGCTTATCTTATCTTACAAGTTGGAAGCTTAGTGGTGGTGATGTTGAAGTGATGCTACCGTGGTGTAGTTTGTTTAGATGATCTTTCTAGCACATAGTTCTGGATACATGCGTCATAACTAAGAAGACTTGTATTTAGCATCCATTAGCTAACTAAGAAGACTTGTATTTAGCATCCATTAGCCAGCTCGGGTGTCAATCTCAATCACAGGGCTGACACACTGACTGACAGCCATTCCCGCACAAACATTCCCTCCGAGGGGCGCCGATTAACTTCACCTGCATGTGTTTGAAGCAGAGCCCCCTGGAGAACATGCAAACCCCACACAGAAAGAACCCACAACCTTCCCGCTGTGCGGCGACAGCCCCTGTGAAATTTGTGTTTCTGATAATCCTCTTTGCAATTTCATCTCATTGTATTGACTTGATGTCACCCAACGCTTCGATGCTACTGGTGTGTTTTCAAGAGGAACAAATCCACAAAATAAAACCGACATATTTAAAATAAATGCCGTGTGTGACTCTCTTCTTGACATTTCAAACAAGGACGTTCTGACTCAGTATTGTGCAACAGGCAAAGCTGATGTCTTTTGATGAATGACTAACAGAAATGAAGCAGCAGGTGATGACTGACAGAGTTAAAGCATGATGGGAACTGTTAACTATCATCTGCGAGCCATATGTTGTTGTTGCTACTTCACTCATTGCTTATGAAGTTTGATCAAGAAAACTACTGTCCAGAGTGCCATTTAAAACGGCCTAAGATTCTGCTGGGGGTCAAAAACTCCACGGAGTACCTTTAATGCTAGTTTAATTTAAGGTACACTTACTAGCTTTTTTTTGGGAGCTTTCAACCGTATCTAATGGTCTACATCAGCAAATAGAAGTTGGTTCACAGTTGAGCCAATGACATGACAACTGAACCAAGTCAATAACACAAATGATGACCGTTTCAAAAAAGCTAGTAAGACGAAATCTACCGATTTTACATTAGCAGCTACTAGCACAACGCACCCAAGTCTCCAGCTGAAGTGTAGGGGCAAAGTTGCATTGTGGGTAATGTAGTAGTCAGGTTTTGACGAGGAAGAAGGATGCGTGGAATAAAAAATACGATATCTCTGATTCTGCTGCACTGATTTTGATCCTTTCTTTTAAACTGCAATTCTAAATCGGTGAAGTACTTCAAGACTTTGGGGAATGACTGGGTCAACAATAAAAAGTAAAGTAATGTGTCCAAATGGATTTCACAGAGGTCTGGCACTGTGACTGGAGATGCTTATCATCCATTCAAAACTCAACTGTGCAGATCTTTTGGATTCATGCGTTACTTCTTTCCTGCAGCACCTCGAGTCCACACCTAAAAAACAACTGTTTATACACTAAACTGAAGTCATGATATACAAATACAACTAAACTGGATAGCGACACAAGTACATTTACAAGACATGCAAACGATATGAAATGACGGACGATACGCGATACGTTTGAAAAGGAGCGTTTGATGAGCCAGCAGCACTCGCAGTATACATGGCTTGTTAGCACACCCACCATTTAGCAGCCTGACACAAAAACCACAATATCATCCAGTCATACATCATCCTCTCATTTCACCGTAACTACACGGGCCTTGAAGAAGGTTTTAATCAGTGTTCCTCTCTGTATTTTCGCCACACAAGGAGAATTAGCTCTAAAGAAGCTCTTTTCAAGTCCCAGAATCTATTTCAAACTGAGCATTTCAACACAGCCGCCTGAGATTCAGTTATAATGGAGTGTTTATTTGAGCGTTTCCATGAATTCTGAAAATAATATTCTTTTATTGGTACTCCAGACTTGTTCACAATCTCCATATTGTGTACTTTAGCATTCACTCGCCCACATTCAACCAGCCGTCACCCACACACACACACACACACACATCTTTCCTTGTGCCTACATTGCATCATTCATATGACCGTATCAACACAGCAAAATGTGCTACAACAGTGAATATGTCACATAACAGGGCACACGCGACAGAGCGAACTGTTGCATAATCGGACGTTTTAACAACACATGTTGTATGTTCTGACACAGAAGAAGTCGTGTTTTTTTTTAACATCTCTGACATGAGAGCGAACCTTCTCCCACACAAAAAGCTCGCCTCTCCCTGTGTGAGTCGATGGGCCAGTGGCTGAGGACTGCAGCTCGGCCAGAAGCCATTTGTTGCAACATGAGATATGGGAGCTGGGCTGGAGTTTTGGCTCCCCCCCAAGTCACACAATGTACTTGAACAAATTCCAGCAGCAAAAGTTAATACAGGCCAGAGTGGATGTATCTATCCGAGTCTCAGATTGCATGTGTCTACAGGAACAAGAACAATCTTCCCACCACCATTTTCAACAACTCTTACTTCTTATAAATATCCACTTTTCTCTCTCGTCGTCTAAATGACCACAAACCCTTTAAAGACCCACATCGGATGGAAAAAGACAGGAAAATTGGATGTTTTAAGAGATTTCTTACCACAGCTACAGAACATACTGTCAACATACTGTATGAGAACGTTTTAATTAGTTGTATTTTTGGTGTGACTATATGGATGGCAATGTTAGTCTGTCAGTCTCAGCAGGTACCGGATGTATAGCCATGAAATCTGGTCATACATGGTACCCAGAGGATGAATCTTAATTACTTATATTTCCATATATATATATATTTTTTTTTTTTACCAGCATGTCAAAATTGTTACTGATCCAGTAAAATGTCTCAACATCTACAACATGGATTGGCACACATGTTGTTACAATCGTGGTCCTCAGACAACGATTCCTTTCTTTCTTGTCACCTTGACATTAACATTTGTGGTTTAGAGCAAAATATCTCCACAATTGTCTTCACCAAATTTCATGGATTGCCATGGAAGGTGGTACAGACATTCATGGTTTCTGAGAGGATGAATCCTACAGACTTTAGTGATCCCCCGACTTTTCATCTAGTGCCACCAGCAGGTCAAAGTTTTCACTTATTCACTGAAATATCTCAACAACTGTCTGTACAAAATTTCATGGCATTCATTTTCCCCACAAGGTGAATTGTAATAACTTTGGTGATCTCTTAACTTTCCATCTCGTGCCACCATTGGGTCAAAATTTGAATTTGTCCAATGACCAAATACCTGCAAAAGTGATTACATTCCCATCAGCCTCAGCTAACTAGCAAATGTTGGCATGCTAACACGCAAAACTAAGATGAACATAATAAACATCACACCTGCTAAACATCAGCATGTTGTAAGTGTGAGCATGTTAGCGTGACGTTAGCTCAAAGCACTGCTAGCATGTGTGTGTGTCTGTGCACACTCCCCGCCCTGTTATACACACCCTATTGATAACCGTGTACACAGTTGGTCACATCATTAGTATTGATCAGTCTTTCTAAAATGGATTACAAACCAGCCGGCCTCCACTCTCTGGGAGCAGTCAGATGGACAATGAAGATACATTTGATTATCCTCAAAATCCATTGGATAACACACTATTTGTTTTATTTTTAAGTGAAATTGTGGAGGGTGAAGGGGGGAGTGTTCAAGTGAGTGGCAGAACTTCCACAGCAGCGTCAGACTAATGGAAGGTGACAACACGGAGAATAGGGGTGGGGGATGGTTTGCATGTTGAATATTTAGTTTTACTTCCTTTTAACACTCAACAAAATATGTTGACGTGCTTTAAAAGGCGTATGAAAGCGATATGATTGGTACTTTTCTCTGCGACAGAGCACCATTATAAAGATTTATTTTTTTAAGTGCCATGTTTTACAAACGTCACTCAAGACGGCATGTCAGTCTAAGGAGGGGGGGAGGTATCGGGAATGCAGGGGCCAGTCGGTATTTGATATACACTACTTACATTAGAGGCACAGGGTTAACATTTTGTACATTGCAGCTATGAAGATACAGGCCTGCAGCTGCAATGAAACACGAGACAGACATGTTTGCAGGGAGGAAATTGCTCTCTGCTGGAAAACAACTCAAAGATGAAGCACACGGGCAATTCATGATAATAAAAATAGATACCACATTGTTCCTTCTTTGGCCAGTATGAGCTGCAACACCATTCCCAAACCCTGAGAGGATTTGTTTTTCCATCCATTCCTCTATTTAATATCTTTTTGGTTACTAATCAGTCTGTGTGCACACTGATCCACCTGTAATCACGTACGGAAAGACAGTGACTGAACACCAACAACACCGAAGACGTTGGAAATATTCTTATTATTACCGTTTGGGTTTAAATGAGCAGCTTTGTCAGATTCAGTCTCGTGTTGAGAGGATTTCTGTACACTAAACTACACACCAGTCCTCTTGTGTCTGCACCAAATAGATGTTGCACAACAGAGGACCTATTTGAGCTGCAGCACACGCATGGAAGGACACTGCCCTCTGTTGGTGTCACACGGCACACCAGGGTTTGGCCTACACCTCATCACGTATGTATCTTTAAGATATGTCGTCTGCTGTTTGAGTGACACTTTATTTTACAGGTGTGAAATCTCTGAATTATTTCTAAAGGAGGTTCCCTGAGAAGAACTGTGTACTATACTTACGTGACAGAACTGCTCCATTTAAACCCAAGTAAATATTCTATTCAACTTTTTGTTGAATTGTTATTGGAAACTTTATTCTCCTTACATGTTGAATTGTATGCTCACTAGTGGACAAATGATAATTTTTTAACTAAAAGGAATTTTTATATTATTCAGAAATTATGGAGTTGATGATCTTTGAATGGTATAGAACAATTCAATGGTAAAAAAAAAAGATTAATTTATAATTCCATTTTATTTTCAGTATTACGCAACATTAGAAGTATAAATATCTGTTTTAATATACAACATCTATGACATCCATAGAGCTTTCCTTGGGCAAAATACAAAACTCAAAACACTTTTATTGCACATATTCTAAAAGACAAACCATCGTAAGCAAGTTCATCTAATACTAGTTTTGCACAGAGGAAGAAAAGGAAAAAAGGAAAACCGAAAAGACAAGCAGACGAAGAAGAACCTGACATGAAGAAGACATTGATTACTGCACAAACAAATGTTCTTATTAAACATCCTGGTGGAAAGGGAGCAAAGTCTCACACTACTATAAACAACATTATCTGTGACACAGAACATAGATTTGGCAAATCAACAATATACAAAATATACATCCATGATGCTTTGTAAACAAACATTGAATGTGCTTTGAGGATTTAAATGTCAGTCGTCACAGGAAAGAAAAAAAAAAAAAGTTCAATTGTTCAAATAAAATTCAGTGATTCATTTAAATCTGAAGTCAGGACGAGTTTTGGGGGTCATAAACCATTTTCAGTTCCAGTTTTAATCTTCTCCTCACCCTTTGAACTGAATATTAGCAAACATTAAGGTGCATTTGTTCTCTCACGATACATTAGCGACACATTTACAATATCTAATGCAAGTAAACATCAGATTCTTTTAACATTAAAATCTCTGCAGTCAATCTCACGTGTTTCCGTCTCGTTCTTGGATAAAGAGAAACTGAATTCTGCGTCTTTTCTGTTTGACTCGTCGACGTGGAGTATATGTAGTAGACAAGGTTATTGTTTTGACAGAGCGAATACTGCGTTTCATACTTAGTACTACTACTTTCTGGTCGTCACTTAGGGTTTGCAATTTAAAAAAGGCATCTACAGTATAGAAACACGTGTTTGTGTGACAGTAAATTGCAGAAAGTGAACGCGGATATATGGCAGCCTATATGTGTAGTACCAAGTATCTGAACGTTAACATCAAATGTATGTCGTGGACACGAACTATGCTATGCGAATACTCAGGATTCCTTGTATAAAATCTTTAAACCAGCTGCTGCTCAGGATGAAGAGTCCTTCGAGCGACGCCGAAACCCTCTGAAACCCCGCCAGCGAGCTCGAATGCGAACACGGTCGGACCTTATATGACTCTGCTCCGACGTGGACAATACCGGCGATGATGCCCACGGCCTTACTGGCAAACTTATGCAGACTTCAACTCATTAATCAAACACAATATTTCATATTTTAAGCCGTAGTCAGCCAGCAGTTACATCATCCACAATAAAGACATTCTTGGGAAAGCTGACAGCCCTCACAGTTTTGTTATATAATGCTACATTTTCAGAAACAGCCCAGTTACCCCCCCCCCCATGCCTTTTCCTCTCCGTCTCTCTCTTCAAGTTCATTTTGGAACATGTGAAAACATGTGAAAGAAGAGGACGCCCTCGACGAGATACATCACGGTAGCTTACGTTAGACCACGGAGTTATCAAGCAGAACATGGTACTCAAACAAAATCTATACATATAATACAGACGACAATCATGTAAGCCCATGTATCCCCGTTTTACAGTGTTATCATATTTACACCCTATTGCATAAAAAAAAAAAAATATATATGTACAGATGTCAGAGGAATGTGAATAAACACCACACCTTGCTAAGAACAGCAAGTTTTATTTCCCATAATTCTAAGGCCCCTTCACTAATTTAGGATTTCTAGAACCGTGAGATGATATCTATTTTAAAGTTTTAGGTGAAAAGCACAGGACGTCGTGCGTTCCCTCTGTGTACCACTGCACAAAACCCCAAATAAAAAAAGAATCTGATTTTACCGAACAGAAACAATCGTGATACAACGGCTAAACTGTGCGGCCTACTGCATTAAAAAGACTTCAGGTCCTCCGAGTCTACAAGTAAGAGTGCAATTCAAAATCATTTATGGCACTGACTCTACAGTACATCACAACCTTTGTAAGGCTACTCCCTCCTGCCCCCCCCCCCCCCCACCCCCCCGACACACTGATTGCACAAAAGCATTCTGCGATAAAACAGAAACAAAACGTCCGAACATTCACATGATGTAAAAAGTAAAACATCCGAAAATATCAGCAAATGATTGCCTACATTCAGACCTAGAAACATTTACAGGTGTTGTCATATGTCAGCTTATTTAACACACACACACACACACACACACACACACACACACACACACACACACACACACCTCTCTATCAGCAGGTAACAGCTTGCCCGGTCCTCAAACAAAAACAAAAAGAAGGCATGATGATGTTTTGCACAAACCATTTTGAACATTTTATTACATCTGGAGTCTCTGAAGCGACGGTGTCGGCTGCCGTTTTCGCTTCCTTCTTCTTTACTTTTTGTTGCTGGAGCTACGAGGCGACTCCTTCTGCTGCTTGCACCTGCCAGCGTCTCTGTCTGAACCGTCTTTCAGTGCAGAGGGAGAAGCTCTGGATGCGTCTCTTTTCGCGTTTTTCTGTGCGGACGAGACCTCTTGAACGGGTTTCTTCCTCTCAGCCTGCTCCTTCTTGCTAGACGACGCCTGTTTGTCCGGCGTGGTGATCCTGGTCTCTGGGCCCTTGTGACCGTCCGGTTTGGGGCCTTCCTTGGACGCCTTGGCTGCAGTCTCCTGGGGCGCGCAGCCGGAGGTCCGGCCTGAGACAGATCCGCCGCTCTGTGAATGCGTTTCTTTTTTCGCTGCAGATTTCGGCAGCACTGGTGGGGGATCGGGCTGGGAGGGGAGGTCTGACTGCAGCTGAGGTGCAGTGAGAGGCGAAGCAACGTGTTTTGGTTTCGAGTCATGATGGTTTTTAACGACTTGGTTTTTGGGTGGGAGGTCTTTATGCTTGCCATCAAGAGTTTGTTTAACAACTAGTGTTGGAGCTACAGAAGTCTTTAGAGGGAGAGATTTTGGCTTCGAGTCGGTGTTTTCTTCTACTATATGAGCTGAGGTTGCTACAGAGATCTTGGGCTGGGTCTCTCTTTGCTTCACGTCATGCGCCACCAGTTCCTCCCGCTTTACGTCAACTCCTGCGGATGGCAACGAGGTTTCTTTCCGTTTGGAGTCACGGGTCACTTGAATGTTCGAGAGCGCAGATTCTTTAGACAGATCTCTCTGTTTTGAATTTGGACTGCCCCTGCCTGCTGGCCCAGGAGGAGCTGCACTGTGGGATTTCACATCAAGTGTTTTTGTCTCCGTCTTCGCGGCGCTGTGTGCTACAGGTTGTGGGTCAGGCCGGGACTCACTTTTGGGACTCCAAACATTTTCGTTTGCAGTTGCTGACGCTGAACATTTCTGTTTTGCTGGAGGGACCACGGCCTTTTCTTTCCCACTGAGAACAGGTTCTTTTTTAGAGGTGCAATATTCTGAATCAGATGATTTGTGTTGTGCTTTTTCAGCTGGGTAGTTTTTTGATAGCTGCTCTGAATCTTTCACGTTGCCTCTATTCTTTGTCTTTGGTGATAAGGGATCCTCTTTTTTCTGCAGCAGTATGCTACAACTCTCTACTGCACCAGCAGACACAGTTTTATCCTTTTTAGTCACGCTTAGTGTGACTTCTGTAACATTATTTATTGAGGTGACCATATTTACTGCAGAAACTTCTCTCTTCTGCTCCACTTTTGGGTTTGCCTCCAGTTTTGAAACTGTGACACATTTGTTGATTTCTTTCTTAGAGCCCGAACCGCCTGCATCAACGACCACTTTCACAGCTGATCTGCTAGATTGTGCGCTGTCCTTGCTGACGGACCTCTCCGAGCAGTCCTGACCTTTGGATTTGAAACTGCAGGTTTTATCTTCAGGTGCGGAACGAGATGCTGATGTTGCGATAGAAACCTGAGGTTCTGCATTAGAAGAGCAGATGTTCAACGGCTGCCGTTTTGAAAGCACATTCTCTGGAAGGCGTACAGATGCAGTGTTGTTCTGCGCAGTCACCTTAGAAACAGAGGTCATGTTTGACTTCTGTGCAGTAGCTGTTTTTTTCTCACAGCTCTGACGCAGACCGGTATCCACACCACAGTTCAGACTCTGCCTCACAGGTAATGGATCACTGGCAGCTGTAGCCGGAGTCTCCGCAGTTTTTATGTCCAGCTTGGCTGAAGTCAAAGAGACTACTGTCTTGGAGCTGTCAGTATTTTGAGATGTAGTGTGCGGCGTGACTTCCTGCAGCTCCACTTCGTCCTCCTGATCTTCATTGCTGACTTCCCGTATGGAGGGTGTTTTTCCACAGGAGGAGAAGTGGGAGCTGTGTCGAGGGCCTCTATGTTCATGAGCCAGTGATGAACTTGACTTCATACCTGTCCTGCTCTCTTGTTTCACAATAAAGGTTGAGACCTCCACTTTGCTGGTTTGAGCCTTCAGTGATTCACTATGTCTATCCTGTGTTTTCTCACCACTTGGGCTGATTTTCACGTCTGCGGCTGCATTATGTGACTGATCTTTGGAGGCAACGATGTTATTTAGAGAAGAAACAGCTTCAGGGGAACAAGTCAGGGGGCTCTTCAGCTTGTCTGAAGTTTTCAGCTGGGGGATGGTTATCTGTCTCTCGTGAGGGGTCTGGAGCCAAATTGGAGGGCTCACAGAAACAGCGTCGCTTGTGTTGTCAGCCATTTTGGATAAACAGGTTTCTGTTTTGGAGACTCTGGGCCCCGAGAGCAGACCGATATCCAGAGTGCCCTCCAGAGGTTTGAGAGAGGAGACGTGGCGTCCTTCAAGTTTATATTCAGATGACGTCTTTCGCAGTGAAGACTCTGCAGAGGAGATGAGCTGGAGCTTTTCCACAGCGCTCTCTCCTCTGCTGCAGAATAGCTTGGGGGCCAGACCTTCAGGGCTGGAGTGAACACTTCCCAGTCCTGCCTTCATGTGGTCATGGGACATGGCCGTGTCCAGCTGGAGGCTCTTAGACCTGGGGGAGCCAAAGTGCAGGTTCTCATGGATGCCGGAAGACAACCGGCACATGCAGTCTTCTCGTTCCTCAAACGACAGCCTCTTCCTGGTGAACTCGATGTTGGGAGCTTTGAAGTCCAGTCTGTCCGGCTTCATATTGTCTTTACCCTGTCTGGAGTGCTGCCACTCCGGGTGAATAGAGCAGAGAGTTGATCTGAGTCCTCCTTCACTGTCACCGCTGCCACCGGATGTGTCAGCGATGCCCTCAGAGACACGCGTGTTGAGTTTCTTATACAGCACATCTTTAAGGGTTGTGCTTGCAGCTTTGGCCTCCACGGGTCCGGAGTCCGGGCTGCTTTTGTTTTGGCTCCTGGCCAGAAAACTTTCATCCCTGTCATCACCACACAAGGGGGATGAGTCAGAGTCACGCAGGGCATCTTGCTTCTGTAGAGACTCCCTCCGCTCTGACCAGTCCTGTCTCTTCACAACCACCTTGGACTTCAGCTTTTCCTTGTCGAGCTCCTCAACAGATTCCTGCCGGCCCATCTTTCGACTGACGGGCCTCTTTAAGCAGCCCTGCTCGACGGGTCGTACGCGGGTGATTGCCGGTGGCTCGCAGGCTGTTTCTTCCACACTCTGCAGGATGGTGTAATCGCGCTCCCCAGGCCTCAGTTCCTCATCCTGCACCTCCTCTTGGGTCACTTCCAGGCTGTGTTTTCTGGGACACAGGTGCTTCTTATCCCCTGTGTAAGAGGGGGACAGCTTCTCCTCAGACTGGACACGCTTTAGGAGTGGTGAGCGAGGTGGCTCAGCGCTTTTGGGGCGCACAATGTGGCGTACAATTGTGGGTGGGGAATGTATCTTGGCTGGGAAGGCTTGGGTTGTCTTGGAAATGGCAACTGAATGCCCGCTAAGAAGGGGAGAGGGTGAGCGCTGAGGAGATGTTGGCTGGGGGGTAGGTGAAGGTGTGCGAGCCAGAGGAGAGAGGGGAATGCTGCCGGCTGACTTGCGGCGCCCCTGACGGAGCCTTTGACCCGGCAGTTTGGGGCCAAGGCCATGGAGAGTGCTGGGACGGATGTGGCCCGAGCCTGCAGGGGAGTTTGGAGCGCTGGAGCTGGGAGAGCTGCTCTGAGAGGAGTTTCCACCTGGAAGTCAAAAAGGACAAAAGAATGGAAATCAGTATATAAATATATGAAATGGAAATAAACAGTAAAATGTCTGAATGACAATTAAGCTACAGTCAAAATAAGTTAAAATTGCCACCTGACTGGGTGAAATCTGGTGTGGGGCGGAGGGCGGCAGTAGGGGAACGAGGGGAGAGACTGTGGGTAGGGGAGCCAGGGAGACTCTCACCGGAGGACAGGGAGTGGTTCAGAGAGGAGAAACTGCGACTGGTGTGCAGGAGAGGAGACGGCTGCATGGCGAAACGTCTGAAAAGGGAGCGTCGTCTGGAAAAAAGCACAAAAAGAAAAAGAAATTTAAACTCCCTATTTTTTAAAGCCTTTATAAAACAAAACAACCACACAGTTATAGATGATAATAATGACTAATAAATGATCTGCTGAAGTTGTCACTTTAACATTTAACACACAGTTTACGGCGTTCATCGAACACGTACGCTACATTTGGTAAAAACATATTGAAATCCTTTACACCTGTGGAAGATTTGTACCTTTCTGGTGTCTTCTCCTTCTTGGGCTTTTTGGCACATCGGACCATCTTGCTCCGATAGCTGTTCCTCCTGGCTGGACCAGTTTTTATTGAAGTGTTTTCAAAGGGGGTTGTGGATATGGCCACTTTGCTACCACTCTGAAAAAGAAGCACAACACTTGTTTATTTATTCCTAAATTACTGTTTATATTTGTTGTTAAAGTCAGTTTGTTCTACTTGATTTGTGATTGCAGTCAGGGTTAGATCTGTGTTAACATTGTGTATGGTATAGTAGCTTTTAATATTAATACTATTACTCACGAGAGTCCGACACGAGAATTGGATTAGCTGTTGTTATTTTGCCAGCTTGATCAGTATTGGCCATTGGTCCTCAAGTTAATTTAAGTTGTTGTAATTCAATTAATTTATACTAAATTATAAATTCTTCCAAGCAGCATGAAGAATATCATGATTAACCTGAGCTGTAGTAGATTTCAAACAGCCGCAGTTTAAAGATAAACCTACATTCTCATTTACCTTCAGCAGCAGCTCCACCACTTCAGTGTGGACCAGACCATGAACTGGTTCTCCGTTCACATGAGTGATGAGGTCTCCAGCTTTGAGTCCTGCCTTGTGTGCAGGCCCGGCGTCTTCAACATTCTTGATTAACAGACACAAGATATCGTTTATTGTTATTATCATCATATATTTTTCTTTACAGCTCTTTGTATTACGTTTAACTGTTTTTTAACGCTAAAAAAAAAAAAAAAAAAAAAGAGCTGAAAACATTTGTACCAGATTTAGCTACTAGCTAATTTCCATCTGTAGTCCCTGGGCAGGTGAAGAGAAATCATCACCAAGAATGCGATTTGACAGCTTTCCAAACTAAACGCAGTGAAGCGTGACAGCACCCTCACAAGTTTACGACTTATAACTGATCGCGATATGTCTGACGTAGTCCTCACCCAGACCATGTGGTAGACGGTGTAGATGTCACCGTCACAAGCGTACACCCGGATCGCCCTCAGCGTGAAGCCAAACTTCTTCCCCGAGCTGTGGATGACGACGGGCTGCCGTGGGTTGGCGGTGCAGAGGGAGGAGTCTCGGCTTGGGGAGGAGTCCCTTGAAGACGGGTCTGAGGAGAGGGAGTAAGGAGATAGGGGGCTGGCCAGCGGAGACACCCCGAAGATATCTGGAAAAAAATCAGGGATAATCAGCACCTGAGCAGATTCTTTTATTTAATCAATGAGACTTTGACTGGCCCTTGAGTCAGTAGTGAGTTGTTGCTGTAAAGCTCACGAGCCTGGCTCTTTCTGCTCCTGCTGTGGGTGAAACTAATGGGATTTTCTCTCTCTCGCAGCAGTGAAGACCTCTTGCTCCCGCCCTGCCTACTTACTTTCCTTGTTAGCGGCTTGTACTCGGCTACTTGCCCGCAACCACTCTGTAAAATGGAACTCACAGCGGGTGTCACGCTGGGCCAATTTCGCACAGATCTATAGCGTGCTTTCATCTCTTTCACATTATTTGTTCAAAGTCTGTTGCTCTTATTGTAATTCTTGACACGTTATCGCTCAGACGTACTTCAACCCTCTACGAGATCGTACTTTTTGGAGGAGGTGAGCATCTTTGTGCATGTCGGTGCGCGCTCTGCCACTTACCCCCAGGGATCATGAGGGACAGGGCGCCGGTGGAGACAGACTTCGGGACTTTAGCCACAGCTCCGGTCTTCTCTGCAGCACTCTCAGGACGCAGAGAGCTGCTCTGAGACGCCTGGTCTGCGGAGGCATGACTGGTGCTGTCGGGGCTCTCCAACCCCTCACCTCTGGGCGTCAACTGGTCCAGATGTTCGGAGAAGCTTCCTAATCATTACGACAGATGAGCGTGGAATGAAGCACACACTTATACTGAACGCTTGATGACATCTGAATTTGACTTTTTAAAATGTTTAAACAAAAGTCTGACATTTTGGAAAATTTGCGTTCTTGCAGAGGGTTATATACGACTCTCATGTCTGTCTGTTAAATATGACGCTACAGCCAGCTGCCAGTTAGCCTAGCTTAGCACAAAGACCGGAAACAGTTAGCCTCTAAAGTGCACTACTTGATTTTTTTTTTTTTTTTTACCAAAGCGTAAAAAATATACAAAACATAAAAGTGCAGGCATACATCAAAATCACAATAACAACTGAAATAATAATTACAAATAATTAGAAATGAAGAAGTGAATGAAACATAATTACTTCCTGAGTTTTGTAATTGCATTAAAAACTGAGAAACAAGTGCTTTTAACTTTAATTATGGACTTTTGGAATCATATATTTAAAGACTATAGCTTAATATTTAGTGTATAGATAGAGTGGTAACTATCTTCTCATCTCTTGGCAAGAAAGCAAATAAGTCTATTCCCCAAAATGTCAAACTACTTCCTTTAAAAATTGGTTAGTGGGACATTGAACTAGTAGTTTGACCAACATATAGTCAAAATACAACAAACAAATACCTGAAGGTCATCGATATACACATTATCATCTGTACTAGTTCCTCACGTGGAACAGAATAAGCTACAAACAAGCGAGAATATATGTTTCTAGACCGAGTCATGTCGTACCAGAGAGCGTGGCTCCACTGTGGGTGCTGCCTGGGGTGGTGGCGTCAGGCTCATCCCGCGGGATGGAGAAGGAGGCCTTGCTGGGGTCCCCGAGGCCTGAGGTCTCGTCTCCTTCGCTCTCTGCTGAGATGGCAAACTTTGGTAGCATGTTGGGGGGAGGGCCCTGATTCGCACTGTCTGTGTCTGTCGAGTGGGACAGCGACGGCCTGGTGGAAGGAGGGAACAGAGCCTCATGAGATGAACACAAGTCTCCCTTTAAGAGCTGGAATATGCTGTATATCTTAATGTTTTTTACATGAGTTGCCTCCTTTTAGCGTTTTATTGCAGAAGTCAGATATAAAGTGTTTATTTTTCTATTTGTCTTACTAAAACTTGGCATTATTAAATGTGCACAGAGGTGGGAAATCGCTAAGTGTATTCACTCAAGTGCAATTTTGAGGTACTTGTACTTAACTTGAGTATTTCCACTCCCTTCTCAGATGGTTAAATTCAAATAACTGTTTGAGGCCCCAAGAAGTCAAATAATAATAACTATAATAATCAGCAAGGAAATACTAGAGAAAAGTCATTAAAACTAACTTTAGTAGTAGTAGATTTTTCTCAGGACCCCGAAGATTTATCTTATGAGCCCTTGGAGGGGCCCAACTCCTAGGTTGGGAACCACTGGACAACATACCTAACCTCACTATATATAAAGTAGATAAAACTAGCTCCACCTCCAGCTGCTACAACAGTAAAATGCTGCTTACATCAATATTGATTCCTCACTATTAATAATCAAATAATATACACATAATAACTAATTTCTCTGCAGAGCTAGTACTTTTACTTCTGATACATTTTGCTGATGATAAGTGTGAGTAGGATTTTGAATGCAGGAGTTTTGCCTGAGTATTTTTGCATTCATATATTTGTACTTTGACTTAAGTAAAAGATCTGAATTCTTCTTCTAAACATTCTGTTACTATTTCTGTCTGCAAGTAAAACGTTATTTCCATCTTAACATGTTATTTCTGGTTAGGGTTAGTAAGGGTAATGTTTTAAGTATTAAGGGTAAACATAATAAGCTTAAGCTTCTAATACTTGAGCGAAAAAAGCTGAACTGCACATTCATTCTCCGCTCCATATTACTATTATACGCATCATGTGTGCAGAAACTTAATGAGCTCGAGTTGTAATGTTGGATGGAGGCCAGCGTACATTTCAGCAAAGTCTGGCGTCCAGCTGAGAGAGTCGACAGTCAGTGGGCTCTCACTCTTCTTCCCCTCCGTCTCTCCTTTCTCCTCCAGGTGCCCACGGGACAAATCCAGGCTGCTGTAAACCTGACAGCCGCACAGAGACAACGATTCACTACAAGCAGGCTTTAAAATGCTAAATTCTGTTTAAAAAAACGCACATTGACAGGTTCAAGTCACGGAAACAATCACTGTGACATTTTAACATTTGCAATTAAGAGGAGACCAGAAACACCGTGCTGCCTGTGCTAATGCAGACTTCATCGTGTCTTACAAGCGTGGAGTTTAGGTGCAGCTGAGGGAAAGGTTCAGTGAAGCTCAACACTTCCTCTGAGACGCCCCGCTGCTTTCTGAGACGCTGTAATGCTTTGTTTTGATGTGAGCGGGGAGCATACTGCAATGCAGCACAACAATGACTCCCAGCTTGTATGACTGTATTGTGTATTGTGTTCCACATTACCAAAAGAGAAAAAAAAGAAAAAGAAGATCTTATTTGCGAGCGGAAAATATATGCAAAGCCGAAATCTACGTTTAATACTGTAGAGGTAAAGGAGAGCGGTGGGGGACACACATTTCCATATGAAATACCAAAGTGCTCATAGCTTTGTTTCCCATGAGAAGAGGAGCAGGACAGAAGAGGGCATTAACTCATTTACATTACTAACATCTTTGGCAGTAACGATGATGCGCATGTGTTAGTCTGAGGCATTTGAGATTAAGGACACACCTTAGAGAATCTGTGAGAACACGAGGAGAACTGCCGCAGCTCCACGTTGAAGTCTTCATCGTTTGTGTCCTCTTCCTCTGTCTCCAGGTGATGGTATCTCTCAGAGCGAGCTGGGAAGGACGAGAGGTTTAGATTTCAGATGCTTTTTATTGGATAAACAGTTGGTTTTATTTAGGGCTGCCCCCCCCTGAAGGTCGAGAAATTCAAGTCTGATCAGATTGTGAGGCTAGTTATCTGAACCGTATCTTTTCTATGATTTCTAAGCAGATTTTTAAAAATATTTTTCGGTAACTCACTGTCGAAGTAGCTGGTGTCATCTTCAGACTCCAGCTGAGGAATGAACTCGGCCTTCTGCCTCAGCAGGCTGTTCCAGTCCAGGTTGTGGAAAAACTGATGCTGCTTCACTTCCGCTGCTCCACCTGCAGATGGAATAAATAACTGGTTTGAGTAAAACGTTCAGGACAAATGGCTTCAGAAAAAAAACCCACTGGGCAGCGACAATGAACGCCTCAGTTAGACACGGGAGGTGAAGAAACGCTTACGCTGTGTTTTCCTCTTCCCTAGTGGCTGCAGGCCAAACCGATATCATGACCATAAATTATGCAGCACAGTTTCCTGCCTGTGACCTTTCCGTGAAATAGCAGGAGCGTTTGTGAACGGCAGCCTGGCGAGGGGAGATCTAGATGAACGAGGAGGTCCAGCTGTCCCCGGACTGAACCGGCTACATGCGTCCCCTCTGATTAAAAGCCTTTGTGGCAGGTCACGGTCACTTTCACAGTCCGCAGATCTACACACTCTTAGTGCCTGATCATGCGTGGAACTAGATTCATGGACTAGCAAGGAAATAATTGCAATTGATCAAAGGGAAGAGGTGAAGAGGCCACAGGATAAACTGCTCTGCTGCTGGATGACCTCAATTTCTTCCCCGGCGACTTGGAATAATGAGCCGTGCTGAGGCGGCACCGATGGTCACATGAGAATTTATGGCCGCCTGCTGTGCCGGTGTGACCGAGTTACTGGCCGTGCCACATTTTCACTTTGCGTTCGTACCTGCGCCCATCCTCTCCAGAGGATTCTGCCTGAGCAGCAAGGTGATGAGCTCCTGAGCGTCGGGGGGAGGAGCATCCTCTCCATCAGGCCAGTTGATCTCGTCTGGAAACACACAATCAGTTTGAATCAAAAATACTCCACATGCGAGAAGCCCTGGAGGCTCAGTGGCTGTCATATGAAGTAAGTTAAGGAGCTAGAAAACATCAGGGTTTGCTCAGATAATAAACAGATGTGTTAAGGGCAACATCATTGCAACACAGGGAGTAAAAGAAACGAGGAGATCAACATGAGAAGTTGCTTTAATGCCTTAAACTGCACGAATTGCAAACTTAATGGTCCAATATCCTGAGAGGGAAACATCCTGTTAGTTCAGAGTGCATAAACAGTTGTTTGCGTTTAGTGATCTGGTCAGAGCGCTGGATTTTAATAAAAGGTTTGCACACAAACTCCTGTTTTGCATTTTTCTGGCTTTTAAATAAATATTGCAAACGGTTTTCAGACTCTGTAAACAAGTCTGGTGATTTATGCGAGTTTGGAGTGTCAGTGCGTGACTTGATGACTGCTGACAGAGATGCAAACCGATGGCTTTTAAAGGAAAATGCATGAGCGCATGTTGTATGTGAGTGTCTGGTATATTTTGACAATAAACAGCAGGATTTTCAGACATGCAAGACAATTGTTATATCCAGAATATTATATTTGTAACATGTACAGCAGGTAAACAGCAGGAGTTTCATATATCCTAACTTTTTTAAAAAATGGTAACAGCGTCTGTGCTTTTAACCCACGCCGCCTGTTCATGTCGTGGGACACACACAGATTATTTCTCACTACCTAAAGAGCTAACGGTTAGCATTACCACTGCTACTAGCTGCCATTCATCACTAGAACTCCATTTGTCGTGCTAGCTAGCAAAAGCAGACAAATGTCGATATCAAAATGTGTCGTGTGGTAAAAAAGTGCCACGTATCTTACTGGTTTCCAGCAAGCTGTGGATTTGTAAATGCTGAAAGTGTCCATATGTGAGCTACCATGAGACTGAGTTTTGTACCCCCATGCTTTCGCCTAATTGTGACCCACTAAAATAGATATTTTTAACTCTCTTCTCTGAAGCTCCTTTAAAAATAGCTTCACCAGCAAAGTCAGACAAAACAAAGTTAGTTCTGAGGTGTAAGCATAATGCTGAATGAGACGATTTACATGTGCTCCAGCTTTCAGTGAAAAGCCTCATGGATAAAGGGAGCAAAGCCTGTCTGTGCCATGCTGATTGTCTGCTCTGTGCACAGTTTGTCCCCCATTTTAATCAAATTTGGGAGGGGAGCTATGAATATGTATGTACGGCCTGAGGCCACGGTGGCATGCATTCAGCGTGTTCAGGCCCCTTTAATTAACAGTCACTCTCAGAGGCTCGGTACAGTTTGATTGAGAGCATACCAAATCAGTCGTGGCACGCCATTCATTTCCATGCCACAGACAGCGGCTGTTATCCAACAACTCCGAATAATGCAATTCATCTGAGCCACACACCGCTGACAAGATAAAAGCTCTTGTTTTCAAGATTAAGATTTTTCTCTGTGCTGCTGTCACCATGAGACCACAAGACAACAAAGTTAACATCATCATAATATTAAAACTTCACTTGTGGTCTAAAGTCAGGCTGAATCCACTCGCTGCCATCTGTTTTGGCCCTCGGGGGAAATCTCAGCCTTCAATAAATTGAGAAATAAGCACAGCGAGTAATTCCATGTGGTCACTATTTAAATGTTTAATTCATGTCTGAATGAGGTTTGGGAATTTCTCCGGATCTGCTCTACAGAATCTACTCGCCAGATGCTGTGACACTTAAATCAGTGTCATCAGTTATATTTTCAAAAAGCAAATTTCATGATATGCACTGTAATCGAAACACGCAACGGTTGAGGAACATAAAAATCTTAAATTTACTGTCTTAAATTAGCATCCAAGGCTAGCTGGTAGCATTGCACTGAGGATCAACACATCTATCAGGGAGGTTTGAGCAGCACTCAACACAGAAACCTTCATCTGAGAAGAAAGGGAGGTAACACCGACCACTGATGACCTGCCCGAACAGCTGTTCAGGCGTGTCTCCAAAAAAAGGCACGCAGCCCACGAGGAACTCGTAGAGGATGATGCCCATAGCCCACCAGTCCACCGGCTTCCCATAGCCTTGTCTCAGGATCACCTCTGGTGCGATATACTCCGGGGTTCCACAAACCTGTACAGAAGAAAAAAACACAATAAATATTCTAAACATGATGGTGGTTTGTGGGAAACTGTCCATCATTGTGATTAAATAAGACTCGCCTGCTTATCAGAGAACTCCCTGGCATCTTTCTCTATATGTCCCTCGTACAGGTTAGTGGTCATGTTCATCAGCCCGACTTTGGACAACCCAAAATCCGTCAGCTTAATGTGTCCCATTGATGTAACCAGCAAACTGTGAGGAAGAGTGATGGAGGAGGGGGGGGGTGAAGGAAAAGGCAAATTTACAATAAATAAAAAACAAAAAGGTAGGCTTCCAGACAGTGATTCATTCATAAATCATTCGTAGTATTTGTTGTATTATAAAATACTGACAGTGGTGGAAGAAGTTTTAGATCCTTTACTTCTGTAAAAAGTACTCCATTACAAGTTAAATTTAAAAAAAGTAAAACCATATTCAGGTAAATCTACTTAAAGCACCAGTAAAAGAATAATGGCTCCTTTTTGAAAGTTGTATTTTTAGGTATGTTATAATTTCTGATTATTATCATTGATGCATGCAACATCCACCAACTTCTGAGGGAAATATCTAGCAGCTAAATGCTTCGTAACTGTGTCTGTCTGTTGGGTATTTCTCCCGCTGTGCCTGAAGATGACGCTATCAGAGCGAACAAAAACACTCACGAGCGCTCCGCAGAGCTGTAATGAAGTGCAGAGTTGGGTGATCATTCTCTCATCACTATGGGCAACCATTGTTAATCTAAAAATATGAATTATAGCTGCTTTAACAGGTGTGAGGTCTCACTTGTCTGGTTTGAGGTCCCTGTGGACGATGCCGTAGTTGTGGAGATACTCCAGAGCCAGGACTGTCTCCGCAAAGTACATCCTGGCCATATCCACAGGCAGGGGACCCATGTTCTTCAAAAGGGTGGCGCAGTCTCCGCCTGTGAAGATCAATGCGGTGATGGTTACAGACGTGCTTGAGATAACACACAGGAGACATTGTTCAAAGTGTCTGCTGCTTTCAGCCGCAGCCCTTTAAAACCTAGCCGCTGACCTTCCACATACTCCATGACCATGCACAGGTGCCGCCGCGTCTCAAAGGAGCAGTACATGGACACCACAAAGGGGTTCTCAGCAAAGGTGAGGATGTCTCTCTCCACAAAGGCCTGTTGTATCTGGTTCCTCAAAATCAGGTTCTGCTTGTTGATCTTTTTCATGGCGAACCGCTGCTTCGTTTCCTTGTGCCGAACCAGATAAACGGCTCTGTGGAATAAACAGTTTACCGGTCAGCTCTTCAAAAAGCTCCGCTCTTAAAGACAAGTTGTCAAATTTGGGGTTGATCGTGAAATCTGTCTGATTGTCAGTTGTTACAGACGCCTAGTGGAAACGAGGAAGACAACATGGAAGAGAGACAACTAAAGAAAAGAGGACAACTCTTGTGGTTGTAACAAACCATCTGTCATCAGAAATTAGATTAAGATGTCCTCACCCATAGGCACCATTGCTGATGAGTTTTGTCATCTCAAAGTCCAATTCGCAGGGTTTACGCCGGGACCGCAAGGACGTGCTGAGGCTCTGAGACTGAGGGCACGGAGAGAGACAAATAACAATACAGCAATTCAAAAAGATAGAAATCTGTACTTCGCCTGACACGCCTGCAGTAAAGACGGAGTGGATCAATACAATAATCCATTTCTGAGAGCTTACAGAGTCGTCTGTTTCTGGGGTTTCTGCGATCCCGCTGTCGCAGCTGGTCAGCTGAGCGATTTCTGCAGAGAGAAGAAGCGGAGATGCAGCGGTTTAAATATGAAACAATCTTAGCGTGTTATGAATCTTCATGTGAAGCCTGTGAACGTGTTCTGCAGTGCAGTTTTTAAAAACAAACAAAACAAAGTAACCTAAATGCTGAGAAATCAGGACGAATAAACAGCAGACTTTAGCCTTTATTCACCTACGTGGCTGGAGGTGCTGACTCCAAGATAATCTCAATTGAGAATAAATGAGGCGGAAATCAGTTGTGGCAACACAAACACATGTCTACCACCCATTTTGAAAATCACCACTCCAGAACAAACGCTCATTATAAACCACCTTGCATCTTTTACATATTCTTTTTTTTTCTTTTTCCCCTGCATGCGTGTGTGTTTGTGTGCGACCATGACCAAGTCCATGTGTGTGACTTCACGCGGGGGTGTTTTGTCTTGTCCTTGGAGAGCCTGTAAACACATTTCCAGTGCTATTTAACATCTGTCCTTCCTTGTAGGTTTGCCTCAGGCACGTAAGGCGCTGGGCAATCGAAGCACAGGAGACACTCGGGGGAAATGAATGGAGAGATTGGCTGATGGGCCAGCCTGCGTGGATCTGTATAAGGTCTGTGGGGAGGCCATTCCTTTCTAATTAGTCATAATGAATGTTGTTTGTTACTGAATCTGGAGAGACAGAGGGTCATTAGAAAGACAGTCTGTTCAGCACAGGACATTAGTCCAGAGTATCTGTGTCTTTTAGTTCCCTCCACAACTCAATTCTTTCATTCCTTCACAGCCTCGGCCTGTATTCAACTGTAATACTCAACACTTCACCGCAAACACATACGATAAGATACTCCTTTTTCTTCTTTACAAACCCTGAAGAAGAAGAAACTAGATAACCATGATTTTCTGCTCCAGCAATAATGAAAAATAACATCTGGAATGCATTAATAGAGGAATAACCTCACTTTCCCCCATATTTTATAATGAATTTCACTCTATTATGCCATCTGAGTGTCCTGTTGAAGAGCGTTAGCAGTTCTAACCAGAGTATTTTGTATTTTATCAACATCATATATCATTTCATTTGCTGTACCTTCCAGAGGATCTCTTGTGAGTCCCAGCTGGCTGATGATGTAACGAGGGATGTCCGTTTTGATGCCCTGACCCTCTTTAGCGTGTCCTTCGGCGGCCTCCAAAAGGTGGTAAAACTCCTCTGGGTCAAACTCCTGGAGACACAGCGGGTGACACGCTTCAGTATATGACGTGATATGAGTATGGATGATGTTGGAAGACGACATAACGCGCGGTTTAATGGAGGAAAACAACAAGTTTTGTACCAGGAACTGGTGTTTTGGTGGTTTTACTCTGGATCAGACTCACTGGTAACTCACTGAAACTTTGATGAATAGACTATCATAGTTTATGTGAATTACAGGATGTCTATGGGATCAAGTGGCAGCTCTGCTCAATGTAAGGACATACGCCTTCACACTGCTCTAACATTTTTACAGCTGTGTAAAGAAACATGATAAAATATTACACTTCTGATCTACTTCCTGCTTACATTTTCTTTCCTTTATTTAAACCTGCGATAACTGATATATTTTTAGCCACTTGGGGGCAGCGGAAACAAGCTGTGAACATAACACTGACATATTATCAACATGTAAGTTGATATTAGTAAACACTTTGTGTTTGCGGTGTGTGTGTGTGTGTTTGACTTGTGGCTTAAACAGCCAGTGGAAACAGCCTCAAGTCACAGTGAATACATTACAGTACAGTACACTCAATATTTAAAAAATATTCTGTTTAGAAAAAAGGCATCCATGAGCATTCTCATTTGATTATAATCAAAAACACAAAACAAAACATGTGCAACACGCTAATAAGGAGCAAGAGTATACATATATACAGGCTATACATGCGTACATGTGTAGTGATATGAAACATACCAGACATTCCAGCAGTCGAGCAGGTCGGGCTATGATTATGAGGATCTTCTTCACCAGCTCTCTGATGAAGTTCACCTCTTCGCTTTCTGATCTCTCAGTCGACTAACACAGAACCAGAAAAAAAAAACGTACAAGATCTCAGTTTTTCACATGTCATCGTGGACAGATCAAAGCCAGGTGCAGTTAAAAACGCAGCACGTACCACCATGTTTGAGTCACAGCGCTAAACATCAGATTTTCCCCACAAATAGTACTTTGAAAAAGCCCAGAAGGTCATTTAGAAACACCAACTGACCTGAAGGTATTTCCAGAATCCTTAAAGACTTCTTCTAACCATCTGGAAAAAAATCATTCAGTCTATTGCACAATAAAAAATTTTTTTTAATCAATTCCCCAAGAAAAGATGGTAGCCACAAATGACACATGCTTGCTCAATTCACACAACGTGAACCAAAAACAAAACATTTTTATCATCAGTTATATTGGTATATATTGATTTTTCTTTCACAAAATACAAAGAACAAGGACACATCTCTTTTTTTTTAATCATTGGTTGTTATATGAGTCTTGCAAAATTCTGGAAATATCTTCAGAACAGCGGTAAGCGTTTTAAACGACCTTCTGAACTCCTTCGATGATTATTTTTCAGAAAATCAAATGCTCAGCTCTGTGACTCAAATGTAATGCAACACAAGGGAAGCGCAAACCGGGGTGAGGTCCTCCTGCTGTGAAGGTCAAACGCGGCACATCATTAACACTGTTTGCACAACATTCTCTGAGATTTATTGGTGTGTTGGTGTACTGTCTTTGAAGACGTGCTCACCTCCTGAACGAGCCTCTCCAGCTTGTCAGTGAGCTCGCAGAAGTAGCTGGACGTGATGAGTCCTAGCCGGCTCTTCTCCAGACAGTCACGGGCCAGTTCAATTATCTGGTGGTGGGCAAAGCCGAGCACGCCATCTGCCAAAGGGAGGACGCACTCTGGAGAGTTGCTGCGGATGATCTCCTGAATCCTTTCCTCCATCTGAGCCGTGGCCTGCAGTAAGAAGGGAAGGTGTCACTTTGGTAAGGCATAAGATAATTAATGGCCAGACGTGGCCGTAGTAAAGTTATTGTGGGCCTTTACCTTAGGAAACCGCTCCTTGTAGACGTGATTCATCATAATAATCTCATGGTCGTAACAAGATGGAGATCTCCCAGGGCTGAAAAATAAATTGAGCTAAAATCAGTGCCCGAGCGTCACAGATTGTATGCATTACCACGAGAAGATCGTGTTCATTTGTCGAGGAGTAAACGCATACCTGAGACTGCGTGAGCGGGGTCGCATGGCCGCCGCCCTGCGACATTCGTCCCCGGAGATACTCTCAGTGCAGAAGTGCTTGGAGAGGAAGTGCAGTTCATCAGGCGTAGGCTGGAAGGGCAGCTGGTGCAGCTTCTCCTGTGATGAACAGGATGACTGGAAATGAAACACATATATATTCAACATGAAAAGAAAAAGAAAAAAAGAGACGGCGTTCTTTTTGTATGGATAAAAAAACAAACAAACAAACAAACAAAAAAAAAACATGGTAACAGACGATCCTGTGTTTTGGCAGTTTCCCTCAAGAAAAGAGCCAAATTTTAAGGAAGAGTTTGACATATTTGGGAAGAACATTTTTTTGCTTTGCAGCCGAGAGTTAGATGAGAAGACTGGTACCACTCTCATATCTGTGCTTAACACACACAGATTTGAAGCTACAGCCAAGAGAAAATAGCTAGCCGAGCTCTTTCCCAAGGTAAAAAAGATGGGGGGGGGGGGGTAAAAAACGCTCACAACTTCGTTTTGGGTTTTGCACAGATTCAAGTAACAAGATAAAACGTGTTGCTTAGTGAGCTGTTGAGGTGCTGGACAGAGCCAGGCTAGCTGTTTCCCCCTGTTTCCAGTCTTTATGCTAAGCTAAGTTAGCCAGCTGTTATCTGCAGCTTCATATTCACTGTACAGACATGAGAGTGGTATTAATCTTAGCATTTCCCAAACGATCAAACTATTCCATTAAAGTATCATAAAACCACGTGTACTGTGGACTCATAGTAACACATGAGACAATGTGTGTGAGACAAAGTCTGAGAAGTTAAACTGAAAAATGACCAAATTATGAAATCAGTTTAACAATGCAAATTAGTGAGCACCAGACAAAACATTTACAGTTTATTAAACAAATTAAAATGTTAAACTGAACTTAAAAACTCAACTATGAGACTGACTTTAACTGTTTCTAATACGAACGATGTTTCAGTTTCTGATTTCGCCACAGAAACAAGGACATGCTGCCTTCAATAGTTGCTGTAAATAGCAGGAAATGTACTTGACGACCAAATACTGAACAAAACAAAATCAATATCAATACGAGCAATTCTCACTCCCCCCCTGACACTTTGTAATTCCTGTAAACCTTAGTGTTTACATGTACTGCATGCGCATGCCCTGTGACTCCGTCTGTTTTTTTCCTATAAACGATCTTGCTGATGTATTTGAATACAATTATGTTCAGTGAGAGTGAAAGCGAAAGAGAGATGTAGACAGAGGAACTATAAGAGAGAGAAATGGGGGGTGTATTTTTGTCATGTTTACTCCAGAACAAATCTTTTGCTTCTCACACCGAGCGTTTGTTCAAAGAACTGTAGTCACTACAGTGAGGCAGACGCACGAGTAAACACAGCCGCCACGACAAATACTGAACATTAAAGTCATTTTCACTTCACTTGCTCCTTTGTTCTTCGTGGGGACTTCAAGAGATTTTTATTTGACCAATTTTCCACCCTGTTTTCCATCCATGTTTTAGCATTAAATTAGGGTTGAATGATTAATTATTTTTAAAGCGAAATCACAATTCGAAAGAGTTCAATTTTCAAATTGCAAGAGTTACGACCTGCTGCAAGTTAAAGTTGAAGCCGGCAGCCGTTGATTATAGTGACAACTGTCTCCGGTAAATTTACTCTTTACTGTATTAAGAGGGTTGGCTAAAATAACAAAGAAGAAATCTCGGCTTAATACGCTCACTCTTTGCATGTCAGTGTCTGTACACACTACAAACTACTTTGTTGACCTGCGACATGTCTTGATGCCAGCTGCGCCAGACTAATGCGAGTGCATGATGCTTACAGAGACAGTGGAGCTGGGTGTGTTGGTTCCATATCCAGAGGAGGGAAGGGAGGCCAACGACCAGCGGCGACCATCAGTCCTGTCACACAACAAGCAAAGAGAAGCAAACAAGACAGTCGTCAGTCGTCAAAAGTCTGACGTTGAATCCATAAAAGACAAAAAAAAAAACAATGGATTAAAAACGTATACTTCCAGTTCTTTACAAGGCTAGCCAGTGGGGAAAATTTGTCTTCTTTTGTTCAAAGACAAATTAGCAAAATTGTCTTTAGAAACATGAAATATGCTTAACTTCCATGTTTGTATTCAAAACATGTAAATGAACTCCTACAATCCTACTGATCACATGGTTGCGGATGAATGGTGACCTTTCTCTGCTATTGTTCAGAATGACTATTAGTTACACCAGACAAGGATTAATTAATAAACTGAAGGACTGAAACTAGATGCCAGAATGATGGAAAAGGAAACTTCAGAGCTATGACGAGAAAAACTAATGAAGGAGGGTGTGAACTATAAAGTGTACTCGGGTTAAATGTGGGGATATGATGTGAAAATTCAAGGGCAAATGGAAGCCTAACATGAAGTTACCTGTCTGCTCTGTGGCAATGACTGTGGATTATAATAAAAATACACAATTACATGACATCATGTTGAGAATTGATATAAAATAAATACGTTATTGATGACTCAGAGACTCAAGAAGCTGAATATTTAGACTTTTGTTGGCAGAGAAAATATGAATGTCTTTATTGGCTGTATCTCATCTTTTTCTTTTTTTTTTTTTAAAGGATCTTTATCTGACTCCCTCTGCTCTTCACTGGCTGATTTGTTCAGCTGCAAATCAAGTAAATATATAATATCCATGCTTGTGCTTACCTTCGTGCAAAGGAGAAATGAGCAGAGGCACTAGGAGAGAAATTTCTTGGGCTGTCTTGTGGGCTTGTTCCTGCAAGAAAAACACAAAGAAACGGAGATAAAACGAATTTAAAAAAATGAAAACAAAATAACCTGCAAGCAAAGAAATCCAACAGGACAGGATTTTCAATTTGCAGCAAGACTGACAACCTGCATTAAACCACTGAATGACATCGCATGTTGCTATATAAACACAACATACAAGTAAATAGTGTCCGGTCATTTTTAATTCCTTGAAATCTTCCATAAAAGATGAAAACTGTATAAAAAAAATCAGTGGAAACATTTAGTCTCTGTTCAGGTGCTTCGGCCAATCCAAGCTCCAGTGAAATAATTAGAAGTTGAAAACCAACTAGGACTGCAACTAAGATTATTTTCATTATTTATTGATCCGCAGATCATCACTTCCCGAAGCTCAAGGTGACGTCATCAGAAGATTTTCAGTTTACCATCACATGAAACAAAGAAAATCAGCAATTTAGAAGCTGGAACTAGAGAATATTAATAATTTTTTGCTTGAAAAAGAATTTTAGCTGTTAACTGATTATCAAAATAGCTGCTGATTATTTTTGGATTAATCGTATTTAATGTTTTAGCTATAAAACCAAACAGCAAGACATTAAACTTTACAGTTATAGTTACATTTTTACCATAAAAGACATTTAGTTTGTATGGATTTGTGCATCACACCTCGACACTTTAAAAGCACCCAGCTACAGAGGATTAATGCATCTCGTCTGGACCGAAAACTGTCTCTTGAAGACCTCGAGGCTGCGATACAAACCCTCAGTATTCTGCAGAAGGTTTAGAGGACAGTTGCTGTAATCCAAACTACAGTGCGCGGGTCATATAAGAGTTGGAAACAGGGTCAGCAGCCAGGAAAAGTAAATACACCCACAGCTCATTCTAAAGTATCACTTTCATCAACAGCACTGAATGCACATTGTTGTGGATATTTTCCAGCTAACCAGACAGCCCCTTTGGCTTAATGTCAGATGTCATCTCGATCCTCCTATCTCTTATCCTGCCAGTGATAGTTAAACAGTATGCTTTGACCAATTAGTTTTGAAAAAGCCTCTTGGTTTTCACACAGCATGCAAAGATGTGTCTGAATGTCAACGCGTGACTCACTGATCGTAAATGGTTAAACACCCGAGAGGCGCTGATTTGGTTTTGCAAAGTTGATAGTTGTAAACCGAGAAAAGCCTGACAGGCACATAACTTGTCAAAACTGCCTTGATGTTGCTATAAAAACTCAAGTGGCAGAGAAGAAAAAAAAAAGCTCAACTTCAGCCACAGAGTCTCCGTTCACTTTACAGGTTGAAATATAACACGAGACACACAACTACGAGACTGCAAATGTAGAAATACACATACATGCAGAACCCGAAACATACAGGTAAGAACAGGATATAATAACAACAGGTGGGTTTAAGCCTAGATTTGCTTCCCAAATTTGCACAGGAGGTTTATTCCAAAGCTGGATGAGCAAAGGCTCAAAGGCCCAGGTAACAGTTAAATAATGTGATTTGTGAATAACTCCATGTAAGGGAGTATACAGAGTAATAAGACTGCAGACGTAGGAAGGAGTTAATCCATTTAAAACCTCATAAGTCAGAGGGAGGATTTTGTATTCGTAGCCAATGCAAAGGCATCAGGACAGGTGTTATACGATCAAACGTCTTAGATCTTGTGAGGAGTCTGGCCAAATGAAGACCTCTTGTTGCCGTCATGGGTAAGCCAGAGAAAAGCGCATTGCAGTAGTCGATTCTGGATGTTGTTAAAGCCCGAACAAGGATTTTGGCACACATTGTCAGGTGAGGTAAAACACAACATATATACATATATTAATTTCAAGCAGGATCAACTTGCACCTAAAGAGAGAAGTATCTACACTAAGTCCCCTCTCTTTACCTACATAACGTCTGGTTGAAGGAGCTTTAGGGACTTTCTGAAAGGCACCAATTAGCTGTTGTGTTCAAACACCCGTAATGTAAAAACAAACCTATGGCCCAGCATTAATCAGATGTAATTACATCCCTCACTAAGGGAGGGACCAAACAGTTAATTAACCAGAAGCTTCGATGCCACAGACTCCTGTGATGCCAAAAAAAAAAAAACCCCAGGCCTTTCCCATACTGGGGAACAACGACAGAGCCACCGAATCTTGTAAGTCACCTCATTTAATTGCACTGTAATCTTAATCACAGCCAATTAAAGATGATAACCTCTTCCTTTGGGAGTGAGGACGGCACCTGAAGAGACGGATTGAGGACACTGAGAGGAACAACAGGAAATACGGTTCAAGATAATGTTGTTTATGAAATTATGCATGATCACGAACGAAGGTTTGATCTTCTACGATGGATCTACACACCAGAGTCTATGTAGAAACTTGCTTAATTATTGCACGTCGCCAGTGTCCTCAGTTATAGGACTGCTGTAGATGGAACTGAGAGGAGGTTTTTCTTACCTTTGGTACCAGTATTACGACTGAGCCACAGTTTTACGTCATCCCAGAGCTGAACACATTCATGAGCAAGAACACTGTGGCTTTCTGAGTCCATCTTAAATGCCTGGGCCCCTTCGCTCGGTCGAGGCGCAGACCAAACACTGTGAGTTGCGGCTCTGCTTTTTGCTGACCAATGCCAGGAAATAAAACGCCCTGTGGTAAATGAGGCCTCCCCTTCCTCTGCTCCTGTGCATTTCCTTTCTGCAGGCCACCACTTCCCCACCCAGCACAATCACTGCCCTTCAACCCGCCACCGAACAGTTCACTTCTCACCCAAACACTAACAGAACTGACCTGACGCAGGTTACTACAGAAAGGATAATAAAAGTTTAATGACTTCTTTGTACTTCCTCTCATCCCAGTCTGTGCCAGACAAGCTTCTGCAGCCTATGTCGTAAAGCTCTGTCAACAATATTCATATTAACTACACTTTTGTCCGTTTGATAACACCAATATTGTATGAGGGTGCCAGATAAGTGCTGCCATTTGGTTTAAAGCTATGCAGAAGGAAACAGCAGGATTATACATCAAGACTGTGCATTTGCCTGCATTGTTTTCCAAACTACTTTATCTTGCATTAAAACAATGGAGTGCATTCCTGTTAGAGAACATTGTGAATTAATGGCTCCTCCTCTGTGTTTCTAACACACATTAACAGACTATATGCCTATACACGTACTGTACATACACTTACCTGTAAGAGATGACAGAGGGGAGTGAGGTCGCGGTAAACCTGAGGACTGACCGCTTCCTATCAGGCTTTTTCTGTTGCTCGTTCTGCAGCTGGAAAACCCACAAATACTCAAGTATTAGGCAGGAACACTGGACAAAGAACAGACACATTTCCTAACAAACAGCAGGCAAAGGCTCAACCTCATATGTCCGTATTGTTTTAATTATTTGATGTTTTGAATAGGTCATTGAAATTTAGTGTTAGATACCACTGAATTTATACTTTGTGTTCAGTGCTAATTAGCAAATGTTACCACGCTAAAATGCTAAAGTAAGCTGGCGAACATGGTAAACATTATATCTGCTTAACATCGGGATGTTATTGTTGTCATTGTTAGCATTATCATGTAGCTCAAAACACCAGCGTACAGTCTCACAGAGCCGCCAGCGTAGCTGTGGATTCATTGTCTTGTTTTAGGGTTCACAGTGTACATAGTGACCAAGTCGAGTCAAATTCAAAAGCCAAAAAAACATTTAAAAAGTTTTTGAAATTTCAAAACTTGACATCAAGAAAAATAAAAAGTAAAACAACACAAACACTAACATTTGCTAAGAAAATGGCATTTTCTCTTCACACATTCAATTACACGTATTTCTGGCCTAATACTCTATTACACTGTCAAAACACGCTCTTGAGATAATATACTTGGAGGGTTTGTTTACGCTCCTGGAGTCAACAGTAAAAACACGAGACAGAACATCTTGGTTGAGTCACCAAAGAAAGCATTCAGAAGGCCTTTAAGTTTGCCGGTCATGTTAATACAGGACTGTGACTCATGAGGAGCCACTGCGATCAACAACACGTGACGAATTAATGGATCCCAGTTTTTAACCTTGAGAGAAAGACGAACTACTTCAAACGTAAAAAAGCAGCTCCAGAGGTGTCCAGAGTGTCCTTATTAGTCTTTGGGTTTACTCTTTTTAAATTAGAGGCTGTCAGTGGAAACACATAATGCCTGAAGAACATGAATTCACTTCAAGGTCACAGACTCAATGACATCCTGTTACATAACCTCCTCAGAGAACTGAACCATTTCCAACTGAATTTTTAAGATGTTATTCAGTAATACTTTCGATTCTGTGCGTAATTCAAACACAAAAACACTGTTGGGCTGCGCAGCTGGATTCTTCTGCAGCTTTTGATGTCATTGATTATAGGACCATATCATGGTATTATTATAAGTCAAGCTTAAATGTAATGGTTTTTCACCTTTTAAATGTTTTTGCCACTGCCTTTCCCAAGGTCAATTAAACATTTTTATACTTTTAAACTTCTTAAATCTTTTAAATCTACTGCATTTATTCTTTGTCTATAATACGCGTCAAGTGAGCACTGGTCAAACGAACAAATTGTATGATGATACGGTTCTTCGAAAAGCTTCTTCTGCCTGGAATAAGTTCCTCAGCAACATCAGACGGATGAAAAGCAGATTTTCTTTCAAAAAGTCACCAAAAAAAAATTGTTGAATTTCACACAGATGTTACTTTGCTGTTTTAATACCTTTTTAAATGTTTTTATTTTCTTTTTCTTGTCTGTCTTTTCATATGTTGTCATTTCACTTATTTTCTGATCTTCTTGTTTTATTGATACTGTGCAATTTTAAATTTTTGCTTGTTTTTATTGTTATTGTTTGACCCCAGGAAAACTAGCGACCACTGTGTGGAAGCTAATGGGGATTTTGGCTGCAACTAACTGTTATTTTCATTATTGATTAATTAATTCTATAAAATGTGAAAAATGCTCATCACAATTTCCTCCCAAAGTGACGTCTTCAAATTGTTTGTTTCGTCCAAACCAACGGTCCAAAATCACAAAGACTCTTCATTTACTGTCAGAAATAAGAGAAAATCCTCACATTTAAGAAGCAAATGTTTGATAAATGACTGAAACGATTAATTAATCGTTGCAGCTCTAATGGGGATCCAAAGAAAGAAATACAAAATAAAGAAGCTAAGAGTTAAAAAAAGATCTTTCATGAAGAGTGTAAACACAATGCCGCATGGCTGCAGGAAAGAGTCCTGTACTCCAGTGGTTCATACAGAACAACCATACAGAACCACCCTTCAGGCTTTACTACCAGTGTTAATGTACCAGAATGTTACTACATGAATAGCAGCATCAAAAGATAAGATTTACCCTCACATGATCAAAAGTTTCAAGTAATTAGTTTTGTGGATTGTTGGGTTCGAGATTTAAATTGATCCCCTATTTATACTTGCAGTGCTTCGTGCAAAAGACAAAAGGGGCCCATAGATATTTGTGCTCATGTTGGTGTTGATTACCTGCAGGGGAACTCCTCCTCACAAATTTCGATTGAACAATGACACCAGAAATATCGGAGGACAGAAGAAGAAACCTTGCTCCTCAACTAAATATCAATCAATCAGTGTTAACTATGGCTCAGTGCTCGAGAGGATGCTTAAAGTTGGATGTTCAAGAAAGCAATGATCTTCAAGCAGAGGTGAGTAATGAGCTGTCCAAAGAGAAAGATGGTTTGACCTGCAAGATATTGGCCTTCCAGCTATGATAAACTGGCAAACAGTAGACAGTAGACGTCCTTTTGAGCGCTTTAGTTGATTTCTCTCAGTTTGGGCCACGTGTGGAGGAGAGCCTTTGAATCAAAAGTTCACATAACTGTGCAAGATTTAACTTGACGGAAAAACCAAAATCGATTTATAGATGAATTTGAAAGACCGTACGAGACGTACGAGTCATGAACAGATACTCCGCCTGTCTCAGGGTCTCTATTGCAGGTCGCTGTCCAGTATCATCCTAACTTCTGACACTTCTAATATCTCCATGACCGTCACATCCGCCCTTGTCGCTTTCTAAACTTATCTTTCTGTCTGCTGATTTCTGACAGCAGGACTTGAAGCTCCGCAGCGTGAAAGTCTTCTTTTTTACTAGAAACCGACCCACAAACGAAGCGGAATAGGTTGCCTTATAGGGCAATTTAAGGGTAATAGATTATGCTAATGATGAAACCTCATTAACACACACACACACACACACTCATGAACAGGTGGCTGAAATGAGCGATTTACAACAAAATCAGAGGGGGAACCCTATTTTGACTGAAATCCCATTCATCCTCGTTTACTCAAGTGGTTTCTAGGGCTAACCCCCTGCAATCAAGAGTGTGGACACATGCCATGAATCATTTACCATGATGGGGAGGGAGTGAATAATATCTGGTGCACAGGTGCTCAGTCAAAGAGGATCAGATTTAACGAGATCTATTTATACCCTCTCACTGTGGATTAAGCCAAGAGAATGCCACACTGCTGCCCAATCAACCCTCTGGTTGCTCCACTCTCCCACTAACCATCCCGGTGTTCGCACCATTACAGCCCCTATTTAGAAAGTTGAGTGCCACTCGTGGAGACATTAAAATCACTGCTTCTGGATTACTTTCCAAAACAACCGCCACAGGTTATGACGGCACCCCGTCTTCGCCACGTTTGATGCTAAGCTGAGCTTTGGTAGCGGCACCTCTGCGGCCAGAAAGGCCGAGTACCAAACGCGTTGGTATAGTGAAGCCATAAAGAAGGGATAAAGAAGCCCTGAGCGAAGATGATACGCAGAAAGTAGGCCAGTGTTGTATGCTGTACTGCAGATGTGTGAGATTCCTGGAACGGATCCCTATGAGGTTTACCAGTCTCAGTTATATGCAAAAACCCTCAACCTCATCAAACCATTGTTGTATTGCACATGAAACAGCTAACATCACTCTAATAAAAGGTGTTTATTAAAGTTAGAGATACTTTACATAACAGTTTGGTTTTACCTTAAAAGTTTACATTTATTTCATTTTCTAAATTGACCTACATTACTGTAACTCTTCATTATTACAAAGTAATCCGAATCCGTCAGAAACAATTTCTTCGATTCCGTCGTACTTACTTATTTTGGGAACAGGAAGAGACAAAAATAGTTAAAAGCCTTTTGATTCACAAACTCTCTGAATCCACATAAATTTGAAAAGTCTGATCCTGACCCATGTCAACAACAACAACAAAAAAAAAAAAAGCCATGATTAATCTTTTTTACTTCTGTGAGTTTTGCTCCCCTGTCAGAGCTGTCAGGTGAGCTGACAAAGCGCAATGCCACATAAATTGCTGGTCCTCTCTGACAAACGCAAATTCAAAGTCAGACATATGACACACACTGTTCTATTAATAGTATTTTATTTATTTTTTTTAAACTTACTGCTTTGGTAAAAGCAATGCAGCCACTGAAGACGCTGTCATTTTCTACATCTGAAGATTTACAGTATTAAATTGTTTTTGACAAATCTCATTTTTCTTTTTAGGGAAGAGCTTTTATTTTCACATACAGTGCATTACATTACAGTTACATATTTTACTTAGTGCCTAATATGGTATTATGGTCAATAGTTGCAGCAATATTTCTTTCTATTTTGACTTCTAGAATACAGAATACAGCTGCCTTACAACTGAAGTTACATGGTCTTGTTTTGGAAAACAGTTGTGTCAAATATCATGAGCTTATATCAAAATATTATGCTCATAACTTAAAGCAAGAGTGTGAAAAGGGACATTATTGTAATGACATGGGAGGAAAGTGGTCTCCACTCAAAGCACTTAAAAAGGGTAATTCCAGCTGATTTAATTTCTGTAATGAAACTTTCCATCTGTTGTCAATATCTGTATTAAATCAAATCAATTAGCAGATCATCTTTTCAGTCAATCAGCAATTTATTCCCAAACACAGAGCAGAAAAAAAAAAAAACATGGCTGCGATCCCTGCGTCTGTGCGTTTACAGCGTTAAGCTTCAGTTTTCGATATCCACTAAATCTGACACTGGTTTTCAAATGAAAAAAATATTTATGCACTAATGCAAGATGTCCAAAAACAGCCAGTATTTCATGCTAAGCTGTTCTGCTCTATGAAATGGGTCAGGACGGGGATTAAAAATAAATATCAGTTATATGGGCTTCACCAAACCATATACAAAAAACTGGGATCAAGTGGCTTAGCTGTAAACCAGTGTCTACACACTCTGAAGCCATAAACCAATGAAACGGTTTTAATTCGGCAATGTTAGGAATGCTGCTAGAAAGCCAAACCAAATACATAGTACGTATGAAACCATAACATTTTCTCAGGAGCAGTACTTTGTCAAAGTGCAACAACTTGGTGGTGGACAGAAACTGTAAATCCACCAAAAACAACAATCAGTGAAAGAAATATGTAAAATATAGCCAACCTCAGCATGTCCAAAACAATCAGCATGTCCACTTTCCAACTGTTAATTAATGGAGCTGGTCAATAGGAAAGTACATATCCTGTGTTAGGAACTGCCTCAGCCACAAACATTAAATTACCATTTGACTCACAAAGTAAATAATACACAATAGGCAATAAGGGAACACCCAGCTTCTTATTCAGGTTGGCCTGAAAAGCGCAGCTGACCTACCGTAAACACAAAGAAAAACATCCTTCCTGCCAATCAGTGGTCCAGAAACTACACACGAAAAAAGGCTTTTCACTCAGGACGGACTAATCGCTGTATCAGATTGCAGTTTGTAAAGAAGCCAGTCTTTAAAGTAAAACACCATATTGCAGAAAAGACTGTTTTAAAGGTTACCTTTTGGAGCGGCGCAGGCGGGCTCCACTGAAGAAATGTGGCATGTTAAAGTTTGACAGCACCGTCCACAGGCTAGAATCTGACATTGTGTCCGAGTCATGCCAGAGAGGGAGATGTAAAGGGGGCTTTTGAAGACCTGGTGAGGAAAGGCGGCGGCTCTCAGTGTTCAGGAGGATGCGACCCCCAGAGCAGTCCTGACAAGTACACCTACAACAGCTCTCCTTAGGTCCAAACTTCCTCTGCACAGGAACATCTGCAGCCAGCTGCGGCATAAACACACAGGCAGAGAGGACACGTTGTCCTCCTCTGTCCTCAAATAAAAAAGTAATCCAGGGAGGATCCTGAGAGGCACACAGAGTGTGTGATCCAGGTCAGGTGTTGACAGCCTCCACTGTTGCAGGGATATGACACCTAATACCAGCTGACTTTTTGTTTTACCGTCTCACTGCGACTGTGTGCTGTATCCCAAACACTCACCCTGCTCCCTTCGCTCAACATGCTTCATATCATGTAACAGGCATCTACCACTTCACATCCTGTGAAGGGGGGGGTTGTGAGACGGAGGGGTGCTGCATCATCAGCAGATGCTGCTGTGCACTTGCAGCTTTCACAAACTGGCACCCCTCCAAAAGTTTGGTTGGTCAGTGTATTAAGACGGACCTATTAGAAATGGAAATGCTGCGCTTTAGCATGGATTTCGTCTGCTGCTGCATAAATGCTTCCCTCAGCATGGACAGCCATTCAGCCTCATTCACTTGATGGGAGCCCCACCTTAACTTCATCACCTTTGATCCTTGACTCACGCTTTGTGGTCGGCTTTATAGGCCGATAAGCAGCCAAACACAAATGACCACTGAAAGCAGATCTGAAGTGTAATATATCAAAATACTGATTAACAAATTGTTGTTACTTTAACTGGAATGAAGGTTAGGTTGGAATAGCTGTACTCTCTGCATGCATAACACACACAAAAACTGGTGTTTTGTCAATTCAGTGATGAAATTGACTTTCGAGTCTTGCGTGTACGTGAGAGTTTAGGGTCAGCTGGTCATCGCAGCCTGCAGGGAGCGACGCATGCAGAGAAATCATCTGAAGTAGCTGTATGAACAAAAATAATATTCTAAACCACATGAACCATTACAAGCCAATCACAAAGAATCCAACCTTAGGACCAAGCCATTGATTACTTTTATCCAATGTCTATTCTCCACAGGAGAGAGCAAAGTTCAGCCCTGCAGACAGACACCTGGCCACGCTGCAATAATAGAACTCAAGTGCTGCGATAAGAGCACCTCTGCAAGTGTGTGTGTGTGTGCAGCGTCTGAGGCTGCTGAAGTCACATGATTGATGGAATAAGGTATACATGATACACTTATCAAGTAAGATAAACGCACAAGACTGCCAATAATGAGGGCTAAGGTCTAATATTAATGAACCAGTCGGACAATTTTGATGACTGAATAATGGCTGTGGTTATTTTTAAAATAGGAAATACCAATATAAATACCAAATCCATTGGTTCCATATTCTTTAAAAGGTGAATATTTGCTTGGTTTTCTTCTATGATCATGAACCGACTACCTTTTGGGTTTTGGACCGTTGGTCAGACAAACGCAGAGGAGAGCAAAGGAAGCGGTTGAAAGACTGGCTGAAAGCTTCACTGAGGAAGTGCACAGTCAGACCTGAGGACCATCAGGATGCTGCAGATTAGTTCAAACCACTTGCCAAGTGCACTGCCTGGAAGGGATTCAAAAGCTCAGAAAGAGAGACGGAGAGCGAAATCGACAAAGGAGGAACACCACCATTACTGGCACATAACCACTAGTTCTACTTACATGTACCTCTTCTGTAATAAAGTGTTATCAGAAGCCATTTTTTGCCAGTATAAAGTCTGTGTGTGCATTCCCTCAGAGTGGCTCAGTCCGTCTCCCCACAGGCCAGCGTGACAGCCTTCACTCTAATTATGGCTCTGCTCTGTTTCTGTGTTCCACATAAGAAATGATGGTTCAGACGGTTCAAAGTCAAACTTGCATAGAGCAGCATGAATAGAGAGGTCACTGGCAACACTGACATCACGCAGACAATTTGGGTTACTGTCCTCTTACTGACTTAGGGCTGGTTTCTGCTCGTTCTTATGAAACACAAATACACAAAAACCAATATTTTAACAGTGACACTAGTTTCGCTTTTGCAACATATGAAGATCACAGTACGTGATGTATATATGCAGTATTTCTATGTGCAAATACTGATACACAGGGGATAAAATGTTATTATTGGCACCAATCTGTTATCATTAGTAAATCCTGGGAAAGATCAGCATATTTTGTGAAATCACCGTCTACTCTGATAAGCGATACAAAATACGGAAGCCGAAAATAATAAACACCCTTAACTGTCTTACAGTTAGTGGGTTTGCCTGGATATTTGCTGCCGTTTGATGAGCAGGTGGTTACGGTTTCACTTTCTTCCCCATAAAACACATGCAAAGCTGATTTTTTAAAATATCTTAAGTCATGCAATGTTGTAGCTTCTTCTTACTTGCTGTTTGTGACTGCTAAATTTCTTGGGCACGTTACTGCCACCGACTGGTCAGCGCAATAATGTGAATCTGGTGCAAGGAATGTGCATCACATACCCATGTGCGTACAAGATGTAAACAAAAGTGGGGACCCACTCGTAAAAACACTGCTCCATAGCGCTACTAGTGGTCAAAAGTTCCACAGGGAAACTTTAAATCCAAAACTAGGTTTCCAACCATTAAATGCAAGTAGCTACAGGTTTAACAGTTACCCAGTATAGATTCACCCAGCTATACTGGGTTATTAAATACTGCATATCCCTCAAAGCAGTTGTATTACAAACATAATCAACTCTTTGATATACCCTGTTAGAGTATTTTAAACCTGTGCAGAGCTTTGGCATCTGATAAGCCCTCAAACTGATGGATCTCTTACTTAAACTGAACTTCCTGGATCATATTTCAATTCTCAGCGGTACCTGAAAGAACATGCCCCCACCGTCGCAGCCTCACTGGACTGTTTTCGGTCTGAACGCCCACCAAAGTTGGCTACTACGTTGGCTTACATGTGAAAATCTGCCAACTTCTTTATCGAACATCAATCAGTCACCAACAACCTTTCTCTCATACGTAGATGCAGATGGTCCTACACTGCTTTATATTAATGGCGTAGGATAATATCCTCTATAAATACATATAGATATAGATTACTGCATCATTCTTGACACAAAGCACTGCAACACCAAACCCAGTGCATCTGCACACGATGGAATAAAAACTGAGATTGTAAATAAATTTTAAAAAAAAAGAAAAACATCTGCGGGTTCTTCTATGGAGCTGACTCACTTAAACGCCTGCTCCACTTGACTCTCTATGAAAGCTGAGCAGAACAAGAGGAGATCAGAGGTGACATGGGTGGGTGTTTTGTGCTATTCATTGATACAGAAAATTCTTCAGAATTGAGCGTTTTGAATGGAAAAAGAATCCAAAATTCATCTGCGTCAGAAGCAACTCGAATAAAACCTTCAAAACCTGACAGAAAGCAAAGACCGACTCTCTCTCTCTCTCTGCAGTGAGCTTTCCATTTTCCAAGTAATGTTTTTTGTTTTTCTTTATGTAAGTTAAGTTTAAGTTTTAATTAAGTCCCACTTGGACTGTGTTTAAGAGAAGCTGCTGCAGAAGGCTAAGTTACTTAAATCTGAAGGTAACCGCAAAGTTAAGATAAATGGTAGGACACCAAACAACAAGACAAACATTTTAATATGATCATGGTGAAAAGAAAAAACTAGTAAACTAGTCCACCTCATATATTGTGTAAAACATAGACAAAGTAGACAAGACTACACTACTTAGGCAACAAGATGGCTTCAACCTTACTGACCTATTTGAAAGTGAAACCCCAAATGAGGCTCGTCCATGAACAAAGATTTGGCGCTTCTTTACGGGTGAACTGTGGAGTTTGAGTGCTATCTCAGACATCACTGATGCACATTAACCCCCGAAGAAATAATCTTTTCAGTGACACGAGGATAAAAGTCTTGATGTTCATAAAATAATCTGAAGCTCTAGCAGCACACACCATATTTTTTTAAATACTAATCATAAACTAGTTGAGATAGACGCAATAAGCTTAGATAGGAAAACCATTACTGAGAAATCTAAAACTAGCTTTTGCCGTTTTGAATACTCTTCAGTCCTAAATGAATCAATCCAGCCGGGATTCAGACAGATTGAGACCATTCTTCACTTTGATGTATTGCAAATGCCACAAATCCTACTTAGCACATGAAAGAGGAGCATAAACCTCAGAACAGAGAGGGAGCAAGATGGGGGGGGAAGGGGTGACACTATCAACATTATATAAGCACTGTGTCCCTCCTCTTTCAATGTCATTTCAATGGCAGATGATTTTAGGAGGGCAGGCTGAACACCCAGCTCCAGCCTCGCGATGCATGAAGACAAGACTGGCACAAACGTGCAATAACAGGCCTTTCGAAACAAAACGGCCGTGGTAGAAGAGCTCTCGCTTACCTCCAGAAATGAAAAGCGTGCAGCGGGCTGCACGGACTGCAGGGGCTAGTGGGAGTGGGGCTCAAGCTTCGGGGAGTGAGGCTGTAAGTTAAATGGAGTGTAGTGAATAGTTGTCTTTTATCACACACAGGACAGAACCCCCCCCCCCCCACATATAAACCCCCCCCCCCTCCCACAGCTCCGACACGTGCCCAGATGAAGACAGCAGCATCATGAAGACTAATGATCCCTGTCAGATGAAGCAAAATCGTGTTTAAAGAGCAGGTTCCCAAGGCATTTGTCTGGTACTGCGATGTTTGTCTGATGTCTCACCACGTAGATTATTTCAACTCAAAGAAGACAAACAAGCGCACTCGATCTAACAAGATACAGATTATAAAAAGGGGAGTTGCAGATTAACCTTATTTCACCTCCTGTTATTCAAATCATACAGAAAGACTTTACCTACGTGATGTCATGGATTGAGATCCCGATTTAAACTGAACAGTGGCACTGCAGAGCATCGGGGTCAAATAGAGGTGAGTAACTTTTACTGCAGTGGCCGTCCAAAACACACTTCTTAAAAGGATGAATCTGGGTTTTTTATATATTTTCTTAATAAATTCAATCAAAAGACCAAAACCAGCAATGAATTGAACAGGTAGTGTGTGTGTGTGTGTGTGTGTGTGTGTATCCAAAGCCTGATGTATCTTCTTCCTCTGTGCCATAGAGCTCCATTGTTGTCCGAAGCCTATTAAAAGCACGTCAATGCACTGGGTTCCTTCATTAACATGAACACGGGCACTGTAGTTTATTTTGACTCAATGCCTCATACACCATCCTGCTGCAGTTAACACTCACTAGCACACCAAATGCGTATTAATCCCCCGATGAAAATAGTCCCAGACAAATGCACTATTTTGTCCTGTTTGAGAAAAGTTTGCTAAACACGACAGTGTCCAGCTGTTTTTTAGAAAATTACTGAGCTTGGATGTTGGACATGGTCGTGACGTCAGAAAGTATTGAGAGACGGACAAATACATTGTTGGTTTTGGTCTTTTCATGGGACTTGTTGACAATTAGAAACATATAGAATATATCTGTACCTGCATATATAAAATCTGCATAGAAATAATGGTTTTAAAGCAAATTTAACGTCGTCACTCATCAGTCCAATTATGCTCTCTCAATTTTAAGCCTCAAATGGAGGCAACCATAACAAATACCTTGTTGACCCAAATAAAAAAATCCAAGTCAAACAAACGACTGTGGCTTTGATAAAAGGGGAAACCTGCCATGTAAACACGCAGCCATCAGCGATTCACTGCTTTTCACCTTATTGATCACATCCAACAAACACTCATCATCATAGATAGGTGTGTTAAGAGTGTGTGTGTGTGTGTGTGTGTGTGTGTACGTGAGCATGTTGTGCAGTTGCGGCACTCCTTCGCGTGACACGTTATCTGTCTGTCTATCTCACACACACGTGCATGAAAACATAAATGCGTGAACAGACACACACACACACACACACACACACACACAACCACCAGTAAGCTGCTGTTGCCTAGATGTGAAGGATTTGACATTAGACTTCCTGCTGCAGATGCTGCTGCTAATGCTAACGCTGCACAGAGCTGAAAGCAACAGTAAAAAGACAGCAACATAACATGACACAGAGACAGATGAAGCTACACACTGCAGAGGATCTGCCTCCCCGGTAGGATAACGGAGGAAAATACTCACTCTAGCGTCAGCCCTGGAATTCTCAGCCTCTCCCGCTGGGCTTTCATGGCTGAACTGTGCTCGTTTGCTCTATTGTGGTCATGATATGCATTCACACTGCCTGCCTGTCTGTCTGCCTGCCTGCCTGCCTCCCGCCACCCCCCCCCACTGCACTGACAAAGAGCCAAACCCAGCCACCACAGTGCGATGAGAAGGATTGGTTTTCTCTCCCCCAACAAAAACGTGAAGGGGTAAAAAAAAAAATGAGGGGGAGGGGAGGAGGGGGCTACGATTCTTGTTTTGGTCTTTCCATGTTCCACCTTGAAGCTGTCAAATAAGATCCTCAGTTGCCTGCGGAGGGCATGGAGGCAGGACAATGCCCCTTCTTCCCTCCCCTAATACACGCCCCCTGCTCCTTCACAAACGCATGCACATTTGTGTGTGCCCCCCCTCCGCCCACCACCACCACCACAATTCCCCCACCAGCTGGTGACTTGCTACATAGCAGAAATGAATGCAATAAATTAAATCTACATTTTGTCCGCTCCTCTACACGCAGTCACCTTGACAGATGCTCACACAAGGCACGCACTATACCGATGCAATGTCACCACAACTACAGGGATGATGTCATCTTTGGGGGTGGGGGGGGGGGGGGGGGCATAATGCACCACTACCTGCCAGTCCACATCAGTCAGTGTACAGCAAGACGGAGGGCTCTCTCACCTTTTATACAATAAATCATAACAGAGCTGATAATTGCGTCCTTTAGTGGAATGTGTTTATAACATCTAACCTTACAGGCAAATAGAAGCAGGAATTGCTGACGCACCAGAGGGTCCTAGCCCCTGCAGGGATTTACAAAAAAAGACCCCAGAGGCGACTGCTTACCATTTGTAAAATCACCCGTGATTGATTTTATCCACACGTATTGTTGCAGACGCTCACAATTGCCAAAACCATCAAGATCCAAATAAGTCAAAATGAATGAGTGACTCACTGGCAGGAAATTGTCCCAAGGATGAACAACCGCAGGACAAAACAGGTGGCTTATTCAGATCATTTGACTGAATATGTGTAGTGTTTGCAGTGAGTCAGCTGCAGTCACTGCAACGGGCTAACTGCTGTGTGATGATGCTTTTGTTACATCTGAGCCGAGAAGTATAGAAAGCAGACCAGACATGCAACACTCATCCAGTATACCGATGAATTCTTTATTACTATGAGCATGTTTGAGGAGCAAAGAGCCACTGCAGATGACACCAAACTCTGCATTAACCACAGAACTAGCAGTTGAGGCGGGCAGGAACTGGAGCGTAAGAGGATGTAGAGTCAACAATATTTCCTGATGTGCTGTTTTATAATTTTCAGGCATTGTTTTTTTTTTTTTTTTTTTACATCTTTCATTTTTTAAATCAGATTTTTGATAAATCCATCCTGCAGTGTGCGTTCTATAAACTCACAATTGTTCATGAACTTTTATTAGAAAGCTGGAGAATTAAAAAAAAAAAAAAGCTGAAGTGTTTGGCAGAAACGGAAACCACTGACCCATGACTTCCTGTCAGTAAATGGTCCCGGACCCTGTGGGTTGAAGAAGATATGTTTTTTTCCCCCTCCTTCTGAAAGTCAACTAGACATAACTCGTGCACTGGGGTAATGCCCTCTGCCCTAAAATGTGTTCAAAAATTCAAAAAGATCAGATCCTCTTGTATCTCGAAGTATATGTGTAAACAAACAATGCAGTATCACTTTAGTTGTACATGCCACTACTGCAGATATATGCAAATAAATTAGATCCAAGTCAGAAATAGCCAGCTCCAACAACTTTGATGAATTCAGGCAGCTCATCACACAGGGCCCTTCACACCCCCTTCAACACTCATCCTAACTCTTAACATCAGGTCTCCAATATAAAATCCCTCTCAAACTGCTTCAAAAATCATTAACACTATAAACAAGCAGTGGAGGACTTTTCGCTCTACTGTTCGCATGCTGGATATTTGTCTTTTTTTTTGGTGATACAATTTGCCAAATTCCCATCAAGGAGCTTAAAAACAAACTCACTTTTGGTCACACACTTTGATCAATATCACTCTCATGTCCCTACATTGAATATGAAGCTACAGCAAGCAGCTAATTAGCTTAGCTTAGCACAAAGACTAGATACAGGGGGGGGGGACAGCTAGCCTGGCTCTGTGCAAAGGGAACAAGTGTGTAAAATCGGCACATTGTGGTTTTTATGTGCTGGACTATTTTTTGGCCAGACGCAGTAACTTCAATTTTGTAACCTTTGGACAGAACTAGGCTAGCCGTTCCCACCTGATTCCAGTCTTTATGCTAAGCTAACCCTCTCCTGGCTGTAGTTTCATTTTTACCCTACAGACATGAGAGTGGTATGGATCTTCTCATGTAGCTTTCCCAATTTGTCAAACTATTGATTGTTTATTAATGTCTATATTTTTTTTTGTACTGCTGAATAAAGCTAGAATTTGATTTAAATCAAGTTAAAATCTTTGCAATGTTTAGGTAAACCCACCACAGTCAGTCTAAACCTTCCAGCAAACCAGTTCAGACCGTCAGGAGACACTTTAGGAAACAGTAACACATTCAGTGACCATCTTACTGCATAAATAAATAAAAATATAGAACTACATTCGTACATTTTCAGAGGAAAAGCGGAAGAAAATGTGCAAAAGCATCTCTTTTCAACATCAGATAGTATTGACCACACAATGAGGAGTCAGTTAGTGAGGAACAGTCAAGTGTGTTCTCATCTAAATCACGAGCTTTAGCTTCAAACGTTAAATAAATCATAGTTAAGACCAGCAGGCAAGATACATCAGCAGTGTGCACGTTTACATCATGTCTTAGACACAGAAATGAGTTAATGAATTAGAACCAGGTAGGCATTCAAGATATTTACTCTCAAGTCATCACAACATCATAAAACAGAAATAAGTAAATAAATAAATATTAAGCTGACTCATTTGAGTGATTTGCGTGTATTTGTGGTGAAAGCAGATGACTCACCAAGGTTTTCATAATTATGTACGACCGCTTCTGTACCTGCGATGTAGATTAAAACTTCTCTGCACAGTGTGCACAGGAGCTTCTGCTGTTCAGCTTGAATTCATTTGAAATCCGTTCTACCTTGATGCAAGTGAAGTAGACCCACGTCTGAAACTGCATGCTGACTCTTTTATACAGAAAGTGGTTCATTTATACGCCACTCTACACCGCCCTCTTACCTGTTCTTTGGTTTGGAATTAGTATTACCTACACCTTATTTACATTGTTAATTAATGCCACAGCTCTTGTCTAAAGATGCTGCACGGTGGCAATTAATTTATTAATTAATTGATGTACAGTACAGCGTACGAAACACTCTCATTATGAAACTAGTCAAATGCAGCTGTTTGGCTCCATCATTAAAACCTTAAACTTTCTTCAAAAAAATGACAGAATTGAGGCTAACAATAACAAATTATTGAAACAGTGCCTTTCATTAAACCTGCATTAAGTGATTTCTGGCCATTTGAGGTTAGCACAACAAGCACATCCAACTGATTAGCCAACAGTTGCCTATTAATCCATCCAGCAGATACAAAGCAGCAATAGCATTTCATTAGGAGTCATGTTTGTGCTCATCTGACGATTGTAAGTTCAATATTCACTGTCATTTTAGCTCTGGAATATCTGGCTCTATTCACCACTTTGTCACCAACATTGTCACTGTGCCGTTTGGTGCTTGGCAGGTATTGTTCACTGTTTATCGGAGCTTTTGGCTAAAAGCAGCAGCGTCTGTAAACTGAGACAACAGAGAAACTGAACCAAAACAGTAAAACCGAAACAAACCGAAACAATGAACAGAAAGACGGTGAAAAGCTCTGTGGAGCTGAGGGGAACTACAGAGGCCAGTTATAATTCTCTTTGGGTTCGTATGTACAAGCAACACTGTTCTCATTGAGCATAGTCATTCATTCCTTCGTTGATATTAAATATTGATTAATGCAGCTTTAAAGGTTGGAGTCCATAACTGTATGCACGTTTATAAAAATGCACAGTTAAGATGATGAAGTGTCATTCTATTCTGCATTACCATGACAAATTAACTAGGGCTGCAACTAACTACAATGTGCATAATTGATCAATCTTCCGAATATTTTCATTTAATCGATTAGTTGTTGAGTCAATAAAAACTTGTGAAAAGTCTCAATTTCCCGGAGCCCGAAGTGACGTCTTCAAAACGCTTCAAAACCCCAAAGCCTCTTTATTTACTGTCACAAACGACAAAGAAAAGCAGCAAATACTTACATTTAAGAAGCTGCAAGAAGCAAACTTATCAAAAATAGTTGCCAATTAATTTTCTTCTGACCGACTAATCGATTAATCGTATAATTGTTGCAGCTCTAAAATGTACATTTATTCGTTTGGGAGATAACGTTTGTTCAAAGCTACGTAAATGAGGTACCATTCGAGCCACAGCAGATTAAGGAGGTGATTGCAGGAGCAAAGTAAGTAAGAGAGAGCATGTTAGGTGAGTAGATGCTCTTTGAAGGCAGAGAGAGATTCTGCTGACGAGTCGGGTAACTCGTTTCACCACCGAGGCAGCACACAGGAGTTTGGGCAGGACTAGTCACTGTTCATTGGCTGATCAATTCAACACACAACATATGCCGTCAACAAATGTGCACCTGTAAAACTACCACTTCAGAGTCTCAGTAACCTCTGACAACAACTTCATCTGCAGTGATCCGGTTCATCAAGTATAGTCGACAACATCTGCTGAATGGAATATCACCATAAAAGCCCATGTAACACAATCCACAGTCAACAGTTCCTCTTTGATATCCAGTTGCACGGGCCAAGCAGGTGATGTAGTCGGGCAGCTTTGGTCCTTCAGAACCTTCAGTGTTTTTGTGCTGATGATGAGAAATGGGAATACGATCTAACATAATGGGTCAACAAATCCATTGAGGTGCCAACGTATGCAAATGATTTATTCTAAGTTATTTAATTGGACCCAGCAAAAGACTTCCAGTTATTAAGGTCAGCCTATAAATAGGTTCCAGTAGTCGAGCAACTAGAGTGACTCATGTTGAAAACAACTCCACATGCGACAGTCTGGAAGGTGTAATCCATCACTCTTGAGGCTAACGCTGGTAATTACCTGGCATGCTGTTCACCAGCCAGCATGTTAATGACATCAAATGTTCAGTAGATGGCTCTCTGTCACAGGAAAACCGCTGAGAGACTTCAGCCCTCTGTGCAGCGCTTGAAGAGTTCCTTTTCCATGCACTTTTTTTCTTATTGTGATTAGAAGATAAACAGATGTAAAAGTCAGGCAATCCCAGATTATGTAATATTATCATTTCACTCAGCTCCTGCATCTGCCACGTCAACATTTAACCTCGTTGATCAGTCTTAACACTTCAAAATAAAGCACACGAGTGACGCGGCAGCCAGAGATTACAGCTATGATACAAAGCAAATATAAATTCATTTATATAATTAAGTGTTACTTGATCCTCGCTTTTCCCGTTTTCAAGATGACAAATTAGTCTAAACATCTATTACCTTATTCAAATAAACTGCAGTAATGATGAATTTCCGTCACGTCAACTCTGTCATATCCAAACATCATTTCTATGGTTACCAAGGTCCGCAGAGGCTCCAGCTCTCTAAATATAAACCTGAGCGGTTGGTGATATCACGGCCGCCTGTTAGTTATGGCTCACCTCTATTACAGCAGGTGCCCCCTCTGTTGAGGTGCCAGCAAGGGCAGCGAGGTGTCATGAGTAAATCTTTCTCCTCCACCATAAAACACATCAAACTAAACCAAAATCAATGTGCAGGAAGTCTATTATGCCTTCAACTGGCTGAGTAGCTGCACCTCGTCTGGCACAGAAATGGCCAAGTATCTTCTTTAATAAACAGAAATCTGACCAATCAGCAGGACAGTTTAATTCGTTTTACATATCCTCTCTTTCTAATGACAAGATCGACCATTAAAAAGACAAGAAAGTTAACTCTACTTTCAAAATTCATCCACTAATTTAAACTTAAAGTACGTCATATTTATGGAGCGAATGATTCTGTGCTCCAACGCTGAACCGTCGTATAAGCAAACATCTTGAGATGACTCCTAAAACATTTTCTTTGAAACTCACAAAGTTAAAAAAGCAAATCTGTGGAGGGAGTTTCATTTGATATCTCTCACATTGTATCCAAAAATGAACCTCAGGCAAACAAGTGAAAGCTGGAGGAATAATATAAACACGTCGTGTCCTAGATCTCCTAGATTTTGGAGAGACATATTTATATTACTTGAGTAATTACTGGGTCTAAAGCTCCCCTGGAGCCCCGCTGTTCAGGGCCATCTTTGGGGTACGTCCAGAGAAGATGAGAGATAAAAGTAAAAAAGAAAAGAGAAAAGAAATATTCATTGCACCTACGGATGGCAGCTAAAAAAACAAGCCTGAACCAGCGCGAGAAGGAACTTCCAACCCATGACAGGTGGCGATCAGTAATTAAAGGAAAAAGGTAACTTTCATGTTGAGATTACAGAATGCACGACTGACAGCGAGATGGTCAGTTTGGTTTGAGGCAACAGAAGAAGGAGTTCTTACTTGGGAGCGGTTATGTTGTGGTTATCAAAGGAATCAGTCAATCTGATTGTTCCAGATTTATCGCTGGTATGTCTGTCCTTATTGTATTCCTTCTTTATTTACGTTATTTTCCATCTCCAGGAGGACAAAAGGAATATTACATCAATTTTGAAACTGAAACTTAAAACACAGTAAGCAGTTTTAGCAAATCCCATTTCAGAATTGCATACAAACTCTTTTTGGGAAGCTAATTTACATCAATTTACAGCTTGTTTGCAGACTCTGACTGAACACTGATTGATGTAATGTGACCAAGCAACTACAGAATATATGAAACCCAGAACAAAAACCTTTCCAGGTCACATAAATGTGACTATTTTAGGGGATCACTGTAAAATGTATTGATAATGAATGATATTCAGACTGAGTAGCCTGAATATAACTCGCAATATGTCACATAATCTTCGTAGTTCATTGGAGTAGAAATTTTAACTTTACATAAACTTTGACACAAATATTATTTTAGCTAATTTGAGTATCTGCACTTATAATATAACAGGTGATGTGACAACTGGAGGTTGAGGTTTATAACACGGTATTCCTGTTGACCAACCTGTTAACGTGTAATCTATATCTGGGTACTTACAAACTGCCTCTTCTGGGAAGACTCAGCTCTTTCTGTAAATGAAAAGAAAAAAAAAAAGTTATAAGTACAAAAGTTCAAAACTTTAATGTAAACTTTAAATATTTCATCACGACAACAGAAAGTCATTTTACAAAAGATATACCATTGAAAAGATGGATTTTAGTAGTATATATGTAGTATAATTGTAGTATTGCCTCAAACACTACAGTCAATAATGGACACTAAAACCACATAGAAATTTGCAGACCAAATTAAAGAAAGTGAGAATGAAGGAAGATATTAAAGTGCAGCAGCAGCAGCAGCAACAGTGGCGGCGGCGGCGGCTTTACAGCCTCATAAACAGCCACCATATGGAAAGAAATCACAGACCAGGTGTGAAACTGTTATATCCCACCCCAGAGAACTGGGCAAGAAGTTTAAATAAAGCATCTGGATTTCAAACTGTTCACCTAAATCACATAACGGCTGAACCGAGTGAACATGAAGGCCATGGAAGGACGCCGCTCTCTATACGATCAACTCTTTAATAAAAGGCATACATTCCCCAGAATGTTTTGACATCTGTACGTTTATCCTCTTTTAATTTATTCAATTAAAGACAATACTGTACATATGTTGCTGAAGCCAACTGTAGAGTTACACAAAGGTCAGGGTTTAATAGCCCAGAAAAGCACCAACAATGCCCTCATTGATTTCTTAAGGGGATTATTATGCATTCTCACAGGCGTGTTACTTAAAGGATAATACTGCTGGCTAACATTTGCAATATTGCAAAGTACTTGCAGTCATTAAACAACTTCAACTAATTATTTATAACACAATGAATAAGGTTCCCAATCCCTAAAACTATTCCTGTATGTTTGTGGTGGATATTTGTTCAATGTTTTCAGTCCTCGAGACTTAAGAGACAGATTTCCAGTAATGTAATGTGCATTAAATTAATGCAGTGGTTCTAAATGTGGGTCTTCAGAAGCCAGTGCCCTGTTGGTTTTCATTCTCTACCTGACATGTCCTGAGGCATAAATTCAGGCAAGGCGTGACTGACTGAATGAATGTGCAACAGTTTAGAGTTCAGAGCTTTTGGATCAATAAGAAACCACAATCTTTTCAAGTCCTTGTAAGATTTTTAAATGATTTCACTTGCTTTTAAACCATCATGCTCCGACATGCTTGCAACGTTTGAACCCAGAAGGCTCCTCAGGTCTTCCGGCAACAAGTCTTTTAGTTTTTCCAAAATGCATTGTGAGGCAGCTTTTAGTTCTCATGCTCCAAGCCGGTGGAACAGCTCCTAGTGTTGATATCTTTAAACGTAACCCTTTTTTTTTTTTAGGCTTTTGATAAGAATTTCTAACAGCTATTGTTGTTGTTGTTTTTTAAAGCGCGTGTTCTCTGAAGGCTGACGGGAACGAAAAAGTAAAATCCATCAGAGCACAAATGCTGCTGCTGCTGCAGCCTCCGTTAATGTGGCAGTGCCGCATGGAAAGCCATGCAAGCCCAGGACCAACATCAGCCACAGTGACAGACGAGCACACGGTGTACAGATCTCTGTATCCCCTTTAGAGTTAACACAACTGTTTGTTTAATTACAGCGGTTTCTTGTAAAGATGCAGGCCGTTTCATCACCCTCACAACATTTCCCCGTGCTCGTTTCTATCAGCAGTGAAACAAATACAAAGCTCTCCAGCTCGGATTAGTTCAAATCTCTCTTTACTGGATCCGTCCTCTTGCTGTGAAAGAGCACTGATAAATAACCATTGGATCTGTTTTTTTGTGACTACAAATCCCACTGATTTTTATCATTAGACACTTTATTGTCTTATAGCAACCTGATAAGGGTGAGGTCCTTTGTCTCAAACAGTGTAGGACATTGTGTTGATGTGTATTGGCTGCTCTAGTCAGCAGAAAAAGTGCTAAGCCCCACTCTCCCTTTGCTATCAATTAGGGCTTAATGTCTGGCTTCCCCTGCTGCCTACAGAAGACCAAGGGCAGAGAGTTTCCTTGGGAGACATGACCGCAGCTCACACAACACTAATTATCAGCAGGGAACGACTTACACTGACGGGATATCCAGCAATCACAGCACGCCAAATAACAGTGTGAAGTCTATAATAACGCAAAGGAAATCTGAGAGCAAAAACATGATGATAATAAAACAGCAATTCATTGAAAAACATCATGTGTTTATGTGAAATCAATTCATGGCTCAGTGAAATAAAATAAAAAGTGAAATAACGACTTGCTTATTTATGCTTTTGATGCCTGATGCTTTTGACACCTTTCTGAGTAAACAAAGCTTGTGTAGAGAAAGAGGTCTTTTGCTGACAGCAAGCGTATTCAAAGTGCACTGTGTGACATGGTTTTAATGAAACAGAGTGGCGAGACACATCAAAAAACACACAAAAACTCCCTCTGACTAAAGTTTGGTTTTGAAACCAAATGAATGCACTTGTTATTCGGGAAAACAACACCACAAATAATCGTCTTTTTCAAATGATTATGCAAAACCATAATACCAGAACACTGAGCTCATAGAAACGAATCAACATTTCCAAAAAACCACATAAAGAACGACGATAACTAACAACATTATAACCCATACATGCCACTCAAATCCTCAAACTCATTAAGAGTTATAATCCATTTTTGATACTATTTATGGTCACCATTTTTAGCAATGGCCATTCAATGTATTTACATTTTGTAATTTTCTTTCTGTATAGTGAGATTTAAATTGCCCTCACATGCACAAGGGATTCACAGAAAACAATGCATGCATGTAATCCAGCATTAACTGTTTGTAATTTTATCTCAGGGACCTTCACTGTTTACTGTTTACTTTACTACTCTCTTAACGCCGTACTGGAGCCGTCTCAAGTTACTGCTAACATGCTAACATTCCCTTCTGCTGCTAGTTCACATTAAAAGCATTCAACTGGGGAAACAAGGCGGGAAGCAGTTACAGGAAACAGCCATCGTTGTGCACAAATGTGTCTACAAAACATGACATGGTCAATTTGTGCATTTTCTTTTGCTAGCATTAGCTTCAAGTAATGCAGATAGTAATGGAACAAGAACGACCAGCAAAATAACCAACTTTATGTTCTGGAAAATTACTTGTGCATGAAATCCGTCACGGTTGCTCATCATGGCATGATGGAAAAAGGCCAATTATTGGCTGACTTCTTTTGTTTGTTTGGCTGCACTGTAAACAGATACACCAGTTGCTCTTCTAAACCACACTTGTTGCCACAAAATCAACCAGATCTGAAATCTTAAGGATTATAACTTACAGCAACAAGGAGGATTTTTAAGTCTGTGATATCTCCTTCATTGGTTAACCTCAGTAACATTAGCAGACATCATAGAAACAATTTTCTTTTCTCCCTTTATCAGTCAGTGGTCTTCACCTCTTGTTTCATTATCCTTTATAGACATTTCTCTTGACCTGCTCAGTCAGAGAGGAGCCTGAGCTGTCTGCCGGTGTCATGGTCAAACAGTGTTTCTGACTCACAATGCTGCAATGTCAACTGCACCAAAACAGATGACATCTAGCAAGCTTTGAAGCATTAGTTCTGTGTACAAATGACAAACAAAACTTAACTGAAAAGCCTTAAATTTGAAACTTTTTGTGACATTCGAGATTCAAATTAGTGAAGCTATAGGCCTGACGTGTGTTTTTCAAAGTCAGCAGGAGGTTTAACATAAATACATGTATTTCAATTAAATTTTATGATCCTTAAGAGGTTGAAAAGCTGTCAAATAGGCTATACAAACTGAGAGTAATTGCATGAAAACTCTTTCATCTTTGAAGGTTGTCAGTCAGGAAAACAAACCAGTGATGAAAGTGAACCTTGTACGTTTAACCATTTGTTTATCCAGTAATCTTCTCATTGCTAGAGAGACGACAATTCTGACACGATGAACCTGACATAGTTTATTGTTCCGCAGGGTAAATGTCAATTAATGACTTCTAGCAACAACATTTCCATCTCCAAGACGCCACATCAAAGCTGTGGCATTGCTCTTATAAAAAGGCTTATGTGTAATGGTTCATTAATAATTCCCCTTGATTTATCTTTCCTACATCTCAAGATCAAAAGTGTACTTGGTTTTACTGTGGTTTGCTGCTGACAGGCAGGAAAATCCCTGTTCTCATATGAAGTCTTAATGTCAACACCTTGGGTGACACCAGAGTAAAGGAAGTCAAATCCCCCTAATCTTTCCTGTTGCATCTGGATGCTAGTTCAGTTCGTCTGTAATTATCAAGCGTGCGCGAGTGATCGGGACCGCTGACCAATTTTACTTGATTACCTTGTAATCAGAGGCTATCGGACACTCAGCAAGCCGCTGCCTTGGGCTACATGTAATGTAATTTGACAGTGAAACAGACAATAAGCTGACACAATCTAAAAACAAATGTGTAATGTTTTGTCTTTACAGTCTCTACAACACTGCTATTAGGAAACCATTAATTAACTGCTCACAGACCAACGAAGGTAAGCTGTTATTTTCAGTGACTAGTTTGGAGCCCAATTATCTGGAGACAGTGGTGGGATGCACTTTCTTTATTCTTGAAGACGAAAACAGAAACCCCGAGTCTACAACCATGCTAGCAGCTCTGTGAGGCTGAACGTCAGTGTGCTAACATACAATAACAATGCTACCATGCTGACGTTAGGCAGGTATAATGTTTACCAAGTTCACCATCTTAGTTTAGCATGTTAGCATGCTAACATTTGCTAAGTGGCACTAAACGCAAAATACAGCTGAGGCTGATGGGAATGTCCTAATGTTACACTTTTATCATAACTAACACACAACTAACAAACAAATTGACAGTTTATTTGCACAACTGATCTGCCAGTTTCTGTCTTCGTCGCACTCCTCTGAGATGCCACTTTCCAGATGTTTTGTTTTCAGTTTCCATATAATCTCTTTTCTTTATATTTACAGTGCGTCTAATATAAAAATTATGACATCCACAATACCTGACAAGTCATATTCATGAAACTTAACCTGCTTGGGTTTAGGTTTAAGATTTACTGTACAAATTTGGCACATTTATAAGACACTGTTCAGTGATCGTATGCTTTAGATGAATGAATAAGTCCATTGGTGTTTAGAAAGACCGTGGGAATAGCAAAAGGGTCTTAATTAGAGACTTTACTCAAAATTAAATCTTAGCTTCATCTAACCTAAATGCTGCTTCAAAGTCAGAGACCTCAAGTGTATCTGGAGATTAGAAGGAGGTCAAATAGATCAATAAAGCTGGTTATCTGCTCCTAGCACATGTGTAGTGCAGAACGTAGACAGACTGTACATGATAAAACTGATTGAAGATTGTCTCAAAGTGCATAGATTGACTTCAAGTAGCAAGCAATCAGTCTGGACGTTTATGAGCTGGACTCTGATCATATAGACACCACATGTAAGCAGCTGACTTTAATTAAACATGACAACAGCATCAGTAAACCCAAACCTAATGTCTGAAGTAATATCTTCCACCATTATGCCCAGCTCGATCTGAGGGATATTGATCTCTGAACCAGCAGGGGGAGATTCAACAGCAAAGCACACATACGCTGTTAGAAAGCTTGGCTGATTAAATCTGTTGGCATCCTCACATTTCTCCTTGTAGCAGGATGTTAGGTGTCATAAATGCTTAATTCAATGTTGTAAGAGGGAAACAATTCATTTCAAGACTGGCACTGAGCACGATGTTCTTCTAAATTGATGATCTCTCCTGTTTTTAATGAGGACCTCCTGTCATGATAATGGACCCTTGAAGCCAAAATGAATTAATGAAGATATTCACATCTGCAGCCAGTTTAACTTCTTCCAGTAACTACAGTTTAAAGCACTTCACAGGCTTCATCTAACCAGCACGATGTTGACAAAACTCTTCTCAGGAGTAGATGAGAATTGCTCAACAGGCCGGCGGGATCCAGGCACTTGTGATTTTTGGAGAGGGGTCTTTGACCATTTCACTGTGATTCTGTGTGTGAGAAGTTTGTTTGTTGATTTGTATTGTGAAAACAAAAATATTTGAACAGTCCACAACTGTAGCAGATAACAAGAAAGCTAAAATACACAAGCTACAAACACAAGCACAGTTTCCCGGTGTATTACCGAGGAAATAAAAAGTGCCTCTACTAACGTCAGAAGAAATTATTACACTTTTGATGAACTATATGAGCTTTTTAGCATGTTCAAAGTGATTCGTTCACGAGACGCATCAGGATCTGTCTGACTGAGCTCAGCAGGTGACGTTAATTGATCAATCACATCGTACGCTCGCTTGCAAAATTGAGAGAAAAAAAAAAGAAAAACACATCTGGGTTTTTACAGAAGGGAGAAGTCGAGGGAAGCTGCAGCATGTTTCTCATTTTAAGCCGGCGTTGACCGTCGCTTTCGCTGGTGAAAACGCCACATGTCACCAGCAGCTGCACTTGACTAAAGCACCAACAGAGTGGCGACTGTAAAAAAAGACGTAGCCGATCGTGTCACGTCAATTTCAGAAGAATCCTCCACTTAAACTTTTATGCATATCATTACTTATCATCGCAATTGAACCTTTGATTTATGGGTCTTAATTAGTTATAATACACTTACCACGAGCTAAAATAGCCAGTTGGTGGTCATTTTCAAAGCTCTCTTATCGCCAACACTGCCCATTAAAAGCTGACATACATCACACCTAATCATATGAGTTTCTGTTTTTGCCTAAATGTGTTGTTCAATACTGTTGAACTTTACAACATATAATACAGTTTGGTGACATATTACTGTGTTTACACACTTCATTGCTTCTGTGTATCAAGCGCCAGATGTATACTGTTGATGTTGCAGCGTATTACTAACTGGTATTTGCATCTTACTGATGTCTTCGCTCACTGTTTAACGCAGACTGGTGTCTGCTCATGTATGACAGGAGCAAATGCAAATGACAGAAGTGATGTACAAACTCAGGCGACAGAAGGGACGAACAGCTGGAGATGACAAGAGGACCGGAAACTACTAAAGACGTCCGTCCAGTTTGAACAGAAGGTACTGTGAGGACATCAGAAAGATGCAAACTGCAGTGAAAGGTAAAACCGTGTAGTCACCGGCAACTGGTGCAAGTATAATAGCAAGGAGAGTGTAGCATAAAAAAGTTATCCGACACAAATGGAACCTGAAGCAGTTGGATGTCCCCTTATTTTCATCCTGAATGCAAAATATTCTAGTTTTTTCTTTCACTAACGTAAATTAATCTGATTGGGATTTATCCACGACTAGAGGAAGACGTTCCCGTCATTTACGAGGAAGAATGTTCTCCTTAGTAAACTGACAACGCCACTGTGACAATACGGCAGTTCAACATGGCCTATATAACAGTAAACCGAGGCATAGACGAGAAGCAGATGTGTACACGGATACTGTTATTCTACTTATAAGTAGTGTGACTCTCTCTCTGTAAGCCAGATCAAATATAGATGCCGGAGGAGCACCATTGGCTGCTGTTGTACACACTCTTTACAGCATCTTTGTGCACACCATTTTATTTTCTGTATAAAATTTCAATATCTGTAATATAATGTCAATTTTGAATCTGTTGTTTTGCAAATGCGTTTGAACTCGCAAGTGGTTCAAACCCCCCTCCCCCCCCCTAAAAGTTCTCAAATTAAAACACATTCTGGTAACCCATCTATGTGTTTGGCTACTATACGCATCTGGCATTATACTCCATCCAATTCGATTTCCCAGTGATGACGGACATTTTCTTTTGTGACTATTCTTCCTCAAGGAGAACTTTTTATCTGACCCCTTTCACAGCATCAATGACGTGCCGGTGGAGTGGACAGAAACTCGCCGTCTTGCACAAGGACACTTCAGCAGAGAGGGCTGCTTCCCTCTTCGAGATAAAGAAAGGCCGTCACTATTCACTTGCCCCTCCCAGGTGAGAGCTTTTCTTTTGGTGCTTCGGTAAAGTGTTAGTTAAGTTGTTTCTGTCGTCGAATTAGCACAAATATTATGATATTTACACAGTAATTATGTTTATATGAACCGGATTTATGGGTCAGCCTTACAAAAGTGCTCAAAAACAAGCAAGTAGATGGCCTTTCTGGTGCTGTACCATCATGTTTTGTCAGCCAGGTTGTCTCCCACAAGCTGGCTCAAACCACTTCACACAATTGGCTCTTCGGAGGCAGACGATGTCGCTGCACTCGTTTGGACAGCTACCTTTTATTATGAGTTAGATGTCAGACGTACAGTAAACCTCGCAACGCTTCTGAGAGGCTGCTCCTAATTAAGATGAAGGACACATGGAGCTGCTATGCGTGTCATTAAAATCAATATAAATCCTACATGTTTTATATAATGAGGGAAAATGGCTGCTATACATCCTCAAAACTACAAACCTAGTGAGACTAGAGACCACAAAAGCTAAACTAAAAGGAAATCCAATGTGTAGAACAGGAGCTTGTTACACTTGAAAGTCAAGTACTTGTATACACAGCAGTTTTATTTCAGATATACAAGCAAGCATACATATTTGGATTATTTACATGTCAATAAAGAATTTATTTTACATTTCGTGAATTAGAAATATCATCAAGGTCGGCCAAACCTCAATAACAACACACACAAACACACAAGTCTACCGACATACTGCAAACATGGACGCATTCTCTTTTAGGAATTAAGGTAATTACTTTTATAGAGAAAGCAATTACTGCAGTGCATCACATCACCCTGCCAATTCTCTACTCACTAATTACAACAACTACAAAATAAAAGTAAAACAATAAGATCATCGAAAACATACAACTTAACCTTATTCTACTCTGGTCTCAAATCATCGCGCTTCTTTACTCGTCTCCAGACAAGCAAACACAAGCTACTCGCGATGCTGACAGACATTCATACTGAGCTCAACAACTACACTTTAGCTGAGCAACTTATTTAGAGAACTCATTAATGGTTCTGATTCTGGGAAACAACAATCCTCCTGCGTATTGTTGGTTAGTCTGCGGTTGTTTTCAACAAGTCTATAAATAAATTCTGCACACTGTCACATTCATTAGGCATCAACATGAACACTAAAGCTTTTTCTTCTTGTTCTTGATTGAAGACATTTTGACATTTTCCCAGCAACACAAATGTGCAAATACCAGCACACAAAATTACTTGTTTTGGATATCTTTTCTGCCTATTGGATATTTTTGTAAATGTTGCAGCTTAGCTTTACTGGATCTCTTAAATAAAACGGACCCTAAATCAATAACGCAGAAGAGTAAACACACTGTGAAGATAAGTGAGATTTAGAGGAGCTGGCAGACAGATGTTGTTACCTTTGCCCAGGCTACCTGTTTTCCCCCTGCTTCCAGTCTTTATGCTAAGCTAAGCTAACCAGCTGCTGGAGGTAGCTTCATATTTAACAGACACATGTGAGAATGATCTTCTCATTTAAACAAGTGCATAAGTGCAATAAGGTCCTTATTGTTACCGAACTATTATTAATATCATCACATTTGAGATGACGTTCCCCTAGCTTGCATATTTATTTGATATCATGATAACAAAGCCTAATGTAGTGTTGAAATATGTCAACATTTTTCACCCTCTGTACAGTAAATAGTTCTTACCATCCACTCAACCTAAACAAGGTCCGACTCCAATGATGTCATCCCTTCCTGGCCTGAGAATGAATGGGAAACTGTGGAGCTGAACCGGCTACATTCATTTGCCTGACAAACTAACTTCCGTGTTTCCTTTTGAATGTGAAAGTTAGAGCGCTACAGGAGCGGTCGTTGTGTTTGGTTTAGCTGATGCGTGTTGGGGCACATAAAGAAGTCTTGTGTGGAAGAAGGAAAGAGAGCAAGGGAGGAGGTGGCGTCCAACAAAGGACCGGAGAGATTAGGGCAACTGTGCACAAAATTACTGTTTGGAAGCTTTTGATAAGCTCAATTAAAAAAAAAATAATAATAATGTTATTTGTTTCTTTAGAGAAATCCATTAAGACCATCAGAAAAAAAAAAAAAAATCAAAGAGCATAAATTAAATGTCACGATTTCAGCTGTCTAATTTTCAGAAAGATTCATAATCACAGAGGAACACATTGTCACTAAATGTGTGAACATGAAAGTGAAATTTTACCAGCTAAATAAATAAAACACTACAGAGGGAAAATGAGTTCTCAAACAAGTGGAACTCACCTTCGTTTATTATGAAATGAACGTTGGAGCATGAATAGTTTTATTGGTTTCATTCATCAGCCATAGTGCAGCCTAATTAAAACAAATGAGACATACAATGAATCACAGGGAGTTTGTGATTCAAAGCACACGCAGTAGTTTGAGCTGAATTTAAAAAAGGCTCCTTTTTTTTTTTTTTACATGTTTATCAGTTACTCCGTAAGTGGCCCGAACTAGAGTACGCCGGATTATAAATCAAGTCCAATTTACGCTTTACTGTAACACCTACCACAGAGTTTGTCAGCTCGGCTGGAGGAAATGATTAATGTCTGAAAGGTCGTGGATTAAAAACGACAGAACATGTGGTGTAAAATACGAGCATATTTCATATTTCAGGACACTCTGTCCTCCCTTTCCACCTGCATTTACATCTGATGTTATGGCAGCAGTAATTGGATTAAGTACATCATCAGGATTTTTGACAGAAAGGCAAAGGCCACACTGTACGTTATCATAAAGAGTCAATAAAGCACATGAACCCCCGTCAAACAACATAATCAATCCAGCTCCACGAGTACACATCTCTCTTTCCCCCTGCCGGCAACTCACACAAATGAAATGTGACAAATGATTTGAGGCTGTTTTAAAAAAAGTAACACAAATCCACTATAAACTATTATTTCCAAAGCTGCACAAGGAAACAAAGTAGTGAAGATTAAAAAATTGTTAGTGAATATCATAATTGTCCTCTTTACAAGATCTACTGAAAAAAAACGTCTTCACAGTTCTGCCAAGAGATTCTCTCACATGCAGGACACATGAGCAGCAGAGCCAAAACGCTGCTCACTCTGAGCTGCCAAGTGTGAACACAAAAAGGTCTCAAAGTCCTCACTGTGTTCTGTTAAAAGAGCAACACGGGAGCCTCACAAGCCACTCACACGTACAGTACAAAGTCACCCTGCAGCTCAAACCCACACAGCTCCGCGCACAGGCACGGAGACATTTTCTTGCCTACCTGTAGCCCTCGTCTCCTCAGAATGCTGGACTCGTCCATGGTACAGAGCCCCGACTTATCACGCCTACCTACCGGTGCATAGCCACGCTGCACTGCCTAGCTCCAGCCTCCTGCTCCCTCCCTCCCTCCCTCAGGCTAAATCTGATCTTAGCAGCTGCTAAACACTTCCATCAGAACTTATCTGATTGGAGGGGGGCAGTCAGCTGACACTTCCTCTTGTTCCTGTCCTCTGTAACTTCAGGAGTGAAGGAGAGAGATGGAGCGAGAGAGAGAGAGGGAGGGAGGGAGGGAGGGAGGGGAGAGAGAGAGAGAGAGGGAGAAGATAGGCAGTTCTAATTTAGCGTAGCAACGGGTGGGGGTGAGTGGGTGAGGTAGTGGGGAGGTACCGGGGACAAGTGGGAGCCCCAAGACTCATTTCTCTGAGCAGCCACGCTTTTTGGGCACCCTAGGTGACCATGAAAATGAGAGGATATCCTTCCCAGCATTGTTCTGCTCCAACCTCAACAATGAACCCGGCATCCTGTCTGCGGCAGGCAGGCTAACCGACCTCAGTGGTCTTATTGCAGTCAATGAGTCACATGAAGACTACGAGAAACACACACACCTGAAGGTTAGACCGGCGCAGGAAACACTACACATTAAATGCAGAGAGACGAGCAGAGTAGAAAGAGGTGTATTATATGGAAGATGAAGAAAATAATAGCCAGGCAGGGTGTTTAAGTAAAATAATGTCGCTGCCAAAGACCTTTCAAACGTGCTGTGAAAATGTCACACAAACTGCTGTGGGCCAATTTGCAGATAGGAGATGCTTCCCTCATTCAAAACAAGCCCAATACTGAATCATTATCATGCTAGAAATCAACCGCACTTCCCTGCGAAACCTGTTATATATACACACAACTGCGTATCCTGTGTCAATTTCCGACAATTTCACGCGCCGCTTCTGTCCTCTTACACATGCTCCACACGGAGATGAGTTTTGATGCAGTCAGCGAGTGACCACAGATCTTCACACTCACTAACTCGATGTCCCCACACCCTCCTGAATTATTAGCATTTGGAAAATAAGTTGTTTCCAGTGCCATGCTGCCAATTCTATCCTGCAATTTTGCATTCTGTTTCAGTCTGTGTTTTTCTTTACCCCCCCCTCTCTCGCCCCCCCCCCCCCCCCCCCTTCTCTTTTTTCACCCTCTCTTACTCATTTCCATTCACTGTGGTACTGTTCTGTGAATATTAAGTGGGCCCCTTCCATTCTCCTCATCTCCAGCCAAGCTCAAATGATTTTCTCTTAGAGAGTATGGCCTGGAATGACAGCTACCCCACTACTACGGCTGGTGGTGGAGGAGGAGGAGGAGGAGGTGGTGGTGGTGGTGGTGCACGGGACTGTCAGACAGGTGACCACTACATCAACTTTTCCCATTTTGAAACCTGTACAACAGAAAGCTGATGGAGTGTTGCGGTGGCTGGCGCGACAGTCATTTGTGGTGCTGCGCTGATAAGAAGGCTGAGAGTAGAAAGCCCAGGTCTGCGCTCGGGGTAATCAGGCTGGTTTTTTTTTGTTTTTCTTTTGAATAAACCCCTTAAAACCTCAGAGGACAAGGATTACAGTAGTCAACTTTTTCGGCTTGAACAATGCCCTCCAGATTACCTCAGGGAATTAAAGAATCCTGCTATGTTCAACTGACTAGTCTGAAGTCATTGCTCGGTTTGTGGCTGCTTAAAGGAACAATTAAGGAAATTCCATATTGGACTAACAATGAAGATGAGAAGCCGCAGGAACACAGGGGAGGGGTCATTTGTCTTATTCAATACAGAAAGCCCCCTATTTCCCTATTGCACATAGTGACTGTAACAAGCACTACAGTCACAATGCTAGTGTCGAGACAATCAATCAATTAATTGCGTGGAAAATTAACAGCCAACAATTATGAGGATCAAATAATCGTGTAAATCATTTATCAAGGAGCTCTGTGGCGCTGTACTTTGGCACAGGTTTGAGCTAAATGCTAACATCAGCATGTTAACATGCTCAAAATCCTAACATGCTAATGATAAGCAGGTATAATGTTTACCAAGTTCACGATCATAATTTAGCATGCTAACATTTAGCTTAGGTTAATGTCAGTTTTGGAAGTACTTGGTCATAAACATAGGTGACATTTTGACCTGATGATGGGGCTGTATGAAGAATTAAGGGCTCACCAAAGTTATTACAATTAATCTTAAGGGGGCGTGAATATGTCCACTAAATTTCATGGCAATCCATCCAATAATTGTTGAGATATATCACTCAAAACCACAAATATCAACCTTCTTTAGGCTTCAGCCTTCTGGGGACCACGAATGTCTGCACAAACTGTTGAAACTGGATGGACCGGTATTCCCAGTTTTGCAAGTATTAAGCCATAAGCCCAAACAAATGTTGAGCTGTTGGTGGCGCTAGAGGAAACATCAGGATGGAGGATCACCAAAGTCATTAGGCTTTATTGTCTGGTAACCATCCAGTGAATGTTGAGATGTTTCATGTAATAAGTTAAAACATTGACCTGCTAGAGTCATGAGATAACCAAAATATTTAGGATACATTATCTGGGCGCCATTAACGTCTGTTTTATATCATTATCAACTTAAAATATTTGGGTTTTACACAGACAAAAAAAGCTACTTGAAAACATCATCTTGAACTATGAGGAAAATTATGATGTGATATATAGAATAAATAATAATAATTGAGTTATTTGTGAAAAATAAATCACACAGGGTAAATCTGCTGCGAGTCCGCTTTCAGGGAAGCTACGAGGGCAGACAGTTTGTGCCAGTGGCCTTGGAGCAGAGCCACAGAATAGCCTCTGGGAAAAGTCCAGGGGTTGTCTGTGACTCATTTCCTCCTGGCAGGTGGGCAGCTGAGGTTGTTTCCTCTGCCTTTGGAGAAAAAAGGGAGAGAGCTGGCACTGAAAGCATGCAGAGAGTGCTGATTGAGTGACCCACAGCCTCTGCTCTGCCTGAGCTTATCAGACCAAGAGGCAACCTGCAGATGTAAGGCAGGCAGAGGAGGGACACTGGCCTGTGAAGAGTCAATTCCCTCCATACAAAGCAGTGCAAAGAATCCATCTGTCCGAAGCCAAAGGAGAGAGAATATCCAGCCATGATAAAAACCAGGTAGAGCCAGCCTCCCAATGTACGAGGCAGGTCTTTAACCTTGACAACAAGCGCAGAGATAGTAACCAAGAAGAACCAATGCATCACTCTCAATTCTCTCTCTGGTGAATAAATTGGAATAGCCATGTGCATTTATGCATTCGTAACATGAAAATGATGTCAGCTTGAGTCCACTTGGTAAATCCAGTAGGCTTTCTTCTCAATTCGTTTTTTTTTTTTGTTCCTCAGTTTCAAAAAGAAACATAAAGTCACACTCTGCATAACACCACCACATTTGAATCTCAGGGCAGAGAAAATTGTATCTCACACAGAGCGGATGACAGGATCTGAATGTCTCAACCGCAACTACTTCATCCAGTAGTTCATTCCATTTATATTCCGCCAATATGTTTACAGTAACCGAACCGTGTGGTTTGTAATTTTTTTTTTTGGGGGGGGGTGATGTGTGGAGCAAATATATTTCAAAAAGATATTCTATGGAACATAACAGGGCAGGTGAAAACAGGAAAAAAACGGAGATGAAAGCACCTCCTGAACATGATGCTAAATGTTTTCATGCAGCAAGGGAGTATTATTAATCTCTTGCAACTTAACTCGTGTTCCCAGTTTGGTTCTAAATGTAGTTGGAGGATTGATCTTTTCTTTCTCACGCTTGTAAGTGTGCCTGCTCGTGTGTGTTTAACTGGTTTACTGGTGAGATTCATTTCTCTTTTCCACATCGCAACCCTTGGAGAGCTCTGCTGATTAAGTAATTAAAATATATATAAACACACAACAGTACAATATATATTGTATTCACACACACACACACAAAAATATGTTACACTTACAAATTATGGGTCAAATTCAAACCACATTACAATACACAAACGGAAGCTGACATCATGCCGGGACCACAAAACAAAGACAGAGGCCAGACAGACGGATCAATAATCTGAGTAACTTATTTTCCACTTGGGTTGATGATAGTATTTTTATATTAGAGGTGGGCTAATATTTAAAAAAACAAAAACAAGGCAAGAGAAAACTGCATGGCATTTCTGACCAGACACCTTATTGTTTACACATGAAGTGCAGCTGCTTCCTTTGCAACAACAAACTGCTTCCAGCGACAATGATATCAGTAAAGGACATCACCGACTACGATTATGAGGGAGAATGAGAGTCCACAAAGGCACAACATCAGGATTATGACAGTCTTATCTCCATATCACACCAGAGGTGAAGTATTGATTTTCTGCCAAAGAGCATCACAGTCAAGAGAGATGTGCCACGCTTGTCAAAGAGCCATGCACACCCAGGGGCATGATGGGAGAGCGTAAAAGAGGAGTGAAAAAAAAAAAAAGGTAAAAAGCAATAACAGGAGTCCTGTGAGGCAAAGCATGGCTGACAAAACCAAAAGGAGTCTTATACCTGCAGTGAAGATGAGGATGAGTAGGACACGAGGGGGGAAATAAAGTAGCATTCACATTGTCTGTATATTATATACCCATTATATATATATATATATATATATATATATATATATAGACCTTTCTCCATACTTCATAGATAATATCACCTTAATAAAACAAGTGCTCAGACCAACAGGTGAAACCACAAGTAAGGAACTGGTTTTTGTCTTCATCACTCAACCATCAACTCATTTTTTTTTGTCACAGCAGTAACAGTGAAGTGTTTTGTTTTGGAGCTGCAAAGATTTTTTAATTGTCTATTAATTTGACTATCAAGTCCATCAATTGATATTAGTCTATCATGAGCGGCAAATATGATAATTTACAGTGATCTTACAGCGAATTGAGTATTTCTGGGTTTTCTGTTAATCAGACAAAACCACGTTCGACGACTTCAACTCTCAGATATTGTCACGGGCGTCACTGTATTCTGATGCTTTACACAACCAACAGATTAGTTGATAATAAAAAGAATAACAAGTAGCAGTTGAAGCCTCAGAAAATTCATCAGTTCACAACAAAGCAGCGGTGAGGTCAATGACGGTCATGGTCAAGGAAGCTCAGGCAGCCATCGTCTCGCTGTGGCTTTGAATAAAAAAAAATATTTGACAGTACCTTCTTCTCTATACTGAGATTTAACTACAGAAACCGTTTGGCATCTTTAGTAACTCTGCAGAACTGTGAAGCAATAGGAAGTTAATTATGCCCTGTTGCATAATGAAGAACAATATCTCCAGTTAAGCTCTACACTTTCCTGGAAGCCCTTGTAATCAATCTTTTAGCATTATTGTCACTTCTAGTAAAAAAAAAAAAACAACAGCAATACAGCCTGAAACTAAGCCAACCACATTTCAAATTTGCCCATTTCAGACTGAATGAACAGTAACCAACTCCAACAGCCAATTAAATCTCTTCAGACATGGATATATGTGCCAAATCTGACTGGTTAGAATTGACAACAATCTCGTGCTCAGCACACAAGAGTGTGTGCTGGCAGCCCTCCATTCATTCATTGTCACCAAGGCCAGGGACTAATGTGCTTCCCAGTCATATAACCATCATTATGACAAATGCCACTCCGCCTGTATAACTGACAGGCATAATCTTTGCTAGTGTTTTTACGTAATACACACACACACAATTAGCAACATTTTTCTAATTGAGGATTAAAAATCTAAAACAAGGAAAACAAAGAAAAACAGCACCTTTCAATTCAGAGGCTGGAAGCTGAGGTGTTTTGTCTCTGCCGCTGCTCTCCCAAGGTCAAACATTTCACCATGTTTTCTAAGCTTGTTCTGGAGGCAGGATAATACAGTGGCTGTAGATGAACCCCTGAGGTGTCAGTGCAGCCCGATCACCCCCCCCCCCCCAAAAAAAAGACACTGATGCAGCAAAACATCAGCCATTCAGCTTGTGTCTACACAAGACAATATCTGAGCAGAGGTCAGCAGCATCTAATTTCCTCACGGTGCCGACCACCGGTCACCGGGGGGTGGCATGCAAACAGTGTTACGAATAAGAATAAGGATAAGACAACATTTGAGCTGCACACTACAGAAACATAAAGACGGTCCGCTAAGACATTTGACTACAAACTGTCTACATTTAAATGACTGCGGGAAAGAACGTAGGAAGATTTTAAAGCAGAAAACAGTTAAAAAAGAAAAAAGAAAAACAAGCATGGTGCTGGCAATCAACCAGAGGAAACTCATTCGATGGTCCCATTCTTTCTTTTTTGAAATATAGTTATGAAAATACCAGCCTGAACTGTTAATTTCCAGCATTGAAAGCGTTCATTAATCATTAAAAATTTAAATAAAATCCATTTCATTTCATCAGATGATAGCGTTGGACAGAATTCTGGCACAAATTGAAGGAATTAGCTCATTTAAATTTTGTGAAAGGCTTCTGCATCTGTTGCATCACGATCATAATGTCACAATATTTTCTTGCTAAGCCAATGTGTGAATGCATGCAATGCATTTGTAATTTATCCAATCAATCCACAGCATTACAGGAGCACTTAGTTACAGCTTTGTGCAAAGGACTTTCATAATGCCATCAGGAAAGTTGTAGCAGAAACGGCTGGACTTGCTCTTACAAGAGCTGAATGTGTTTCAGTGTGGATCTCCTAAGGAGCATGGCACGTAGTGGAGGGGGCATGCATTGCACCCCAGTGCCCTTCCTTAGCACCAAAACCCAATTTCATCCATCTATCTGCGGTCCCATTTGCTGAATGAAGTCTGATTCAGTGTCCTGGGGTCCACATGATCCTGCAGCCTCACCTGAGAGGAGAGCGCAGAGTCCTCTCCATTAACTTTCTACTGATTCAGAACTCAGAGTGCACTTTTATCAAACACTCCTTATGTTCAGTATGTCCTGATAATCGTGATACAGTCTTAGCAGATCCATGCAGATCTGTCTGGACAAATAGAATTAAATCATTTTTGTCTTTGTTTGAGTTTTCCTGGGAGGGGCATTGCTGCAATCCTGCTGAAGCGTCCCTGAGCAACACACTCAGGCATGATGGAGTGCTGCTGTGCAGCCGATCTCATGCTCTAACCTTCCTGTGATGGTTGGCAAGAAAATTAATGTCTAAGGGGATCAGTAGTGCATTATTATAAAAGCACAAATATCCTCAAATACTGGGAATGTCAAAGACTCGTTCAGGTCATCAAGCTGTAAAACTTAAAATTGAATCAACACATCGACGGGAGGGATTTATCCACTGGAGGACAATTATGTTACAGGTAATCATGTATTCATTCACTTTGCAGGGCACAATGACCAAAGGGATTAATATGTGGCTTTTACAAGCACAAGGGTACATGTGTCTTTAGTCAACAATACTGAAAATGCACTAGCGCCCCCCAGTGTACGGAATTAGCTCAGATATCATAGATATTATAAACAAATCAGCAGTTAGATTGAAGGATGAAATCATTAAAAATCACCTGAGATCACCTTCAGCTATTATTTAAGTCATTGTGTAACTGCAATGCTATATGTTTTATTTAATAAAATCAGGCATCAGGATCACAAACTGTGTTATTAGTGTAAACAGGGTCACCATGATGTCACGAGCCATCTGAGGAACAGTTAGACCTCCTCTAGTTCGGGTTACAGTGCCTTTTCCTGGGTCGAGCCACTCACATCACTAATGGTGTTAAGTGTCAGTTACCAAAATATATCGTCACAGTTACTCTAAAAAGCTCCCCGCACATACAAACACATGCTTTTTTATTACATTAACCTTTTCTCTAACTGATCCCGAGCACACACACTGGGAATGACTCATAGCTTAACGGCATTGGATTAGCCTGTGATTATATATATATCTATATATCGTGATCTTGTTGTCTCAGAGGAGTGAGATACAATCAGAAGCAGCGTATCTGTCAGTGTCATCTGAAAGAACCACGAGTCGGCCCACGCTGAAGGTCACCTCTGTCGCCATGATGTCACTCGGTTTCAAACCAGGATTATTTTTCCTCATTCTTAAGCATTTAGACTTTAGCGATGCTGCAACTTAAACGGACATGCGGCAATCTTAAAACGGTTGCTGACTATAAATGCAGCAAAGTCCTTTATAAACCTGCAGCGGTGACAGATAAGAGCCATTAACAAACAACGCACAGGTCATTCATTGAACCAGAGGTCAGCCACAAAACACACAACCAAAAGTAAAATGGGTGAAAGCTAATTATGAGTGTGTTTGATCTTATATATTATCGCCTCAAGTCCTTTATCAATTTGCTTGAGCAATTTTAGCGCAGTAAGACATCATTAATTCAAACATTATGTCTCTGTATTTAGGTAGAAAGTCTTTAACAGGGATGTCTACTGGGAAGAACACGTACATGTATGTTCATATATACATGTGCTTTGTATATTATGATATCATATCTGTGAAAACCACCACCCTCTATTTCAGAATATCCTCTTAGAAAATAAGTTTGACAACCACGGTGTTTTTGAATATTATGCAAATGATCTTTTAGGAAAAGTACCCTACTACCAAACATAACCGGTTCAGTGAAATTCACGCAGAGCAGCTTTCGTTTCGACCAAAGGATGAGGTAATGGGAGAATGTTGCGGCGGGGTCACGATTTAGGAAGCACTCACCGAGCTGGAGGTGAGGGAGGGGTCGGACTTCCCGAGGTTCAGGGAACACATGCGGACCAGGTTAGAGATCTCAGCGGACGGCTGCCATGCGGTCTGTGTCTGCTGGGGGTTGGTGGGCAGCAGAAGGTACTTTCCTGCAGAGCCACAAGAGGACAAGGTTCGATTAACATTTCACATTTCCCCAAAGAGTGAGTTCCCCCGCTAAACGCTTCATTTAAATAACTTTTTGGAGGCAAAATTATGAGTGAAACGATCCATTATTTCACAAAAAAGGAAAGATCAAAAAATGAATACAAACATGGGAAATGTTCATCATCTTCGGACCCCTTAGTTGGGAACCACACGACTAAAATACCTAAAAATGTACTTTTAGAAGGGCTATTTTCCTACAAAATTAGTACTTTTACTTTTGATGCTTTAAGTACATTTTGCTAATAATAACTTATATAATACTTATGTACGATTTTGAATGCAGAACTTGTAGTTAAGTATTTTTACATGAATGTTTTGGTACTTTTACTCAAATAAAAGGATCCAAATACGCCACAACCAGCTTCATCGTAAGTTCCAACTACTGACCCCTGAGCCATACAAAGAGGCAGTAACTAAGAGACAGTACAGGTCAAATGACACACCAGTAACAGAAGATAATCCCAGCTGTCTGCTCTTGTTAGGAGTATAAAGCTGAAGCCCACTGGCCCCAGTGCACCGTGCAGGATGTCAAAGGGTAAAATTAGGCCAGAGGGGGAGAAAGCCCATTAAGAGATCACTGACAATCCCAACATTATATAATCAAAGCAGCAGCAGTCTGACGAAGGAACGTAAACAGAGCTGCCTACAAGAGTTAACAACAGGAGTTCTGTATAAGAATACTCTTCTGTAAATCTCCACTTTCACTCTCCCAGCGCAGGCAGCTAGATGGCGCTAACTGCTGCTTTCTATCATTTATCCACTCTCATCTGCCCTCTTCTAATCCTAAAACCATCAGTACACCAAAGCGAGACAAAGATTAAAACACAACATAAGCAGCCTCTGCGTCTGAATTAGCAGATTTTATTGCACCGCTGGCACTCCGGGGGTTGAAAAAAAAAAAATCACTCGTAGAAGTCATCTTTTATTCACATGTGTATATATTTCCATTTCCTGTTAGAGTAAACACTCCGGGAGACAGAGAAGAGGATTAACAATCGTGGCACAGTGAAGGAAGGGAAGATAAGTAGACTGTGCTTAAAACATAAAAGGAATACGTCGAGTTCATGAGGCATAAAGCAGGTGCATCTTTTCATCAGAGGAGTTAAGCTTTTATAAACTGGAGCGGGCAGGTTTATGAATCAACTATCCTGCTAAAAGTAAAACTTGAACTTAAAATGACAGATTTCAAACACTGTAGCTGTTTTAGAGACATGCAAGTGCATTTAGGAGTGCAACATAACGGAAGTGGACAATCTGAGAGAAACGTAAAATATGTGTTAAAAGTTAATATAGTCTGGCTGCGACTCAACAACAGTGCATGACCTTATCAGCGTTTTAGCATTCCAGTCCAGATGTAAATAGTTCATTTTATGTTGGGTCATGTAACATTGTGCTGCTCTTTCAACAGAGAACATACAGTTTCAAAACACCCAACAGATGGGTGCTTTAACATACTGCAATTAAGTCGTATTTAGCCATTTTTTTGCAGTGCAGCTGGCAGCTACGTCGTCAGTTCGATTGAAGAATGTGCTTTCATTTCATTTCTGTCAGTGTGCAGCTCTCGCCTGATAATCAGACTTAATATGCCATTCTTCGTTTCAATTCATTCATTCATTCATTAGCTGATTTCTTGTGTTCTTGTTGTCTTTAGAGTTTCTTTAAGTTGACCTACAAGAACCTGTACAGCCGTGTTAATCTCATCCAGAGACGCCGTCACTCTCAATTCCACCTTAAACGCTCTGATTGGTCGACTGTTCGTTCAACCAGCCATCAATGGACACAATATCAGACAAAACAGAGTTATGGGTGGCAAATCAAAGGAGTATAACAATAACATAACAATAATTTGAGATGTGTAAATGCAATGTCTTGAGACACTCTGGTGGAAACGTCCCCTGTCTGAGAAAGAGACCCTTCTTGCATTTAATTCCCTGTCTCTCTCTCCCTCCCCTCATTTCCTGTTATCTCTCAACTAAAGGCATAAAATGCCCCCAAAAATACTTGAAAATAAACAAACAGCTTAAAGCTGCAGCACTTTCAAAACACAAAAACAACATGTTAAATTCTTGTTAAAAATGTAACAACCATCTATAAAACATACTGCAGATATTCTGTTTTAACTGGTTGCAAATGTGACTCAAAACAAGCCTGTCTATGTTATTACTGTAATAATTAAATTTCAAGTGTTTATCTATTTTAAATATTAACTGATCACATACCTTATGTAAAATGTTCTATCCCATTTATAACAAAGGAAGAAAAGGAAGAGTTTTTTCTTGCAATTTACTTTTCCACTGCAGACTTCTGGACCTTACCAAGAAGACCTCTACATGATAAATACAGAGCATACAGTCAGTACATTAAAAACATACTGTCCTCGTAGTTACGCAGTGATCACTGCAGAAAACCGAAGGGAGACCAAACAGGACGAGGAGTGAAAATTGTGGCCCTTCCTTCCTTACCGGCAAATGTTTTCCTCACTAGAGCTCATCACATCCCGGCATAAAGGAAATCTCCCTTCAAGCACTAATCAACACTCTTAGAAAGAGGGGGGGGGGGGGGCAGGAGACAGGGGTTAAGGTTTTTCTTTTTTTTACTTTCAACGCAGGTATTTTCAAGGTCAGAGCACTCCGTTTCCAACCTTGTGCAGATGTTTCAAGCTCGCCTCTCCTGCAAGAATCATGATGTGAAATATAAACAGACAAATCGGAAATCTCTACACACACACACACACACACACACACACACACACACACACACACACACACACACACACACACACACACACACACACACACACACACACACACACACACACACACACACACACTCCGTCACTGTTCTCCTGGGTTTCATTCAGCTGGGCATTTAACATGAAAGTATCTCAACCAAGGTCTTCTACACTCACGCATCCAGTCACACGCGCCAAGGGGAAAACAAGGCTCTGGCTTTTCAGGCAAGTTATGCTAACTCATTAAACTCTAACCATTAAAACTGTATTCACAGAGAGAAAACAACTCCTCATTCCTCCGGGGGCATTTAAAAACAACAACCGCTCTTGTATTACATTCATTATAAGCTGACAGACGTTTTTTAATTCCAACATAAAGATTTGATTGTATTAGTTTCACTGTATGGATTTTTCTCAAGACCACAATTTCAAAGAAAATAGCACTTGATGTCCTAACCACAACATCTGTAAAGTCTCTGGGGTTGTGTCTTATTTCCATTTCCTGGTACATGAGTGAATTTAAAGCTTCAGGCAGAAGGATATATTCGTCTTGACTGTTTAACTTTGACGTTTCATCTTTCAATAATCAATTAGTCTGTACTTTATAACCTTAAAGCATGTCTAAACCATTCAATGGCCTCTCAAAAACAAGTACGTGCCCTCAGGTAACTGTGCAGGCTGCAAACACAAACTAGCTTTACTGTAAGAACAAATGAAGTTCTGTTTAAATCAATTCCAGGAGGGAAAAAAAACAATCTCACATCAGGTTAATGTTTGCTTATCCATCCTGTTTTTATGTAGACCAATTAGTAAAAGGGTAATGCATTCATTAAAATCTGCACCTGATGAAAACACAATCTTTCATTGGCTGTGAAAAGGTCAACGTTTTAAATCAGTGAGGTGGAAGTTCCCCATATACAACTCTGTTCAAATCCCTGAAACAGACAACCAGCCTGAGGTCTTCCAGATTTCTGAATGGAAGCAAACAAGGCTGCAGTCACAATAGACGAGTCGTATATCTGTCATTGTCCAGAGAGAGGAATTCATCTGTGCATCATGTGAGCCAGACAACCACTCCTCTTTCCTGAGGCACAACGAAACGTTATAGTTAACTGTTATATGTCAGCAATGCTCTTCTCCTTCCTGATTTGTGTTATAAATCCCTTGTTACTGGAAACTGGATATAAATTGGACGTGCAGGATCCTTGAGAGATCTTATAAAGTACTTCCACCTAGAAATACTAAATCTGGTCAGGTAGTTTGTATTCTCCAAGTCTACGCTGCAGGATTTGCTACCCGACGCACCAACTTAAATCACAAATCCTCACACACCAAATTTTACAGTTCCATGGGGATAGCTCTCTGCTGAATTCACACAACCCCCATCACAGGAAATGCAGTCCAACTGACAGCAAACCGAGCCAGTAATAAGCTTGTTGGCTCACGTATTCTTCCCTATTTGCAGAGAAATGTGGCTGTAGAGACATTTTCAACCACCGTCCACACTTGTATGGACAACAGTGAATAGCTGTTGACTGACTCATGAAAGGTGCATAGAGGGGGCATGAGCTAACACCAACTGATGACGCATGTACAGTTATAGGTCAATGATGCCAAGAGTTGCTGAGGGATTGTGTAGTTTTTGTTTAAAGCCCCTGAAAACATGCTTGAAATTGTATTTTTCCAAGCATTTTTTTCCATTAGCATTAAATATTCTTGACTAAATAAGCAACAGTCAACGTTTAAGTTCAGGAAAAAACATCTTTTGTCATTATTTATTAAGAGTTTTAACCCTCCAAACTACAACACAACAACTAAATCCTGATTGGTGCTTTTTTCTTTTTCAAAGTGTGTCCCGCCCCCCCCCCCCCCCCCCCCCCCTTTAAAGAGACAGTAGCATGAGAGGATGATAAATCTATCATGGGAAATAATCAATCGTTCATAGTGAGAATCTGAGGTGTTTTCAGAGTCTTTAAATCCACAGCAAATGTTGGGATGGAAAAAAGATTATCTTGAAATGTAACCTTGACGCTTTACAGGTCTGGGGAGCATCCAGTTCGGGTCACATCCCTGCTGTTTGCAGATGATGATGTAATCCTATTGGCTTAATCAACCTCATCTCTGATGCACTTTTGAATGGTGTCCTGCCAAGTGTGACACTGTCATTGTTCCTTGAGCAATCCTCCTCTCAGAGCCAGGTTTAAGTCGCAGATGGTAAGTGTTTATCACACTGCTTGCTGCAACTGCAAACAGTCACACATTTGAAGTTTTCACTTCAAAGCATGTCCTCGGGAACTATTTTCTTTACAAAAGTAGGAAAACACTGAAAACTGCTCGCAGCGGGGTCTTTGGATTATCCTGATTATTCTGAGTAACCAAGGCAGGTTTTGAAAATACATTTTTCAAGCTTTGAACTCCACAAATGAAAGTCCCCTTGTCTCCATTGTATTAGGACGCTGGTACAAATCTGTGGGATCTCAAAACCACAGCAAATAAAAACAACTCCACAGCTGGACAATTACTCTTTCGAGTATTAATTCCACATTAAGGAGCATCCATGTTTCCTAAAAAGTGATGGATGGTCATTGGCTTGTGGCCATTAATGTGATAAGGACTAAATGAACCAAATTTCACATAAATATAATCAAGCATGTGAACTGTGGCCATGTCAGGCCAAACAAAGTATACGGACGCTAATAAATTTACCGTGTGTGCCAAGTTTGGAGACTATGATTTATAGTTGCATGGGACATTAAGGACACATGGATCATGAGAAAGGCAGCTGCAACTTTCCAAACGTACAAATACAGTGGTGTGGCATCAGTTACTTAATGTGGCAGTCCACATACGTCTGAGAACCTAAAATAGTACGACCACACATGACAGTATTACCTGTGAGACCACCCCCGAGGCTCCTCCTTCGAAGGTGTTTTCCATCCTCGCTGAGTTGCCGCCTAAATTTGAGAGCAGGACTTAATCCATGAGTCAGCTCGGGGTTACTGGACTTCCTGAGGGAAGTGCAGGGAGGGTAGAGGATGCTGTCCAACTAGAGGAAAAGATAAAAGAAAAAAAAAGAATCAGTAGGTTAGAAAATAAATGTGTCTTCATATTTTTGGTCTTCTCAGAAACACAATGTCACGACAGTATTTGAGGAATACTTGAGGCACTTTCTCTTTTCTGGAAATCCAAATTGATCTCATATAGCCTCATCAGTCGTGGCACAGGAAACATTTATACTGCAGGTATAGATGGCAGAAGTTGAGACAGGGAGCTGGTTTCACAAAGATATTTTAGGCTGGTCTCCGGTGTTAGGCCAGTATTCATTTCGCTCTTAGATCATTTTAAAGTTAGACAAAAATAAATACAGACTCGCGGTAACCCTAAAAAGTTAGGGTTAGGGTTAACCCTAACCTACCCCAGGCTAACTAAGAGCCATGTTTCCATGACAATCGTCTGTGACAGCAAAGCCGAGGAAGACATGGCTCTCTGTGTTCAGCTCTCAGTACCTTTGTTGCTTCTACATGAATCTCTGTGGTTTGGAGTTTAGTATCACTCCTGTGTTTCTGTCTGTACTTTCAGATATCAAACTTACTTTACTGTTTACTGATCGCTCTCAGCCACATCAGACCAAACCTTTCCTGCTGCTGCTGCTGCTTCACATTAAAAGCTTTCCACTTGGATGCTTTTATTCTGAAGGAGGTATAGGAAATGCAAAGTGCTTATCACAGAGTTTTATTAGCTGTGTTATTCTCAAATAAAACATGTCTAATCAAGCAGATACGGACATATTCTGGATCGGTTTTAAATATTTCAGGGAGGGATAGTGCAAACAAAGTGAGCTGAAAAGGCTGCAGGGGACAGGCTCTTACTGTGGTTTGTGACAACAGTAGCACACCTCCAACAACAACAACATCTTCATCTTGCTGTGCGGTGCAGCGGAAAAACACTCATTCTGTCTGATTTACCCAGAATTCATAGCAAATTAGTCCCACTTAAGATAGTCAAAACTTAACACTACAGCTTAGATCAAACTAATGGACTTTAGATAGACTTCTATATTCATCTGTTGCACAAAACCGACCCACAGTGAAAATCTAAGGAGACAGATCTTTAAACTTCAGGCAGCCTTAAGGGGAGGACTCAACTCCTCAAATGATCTAGGAGGGGGATTCCCACGGTGTTCTCCAAATAACGTTCAGCTCGTAGCTTAGCACAAGATGCAGTTTATGAATCCTATTCTCAATCCAAGACTTGTGAGGCTGCCACACCCGTGTGGCTTTTCAACGACAAACTGTAACAGAAATATTACCAGAGAGAGAGAGAGACTATGCTGTCTACATCAAGGGAATAGAAATACATTACCCACCACAACAGGTTGCACCAGTGAATTACATTCTCAGGAGATAATAACCTTGTAAGGAGGCTCAGACCTCATAACAATGCCCGGCGGTGAGGAAGAGGCCCTCCCTGAGAATACAAAGATACACATGGCTCAGAGCAGTCTGGGGAAGGAAATACCCTCTGCTCCTCTGTGGGATGATTCATGATCCCAGAACCATTAAGGACAACCAAGACCAGTTCTTTGTAGGGTGGCTTGACCTCTCAATGAATGCAGAAATGTAGAGCAAGAGTGATGCAGCTCAGACTCGGAAACTCTTTCTGCTGAATTATGCAACAAAGATGATCTTCAGTGCTTAAAACAGTAACTTGAAATCTGAAGATCATGGAGGGGGGAGTTGATTGATCGTTTGCAGCTCTGCCTTAACATACAGATCTGGCGACACTGCGACAGTTCATTGTTTGTCTGAAACATGTTATTAACTGCGAGAAGAGACATTAAAGGTGCATATGTAGAAACACCTGTCTGGGCTGTGGCTGTGGTAGTGAGGCACACACGTGAAGAAAGGAAAAAGAAGCAGGAAGCCATTAGCAGAACGGTGGAACACGCATCATCTCTCAGCTACGTTCAAACACAGACTCAACTGTATTTATACTGAGACGGCACACAGAGCACGCGGTCACATTTCATGCAGAACGCACAGTTCGAAATGTACTGTACGTGCTCACACTCACAGAAGACATTTGTTTTATTATGTAACCTCATGCTGAGTGCTGAATGAAAACCTCTGTGCATCTGTGCAGAACATTGTCAGATACGATCAGACAAATGTTAAAAGCGAGAAGGAAGTTTTCAAACGAGTCGTTTCCTCAGTAGTAGCTTTTTTTTTTTTTCCTCAAATAGAGGAATTTATGCAACATTGCAAGATGTCCCTGCAACAGTTTGTTAAAATTGTGTTTCATTACAATGACGACGATTGGATTTCATGAACACTGCAGCTGGTGTAGTTAGGCTCACTAAAAACAAACTGAGTCACACACCCACCACCTAATATTTAGCCAATAACCACTGTTGATGGCGATATGAAGAGCTGTGATGGCCAAATGTTCATTTACACTTTTGTTTCAAATCATTTGGTTAAATTGTAGTTTTCAGGAAAAAAACAAACTGAACTCAACAAACTGCCTCGACAGGAAACCAACTCTATGTAGTTTTAGCCAGAGATGCGACTGTATGACTAATTGATAACTGACACGTTTTCTACTGAATATTATCCTATGGAATACAGTGACTGTCCTGCAGCTGATCTGTTGTGCAACCACCGGCTTCTCATCTTAATGCTCTCCCAAAGAACAACAGCAGAGGTTCAGTCAAGTCAACAGATCAGGATTGGGGTTTCAATCCATTACAAGGTTGGTTTGTATGTCCTCGCTAAGTTCTCAGAAAGTACTAGCTGTATCAAACAAGTGATTCACTAAATCATGTCGCACCATTAAAAACTTAAAAAATGTCTCGACATCAATGATGTAAACAGAAAGTCTGTCGCAGTAAACAGTACACAACAGTTACACCTGGTTGTTGAATATTTAGTAAGGACTTATATCCATGTAGGGACTAGTTTGTGTGTCTCCAGGTGTTTAAAGGCAAACACATTCAAATTAATCACAATGAAATAAGGAGCGGACAGACTGTTATGTCATCTTAAAGTGAACGGATAATAACCAGGCGACGCCTCTATAAGCGGCTTAAGAGTTGTGCTGTGAAACAATCAGCGGTAAACTCCTGCATCATCCAGTCGCATTGTTTAGAAGCATCTGGCTCCAAACGAACTTTCTCAGGACAGGTTATTCTGACCTTAATGCCTAAACACGGTGGACCATAATGATACATGGAGGTTCGCAGTTGTATTAGGTGACTGCAGGGCCGCCATGCAAGGTTTCTACATCGCAAAGGAAGTTAGACGCATTTTATAGAAGTATTTCTACATGGACTTCAGCTTCCGTTGCGTTTCATCATCTTCTTTCCTTCAAGGCGGTTTAAGCGAATCGATGGGCGGTATTATCACGAAGGATTACTGCATACCTGTAACAATGACATAAGGCAATAGAAGTAATGTGTTTGGTTGTTTTACAGGCAGACCATATTAACTATCGCTGGCATATGACTTTCAACTCATATAAGGAAGTAAAGTAATCAGCAATGGCATCTTGTTATCTGTGTTCTGGGTCAAAGTCTGAAGTTTAGAGGCATGCAATATATTCTGGTTTGACATTTGCTTTTCCCTTGACTCTGCAAACATGGAATATCAATTAATCATTATTTTTTTGTGAAAAATAGGGCTAAAAATGCTTTCCTTTCTCCATCCCCTGGCAGAGACCATTGGGCATGTACTTACTGTCTGCTTAGAATAACAACTAAAGCAGCATAAAGCACAATCTGACGACCCAACACACAACAGACAAACTCCCCTCTATAAAGCCTTATAATCCTCGCAACCTTTTGCCTTCATCCTTCTGACTCGGATGAAGCAGCAAAACAGAAATTTGAGCCTGTGGCTGCCAAAGCTACAGCTTTTTTTTTTTTGCTTATCAGCCAATTATAAAATGATCATCTGGGTAATCAGTAAATCCGTATTTCCTGTTCCATCTGAATTTAAGTAAATTCTGTTAAATGTCTGTAGGTCCAGAGCATTTGCATTGACTTTCAGAGTGGGTGCCAGCCCTTTAAATGCCTACTCGATTACATGTAAAGCTCTGCAGCAAGCCAATTGCAGTTTGCTTACTGTGTGCACAGCGGGTAGCACACACACGTTGCAGTTTTGGCAGCAGCCAGTGCCCTTTCACCTACCATTCCTCGCTCCCTGCGGCACAGAGCCATGCAGAGCTCCTGAAAGCAAGATCAAACCTGACCTGCCCCTCCTGCCTCCATCCTCTCTTCCACCCTCAGCTTCACACAACAGTGGACAGTACCAACAATCCTTTGTTGTCAAAGCAAAGAACAGACAGCAAACAAGTGAAACAAAGAAGGTGGGCTGCACAACACACAAAGCCGGTTGTGTTTACCAACTAAAAGATGAGGCAACCTTAACCTGCATGGAATGTGTGACAACCAGAGACTTTATTCTATTGTGTTGTTTTCTAGTGTTTATTTGCTGTTACACAATTTCTATTGAGAGTATTGAATGTTATTCAATTTACAAAACAACCCTACCACCCTGACGTCCTGATGCTCCTGTACTCCACAATACCATGTTAAACACAATTTAGTTTCAAACTAAACAACCCCCCTCGCCCTTTTTAATATTTCCTGTCACTCAAAAATGTATAAAAAATAATGCATTACACTTTATTATACTAACCACCAATAGGGATACAGATTTTTGGTCTCTACCAACTCCTGAGGGAAATATCTGGCTCTCTAGCTGCTAAATGCTCCACTATGTTCACCAGCTAACTGCTGTCTGTCTGCTGTCTGGTGCCGAGCAGGTCGCGTACAGGACGTTTTTAGCTGCTGCAGCTTAAAACCACACTATGAGAGCGGATGAGAGTGAACCACAACCACAACCCTTCATCACAACGAGCGACTCCTTTCACACCGTCATCTGATGCATTGTTAAAATATCTATTGTAGTAGCTTTAATAACTACTGACTTCACATAACTTTGGGCTGCCGGTGATAAAAGGCTGTTAAAGAGTCAGTGGAAATGAGGAAAAGGGAAGATCCACGCACAAACAAAGAAAACAATGAAATAAAACTAAAAGTAAAGTTGATATAGTATGTAGAGTGTGAGCCAAAAGTCATCATACTGTACCCATCAAGCCAAGACTGTAAAGACTAAATAGATTGGACGTAGGGGAAAGACACTCGGCTCCAGAGAATAGACACTTCGTCTATACCGGTATATACACACAAGCATACACAGCTACCCAAACAAACCGACTAACAAAAGGACAGCGCAGCAGGAAGAGTTGTATATCCTACACAAGCAAATGCAAGGATGAAAGAGCAAAACAAGCAAGGCTGCACACAGGGACATTGTCCCCAAGGTCAAGTATTAAATACTCCAATAGTTCAAGGCAAGGAAAACTCTGTGGTGTTCACTGACAGACCTGGCTGTGCAAACAACTCAAGTGCGAGCACATAAACACCAATTTCAATGTTTTTCCTGCTACTCTTCTACAACAATATATCGAACATACTAAATAGGTACGCTTCACTAACCAGCATGGCTCTGCATTACAAAAGCTGAAGAGAGCTGAGTCATGATTTCCACATTAAAAAAATAAATCTAAAGCAGTCAGACAAAGAGAGAATTAGCAAAAACGTATTCACAGGATATTCATTCCCTTTGAAGGATTTGAGGGGAAGTGTTGTTTACCATTTCACTGAGATGGATGAAAGGGACCTTTCACAAGTGGGAACAAATTGTTTTTAATGTCTTTCATTGGTTGCTAAGACACAAGGAGTACGCATTTACAGTAAAACAGGAAGAGCGAGACCCCCATACATCAAGAGGCATCACACCTCACCCCTTTCCAGTCATCGCTCTCCCTGCCATTGTTTCTCTCTCGTATCACTTTCTAACCAACTACTGAGAATGACATCATCAAATCACACTTTCAACATGCATCTAAAACCATAAACTCAACTGAGCATCGTCGCAGAGAAATAGCTTCAAGAAGATCATCAAGACTTTCCCCCTCGATCAATTAGGTTTTTAATCGAGAAAACGTCGAGACCCTCAACATTAATGATAAAGACATGACAAAATCTGTGGCTTTCCATGTTGCTGCATTTAAAACGTTTTTTTCTAACCCTGTTTGGCTGCTTAGCTTAAAGCTGAAACTGTGTGTTTTCACACTCGGGTTATGAGTTTGGATGGACTTGCTGTGGTGTAAACTTCCCAAATCCAGTAGCTATCAGAGCTATCAGAGTTTAGACGCATCCAGGACTGGCTTCCACACAGCGATACTACTCAACGGATGCGCTATTTTTAACCTGTAAGCCCACAAACTAATGCAGTTAGCTAATGACATGCTTCTTGGCCTTAAAAGTAACGCTCTGTTACTACTGTAGGTAGTAAGCTTGTTGGCTGGGCCCACCTCCAAACTCTTTACATGCTGAGTATCACTCTCACTGCAGCCCCATGCACACTGCTTCAGCATGTGGAGAAAAAAAAAAAAACGGTTGCTAAGCTATGATTGGACAATCGCAGTTCGGAGGTGGGTCAGTTGGTCGAGGAAATGTTTAAGAGGAGGATTGTTGTTGTTGCTTCTGTAAACACTGAAAACTGAGACCGTTTTTAGGAGCCTACAAGACTCCTGAAACAAACACATGGTGTGATTTTATAACGCGATGGCTATAATGCTTTTGACAACTGGCCTCAATGACCTCTTGAGATAAAAGGAACATCGCTCTTTTTCTCAGGGTCAGCTGCAGTAAAGAAAACTATGTTCTGGCCGACCTCGTCACCCAACATCTGTCTTCTTCAACTCTCCCCGAATTCCTGCTGGCCTGAATCTTTCTTCCCTTGCTCTGAGGATCTCGGTGTTTACTCGTGAGGAAACCAGCACACTTAAAAGTCTCACGGCTCAAATTCCAACTAACTCTGCGAGATCAGAACTCTCCACATTTCAGTCACCCGATGGACACTTTACTTTTCTCCTTACACTGACGCTGTCCCTTCAAGAAGAAAACCTTCAGCTTGAGTATTTGACCTTTGTGCGCCGTCACAGGGGAATTCAGTTTCCTGTGTTGACGTGATCTAAAGTTAAGGTTCTTTCCCTCTTCACTGTCACGATGGACCATGTTAAGATCCATTATCTTTGGTGTGTAAAGAATTAAACCATGCATTATTTCCTCCACCATGGAAGTCATGTTTTGCCTTAAGAGACTTAATGTATGCATTCCATATAATCTGGTGAAGCGATAATCCTTAGGCCTGCAGGGAACAAGCAATTACATTTAGGTCATGATGTGCATCTGGGATTTCCACCATGAAAAATACTGGAAAAATACTGGAGTAATAAAGTCTCCAAAGAGCCGCGTGACGTCGTGACCGCTAGCCTCTGATCGAACCACGATTTGAGCCTAAATAGTTTTTTATTTCGGCAACATGGGAAAACAGGAATATTTTCAGGAAAGACTGAACGATCTTGCGGTTTTGTTTGCATTTGTCTTACTATTAGCCTACTGCTTGTTTGGCCTAATAATCTCCTTACTGGTACGAAACAGTTGTGGCTGGAAGTCAGTATAATACAGACTGGCATTACTAAGTTTGACTTGTTACATCACCTTCTTACTACTTATTTACTGCAGGCTGCATTTTAATTACAGCCTACCTACAACACCCCCCATATTTAGCATTTATAAGCACTTAATAAATGAATTATAACACACTATAATGTAATGGTAAGCAGATATAAGACAAGTGTCTACGGGTGCTGACAAACACATCTATAAACACATAATATCCGTTTACAGCTACATTATAGTGTCATGAACCAAAAATGAAATTATTATATACAACACTGATTGAGTCGGCCACTAGATTTGTTTCTTGGAACAAAGGATATCCGAATTTCAGGGATTAAACGTGAAATATTTTCTTTCTTTTGTCTCCTCGACACGCGATATAAACGTACTCTCTTCTCACAGCACAACCGAATTGAAACAGATGAACGAACATATGTTGACACACGTCACTCAGAAGGAAAACACAAAAAGCAAATCAATATCACTTCACGAAATATATTACAGGAACTTTAGATTCACCTTCCTAATCCAACCAACAGTGTCAGCTGCTGGAGTCTCTTACCTTGCTTCCCTCCGATGATGTACAATGACATACAGGTAAATTGCGACCTAGAGACATTTTGTTTGGGTACCAACAACTTTAAGCTCCCGTATCACTGCGAGCGCTCAGTCATCACAGACAGTGTCGATTAAACCCAGACGTGCACGCATACAAAAGGACAGGAAAGTCAAAAATCAAAAGAGGGATCCTGCAAAGACACAGTCCAGTGTAGAAGTGAAAAGAGTCTTAACCAGATTGTGGTAATCCTCTTAGCCACAAAGCATACACTGACACTGGATGTCCCTCTAATCACCCTGACTGGCTCCCTGCTTAAATAAATGGCTGCTTATTTAGAGGCACGCCACAGGAATAGAACCATTGCATAGAGAGGGAGAGTTAAACATTGTCAAACAGAAGCAAATATTGTTACACAAGCAAAGCACTGATGCAATGTGTGAAAGTTGCCCTTCTAACTTTAGGGAAGAGGCCCTCATAGAATAAACCAGTCAGATTGAGACAGACAGTAGGAAAGAGATGGAGACTGTCAAAAGCTTGATGTTTTAAAGTAGGAATTAAACTAAGAAAACCCATTCGAATTTGGTTATTTTAATCTTTGCGCATAAATCTCCAATCAAATCAGCAATCTCTTAGTCAAATCACAGAGTTCCCATAGTTTTTTCCCATTGCTGTGTGCCAGCCACAGCTCATCCTACAGTAAGGCTACACAATTTTACTCTACGTCTATTCTTGTCCCCAAAATAGTCAATGTCTCTAAAAAGTCCCAAGTCTGGATGCACTCTAAACACGATTTGTAAACCGATGAATGTGAGAGACTTGACTTGCTGCAGGGTGGTACAGTTGTAAACGGGGACTGACTTGTACAGTACAGTATGTTTATAGTCTATCTATTGCATAAGATGAGCAAACGCAGCCAAGATCAATGGCCACATTTGACCGTAAACCTGTTGACGACGTTCAGTGAGGCACTTTGGGACAACATAAAACTGGTCTGACCTTAACGGGGTAGTCAAAAGGGGGTTTAGTATTGCACTTCCATGACGATGGGAGAAACAGGAAAAACAAGAGGTCAAAATCGAAGCAGCAGAGGCCGAGATATCCTGACTTTTAGCCCCTAATACCCCTGGATCCTACACTTCCCATGATGCAACTTATTAGATCCTGTTTGTGCCCACATATTTAAAGTTACACGCCTCCAGTTGGCTTTGTGTTATAAAGTCTCATGCCCAAGCAGAGATACCGTTAAGGCCGTTAGACTTTGGAAAGCTTCTCCTGTTTTCATGGACTTAATCGTACTCCTCATGTCGCGTAAACTGAACTTCATGTGCAAGTTTGTTGGAGCCGTTTATTAACGATAAGCTGGAAGGTAGACCTTACATACGAGCGCACACATTTGTTCTCTTAACAATGTACCTCGATGAAAAAAACGATCAGATGTAATGTTCCAAACAGACATTTACAGTTATCCATTTGGCAGACGCTTTTGTACAAACGAGGAACAATACAAGCCTCAGTAGATCAAGGGGAATAGAATATAACATTTCATTAATCAGTACACGAAACAGCATGTTACCTATTTCAAATCAGGATGATGATTCATCGTAGCTGCTGCCATGAAAAACAATTCTAGAAAGAATCACTTCCGTTCTGGCTGCCTGATTCAACAACAACACATATTGGGAGTTCGGTGGTGTGGCTCAAAACGCAAAAGACACATCATTTACAATGATAGAAACAGCTGAAACGTTTCAGCACCGGCAGGAATGATGTAGAATTGAGCACCACGTGTGTTTACATTGAGCACACGGTGAGAGAAAGGTTAAGGCGGTGTTGTAAACTGTTTAAAAAACGTGTGAATCTAAAATTACTTCAATGCCCGCCTGTACTTCTGTTTCATAAAAACAATCTTTATCATGCAGGATCTCCAGACGCCGCCCCTTGTGTGCTAAAACACAGCCAGCTCAAATGAACGAGATAAATGAGCGCCCTGCTAACATAAACAGACAAACCCTTCTAGTTGTTTTAATCCTCCAGTTAATGCAGTTTGCCGAGCGCCAAGTGTCACACATGGTTAGTTCCCATTTGAACAAACTCATTACTCACTGCAGAGGAGCGTGCCAGTTTGTTCAAACCAAACTGCTCCGGAGGGAAGTGCTGAGAAAAACATTTCATTTAAGTAGCCCCGCATCTCTGTACGTGTTTGTTCTCTTCCCAGCCCTCTAATATTATTGATTTTGCTTCTGGGGAAGTCATTTGTTATGCGGCAGGTGCAACCCTGCTGTAAATGATCCGACTGCTCCACACAGTATGTCACTGAATCCATCGTTTGACAGCAGCTGCCTGCTAAAAGTGAATGCACGTGAAGTGAAGCGAAGTCAGTGTGACAAGTTCAATGTCATAGAAAGGAAATCACCTCGTTAATTAGCTTAACTTTATAGCATACACTCAGATTTAACCTTTGGTGGTAAACACTGACATATAATCCCCTTTTAAACATCCAGCAGTCACAGCGCAACACTATCATTCACTTGAGTCGTGTTTCTGTCCACCTGATGAATGTTAAGTCCAATATTCACTCTCTTGTATCTTTATTTATGGTCTTTTACCAACTCCTGAGGGAGATATCTGGCTCTTTAGCTGCTAAATGCTCCACCAGCTAGTCTTTAACTGTGTCTGTCTGCTGTTTTGTGGGACAGAGCTGAAGCTCACGATAAAGCCGAGGGGAGCTGCAGATCCAGGTGATAGTTAGAACTGTAATAACCTAACCCTTTAATAGGAGGGGGGGGCATTGACACATTTTCCATCTAACCTCACCACTGAGGAAGACGTTCAGTTGATGTTGGTGCTCGCTCGTGCGTACTGAAGATAATCCACCTGATTGTCAGGAAAACAACTACACAAACATCTGCAGTCATTATCAAGACTGAAAGAGTAAACCTGGCATGTGGGAAGAAGAGGAAAAGGTGTTCTCTTGAGAAATACGTTCACTGGTCTGTGCCAAAATGGCCGACCCACTTCAAAGTTTCATTACACATCACAACGTAGTGGGAACACTCAAAACATTGCTGAAATTTAAAGCTGAAATACACTTTAAGGGATCCTCAGTGGGAGGCAGCATATATAAATGCAAGAAACCCAAATAGTAAATGGTGGGTTTAAGCACAACACAACTGGCAACTCCCGAACTCTGCTTACACAACATGAGAGGTAGAGATGAGAAAAGTATGGAAACACAGGATTTATGATTATGAGGGGATGTAAAAGCAGCAGGACACATATAGACAAGGACTACAATGATTAACACACTGACAGATTGAGTACTTTGGCAAGCAAGCAAGCAATCTACAACTATTTATAATAGTCCTGCATGCAGTTAAAGCACGTCATGTTCAAACATGCATCAAGGGAGGACCAAAACAGTGCTTTTCTATGAAGCTTAGATGGTTATATGGTTATATTTAAGCACTTAGATTTAATCCTTCTCTGCTAAACTTAGCTGTAAGCAGAGCTAGAGCAAACTAGAGCTGCAGCGCTTAGTCAACTAATCGATTTAAAGAAGATGAATCTGCAACTACTCTGATAATCGATTAATTGTTTCAGTCAAAAATGCCATATATTCTCTGGTTCCAGCTTCTCAAGAATTGGGATCCGCTGCTTGTTTTTGTCATATATGCTCGTAAATATAAATACATTTTGGTTTTGGACAAAACGAGCACTTAGGGACATCATTTTGGGCTCTGGGAAGTTGTGATTTGTGACTTTTTTCCACTACTTTTTTGACCATTAAGCAATGATTCATTCACAGTTTCTGCAAGATCAAGTTAAGCTCTGAGTTGCCGTTATTCGTGAGGCAAACGAATGTGTGCTTGTAATGAAAGCTAGCTTATCTTAAGTTCCAGATGTAAACAGGACTGGATATCAAACCTCAGCAGAATACTGTTAGAGCGTCGGTACTTCACGCATCATTTCAGAAAGCAGAAACTTGCCTGTTTAATCAATCCAAAATGTAATTAAACCTTGGCGATACATTTCAAACCATAGCCAGAAATAAACATAGTTGTTTTTCATCTTTTTGTTCCATCTATGGATCTGCTGATTATTTTCTTGACTAATCAATCGTTTAGTCTACAAAACAGAGCTGCAATGAATTTGTCAATTTATCAATTAGTTGATTGACAATTAATAAATCCTTTTGAGTCGTGTTTTAAGCAAAAAAAAAAAATTTTCAGTGTTTCCAGCTTCTCCAAAGTGAATATTTGCTAGTTTCCTTACAGAGTCCAAATTTTGGGTTTTGTCCGACCAACAAAAACAAAAAAACAAAAAGATATTCAATTTGCTATGATATAAATGAATTAATTAATTAATTAATCCAGCGATTATTCAATTAATTGTTTCAGCTCCTTTAAACATCCACGAGCAACTGCTACTGACCCTCTTTACTAACTTGTAAACGAACCATAATTGATAGTCGCAGTTCACATCCAGTGTCCTTCAGCCAAAATCTGTTCATAAATCTGTACTGTCTGCTCCTCATTTGAATTCATTTCTGTTATTTTATCTTGACCATGTAAGAAAGGATTATGCGTGGGATAATCTCATCCTGACTGTAGATAATGTTCTGTGTCACTGCCCACCACACTGGACCGATTTAGATGTCTCGGGCGGACAAAGACGGAACGACGCTGAGATCTCGTGAAGATAGGCATCTAATAAACATTGTGGAAAACTCCATGAAGCGCCGCAGTAGTGAGCGTCTCGCTCCTTGAAACACTGCACGGGGCTAAGTTTGGAAAGGTGATGTCATGCGAGTTCTCAGAAGACTTTCCTTCTTTAACTCCACAGCAGCGAGGCATAGGTCAAAGGTCAGGGCTCCCTGATTAACCCTAAAGTGTTATCGCTGCAAGGCTGCTCTTTCACTAGCAGGTCACCTGACCTGCTTTGTGGTGTTTTGTCTATTTAGTTCAGTGTAACAGGTCAAATTACAACTCCTCACTGGTTTTAACTGAACTTTAAAGTGACTTTTCAAAAAGGGATCAGGAGAAAATGGCCTGGGCTTCATTCAACACATGCTGCTCTGGCTCTTACTTTTACAGCCAGTTTCATTTTTGGGAAATTAAACTACTTTAATTGTCCAAAAACGGGGGGGGGGGGGGGGGCATTGTATTTCAGTCAAATGTGTAGAATAGTTCATGAAATAAGAGACCAGTCCTTGCCTTTCGTCTGCGATATCTCAGCTCTATTAAGCTAATGGACTGTCAAACTGTTACTCAGCCAAACCAAATTAGTTAAGCACCATGACACCACCCCCCCGGGGGGGTATGTTCCAGAGGATGTCACTGCAGGCTGGAGAGTCTGATTTGCTTACAAATACTGATTTAAGAGTGTTCAATCCACAGCGTGGAGAAACAAATGACTATTAATGAAATTAGTCATATTCCAATTTTATTTTTTTCCTTGTACCCTCACATGAAATGTAAATCGGACCCTGTCTGCAGGTCTGTACATTTCCAAGCAATTATTACATTTTATTTGATTCATGACGGGGCATGTGTCATGCCAAAAAGTACAGATTAGCCATCTACAGCTGTACAGCCTTGGGACATTGCATCCAAGAAATCATGGAGGCAAAAAGCGTGGAGTAATAGACGGATAAGGTTGCACAATTTTCTGTGTTCTCCCATTGCTTGTGTTGGACTTTGTAAGGGATGACAGTCAGCCACACCTACAGCCTGAAGTCATGTAGCATAGATATTATGATTTAAAAGAAGGTTTATAGGTCAGGTAAGGGCTTGAAATGTTAAACACACCCTTTGCACTCATCAAGCCGCATGCGAGCCAGTCAAACCAGTCTGCACAACAGAAGCACCCACGAAAAGTGTTGTATAAATCAAAAGGCTGAGACATGAATTTTGTCTTCCTCATTTTCCCCATCTGTTTCCTGAACAAACACCACAACAACTGCACGCTCCTCTAAATGATTAGCCTCAGTTTGTGCCTCTCATTTATTATTAGAGCTAAACATCCGATTTTCCAAAAAATAAATAAGATAAGATCATTTAACAAACATTTACAGCTGTTATGAAGGTATTTCCAGAATTATTCTAATCATCTGGATGAAAAAACTTGCAAAAGTATTTCCTTATTCAGGTGGCCGCAAATTACATTTGTCTTTGCTCTTTTTGTAAAAAAAGGAAAATATTAGTGCATAGTTGTATAGTTAATTGCCAGTTTATTAGGTACACCTAACGTAAGTAAGTTTAATACAACAGCCCTGTAATAAATCCTGCCTTTGGAAAAGTTGTAATGTTCATGTTTTTGTTGAGGCGCTGATTTAACTTTATGGTTCGTTTTGTAGCTACAGTTTGCAGTGTTGTTGAAATCTGTTGTGTTTCACAGAGATGTGTTTATTGAGAGTTTACCTCTCAATAAGAAGCAATACAAATCAACTGCAGCCTCTAAAGTCGAATCGAGGCCTTTATGAAGGACCTTTGTATTAGACTGCGTTCGTTTTAGCCAGCTGGACCTAATAAACTAGCAACTGAGCGCAAAACAAATTTTGTATTCATGTTGTACAAACTGAGCAGCGGGCTACCACTTTGTTTGGATGAGGACAAAGGGGTTAAACGAGTTATGAATCTTGTTTTTCATGCAGCACAATGGAATATGTTTTTCCTGCAGATGGTTAGAAGAGTCTTTAGAGGAGGACTGCGGAAACACAACAGTAAGTGTTGTTAAACGGCGTTCTGGGTTTCTTAAAAAGATCGGCCAGGTGTTTATTTTTCAATAAATGTGGGCTAATACATGAGTAAAGTGGGGCCAAAGTTAGGGAATCAAAACACATAATAAGCAGTATAAGCAGTACACATACTGCAAACACTTGAGTCAAGTCAATTTTGTTTATATAGATCAATATCACACATTTACCTTTACAATCTGTACAGTATAAGACGCCCTCTGTCCTTAGACCCTCGCCCCCAAAAAATAGAGAAAAACTGGACTAGAGTCTGCGCCGAAAGCCTCGGAGCCTAAGATCCTGTCCAAGTTTCTGAAACCAGGACGTGATGTTCACATGCACAACACGGACTGAGCATATGAACACACTCAGGTCCTTTAGGGACTCCTCGAACCATCTGGATGAATCAAGACTGATTCATTCAAGGTGATGATTTAATAGATCTAATGTGGAGCCCTTTTTTTCCATCTAGTCGTAACAAACAAGACGAGTGAGACTTGTAAATGGAGTGAAGTCTGGATTATACTTCAGACTTCATGACGCGTGCAACCCGCCAAACATGGCCTCGCGAAGAAGCGGCTCGTGCACAAGCGTTGTGTTATAATTAAACGAGTTCAGAAGAGTTTGTCCCAAGTGTGTTTACCTTTTCGTCTTCGTCCTCGCTGTCCTCACTGTCCTCACCCCCCCGTGTCTCCTCTGTGTTTCCGTCCGCCTCTATTTCGTTGACGCTCTCAGAGTCCGAGTCCTCGCCTCCGGGGACTCGGACGTCCAGCACGGCGGTGGTGTCTTCTCCCTCGGACAAGGTGTTTGAACCTGACGACGACTGACTTTCGCTGCTTCCACGCGCCAGAAAACGTGTCTGCTCCATTTTTATCAACTAATATCACCAATTTAATCTAAGCAACAACAACAACAACAACAACAAAAAGAAAAATCAATGAAGTCAAAGCAAAACGTTGCTATTAATTAACCTGTCAACGCACCTGCCCGGTGAGCTCATTGTCGTTAGGAGTCGCGAGCCCGTAGAAGGACACCGCTTTCTGACTCGCGCAGAAACAAAAAGTCACGACGCTGTCGCGAGTCTGTGATATCGATATTAAAACATGTATCGATCCTGTTTGTTGAGGAGCTGGGCGTCAGGCTGAGGTCTCCCGCGCGGATAAAAGTTGCCTCTGCTCGTAGTTTGTCGCTCGTGACTTTTTTCCCCAAGCAGCGCGAGCCCATGCTGTCACTGAACTCACACACACACACACACACACACACACACACACACACACGCAAAGCTCAAGTGGAGCCCGCAGCCCCAAAATAAACCCCGCCCACAGCGTGCGGGGGCGGGCCAATCAGATCACCGCTGCTGCAAAAAAAACAAACAGAGACAGTCTTAATTGTCTTTACGTGTGCCTGTCTATGGCAAGGGGTCAGCAATTAGACCCCACCATGGGCCACTTGTTCTCAGCATTGTTCATTGGAAGGGGGGGGCCGACATAGTTTTATAAGATCCTATCCAAGTTTCTGAAACCAGGATGTGACGTTCACATACCGAGCATGTAAACACACTCAGTTACTGCTGCTGTGAAGGTCCTTCAGAGACTCTTCTAACCATCTGGATGAATAAAGATTGATTAATTCAATTCCATTAATGTGATGGATTCAACATGGAGCCCTCAAAGTCTGCATTTCTTTAAGTCTCGTTGTAACAAACGCTGCATTTTGAGTGCACAAGATAAGTCAATGTCCTGAGACGTATCACCTTTTGGGACTCATTTTTTATTTTATTTTTTTTTAAATAAACGTTTTAATCCTGTTCCTGTCGCGTGCAGAATTTCCGTTACCCTCCCAGCATACAACAGCATTTAAAAAAAGGGGTATTGGTCTTATTTATAGGGCTTCATCCAAGTTTCTGAAACCAGGATATGATGTTTACATGCGCAACACATGACCAGGATACTCCAAAAACCTGAGCATGTAAACACACTCACTTACTGCAGTTCTGAAGGTCCAAAATCCTTTAGAGACTCTAAACATCTGGATGAACACATAATCATTCATTCAAGGTTTTTAATCCATCTCTCAGGTTGTGTCCTGATCCAGGTAGCTCCACTGTATTTAGATTTTATTCTGTTACAGTTTTACACACATAACATATGATCAGCGTATGAAATGTGATGTGTTATTATAGATTAAAGGCTTTGCAGCAGGTCTTTTCTCCCTCAGCTAACCGAAGTGCCGTTGAGCAAGGCAACAAAGCCCTGACAGCTGCCCGCATGCAGCTACATGGACGAAGCACTGTGTGCAGAATTGCATGAAGGTGAGGCAGAAAACGGCGTGCAGGTGCGGGAATAACAACAAATAAGATGTCTGATGGGCCTCAGCCAGTATAAATTGTCCTGAACTGGTAGGCAGCACATGAGAGAAGCTGTTTGTGTGTGTGTGTGTGTGTGTTGTGTTTGTTTATCTTCTTAACGGACAACATCTGTTCACTCAAATATACTCCACTCACAGGCAGCCTGATGAGAAAGCCATGAATATTGCAACTTCCTAGAAGAGCATCAACATATCTGTGTTCACCTTCAGATTCATCCTCTGAGAAAATATTTGTCTTAACTCGGCTTTGCTTTCCAGTTTCCACAGTACACCCAGTGCACCACGGCACCATCATCCCCCACCAGGAGCAGGGCTCAGGCTCACTCTGCAGAGCGCCCACTAGAGGGCCCACTTGCACAAATGTGTGCAATTAGTGTAAATCACAAAAGGGATATTATTATTTAATGGCATTATTTCAACCGTGCACTCAATCTGCAGGAGGCTAATGATAAACATAGCTGGCCATTTTAGTCATGGCTTATAAATAAACAGTAAACTTTAAAATAAACTTTTAATAAACAGGGACTGCTTCACGGCATTGATCAGTATTTATGTATTTTCTTTTCTCAGAGGTCGTAAACACATTCAAATGCAACACACGGGAGGAGTTAACAAGAGAAAGACATTATTCGTAGCCAAATTGGAAACACATTTGCAAAAAGACCACTGACGGTATCATGACTGACTATATGTCGGTGCAGCACCACACCCATGTATGATGTCAGTGGCTGCACCCAGAGAACATCTTTTTGGTCGCCAATGTTTGCTCGTAATGTCTCACCACATGAATCATCATATCACTCAGCTGAGTGGGGGGGGGGGGGGGGGGGCCTCACTTTTATAGCTTCACTTTGGTTTAGTCACTAAAATTCTTCCAAAAATCCTGACGAGCAAAGCCCTAATTTGATAATCCTTTTTAGCCCTGGGTTTTGTCTCTCAGGCGTCATACAGGTCGCCCTTACCTTATTAATGGTGGTTGTTGGGGCTGTATGCAGAGGAAGAAGGGTTAACTGTTGATGATCTCCAAAAAAGACACTAAAGAGACACATTGATTGATTGATTGATTGATTGATTGAGTTAGCCAGGACTTTTTTTTTTTTAATCTGTAGTTTCTGGAGAGATGTTTCAAAGTCAACGTAAAACAGAACATAAAGGCAGTAAAGGACTTTTTAGGAAAACTATCAAGCCTTTAATAAGTAAACTAAACATTAAGTTGGTTAGTGCATTAGTAGTGCAGCAATTAACACAGCATCTACAATGTACTTGAATATTTGTTTTACATATTTATATTTTGATGTACTGTCATTATTAAGGAAAGCACAATAAGTAATTTCATCTTTTCTTTTTTCTTTTTGTCATCGTGTCCCCCCTCACCTCCGAAACTCAACCTACACATTTATTTATTACAGTCAGCAGCACAGACTGCCCTCTGGCCTCACTGCTCAGCCTGGACCCCACATGCCTTTAATACTCCTTATCTACCACATTATGTCAAGGTACACTGAGCTCCGTAGAGTAAACAGACGACTGAGTGTCGAGCCATTAAAACGCAGCCGGTTCTTGATCTGCTGTTGACTGTCTGACGTGTCGGCAGCTGAGAAAGTGTTCAGACAGGTCCGGCGTAAACAGCACAAACATGCTAGCTTGTAGCCTCAACACTGCCGTCAGAATCACCATGTTTGATATGTAACCTCTGACAACATCTGCACCTTTTTTCTGTTTCTCAACACATAAATAAGACTGTTGGCATTTTGACATTTACACGAGGTTGACGTGTGGTTTTGAGTGAAACGTCGACAACTATTGGATGGATTTCCATGAAATCGGGTGCAGACATTCCCGTTCAAGATGAACTGTAAATACCTTTTCAGTTCGTCCATCATCAGGTCATAATTTTAACATGTCCAATATTTTGATTTACAGCCAAACACCTGCAAACCTCCCACCAGCCTCAGCTGTGCTTTTCAGTGCAGATGCTAAACTAAGATGGTGGACATGGTGAACATTATACCTGCCAAACATCAGCGTGTTAGAAATTTCACATCACTTAATGTGGTCTGGCAGGCCACAGTAGGCACTTGTTTGTATTAGAGTCAATGGATGTAATTAAAAGTGTTCTCTGTCACCGACACATCAACACGAACCCTCCCTGCATCTGGTTAAATGAAACACAGGAGGGTTTAAAGTTCACGTTCACCTCATTTATCCACTGGAAATGTTTGTGGAATAAAGTTGAGTCCATCCGGTTCCTGAATCACACTTTCTTTTATAGCGCCTGTTTTATGTAGTTAGGCTCGGCTGATGAGACAGCACTCTTTTCACATTTGAAACGTGTGCGTTGTCATTGTTATTTAAACCACTTCTCGCAGTTCACTGATCGGTGAAGCAGTCTGAATCACTTCACTCTCAGCGGATGTTTTCCACACTCAATATCTTGCAGAGAAATCGGTGCTTGCGAGCTTAAGGCCGACTTTGAAAGGCTAGAACTGCTTGGTACAAATGTCATTTGGTCGGTGTGATGCCCGGGGATCATCTCGCCTTTCTTTTTCTCTCTGGCCTTCTCAGATGACAAATCAAAACATGTTTTAATCACATCCCAAATGACACCAAAGACTAAACAAAAGGAAAACATGAGGTTGAAGCTGAGGACAAATAAAAATGATACCCAGAGAGACAAAGTAATAACTTTGATGAGCGCCACCATCAGGTAAAGATTTCAACGTGTCCGATACCTCTGAACTAATGACAATCCCATCAGCCTCAGTTGTGTTTAGTGCTAAATTAGCTAAACGTCGGCGTGCCAACAGGCTAAACCCAGACGTCATTGTGAGCATTTAGCCTCACGGAGCCGCCAGCTGGGCTGCAAACTCTTTTTATTTCAAATTAAATCTTATGTTTTAAAACAATGTCAATGTTGCTGGAATATCAGTCACAAAATGAGCACAGAACTGTTGTTCCTCGTGTGACTGTTACATCATTATTGCATCTTACTCAGTTGTACGCTCGTCTGAATGCTTATCTTGAAATATATGATATATATATAATATACTGAGGTACAATGAACGTTTGCTGCTTCTCCTGCCACTCATTGTGCATCATCAACATGCGTCATCTGTCTCTCTCGTAATGTTTCACACAGCTTAGTTTACACACAGACTCTCCACAGGAGGGTACTGTTGGCAGATGTTGATGAAAAGAGGTGACAGACAGCATCTGATGTGCTCTGGATGTTGGCTTTAAAAGTGATATTACAAATTTACAGAGGCACAGACATGGTAGAAAAACAATACGGCTTTCTCTCTCAATTTTCTTTTGATTTGATTTATTTTTTATTTATTTTGCATGCAGTCCTGTTACAAAACAAGCAACTTGTGTCGCAGTGATTCTGGGATTTTAACATGGTTTCACAGCTAGAATCACGAGACTTTATGCTTTCAAACGTTGTATAGTTTGTCGAGGCCGACTGGATGCCGTCCCAAATAAGGGAACAAACATGCTGTTGTGATTGACAGGACGATCCTCGTCGATCTTGATAACGTGTGATTACAGAGAAGTTGTTGATGTCACCTTTCACGCAGTTTAAACCATCACTTGAGGACAGACTTTCTTCTTGGAAAATCCAAAGAAATGCAAGTTGATTTTATTCGTGATAATTTGTGCAGCTGAACTATGTGTGAAAATTAATTTTAAAAAATGCGATTTCTTCTTAAATTCTTCTTTGCTTTGACCTTTTTCAGGTTAATAGAGTTTAGAATCAGTGTTTTATTGTGCAGAATATTTCATTGATCACCTCACACATGCAGAAATGATGAATAACAGTTAACTGTAGGAACGATGACTAAATCCTGTGCTCTCTAGAGGGGGACTCAGTGTAAAACTAAGAAAACATTAAAGGATCCTGATCAAAGCAAAACACCATGAGAGGAACCCACATCATCTTTCAACTCTCGTGTCCCACAAATGAGTTACTGCACATCGCTGATCTTAAGGATGATAAGAGTCAAGGTGGGGAAATTTACGTATGAGAAAAACATGAGTAGGCAGGCATTTGCTTCTTCAGCGGAAACTAATTTCCTGTGGCAAAGGATCTTTGAAATGCTCTTTACTAATTTTAATCTCTTAATTTTTGCAATTTCAGTTCCCCTAATTTCAGTTCTGAAAACCATTTCTGAGGTAGTCAGCGGCTTCTGCCTCACATCTCATCAGTTGACCTTTTTCAAGTTAAAAACATAAACATAGGCAGTAGGCTCACAAAGACGAAGATCATACACAACAACAGCTTCAAACTTTGCTCTACAGCTGGTGTTATGTTTAAGCGCGGTGTTAAGATCGAGATCACGATAAACAGCATCAATGATGTTCTTTAGGCCTGCTAACTGGAGTCAGTGAGGTGAGAACTGAGCTTCCTGTGTGTTTACAGTTCAGCAGTGAAGGAGGAACATGCAGCTAAAAGTACAGGAGTGTTTCCTTCTGTTTCTCCCTCTTAAAACTTACATATGACAACAACATAAATGCACTTGTACATACATGTTGTTGTTGTTGTTGTTGTTGTTGTTTCCTAAGACCTCCTTAACCTAGCACAGGTGCAGCCTGCTTTTATATCCTCCTCCTGCTGCAACTCTCAGCCGGCTCGCCCAGTTAAGCGAGGTTGTGGCATCGCTTGGCCTTACATAATAAAACACGAAAACACCCGTACACGACTGCAGGAGGTAGATATCCTCCAAACAAGGATGAATTCAAGGTCATAATGTGGCGCTCATGTTAAACGGAGAACTTGCGATGACTCCTACATTGCCTGACAGGGTTTTAGATAGAGGAACTAAGTTATTAATAGCTGAGGAGATCGTGTGAGTTATTAATGTTTTGTAAACTCAAATCAAACTCTCACGCAAAGATCCTTCCAGACATGTTTTAAGGCACATAAAACACTCTGCTCTGAATGATAATTTGTGTCTGAAACGGTTTTTCTATTTAAAAAAAAGTTGAAACCACCATTGAAAAATCCAGAATCTATGAATATCGCACTTCACTGAGGAGTCCATTCTCGCTGTTCGCGCACTGGAGGTTTCAAATTTGCGCATCACACTCGAGTAAGCTGCGCACTGGACCACGACTGGCTGCAAACTAGTTGTGATGTCACACATGGCGCTCGTGCACCCACAGGTTAAACTTCCAATTTAAGGTGAAAACAGCCTTCTGGGGGGGGGGGGTTGTTTGGTAAAAGCTCACCTTTCTATGAATTCATTTCTCTCTGTACTGAAGTCAGTCAAGATACTGGAAACAGTCTCACTCACATACAAATCAGCCGTATTATTTCACAGAAGTCTGCTCTCTTTCTGGTTTGTCTCTGTTTATTTATGACTTTATTGTGAGCCAACTCAAAACTGTTCTTCTTGTTACATCACTTGGATGTTTGACCTTCACACCTTGTGCAGAATGATGTAGTTCAGTCTTTCCATATCTTCAACGAGGGAGAAGGAGTAGGTGTCGTTTTCAGATTTTAAACTGTAATAAGACACACGTTATCATTAAAATAGCTTTGAGGTGTTGCATTCTCGCTTACTATTCTTATTGTTTATTTTTTTTCTTCTCTTAACAAAATATAATTGAGTAAAATAGAGTAAAATATGAAGCATCTGTCTTGCAGGCTACTAATTCCAGTATTTCCATCAGGTTATCCACTTACATTAAAAATAACTGTGAATTTTTGAACAGGAAAACTCACTACAAAGATTTCGTTTTCATTCTAGTTCCCTAAAACCATTCAGTCACAGAAGCGAGTCTGTCCTCTGAGACATTTTTTGAAAACTCCAAATTAACCCTCTGATTCAAAATGAAATGCATGCAAAAACACGTCTGTCGGTTAGCGTGGCACAATCTGTGATTTTAAATGAGAATTACGTTCAGTTCTTTGAAAGCAGAACAAGCATGAAGAGCAAAAACAAGCAAAGAAAAGTCATTTGTCTTCGTGCTTTGAGTCACAGCGAAGCTGAGAGAGATTGTTCTCAGTAACTTGACTTCACAGTCATGTGTCTGGGCTTTATTTTAAGGCACCTCCTGTATGTCAGAGTGATGATTTGTTGTTTGAAACGGTGCAAACTCACATGCCGAGCAGCTCTATTTGTGGAAAGAAGAAGTACAAAGAAGACGTTTTTCTGCAAACTCCAGGGGACTTACCGTCGGTTTATTGTCAGTCTATGAATCCCATGAACTGTGTCAAGAGTGTGTCCCTGCCCCTCCACGCTGAGTGTACACCTCCCCAAAATATTTCCTTCTCGCTCACTCGCTCATTGTGAATGGTTGCAGCCTGTGGGTGTGAGATCGCCCTCAAACACATTTTCTCTGTGTTTTTGGTTTCAGTCTTTCAGTCGGTGCCAGGCGACATGGTTGGCCGCGGACCTCAGTTTGATGTTTTAGACTCAAAATGTTCTTCCTATGCGAGCCACTCACATTTGCTCATCCTTGGTAAGTCGTGCACCAGCTTTTCTTTTGTTATCTTTATTTTCAGTCACTGTTAAATGACTATTTTGAACTATTTGTAGAAATAAAGTGAATAATTGCCTTGTTTTTGTAGGTCTTTGCCTATTTATTTTTCTTTGTAATTAATTAAATCCATTATTAAATTCAGTCTCAAGGACTATGGAGGATTTTTTTACGTGACTTGCTCTATTGTATAAAGTAAATATCAGTCAGTCAACTCCCGTATTTAGTATTCAAGGCGGATTTTTCCCTAAAGCTACCTTCTGCCGTTTATGTTCCAGGTCTGATCCTTGTTTACTACTCTACACTCTCCTCTCATGTTCAGGTATCTTCAGGTAGGCATATTTTACTTTTTGTCACAACATCTCAGCTTATTAATCATCATACCACTACTCAAATATCAGTGATTTCTTCATATTATCTCTAATAAATAGTTTTCCTAGATGAATAGCCTTACTTTCATGCAAAAAACCCCAAAACATTACACACATTTCCGACAATAAGTAATAATAAAAAGTGGCATCACATTTAGAGTTGTGTTTTTCCGCTGTGAGACAAAGCGTTCTTGATGATCATCGTCTAGTTTCACACCATTTTCCAATCATGTTCCAGCAAACTGCAAGTCAAAGAACATTTCTTCCAAATACCAGCACTGTGGGATTCACCCAGGTAATGAAAACACATCTGAGTCATCCCAAGCTGAATCACCAGATCAGAGACTGTAAAAAGTTATTTTATTCATTACTGTATACTGCCTCTTTTTCAGGTGGAGTCCATGATTTAGATTGTTTTGGTAAATATAATTTAGTAAAGAAAAAGTGTGTGTGGAAACCTGGAAACCACACATCAGAAAAGACATACACACTCATCATACGACAGTAAGTAGCACCAGTTTTCCTCTTTCTATCTCATAAACACACAATTTGTGATGTCAAACATCTCATTTTTCAAACCGCTTCTCCTTCTAGAGACAAGAAACTTTGCAAAGCTTACAACAACATCACTGGAATCTCTGAGAAGATCCAACTATATGGACGTTACAACATGACCGCTGAGGTTTTTGAAAACAGCGAGTCAACAAATTGCACAAAAGCAGTTTTCAGAGGTTCACCAAAGAACTTGTGTAAGTCCACAAGATATATTTGTATTTCTCTCTTTTTGATGATTGATCTGTCTGACTGAATATGAGTGAATCTTTTGATATTTCAGTGCGATGTGATCCCCCATATAAGGTGTCCTTCAGCCGCCGCTCTGGAAGTCTTGATGTGAATGTGAGCTGGCAGCGGGCGGACACGAAGTACATTAAGTATTACTCTGTGAGATATAAAGCACTGGGCAGTCTGTCATGGAGCAAGGTCAGTGCTAAACACGTGTTTTAAGGACTGAAAACCTGGTTTTAAATAAATATAATCAAGTTTTTAACATCACATATCTTTAAGAGAGAACATGATTACTGAAATTGAGGTTAAATCTATCTCAGAATTTGGTTAAATAGCGGCCATATTTTCAACTTCATGTGGAATAACTGGCACAAAAGCTACTGATTAAAATGTTTCTTATGTCAGAGGAAAGCATGTTTCACTCTTGATGCTTGGAAAATCATTTTAGGATCATGTCTACACTTGACAACACACACGTAGTACTTTGAAGTAAACGGTTGACATGCTGATGTTAAACAGGTATGATAGTTACCATGTCCACTGTCTTAGGTCAGGGGGTTAGCATGCTAGCATCAAACACAAAGCACAGCTGAGGTTGGTGGGAATGTCATTATTAGTAATTGTCAAGTATTAGACAAATGGATATCTTTACCTGATGATGGCGCTAGAGTTAAGTTAAGGGATCATCCAAGTTATTACAGTTCATTCCGAGAGGAATTTCATGGCAATCCATCCGATATTTCACTCTGAACCACAAATATTAACTTCACGGTGGCGCAAGAGGAAAAGTTGGCCATCATCTGGCAGCCATGAATGTCTGTGCAAAGGATTTGTGCCAATCCATCGAGTAGATGTTGAGATATTTCAAGAAAATTAGTTAGGATTCATCCTCTGGGGATCATGAATGTCTGCACAAAAATGTTGTTGAACATTGCCATCACTAGAGTCCCGCCTCTGGCACAAAAAACCCCAGATCTTACATTTCCCACAATGCAGCTCAATAGCATCTTTCATTAGACCTTACTTTCTCAAACTTTATGAAGTTCCCTCAGAGCTACAGGCGACATTATACAGCTGCTGTTACCGGCTGAGTATGAGTGAAGTCTTAAACTTTGTTTCTAGAGGTGCCACGATTGTTTCTGACGCTGTTAGTACGTCTGTGGCTATATTTGTTATTTGTGTGTCTGATTTCTTCGGCTGTTCTCAGGTCTCACTCGCAAAAGAGATCTGAAACTGATTGAAAGGCGGCTGTGATAATAATTACGAATGAAATATCAATTGCAAGAAGAAAAGAAAAAAAAGTGAATTCATGTTTTGGAGATTTCCTCCTGGCGTTCATTACTTTCTATGTTGTTCACAGTCACCTGTGAAATCCCAGAACAGAGAGAAATGCACAGCGGAGAGTCTAAACTCCTCACTGGTCTACAATGTGCAGATACAGTGTGTCACTAGTAATGAATGTTCACAGTGTGTATGGAGCGAAGCCTACACTGTCCCAGCAGGTCAGTTTGCTTTCGTCTTCATTGATTTAAATGAAATATTTAGGCGTTTCTATCTATTGTGTTAACAGTGTTTTATTCCACTGTATGATTACAAGAACAGGAAAAAGAAGCTGAAATATTGTTTCTCATTTCATAATAAAAAATCTATCAGAGCTGACGACACAGCCCGTCATCGTCGACCTTAACAACACTGACATAGCAGAGAGAAAAGGCTGCCGGCTGCTTTCTTTAACCTGGAAGGTCATTTTTTTTTAAACGTATCTCCTCAAATTTTCCGAATATGTCTTCTGTGTGCCCACAACTGATGTTATTTAAAATGCTGTTTGTTAGTTTCCTGCCAAAGAGCTGTATGATGGCTTCTACGTGACCATCGGGAAAGCGTCGGGAGAGGGCCCACGTGAGCGGATGAACACCACTCGGCCTGAGATCAGACTGATCCTCTCCTACTCAGCTTATCATCTCAACATCAGCGCCGTCAACAACGCCAGCACCTCCCCGGCTGCGGGCCAGACGATACCACAGCGAGAAGACGAGCACAGTCAGTAGGCTCCTCGCTCAAAGGTGATACAAAGGTCTATATATAGCCTACAGCAGTAATCATATCTACATTTGTCCTCACAGGTTTGGGAGCTGGGAAGCTGAACATAACAGTCCACAACGAGACGTCTTTTACTGTCTATTGGAAAGACGATCTAATCAAAAACTATGTCTGCTTTTCTGTGGAGTGGATGAAGAAGGGACATAAAGCAGCGCACAAGCCCTTTTATGAGAATGAAAACAACTATCGGCGCTTGTCTCCTTTACCAGGTGCGTAAATATCCACATATTTTGGTCAACCCCGTCCCCTAGAAATGCGGTTCATATGCTGATGATTTGTTTTGCCAAATACACTTTGAAACGTATATTAATTGGTTAGTAGTAATCTGAGAGAAGGTGAGTGAGTGACTTTGATGCTGGAGACCAGGACTGGCATCCTGATTCCCACTTTGGTCAAGGTTAGAGAAAGATTGGGCAACACATTAATCGAGGATAAACAAATGAAATACATCGTCAGTTTGCAGGTACGTTCTTTATAAACGTTACGTGGATTGTTTCTAACAAAACGTAATTCGCTGATGCAAATTCGTAGTATAATTTCTGGAGGACAGGGTTGATTTTGGTACGTGACAAATATATTTTTAGTTTTCTGCCTCTGAGATAATCCATTTGGTTATTTTAAATACCCAGAGCCTTTGGAGCCTTATAAGAGATACAGCATCACTCTGCACACACGTCCGAACAAGGATACCTGCAACATGAAGTATATCAACAACAGCGAGAGCACCTATGGGAGTACACAGTTCTATTTCATTGAAGGATGTAAGTCAGTGGCCTGCAACCTTTCCAATATGTCCGTGTTATTGTGTTAATTATGTAACGGTCTGAGACCATACTTATGGTTCTGTGAGGCTGTAATGTGAAGATACACCAATATTTGACAGATTGAACTTCCACAAAGACCTTGAAAGTCTGCATCAAATTTTTTGGCAATCCATCCATCCAGCTGGGACCCAGGAAAAGTCACGGGATCACCAAAGTCGTTAGGATTCTTTCCTCTCGGGAACATGAATGTCTGTACTGGAATTTTGTAGTCGAGATATCTCACTGGATAAGTGAATAATTTGATCTGCTGGTGGCTTAAGAGGAAAAGTCAGAAGATCACCAAAGCCGTCAGGATTCATCCTCTGGGGATCATGAATGTCTGTACAATATTTCATGGCAATCCATTTAACAGTTGCTGAGATATCTCAGTCTGGACCAAACTGGTGGACTGACTGAGCTACACCTCTCGCATGGCTAAAAACAAGGATATAGATCATATATAGGCCAATACTGCTAGTTTCCTCTTCTCCTACGCACAACAAAAGTCTGCCTTCTTGATATTGTGCTCCCAAAGCTCCTGTCGGTGCTCCAGTAAACGTCAGCAGCTTCAATGTGACGCTGAATTCGTTGGTTCTGCAGTGGTCGTCCATCCCGGAGGACGACATCAGAGGTTTCCTACTGGGTTACATAATCCACTACACCGAGTACCCGCACAGAGGGACGGAGAAAAGTAAGCATGATCCACCTCAAACGAGGCCACTACTCACTCATAGACGTCTATACTTGCTGTTTTGGCTAATCCATAAATACAAATCATAGTTTCAACTGTGAAGTCCAGACAAAAATGTACAAATAACTTGAACTCAGCTTCACAACCACTGTTTGCCTGCAGCCTCTAAATGCATTATAGTCTGCCAGCTGGTCTGAAAGTCAAATGCTGACAAACCTTATTAGTAAAAAAAGGCACAGTCACTACAGCATTAGCAGGCTTCAGTGAAGTGATACAGAATTTGGTGGTTTGGCTGACACTACTATGAGATTTGAGCCAATAAACATCACTGTTTAACCCTCTCCAGGCAGCATCAGTGTTGGCGTGTACCGCTGTTTGGCCTAATCCTATTCTTGCTATATGATTATAGGTAAATACTACTGTTAGCCAGCTAATGTCATGGGTTTGACAAGTGGTGTTACAAGAGCAGTAATCAGTGAACTGCTTACAGTCAAACACTCAACCCCATCAACAGCATGAGTGAGGATGTACGTATGCACAGCTAAGTGCTAATGTCAGCACGCTAACATGCTGATGTTAAGCAGGTATAAAGTTTACCATGTTCACCACCTTAGATTGGCTTGTTAGCATGCTAACATTTGCTAATGGGCATGTCCTTAGTTTTGCAGATATTTGGTCACAAACAATGGGAATCACTAAAGTCAGATATTTAACTGAATAAGTGAAAACTTTGACCTGCTGGTGGCGCTACTATGAAAGTCAGGAGATTGCGAACGTCATGAGGATTCATCCTCTTGGGACCATCAATGTTTCTATGAATACACACAATAGTTGTTGAGATATTTCAGTCTGGACCAAACCTGGGGACCAACTGACCGGTTGCTACCCCTACAGCCCGTTCTGCCAAGTGTAAATGATGTGTCCACGTTGCTTTTGCGGTGTGTTGAAAGCTGTCACTCTTTGATTGCAGATGTTACAGTGGATCCAGTGTCAGACAGCTATGAGTTGGCGGATCTGAAAAGTGGCACAGCATACAAAGTCCAGATATCAGGTTTCACGCAGGCTGGAGCAGGAGTACGAAGCACAGCAAGCCTCTTTAAAACAAACTATCAAGGTTATATCAATCAAACAAGTTCTAACCGTTCAAAACGTGGATCAAATTCCAAAGAAACCTTCTTACTTATTGTGATTTTTGCGCCTTTTTTTCTTTCCATAGAAAACACTAATCTCACTGGTGTCATCACAGCGCTTGCAGTTGTGGTCGTCGTGCTGATATTTGGATCTCCGATAATAAAAAGGTGCAGTATGTCAGTCACAGCTTTACATGTACGTTGAAGAAGCTGTCACTGATTTTCTAACATGGGTAAATATCTACTCTACCCCACACTGCCTACTTCATCTAGAGCCAAAGTCATCCTGTGGCCGAGCATACCTAACCCTGGAAACAGCAATGCAATGCAGAAAATAGAAAGGCCCTTTGAACTGGTAAGTGTCTGTTTGTGCTTTCAGTAACTTTTGTGGAAGCCAAACAAAACCATCAAGCTACCAGCCAGGCTGTGAAGAAATTAAATTAAGTTAATGAAGACATATAGTGTGCTGCAAACGTCCTGCTGCTGCAGTCAAAGCGGGTTGACATGAGAATTTATGTGAAGATGCTGTTTTCACTTCACTCAGGAACTCCTGGAGTCCATCAACACTCTGAAGGTGGAAGAATGGGACACAAATAGTCTTCAGATAGTTGAGAAAGAAGATGTGGAGCCTGCTAGCACATTAGCATCAGTGATACCGCTTCTCCACGCGTCAGAGGATGAGGGGGACTCGCCAGAAATGACTTGTAACTGGATCCAAAGAGACACAGAGGATGCCACTGGAGGTACCCTACCGGACGTTACCGCAGAGACAGTCTCGGACGCCCGACGGACCGACTTCCAGAGTTCTCCTGTTGCCTTTTCAAGTGAATATACGACGATGGAAATGTTTCAGCAGGTGATGCCTCAGGGCCTGCCGGCGATGGCATCGGTTACTGAAGCCATGGAAAGGGAACCGGAGGACACAGACATGACTATGGTAAAATCAGGATTGGACTACATAAGGCAATTTAGTACCAGTCCATTCTTAGACAGCGAGATGTCCACGGTTTTGTGAAAACAGTTGAAGAGCCAGGAACACAGGATCATAAGAACCATTGCCCATGAATGTTTGAATCAAAGGAGTTCTCTATAGCAGTCCTCGGGGTCCAGAGGTGCACTATGAGGTGCAGTGGTGCTTTCGCTAAACGCTAATGTCAGCATGCTTCCATGCGCACAACACAGTGCTAACATGATGATGTCTACCAGGTGTAATGTTAAACCGTTTAGCTTGTTAACTTTCATTAGCATTTTCCTAATTGGCACCAAAGCGCAGCTGCGGCTGAAGGAAATATCACCTTTGACTTGATGTCTGGACCAAAAATCAGGGAAATAGGCCTTTTTCACAGCAGACAGTTTGACTTGTCATAGTAGGAAAACAACAGGAGTTACCAATCATTTCAGCCATCTTCAATTTCTATTATTTACACCTGAGCTTTTCCTACTGACGTGAAAGTGTTTGCCATCAAAAAGGCTTATCCATCCAATAGTTGTAAAGACATTTCACCAAAAACCAGAAATGTCAACCTCATGGTGACCCCAGACGAACAGTAGGATTCATCCTCTGGGGACCATGAATATCTGAATCATGGCAATCCGTCCTGTAGTTGAGATATTTCAGTCTGGACCAAAGTGGTGGACCACACTCCAGGAAACCAGGAAAGCAAAGGCTGACCTGGCGATACGTCACAACAAAGGGCACTAAAGCAAAATAACTGAATGAAAAGTCTCTTTATTGAGTGTTTTTGGAAACAGATCAGATGTATTGGAGCGTCAAACCGAGGAGGATCACATAGATACATCCAAGCTCTTCAAAAAACAGCATTACCAAACCTTTACAACAAGTCCCAAACACAGATATCAAGTGCCCAACCCCCCAGGAGCAAACCACGAACCGTTTCTACAGTGTATACCGTACATAGTGGATACATGGATATAAAAAATAAAATTCTTCACATACTGTCAGTTGTGTTGGAAATGCTTTTTACCAAACGTTATCACAGGTTCACCACTTCAAACTGAAGCCTTGTGTGCATAAAAAAAAAAAAAAGCCGGAAAAAAAAAAGAAAATACAAGGACGTTAGATTTGTAAAAGCAATAGAAGTCAGACAGTCACGAAGTCTCCTTTTAAAATATAACAAGCTTTCATAGAAACTTAAAAAAAAAACCCACAAACGCTGAGCTCAACCTGGGGCCAGTTTGCAGATACATTTTTTGACACAATCACAATACTGCAAACTGCAACACCAAAAAAAACAAACAAAAACGAAAAAAACAAACACAAATCCACAAAAAGTCCCATCAATGTTCATTCTATTCTCCTATTAATTACTAAAGACAACTGACAATACTTTAATATAACATCTCATTAGTTTTAGCTGTTAAACATCCTTAAAATTCAGGTTGCATCTATCAATAAGTCTCAATATTTTATTAGAATATTCTGTACAATCTTAGTCTAGGCACTTTTTGGCCTTTCTGTGCTTGCAAGCAGTTTGTTTACATGTGACGCATCTTGTTCAGCCTCGTCCGGACTGCCACTGTGAGCTTCGTTTGCGTCTCACTTTCTTGAGCAATATGAGCCGACAGACATTTTGCACACCACCATCATCATTATTATTACAGTATAGGCCTGTATTGTATCTATAAAACAGTATATAGTTTGTTTGTTTGTTTGATCTCACAGCATTACAACAATAACAGGAAAAAGAACATGATACGTTGTGGTCTTGTTGAGACTACTCGCAATCAGAAATATTAAAAAAAAATAAAATGTACACCCATTAAAACAAAAACAGGGAGTAAAACAATGTATTCATGTTGAGAAATGTATATTTTACTAAAATATATTAGCAACAGGTTCACAGAAACAGTAGAATAAGATTCTGCATTCTCATAATTACAACACCACAAGTCATAAAATCAACACCGTACATTTTGCAGGACACACCAGTTCCCAGATGACGGAGAAAAATGGTGCAAAACGGAATAAAAAAGGACACTTCACTGATCCGGTAGTTCGAAACGTCCTTTAACAACACACAAAGGGCAAACGAGCATTTTAGCATCAGCAGAAATCCTGTTTTTTGTTTTTGTGTGTACTGTTTTTCTTTCATCCTTCATGTTCTTACACTTATATTATTTGATCGAGGAACATGTTTTAAATGCAGTGTACCATTTGTTTCACTCAGTAAATATGCAAACAGATTATGGGAAGTTGCTGTCACAGCCACACCAAGGCCACAGCAGCAGGCTAATTCAGCTGGCTAATAAAAGTATCTGTTCTAACTGGTAAGAACCTTGTTTTGACTGGTGCTTCCTTAGCTTTTTGGTGCGCTAGTGAGCAGCAAATGCTAAATCTAGATACAAAACCTGCACTGACAATGCCCTGAATTACATTACAATCATTATTTTCCAATAGGTACGTTTTTGTTTTTGTATTGACAAAATGCAACTGACGCAAAATACAGTATCAACCAACTCAGTGCCAGCTGCTGACCACTTGTTTGGGCAGCACTAATCTCTGAAAACTGGCTATATGATAAGTGGAGAGCCATGAGAATTGGGGGCTCTGAGACACTTTGAATTACAGGACATAAAACTTCCCTAAAAACACACTCTGGTGTTCATAATTCACCCAGTTACCACTGAAACTGAAGTTACAGCCAGTAAGAAGCAGATGTAGATGGACATTACAGAATAATAAACATGTAGTGCAGTAATTGTCCTTGAATTTGAATGCTTTGTATTAAATGCTGCCTGATGAAATGTGCCATGCTTGAAATGTGTTGCAATCCAGAGTAGCTGCCAGTCCAAGCCTTTCCTTTTTGTTCTTTGTGCCTTTACGTGCATGCTTTTGTGCACATATTGAGCAGATTAAACCTCTGTAGCAATACAGGCAAAAGTCAACATTTTAAAATATCTCGTGTCCAATCTCACACATTAAATGAGGCATAATGTGAGATACAAACATTTTATTACCGTTAACGCAGATTGTTGCTGCATGTTTTTATCAAGACAAAAACTTCTTTTATAAAGGAAGTGACATAAATACTGATGATCTTAGAGGCATGAGGCTTTTTTGGACTTTTGAAGTGTATGTTCAAGATGTCACCGGAGGAATGGAGAGAATGTTGGTCTTTACCATCCAGGTAAAATCCAGGAAACCAGAGACAAAGCTGCAGTTAAAATCTGGCTTAGAATTTCTGGAGAAACAAACCTGCACATTTTTTAGTCTGCTGGGATAGGGGACTACAGTTTTAGTATCTATACTGAAAGAATAACAGGAATTGAGTTCAAGTAATACAGGAGGTGGACACAATATCACCTGTATAATATTATGCAATCCAATAAGACAGCGTCGCCACAGTGTTTGGGAAACTTATTGTAGAGTTTGACTCAACTTTATGGTAGTGTCTGAGCCTGTAGTATAAGTCCCAAAATCTTCAGCTCAACAGTAAAGGCTGTCTCTACTGTACTGAGCGCTCGCTTGCCCTTTAGCTGGCATACTGAAAATTAGTTGAATTACAGGATGTGTTGCCAAGAATGAAGAGTACAAATCAGATGATACAACAGGAGATGATGATGATGAGGGAAAACACGCTGCCGTAAGTGTTTATGTATGTATACGCACGCGATGGGGTGTCGAGATCATTTGATGGAGCAAGATTAGTTTCCATGGTGTTGTAATAGTCATTCGGTGCTGTCTGCACCCATAGATGCATCCTCTTCATTGTGAGTCTTGTAGCTGCCGTTGTGCTGGGCGCAGGGCGATGACGCCATGTTCTCGCTTAGTGTGACCGAGTCTTCTCTGTCACTTTCAAAGTCTTCCTTTTCTTCTCTGTCGTAGTCCCTTTCCACCTGAAAATGAAAATATTAGAGCTCAGGTACTAAAGACGAGATAGTAGAGTAAATACTCAATAACACAAGAGATTAAAAAAACAAGAAGAAATGTAAAAACAGATATTTTTTGCGCATTTTCAGGGCTTCCTTTAAGCTTTTTGGGTAGTTTGATTCTTTAGTAATGCATCTGGGACAGATAACTACTTCATTAATCCCAAAGGGAAACTGTTACAGCAGCCAGAACACACATAAGAATCACAAAACCAACAACATAAGGACAAAAGGCCAGTACAAGAGCCAGTCCGGTAGTAACTGTGTGAAAGTTAGGGTTCTTCTGTGAGCTAAAATGTTTTCATCCATGGGAACATGCCGCTCTGTTCCTGTTATTTCTTGCCATTATTATAAAAAACAGAACTCGGGACAATTTGTCTGTTATTCTTGTTTCATGGCATTCTTTCATATTTGTTAGATTATAGGGGATGTTATAGATGTTAATTAAGCTGCAGTAGATTAGATTCTATTGACGTTTTAATACTTTTTTCTCAGCTACAATGAGGAAGTACAAATGATGAAATGAACGTCTTTACTAAAAAAGGTTTTGGGAGTATTTTGGGTGTCGAGTGTTGGGTGTCAGATAGCCGTGAACTAAAGTAACGTGAGAAGACTGTGCATTGGTTTCTGAGGAGAACATTTGTTCTGCTGCCACTTATTGTACAAATGTTCAGATTGTTATCGGCAGAAGAGGTGGAGAGTGATAAGAGTGTGATCTAGAGTGTGATCTTTATAGTAGGTCAGCGCTGATGTGGTTTGATACTCGAGTTGGAGAGAAGTGAACACATTCAAAGAAACAAGGTTACGGGGGGGGGCAGGAAATCAGAGATTTGCATACATGCATGTTGGTCAGTGAGTGTATTTCCCAAAATGTCGAAATCTTAGAAGTATATATCTAAAGGGCACGTTAGAGTTAAATTTCTCAGATTCACATGGCTTGTGAGTTTCTCTGGGTGATTTGGACAGATACAAGTTCAGAACTTTAGAAACAAGGGATTTTTTAATGATCGAGCTCGATCACCACAAAGACTTTTCTCAGCCATGACTCTGAAGCTGAAGCTCTGAAGCTGACCTTGTGACCTCACCGCTCATCTGTGAGCTGCTCTGCAAAGCACCACAGCCTCAAGACTATTAGCAGTAAGGGAAGCCTGGGTCCATGAAGGGAGTGAGGAAGCGTGGGGTGAGTTGTGTGCGGCAAAAATCTAATAGCTTTGGAATTAAAGAAATTGCTTACAAAATGCAGCCCTGTCAGCTGGCAGGTGTTCATCGAGCACTTCTGCCAGCCATAAAGAGCTAGGGGAGGAAAACAAGGTCACTAATAACGTCTTCCTCCTACCATACTGGGGGAAAAACTGCTGTAGTGAGCTCCTTACTCTCCTTTTCCCCCTTTTAGTGCAAGAAAGCTGAGCTCAAATCATCAGTAGTGACAGCTTTATCTGACTGCCTGACCAGGAGGAACAGATCACCCATCTGCACAGGGGAGTGTTGTTTCCTAAAGCATGAGCTTTATTACCTTCAGTGGCTTGGCCTTGCTCTTTATCCTGTCCTCGTCCTTGCGGCTCCTCTTCCTGGATGTGGAGCGGTCCTTCCTGTCCCTGCTGCGCTCCCTCCTCTTGTCTTTCTTACCTCTGAGAGAAGCCAAAAAGAAACCAATCACAATCTCGCAGACGCCAAATCACCATAGGAAAGACATGTGACCAACACAGGAGACTTCAGAACATCTAGAAACATCTAAAAACAGTTTTGGAGGATGAGATGCGATGGATTTACCTTTTTGGCGAGGGTGATCTGGCTTTCCTCCGCGGGCTCCTGGACCGATCCTTACTCCTCCTCCTGTGGCCCCTTATAACAACACATTTGGGATTAACTACATTTTTTTGGAGACAATATGAGCCACTTATAGAAAAAGCAACAGTGTGTGAGTACATGCATTAAGGATACACAAACACAAGGGGTCAGAAAAGTGTGTTATAGATAAAACACCTCATTGTGTTAAAAGCTTTAAAAGATAACATGATTGATTTTCTCCTCATGCTGCCAGATGCAGAACAACAGGAGCCAAATTCAGGCAGCTACTGGACTCAAGTACCTGGTGACCCCTTCTGGATAACAGGATGGCAAACCAGCAGATCATATTTCTGGATAACACATTATGTGATTAGCTGAATTATTCCAGGGCTGTAATATCTTTAATTAAACTACAGCAGCAGATGGTGCCGCACATCCAGGTAGGCTCCAGGGCCCCGAGCAGCACCTGGATTTGTTGTTTCAAAGTAAAAGAGATTATTTGGAGAGGAATGCCTTATATGTTGTTTGTTCCCAAACATACCTTGAGCGACTACGACTGTGTCTCTTGTCTCTGGAGCGAGAGCGCCTCTTGTGGGCGCCCCGGGAACTGTGGGAGTCACTCCTCGGCCACAACCTCTGTGGCGGTCTGCTCCAACAGGACGGGGGAGGGGGGAGACAAAGTCACTGACTGGACACAATCACAATCAAATGGTCACAGCATAAAACAAGTTGGGTACCTGTGTTTCGAACGGGACCTTTTCCGGCGCGTTCTTGAGTGTGAACGGGAGCGTGACCGCGAGCGTGACCGGCGCGCCCTTGTAGACCGACTGGAGGAATGCTTCTTTATGTCCGCTAGAGTGAGAGCAGCAGTCTCAGCATCAGGATGCAACACTTCAGTACTTTATTACTAAAACCTTGACACATGCAGCAACTCTAAATGCTGTACCTGGCTCTATGGCAGCAGCGATGGTAGACTGGGCTTCCCTCACCCTCTTCATCACACTTTCTAGCTCCTTAGCAGCAGCCTGTGGCGTCATCTCCGGGGGTTTTACTATGGCGTTGTTGGAATGATTAACCCTGAAAGACATAAAACAATATCAACTGACACAAACCACTTAATGATATTATGTGCATCAAAATTACATGAATCATGACAAATATTCAGAGTAAAAAAAAAAAAAAAAAAAAAACATACTTCAGGGGTCTGTCTCCAAACATGACTCCGTTGAAGGTCAGGGCCCTGGCGACGGACTCCTGCTCGACAAACTCTACGAAAGCGAAGCGCGTCGGCTGAGTCTCATCTCCCGCCATTCGCACAAACTTTACATCCCCCACCTGCTTGAAGAACTCCAACAGCTGGTCTGCAGTGGTGGTCTGTGGAAAGAAAGATAAACTACATTTAATGACAAGTTAGCAGCTGCACAACATAAAGCTTTGGATTGTCTGCCTGAACCAGATTGGGGCTGCCTGGCTGGTTCCCTGTTGTAATTTCTCTTAATTCTCTTGAGCTTCAACCAATATGGCTGAGTGTTAACTAATTCAGTGGACCTGTTCAGTGACTGACAACAAGTCATGCCACACGTCATAGCACTTATTTATCTTTTCTAGTACACGTACGCCACCCTGCTGCTGTGAATACTCACTAGATTAGGAGTGAGCACCGCTTCAAGAGTGTGTCTGATACAGATTTTGACATTATGTCACCTGTGAGTTCAAGTTGCCGACATAGACGGTCCTCCTGATCTCATCAATTTTAGAGGGATCCACATTTCCCATGAGGGGGGGCTGGGACTGCGCTGATGCTGTGGGGTCCAGACCAGTTGAGATCCGATTCACGATGGGAAGGTTCAGCTGCAGGTGTACAAAACACACACACACACACAGGTTTTATTTACATGACAGACAAACAGACAAGACAACGAGAGGGCTACAAGATGCTGACTCACATTCTGAAGTGGAGCTGGAGTGGGAATTGGTAGAAGTCCCCCACCAGGAATCAGACTGGGTACTGGGGCGGCAGGTGCCAAAAGTGACAATGCCTTGGCCTCCTCTGGGATTTTCCCTGCAGGACAGAAGCAGATATTAGTGAAGGCAATAGAGGGACTCTTCCCTCTGTCTCCTCTATGTCTGCACAATTAGCCCACTGTATTCTAGAGAGAAAGAGAGCATACACTTCCCCATACAGCCTACAAGTGTTCTACTGTCTACTCATGGTATACTGGAGGCCGAGCATCCTTACTTTGCTTTGATTAAATTATTCTTCTCAGTCAATCTGAATTATTATTTTCAATGAAAAAAAATCTTAACTTTTTTTCACAAACAAAAGAACACTGATTTTGTCCTTTTCATAGATCAAGAAAAAAGAAACAAAAAAAAAAACACAATGCAGAGTATGAGTCAACACTTTGATGCATGGGTCACCTGTACTGGAAACATATTGGTCATGAACCATACGATATCAAGCATGGGCGCTTTTCCGTGGGGGGGGGGCGATCGTTTCGCAGTGTTGGAAAGGTGTGCAACACAAGACAACCCCAATGGCTGCATCACTAATAGCACACAGGACATCAGATACAGAAAAGAACAACAATTTTAAGAACTGTAGGAAATGTTAGCCAAGACTTAGCTATAAAAACAACCAATTAGGAATTTTGCTCATTCCATTCTGGATTAAAATCTGCTGCTTCTATTGCTGGAGGAGAGAGCTAAATCAAGACTAATAAGAGACAAAATAACTACAAATTCAGTTCATTAGAGCTGGGGGCACTGAGCATGCTAGGGAAAAAAAACCCGACGCAAAACATTACTGCATGTGTCACGAATTCCACGTTAAAAAGAGAAAATGATGTTGAATGGAGAATGTTTGCATTACTATCAAATATTAACATCTATCTCAGGGTGGAAAACTCCTAAGTGTTGCCTTTTACTGCAGATTTCAGCACAGATGAAAAGTGCAAACAGAATTTAACAAGTTCTACGTTCAAATGAGGAGACGTTTCTTTATCACTTGGTCTCACTTTTATAATGTCTAGGCCCTCGCTATGTCAACAGGAGTAGGTGACAAGAGAGTTAAGTGTTAGTGATCCTCCTAGCATCCCATGTGTGATACACATCCCACCGGTATGCCGTAGCAACCTGGACAGAATTCAATCACACACAAGCTGCAGCTGTAGCAGAAAGAGAGAGGGGGGTGGGGGTTGGACAATAATCAAAACAACAAACCAAAATAACAAATATAAACACAACGCTAGAGATAAGCAATACTGTAGTTTCTAGATAGAGACAGTAGAAAGTGGACAACATGGGAAAGTATGAAAGGAAACAAACCAAAAGAAAAGAAAAATAAATAAAAAGAGACAAGGTGTCCATCTTGGAAGGTTCAGCGGGCTATTCTCCTGGTCACATTCCCCCTTGAAGGCTGCGTTGGCCCGATCGGGGATAGTGGCTTGGAAAACAATGCCTGACTCAGGCTAGTGTAGTGTAACAGCTGGGCCAGTCTAGTCATCTGATATGCACACATAATCACACAGAAAAAACATACAAAACCAAATTAATAAACTCAGTAGCCATCCAGCACCAAGTCACGTGGACAAAAAAGCATCAAGTTAGAGGTGATATCATTTTTGACTGTACACAAGGGAAACAACAGTGGCACCAAAGGGGGGAGGGAAATTTAAAGAAAAGGAGCACCAAAAATGAAAGAGAGAGAAAGGGGATTCAGTTAGCTGTGTTGCCATGAAACGAGTTACATTAATGGCAGTTTCTTATGATACATACACAAGCTACTTGTTCCAGAGAATCCAGTGTTTACAGTGAGGCTAGCCTAAATAATGCAATGCAACACAGCTCTAATGTTATCTGTAGAAACCAGCTTATGACCCCAAACAGAAAACCTTGGCTGGGCGCTATAAGAAATTAGCTAGCTAGGGTTTTAGTGATGTGATACAATCCATCACCTGTGTCAAAAAAAAAACAAAAAAAACCCAACTAGCCAATGGCACAACCTGCCAATTTTCCATGTGAATAAATTAAAAAAAAAACAACAACAACCCAGAATTCAACCAAAACACCAAACGGTTGGATTCAAGGGGAGGAGGCCACTGCAAGTCCACTGAGGCAACTCAGACATTTCATTTTTGACATTTCTTTAAACGAAACGTGTTGCACTCACCTTCCGCACATGGCACTACTATCAAAGCTCTGTCAACAAAAACAGTATTGGTGAGATGTTGCGCCACACCAACACTGGAGGGGTCTCGGTACTTTATATAACACACTTTGGACGAGAAAGACAGAGGGGCATTGCTGTGAAAGGAAAGACAAGCAGAAGAAAAAGGAAGGTTAGTTATTTATTACACCCGTTACTTCTTAATTTTAATGTTTGTGTGGGCCGCAGATCCGCGGTGTTGCCTAGCTAGCCGTGCCGGGGAAGGTTGCTCTTACTCGGGCGGGTAGAGCCGCAGCTCCTCGATGTCTCCCAGGAAACCGAACAGAGTGCGCATCTGCTCGCTGCTCACGGCCGAGGACAGGTTGGTGACCTGGACCACAGCAGTCCCCGGTATCCCGCTCATTGGGCAAACCGATTAATGCGTTGACTATCTTTAAGTATAATATTTATATAATATTTATTTCTCAAGTCACCAAGCTCGGCGTAATATACAGGACATCCAGGCGGGCGGTGCGAGAGGTTTCACCGGCTTCCTCTTATGTGTTAACAGGAGTTGATAATAAACGTTGAGGTGCACTACCGCCCCCTACAGTGTGGGATAGTACATTACCACACAGGGCCTGAAGTCTGGACCAAAATGCATTTTTAGTGTTTGACCCCGTGGAGAAAGAAATAAACAGTGGTGGAAACTAACTAACCAATTTTGAGGTATTTGTACTTTACTTTAGTATTTCTGCCTTTATTCGATAACTTAAGTTACTTTTCAGATTCAGATAAATAATACGAAATATAACCTAAAAAAAAAAAAGACGATGTATTATTATAGGATAAGATGAGATGTGACTTTATTGGGATGGGGTGGGGGTGTTCACAAGCTACCCAGTAGTGTATAAAGTAATTACATTCATTATTAATTAAACCTTTTCCGGCTGCAACATTAAAGTACATGTTATAATTGCAGCTGCACAACTTAAAGTATTCACAGTATTCTGAAAAGGGCCTTTCTGCATATTTAACAGCTTTAAAGCAAGATAACAAGTTGATTAAAAAAAAAAAAGTGATCGTTTAAGGGCATATTTTATTAGTATTTATATTCTCAAACTGTGATTTATCATGTGTTGCTTCAAGGCATCATTTTGCAACACATAAATATCTGGGTGGGAGGGTGGAGTAATCTTTTTTTTTTATTGATACAGTATCTGAGGACCCCAAAATTGTGAAATATTTTATTCAAGAAACAAGACAAACAAGAAACTAATGAATGCAAGAGTTTGAGACTCTGACAAGCAGCGGTTCACTGTATAAGATATATACAATTTACTCAAGCTTCCTGTCGTTAAGGTTATTTCACAACCAGCCTTTGACTGCAGAGGAGAGGTTAGCAAATGGAAAAAGAGAAAGAAAGGCTTATGGAAACATAGTCTTTATATATATATATATATTATATATACACATACTACCAGCTTCTTCTACTGTATAAAGTCTGAAAATAAAGAACACAGCTGGGTGGAGGCTTGGCTAGATTCACCTGCAAGGATAACCTGGAACAACCAGATTATGATATAGGGCCCCTCTTCCAGACAGGTTATAAAGCAGCACCCAGTTGAAAGTTTGGGCTGAGGGTGGCGCCAGGGAGGCACTGCTGTGTTACAAAAATCTAAAAGGTTTAATCCTCTGTGGGTTTTCAAATTTCAAGTATAGATTAAAACTGTTAAAGGGAGAGAACAGGAAAACAGAGGATGCTCAATGCTTGTTGGAGCACTCATGCATAATAAAATCAGTACTGAGTGTGTAACGGGCCTTCGTCAGTCTTACACTGACAGAATATACAACCCACCAGGTTAAAGAAACAAGCACCAAGAGTTTGTACCATCCCACGCCGCAAACGTGATGTGTAATCGTCTGTTCCAGAGCGTATACACATTATCTTTAAACACAGTACTCACAAGCCATTTTCTGCACGGCCTTATCCAATTCTACGCATCAGTACACATGTAATCCTTCAGGGTTAAGTACATGCAGCACCGTGATTTAAGAGTACTGCTATACTCCTAATTTAATCGATTCAAAGGGGCTTTATTGGCATGAGTAAGTGTGAAATAAAAACATGCACATAAACAGAAGAATTGGGATTTTGCTGTTAGAAATATATACAGATAAGTAAAAAAATGACTGTATAAATCTTATACTGTTACACATGCAGTGGTCCTGTACTTCGGACGGTCCTTTTGTTCCGTTGTTAACTGACTGCACCTGTTCAAAAGATAAACCCACAGGATGAAATGACGACAAACAAATCAGTGTTAAAGAGCATTAGTTTTATTTTCCACAGGTTACTTCAGAAACAGGTAATTATGTACAAAATCTGGAATGTTGGATAAATGCATATCAATCATCATCATCATCATCAGCTCACTGTGGCTGTTTCCAGAGAAACCTTAGAAATACTAGCTATACATTAAAACGGGTGCCTCTGCATTGCAATTTATTGCTGGTTTTACAATCGCAAGTCACTAATGCCATGATTAATTCTTTTCTCAATTTAGAGTATTTACAATTTGATTAGTAAGGTCTAAAAACCACAGAAGACCGCTAAATAAATAAGAAGAATACGGGAGCGTAAGAAACAAGACCAACCCGGATGAAGAAAATGTGAGAACATGTTTTTATCTCCCAAGATTGTCTACGATGTCAAGACTGTATGTTTTTGCCATGAATATAAAAGTGACCATTCACCCAGAAATGTTTCCCCCCTACTCTTATAAAGTCAGAAATCACCAACAAAATTAATACAAATAATACAATTCATCTGTGTAAAATTACTACATGTTCTGTGAGAAATTTGGGAAATGCACATTATATTGTAATTTGCCTGTGAATACAGTTTTAGATTTAAAAGAGTACAGCTTCACTTCAGAACAATGACTATTATTATTATTATTATTATTAAAGGGATATCTAATTTAGTTAATTAGCAGTGTTTTCACGTTGGTTTGACGGTGCCACGAGCACAAAGTATGGGTCAAACTTCACTACATATATGAAGAGATGGACAGTAGATGACACAATCCACTGTAAACAAGTTGAGGGGATGAAATAATATCATATATAGTACAAACAATTCAGTGGTCACAAATGTGCTGTTAGGATTTATGGGGCCATTACTTAGTATGTGAATCTTATCATTTCCTTTTTTTTGGAAATACGTCTCACTGAATAGTTATTTACAAGTGAATGAATATTAACAGAGTTACACATGAAGTGGACGCAACGTTGCCTTTCAAAACACATTTTTCCTTCCGACGCGGCTCTTTGACAAACATTAGGAATGTTTTCAGACAGATGCAGCTTTGACTGGATTTGTTTTTTTGTTTGTTTTTTTTTCTCCCCCCCTAACAGTGTGAGTTGATTATTCTGCACAGATGAACATCAGGAGTTATGGTAATCTAAGCAACAAACAGTAAAAAGCCTTGGGCAAAGTGACATAAACATTCACTTTTACACAATGCAGAGAAATCTTTATCTTTTTTTTTTTTTTTTTTAAGCACTACCATATATATATATTTCCTGTGCTATTTCATTACAAAAAAAAAAAAAGATTCTTTTCACAATATAAAAATCATGTAAAATCACCAGGGATTACTAAAAGTTGTGTTGTTTTTAAAAAAATGCTATCTGACGTTGGTTTTTCTGAATGAAAATAAAGGCTTTAAATATTGCTTTTAAGCCATTATGCTGCAAATGTACTCAGAAGGTTGTGATTATGTGGATATTGCTTGGGCTCTGGGGTCAAAGGTCCTCCCCTATTCAAACAGTTCAAGGTCTATGGCACTTGACAACTTGCTTCTCCCAACTCTCTGTACAGCGAAGAGAAAAAAAAAAAAGGGAAAAAAAACAGATTGAGAAACTGCTCCAAAGTGATGATAAAAAGCATGATAAAACATTTTTATAGACACAAAAAGGCAAACTGTGGTCTTCTCCCATGTTAAAAAATAAAACCGCCAGATGTTGAAACCCCTGCGATACAAACACTCATCTCACCAGTGACTGCCTGAAAGATGAAGCCCTTAAAAAATAAAAACACGAGTGAAACGTTGATCTGTTCTTATTCAAATATCTAAGTTGTCTCCTGCTTTTTGCCTTCTGTTCACAATTTCCAAACTTGCTTTGGTTAACTAGCATCACTGCTAATATCTTTCGCTGCTTAAAAAAGGAAAACTTTAGACATTTTGGGAAATATGCGTATTCACTTTCTGGCAGGAAAAGATCGGCCAAGTGGAGAAGATTGATAGCTAGCACTCTTACAACGGTCTGTTAAATATAAGGCTACTGCCAGCAGCTAGCAAACGTTAGCACAAAGACCGGAGACAGAGGGAAGCGGTTAACTAGCTGGATCTAAAGGCCACAAAATCCGCCTTCCAGTGCCTCTAATTAACAAGTTATATCTTGTTTGTTTTATACATACAAAAACTGAGGTGTAAAACCAACAATTAGATGTTTTACTGAGAGTTATGTGCAATTTCTGAGCCGTGTCCCAGCAACCAGTGGAGATTCCAGGAAGTCTGGCACATAAGTTACCACAAAATGGTCATTTTTTTCACTACGTATTAACCAAACAAGATATATTTTAATTATCGAGCTTCAGAGGTGCTGGTAGGTGGATTTTGTCACCTTTTGACAGAGCCATATTATCCGTTTCCCTCTGTTTCCAGTCTATGTGCTAGCTTAAACTAGCCGGCTGCTAGCGCTTCAATCTTCTCAACTCAGGTGCTGCCTGAAGGCGAAGAACCATATTTCCCAAAATGTCGAACATTTGCTTTAAACAGCAGCTTCTGACAGGCAAAACAGATTAAGGCTGAGCAAACACATACTCCATCTCTCCTCTCCTATTCCCCCAGTATTTGAATTTCCTTTCCATTTTCCAGTCTCATTAACTGCGTTTCTTCAACCTCTGAAAAGCTGTGATCCATTTATATTGCGAAGCCCCCCCCCCGCCCACACAGCTCAGGTTGTGGTCTAGTTAGGTGATATGCCGAGCAGTTGCTGTGAGGACAAAAGTGTCTGTACGATGGAGGGTGTTCACAGGTTTATGGAAGCAGGGGTGGATGATCTCTTCTTCTCAACCTTCAGATTTCACAAGAAGAGAAACAAAAAAAAATGTCTCTCCAAAAAAACAACAAAAAAAACAAAATCAAACACCTCCTTGATCTACATTCGTCTCCACACGAAAAGCACGTAACATTGTCCTCCACACAAGATCGCACGGCAGACCACGAAACGGTTTCAACATCTTAAATAAAAAGTTTTAAAAAAAGAAAAAGGCAAATTGGATGACTGAAGAGAGGGAGCCCTGCCCCCTAGTGGCCAATTCATGTCAAACCGCAGAAATAAAACCTAATTTATGATAAAGGATTTATGAGTTTTGGACTACAAAAAAAAAAAAAAAACCCCAAAAAACAAAACGGATCTGTACAGAGACCACAGTAATTATTTGCTTCAAAGCAGGTCACATCTTCAGCTTCTTTTGTATAAAAATATATATACCACAGTGATGGCCTTTTGAGGACTCGTACTAGCAGAGGTTTGCCGCCGTCTCACTTTGATCCACTACATTCAGTGGTTTTCCCCGTTTAAATCAAGGCTATGAAGATCTCTACTATAAATAGTCCCAACAGGTATCAACAGATCAGTCTCCTCTGTGTATAAAAATATGAGAGTCCACATAAATCTCTCTGTTCGTCTCTCTTCTCGTGTCCCCCATCCCCCCTCGTCAGGGGTCAGTTTCAGTTAAGTCTATGCTTGCATGTCTCTTATAATAATCATATCCACAGTGTTTGGAAATGTCTTCAGGAGGGCCACTGCATTCCCGTGATCGATATTCACAAAGCTGTATCCATTCGCCTGCGCGAAAAGAAAAAGAAAAATCTGAATAAACAAAACATCACAAAGATCTTGTCAAAGTTTTTGTGGTTAGTTAGAGAGCAGAATACCTGGATGATTTTATCTCCAGGCTGAAGAATCTTGGATGCCGGTCCCTCAGGTTGAACCCTTGTCACAAATATACCCTGAAAATATAAAAAGATATTAATTATACATATTAAGTTGGGGAAAACAATTCAATTTCTGTGAAAATAAAAAAGAAACATGAATTCACATTGTCATCTGGACGAAAGGGGTTTCCCCGTCCTCCCACTCCTCCTGATATACTGAAACCCAGCTCTGGATTCTTCTCCACTTTCACACGGATCTGAAACACACCCACATAAGTTTCATCAGCCATTTATTCACAGTCACCCACTGTTAACACACACAATTTTCACATATTTACATTAGTCTTGAAAAACCACAGCGGGAGGTTAGGGAGCAGGTGTTTTCTTAACTGGCTCAAAATGACTAAAACTCTGGTGAACGAACAAGGATATCAGATTGTTGCGGTTTTAGGTTCAAATACTCAGGATGAAGGTCAACCTTGTGGGAAATCTCACTTTCTTGCCAAGAGTTAGACGAGAAGATCGATGAGAAGAACACTTGCATATCTGTCAGCCAGCAGGTGGTTAGCTTAGCTTCGCATAAAGACTGGAAACAGGGGGAAACAGATAGCCTGGCTCTGTCCAAAAGTTAATAAAATTGTTGAGGTGACCGGTCTCGCCCGCCTGGCATGTCCTCGCATTTCTGAAAACTCTTGATTTCCAAAAAGGCATTATTTGGATAAATCGACGATACATTTGAAATCTAAAAGTTAACTTTCTCACCTGAAAATATAGAAGCAACCAGGTCCAGGAAGAAATCCGCATCTTGTTGTTTAGGTTTTTGTTTCTCCCCAGTTTCCACTCAACATGCTAGGCTAGGCTAAGCTAAGCTAAGCTAAGCTGTAACTTCATATTTAATGGACTGATATGGGAGAGTATTGATCTTCTCATCCAACTTTATTTATTATTTATTTTTTTAGCACTTGGGTATTTCTAATTCCACACAAACACCATCCCTCACCTCTTGCAGCGTGTCGTGCGGGATGCGCGGTGGACCCTGGGGCTGATGGGAGACTTTGAGCATCAGGTAATCAATGAGCTGCTCCCTGGAGGGGTGGCGGGCCAAGGGGGCCTGACGAGCAGCAGGGCCCATCTGACCGTTCATCAAAGGCACCTAGCAAACAAAAACACACGGTGATGAACAGAAGCTGCTGCCGTTGTTGTTGTTGTTGTGGACTCGGCGGTATTGTGTCAACATACTGGCAATTTTCTGGCTAGTTTTAAAATTTGACAACCACAGTTTTACTAAATGTCTGCATGTGTTGAACCTACTTTTCTGTGGGGGTCCATGGTGTAGCTCTGCTGCCCTTGGGGACTAAACACATCTTCCTGAAAGGGAAGCAAGTGATGATTATTATTAAAGCTCACTCCACTGAAACTCATTTACAACCAGGGATAGTAGACAGGACAGGCCATTAGACACTGACATGAACATTTTTCATGTGTAGTAATGAGAGGCAGCGATGTGTTGCTTTAGAAGAGAAGAAAGGGACACAACTGATTAAAATGATGAAAAACTGAGATTAAACTGTGCCTAGCTTCTACTCAGACACTAAGCAGCATGTAAATCTGAATATCGGCTCGCTGGAGATAAAGTGAATCTTAAATGTTAAGTAGGGAAGAGGTTACAGAACACAGACATCTTTTTTCCCCCTCCTCTACAGATTCTAATACCCACTTTCTAAATCACACACGTCTCCCACTTACCTTTTGCAAACACAGTTTTCAGGTTTAGAAGTGATTCTGAAGTGATCGAAAGTTAAAGTGAAGATGACGGATGAGCAAAATAAAAGGATTGAAAGTGCAGTTAAAGGGAAGAGACAGGATGATTGGAGTGTGGCACAGTGGAGGGATAATAATGATGTTAAAGAACCTGGCAGGTTTAAAAAGGGGGTGTTTTGTACCATACATGATACTCAAGTTACATATCTGATTATCAACGTAGACCCAAATTAAAAGGAAGACTTTCTTCATGAAGAGATTGGCCTGAAAAAGCTTAATTTCCTTCCAACAAGCCTGTTACATCACAGCTTAGGGTGACACTTTCTGTTGTCAGCCGGGATTCAGAGAAAATACAGACCTGCTGTAAATGTGTCACTAGAAATACAAGCCTCAATTAGCTAAATCTCTGTAGCAGCCTTGATCAGTTCAATCTGTCTTTCTCTGATTCTGTCATGGAGGCAGTACAGCCACTAAATCAACCGGACGATGGTACAAAACACAAGTAGGCCCCTTTTAAACAAGTCAAACCAAATGATGCTAAGAGGAGCTACACAACAAAAACTCTGTTAGAATCCACCCATGTTTCGCTGTAAGAAGACATCACATGTACTGGACAGGGTTTGTGGTCGTGAGAAAATCAGACGTTAGGAGAGACATACTTTCACTTGCCTATAAAAGGACAAGTGAAAGATGACTGAGGGTCAGTGATCACTTCTCAACATCGAGGAGAGAAGGAAACAGACACTTCTTATCGTCTAAAAAGGGTGTGAAACTAGCGGGATCTGGAAGCCCTGGCTTGGTATGAGCTGCAGGAGCTGACTTTAAATTCACAGTACTCACACTGAAGCCCAGAGCTCCGTAGGGCTGTCCATCCCTGGCACTAAAGACCAGGGACCCTTGGCTGGCATGCATATCCCTACAGCTGCCGTAGTGAGACCAGCTCAGCGGAGCGTTATTGGAATTATAGGAGCGAGACAGCGCGTTCTGAACAGAGGGACGACACGGAACAACCAGCACCAACAGACATGTCAGCGGCGGCCATGCAATCCACCAAATGAGTGACGACATAAAAGACACAACAAAAAGGTTTACAGCATATACAGACTAGCATGCAGTGAATCAGACATATTGAGCATACAGCTGGGTTAGTAGGCTTTGGTAAACGTCCTGTGTCTAAGCCTGTTTTGATAGATGGTTTCTTATTCATCTTTCATTCATGATCTCTCTTCGAGTCTATTTCTATTTTCTAGAAAAATCTGATGACGTAGGAAAACGGTCAGACGTACCACCTCAACTCTAAGGGGCTAACAACAAGTCCCTTGTTTAAATATTTATCTAGCTTCCATCATGTTTAAGAGGGAACTTGCTCTGCCTCAGCTGCTGTTACACTGTATTCTGTGACCTGCAGCAGTGCAACAACAGTTAAGTGCATCGTGCAAGCAGAAAAGTCTGATTTATTTAGTTGATATTTGCTGAATCATAAAATAGAATGAATATTTCCACTGTGTTGTTTTTATTTTAGCTTTCAAAGCTTCTGCAGTAGCTGCAGTTCAGCCCAGCAGTGAGGGCTAAAGAAAGGCTTTACAGACATTTTCCTCTTGCTCACATCATGTTGTGATGTCAAAGTAATTTAAGATATTGTAATAGCGGTCCTATGGCAAATGTAGGACTTCTAGATTATAGCTCAATCCTGTAAGGATGAATGTGTGCATACTGTTGGGCTCGTAAGATTAAAAAACAACTCCACCCTGAAAATGAGTCAGAGGAACAACTGGCAATTCATTTCATCACGTTATAGCAGCACTTTCTACCTTTTCCAATTTCTTGGCCTCGATGTGCCGCATCACCTGGTCTCTCCAGTCAGATGGCACCCTTCCTCCTCCAACTCCTCCTGACACCTGTCCAGGCCCATCCAGCAGCGAGTGCTCAGACTTCACCCTGGTGTTGGGCCTCTTGCTGGGGCTGCTGTGCTGGTAGTTGAAATCGCTGACAGACATGGTCCTCTCTGGAAGCTCGTGGGGCTGCGGCATGGTGCTGTGAGGCCTGGAAGATCCGGGTACGTCGATGCTGTAAGTGCGAGCTGAGAGGGGCCTCTGCATGGCCTGGCTCATGGCCAGCGGCCCCCTGGCGAGGGTGTGAATGTCCCTGTACGTCATGTATTCCCCGTCGGGCACCTGCATGCGCCTCGGGTCGCCCATGGAGGCTGTGGAGGCGGTGCTGCTTTGCCTCTGCAGAGTGCTGCTTCTAGACTGGCCTCCAGTAGAATGAAGTCTCTCTTTAGCCCACATGTCTCCAGACGGTTTGGGACCCATAGGAGGTCCCCTCTGCTGGGACTGTAGAGGGTAGGGAGGTGCCTGATTGCGATTGGAGTAGTTGGTGTTGGCTAGTGAGTGTGGAGGAGGAGGGAGGTAGCCTTGGTGCTCTGGGGGCATGGGCGTCCTATGGGCCCAGAGGCCCTCTTTAGGCATGGCACTGCTTGTGTACTGAATGTTGTACTGAGGAGGAGGGATGCCCATGGCCATGCTAGAGGAAACTGGATATCTGCTGGTGCTGACAGGAGGCTTAGAGGAGGAGAGCAGGTCTGAGGAAGATGCAGAGGAGCTGGGGTAGATCTGGAGAGCCTGGTCGTTGAGTAACTGACTGGCTGACTTGCTCCTGACTATGCTCTGGCCCTGAGCTCCTGGCCCTGGGCCGGCTCCTGCCATCCTAGTCATTCCTGCTGTGTCATAGGCGTCACTATCGCCATCAAAGGAGTATAGCTTCATGCCCCCTGCTTCTATGTTGCTGACACTGTGAGACTTCATCACCTGCGGGGGATGGCACCTTTTCTCCGGAGACAGTTCCTCTGTGCTGCGAGACAGAGACATGTCACTGCTGGCTGTCACGCCTGTCGAGGCCACATGCACGGCAGATGTCTCTACTCTCATCGCTTGGCTTTTGTCCCCCAGACTATTGATGCAGTCACTGACCTGCTGGTTTCCATTCAGAAAATGCTCCATGTTGTTGTCATTGCTAAAACCCTGCTTGCTGTCAAAGTCCTCCTGGGTTACTGAGCCATTCTTGGTTTTGTCCACCTCATCCAGCTGAACCATGTTGTCGGTTGGCAACTTGGACACATTCATATTGATCTGGTCCCATTTGGTGTAGGTTTCTCCCATGCCATTGTTAATTCCCTTCTCAATGAAGGCCAGTCTGGCCTCCATGGACAGGTCATAGTCACCCATTTTCTCTGGCGGGGTCTGCTGGGTTTTCAAAAGGGCCTGAAGGGACGTTTCAGAGCCATTACCATTATGGAGGAGAGAGGTGGTGTCTTTAGGCTGGTTCATATTCTCATCTTCTTGCCTAAAACACAGAACAAGGAGGCCATCAGATGTATATTTATTTATAACAGCAGGAAGAGTCTCCTTTATGTTAACAAAAAGAATGGTACTAACCGGCTTTTTGGCAGGAAGGGCATCTTTGCCTCCCTCTCAGGGGTGCACAGGGAGTTGTCCTGACTGCTGTCTGTGGTCAGAGACACCGAGTCAGACATGCGTGATGGCGATGAACAGTTGCTGTTGTTCTGGTTGCTGTTGGCCACTGTTTCATCCAGCAAAGAGTCTGCGTCATCTGTTGATTAGAAACATCACCGTTAGTGTGTTGTATCTAGACACTGTCACATGTCAAGCTTAATTTTCCACTTCTAAAACACTATATTTTAATCCCTCAAACTAAACTTTACCTTTTTTGTCCTTACTTAAAGTCACTACTTTAGGCTGGTTGATGCTGATCTCAATAAGAGGGGGTCTCATCTCTGCAATTTTCATCTCCTCCTCTTCATCAGACAGCTCCTCAGAATCCTGAAGACAAACACAATAATTCTCTTAAAGCTGCATTTTCAGTTGGAAATTCATAAACACTTGCTGTATTTCTTCTTTGTAAAATAGTGAGGACTTAATAAATTAGAGTGCTAAATGTGAGGAGTACCTCCAGTGTGTCCTCGTGGTTCATCATAGAGCCCCCTGAAGATTTGAGTGGGACTTTCTGAGAGCTGTAAGACTCCGAAGTGTCTTTCGATTCCGGTGCAGAGGGGTATGTGTTAGTAGATACTTGGGGGTCCAGGTCTGATGCCATGCCGTTAGGACAGGGGGCCTCTATCACCTGCACACATGATCAGTTATTAACAAAAAATCACTTGCATGTAGAATATGCAGTTTGTTTAAGGGGAACTAAAGCATGGTAAAATAAAGTAGAAATGAAAGTGCAAGTAAAATATCTCATTTATCTGAAGCTGACCTTCACTCCCACGTCCTGCACTCCAATGTGGTTCCTCTCTATCGGCTTTGCATCTTTCCCCGACTCGTCACTTGACTCATCCTCCTTCAGCCTGTGAGCCACAGACTGGGCCGTCTTCACCATGTTCTTCAGCTCGTCTGGGTATGGCGTCGGGTAGCGCTTCAGGTTTCCCTCCTGGAAGAGTTCAAATAGCCACAAACCTCACCATTAAAATCATGTGGCTGCAGTTTAGATAGACGTGGGACTAGGAGAGGTGAAATGCTGCCTCTGTTAAGCAGTTTCTTTACCCTATACTAATGATGTTTTGGTTTGAGCCATCTTACAAATTAGGCAAATAAGTATCCCCCACTAACCTCACCAGTATTTACTTTAATTGTTGTATAAAAAGAGACATGATGCGCATTTTACATGAAAACAGCAACATCAAAGTGAAGGTTGTTGCCAAAATAATACTTTGTGATCACAGCAGTGTCCTTGCAGTTTGGTAAACGATGTCACCACAGTCATTTTTTCCTTTTTCCAATTATGTGAACAACTGTTTGACACTAACCCTTGGGGGTGTTTCTCTCTCATCCTTGTCCTCGTCACACTCAAAGGCCACCTGAGCTCTGTGCTTGCGTTGTTCCTCCCAGAGAGCTGGATTGAAGCTCTCAGAGTCAGAGTTGGGAATGTCTGAAAAAAGAAAAGCAGAAAAGCAGAAGGAAGCGGAGGATCATTTGTTAGTTTTTAATTAAGGCTTTGCAAGTCTCCCCCCCCCCCCCACTGTGTTTAATTCATGCAAGTCGGACTGGGACCACAAGATGGCGCAAAGACAGCACGTGGCATGCCAATAAATTGAAGGAACTGTGGAGGAACTTGAAATTCAGGCGTTAACCCCTTGAACTCAAACCAAACCATTCATTCAATGTATTACTAATTCTCATTCTAATAAACTGCATTGCAGAACAGTATTTTGACCGGCTTGATCCTGCGCCTGATACCACAGTGTATCTAAAGGTTTGACATAAAATGTAATCTAACATTCTTGCAGGATTTGCTCGGTCTCACTCTTTCGCCGTCTCTCCTGTATGGCTGCTACATGTTGGGAGGGGAGAAGCAAGGCCATGATTACTCTGAAAATCATGGCAGTGGTGACTGTGGTTGTGATGACACCGCTTTCCTGAAACTCTGCATTAGCATCTTGCATTAGTGATCTGCTCTCTGCGGTGTCAGTCAGTCTCTGACCAACAAATCTGAAACTTGACCAAAAACCATCAGGTGTGCAAATATATCCCATCCTTTTTTTGTTTTTTTTAACAAGTTGATATCATATTATATCACTTAAAGCTGCCATTTAAGTTTTAAGATAAATCAGTCTGTGTGGTTTCCTGTGTTAAAAAGGTTTTGCGACATGCAGATCAGCTGAGAACAGACCATATCAAGAACTCTGGTTATCTACAACTTAACGCACCATAACAGAGTGTGAATGCACAGTGGATAATATGCGTCACCTGGTTTGCAGCCTCCATATCAACAAGTAAAAGGGAAAACACGAGGAAACAGATAAAGCTCTTTTGGAAAAATCCACAGTGAATAACTATGGAAAATTGCATTAAGCAGATGACTGGAAGATAAATAGAGGGCAGAACCTACATACAGTAACTTGCATGGGTGCATTTTCTTGTGGTGCGACAGATTGTTAGACAAAAATCAACCAGTTGACTCGCAACCATTTCAGTAGCTCAAGCGTGTAGATCTTGAACCGCTAATTACTCTAAAGCTAAAGATGCAACAGGGTCAGTGCAAGCTGTGTGGTGCAATAGGAAACCAGACCAAACTAACAGATGCTTGACAAGAAGAAGAAGACTAGTGTTTCTTCTGCAGCTTTGGTCTCAGGTAACGAGGTCCCTCATAAAATATGAAAACAGGAATCCTTGCAAGTCACCTATAAGACTGCCACGATAAAGATGGTTGTGCCTGAGAATACATTTGAATACATTTGCTTTACCTGAAAATTAGATTTGTATGACTTACTGGTACATCCTTACAAAACCACTTATTTTCCTCACTTTAGTTTCACACTGGTTATGGATCATCAGTTTCCACAAACTCTGTCAATTCTAGTCTTATGAATTGTGCTCATAGTAGTCATGTAAGTGAAGTCGTATGATTGCCTGATAGTACTGAGTTTAAAGTTTAAATTTAGCCCTGCTGCTGAGAACTGACTGGTGAAAACAGGTCAGAAACATTTGCAGTCTGCCAGATTAACCATGAAAGAACACAAGATAATTTCAGTCTTGTTGAAAGCACAGTACTCACAGTCCTCGGTCCTGATTTGCTGGGGGAACATGTAGTTGGTCAGCACAGTTTTGTGTGTCTCTGGATCCTCCTCTTTCTGGAGAGGGATCAGGGGCTTTGACTGTGGGAGACAGAAAGTAGGTTTGAATGTGCTATCTGCAATCAACGGTGCTTTGTCAAAATTAATGTGGGTTCCCCCCAATTTCCCACAGTTCTTTCCAGCTGAGTTTCTTCTTTTAATCTTCTCCAAACCACCCACTGGCCTCGTTTTGACTGAGACACTACAACTTGTCCTCTGGGCCCCATCACCATTGTTGCACCTGCCCAACAGGATCCCTGTGTCTCAGTGCCGCTGTGCCTGCTGGACTGCCTCTCCTGGGTTTCATTTCTGCCCTGCTAACACGACAGGTGCTGCACTCCTGATTATAAGTAAGTAAAGCTTGTTTATATACGCGTAGCACCTTTTGAAGTGTCACAAACTGCTTTACAAGTCAATAAAAGCAAGGAAATTGACAATTTTGATAGACTAAGACAACACAAAAACATCCATAAAAAGGCCTCTTTGTACAAACTGGATTCCAGACAGACAGTCTATAAGAAGGCTCACGAACTTGCTTAGTAAAAAGCTTAGTAAAGCTTAGTAACTCTTGGTCTTGAACCCAGGGAGAGCCATAGAGGCCAGGTTATATGACCTTGGATAAATCAGCCAGGCCGATATATGTATCGGATGTAGCTCATTGCAGCTATATTGGTAAATGTTATGGATTGTATAAATTCAAACATGTATCGGTAAGGTAGTAGTTGAGAATTCACAACGGTAAGCAGGAGATTGATAATGGAGAGATGTGTAAATGACAAGAACATTCTTACATTTTATTCTGTATTTAATAGGGAACCGACTTGAGACCAGGACAGGAGAGACATGGGCTCTACAGCTGGTTCGACATAACAGATTTTCTGAATTCTGAAACGGCTGTAGTTTCCAGTGACAATTTGTTAAGGCATTTGAACAGAGGCTTACAATAGTCCAGCTAGGATGAGAAAAGGGCATGAATAATTGATTTTACAATGCAGGGAGAGTCAACAGGCTGCTTTTTCCAGCTTATAAATATTTCTACAAAACACACTGAATCAATATACTCCCACAGTGTCTCTTCTCCTTCCAACCTTACTTTGCCTTTGCACACGTTAAAACTCCTTCGCTGAGCTTGATACGAGTAGTTCGAGAATTCCTTTCCCATACAAAGCTGCACTGTTATGACAAAGTGGGACTCCAAAACCACTTCCTGACACATGAGCTGAACACAACGTTTCCACCTCTGATAGGCTTATCTTGTCTTCTGACGAGGGCCACATTAGCCAAGGCAGCAGTCTAAACTTCAAGCCCCACAACTTGCCTGGTAACCTTGAACTCTCTATGTCTGCTTTACTTCCGGCTGCCTGTCATTCACATTTGTATCAGGGTTTTTGACAAGCTTGTCTAGATCACCATACTGTTGTCCTTAAACAAGCATTGAAAAGGTAAGGATAACATTTTCTGACATTCATTAGGATCCTTCTGCACTTTAAAAATGCAGCGTTCAGTGAGTATCACTCAGTCTGACCTGCATTGACATTTGGCACGTTTAGATCAACCGTCCTGGAAGTGGTTTACTGCATTTTGAATGTGTTTTCCTGTAGCTGGATTCATTTACAGCTGAATGGAGTGGCGAGTCATGTACCCGGCTGCCATTACAATCTTACCTGATTTTCAGACAGCCACATTGCCGTCATTTGGTTCAGTTTAGTGAAACTGTAAGGAAGATTCTTTAACCTGCAGTGGAACAAAAACAACACAGGTACTCAGTCATCTTGCACCCTCACAAAGACTCACAAATCTGTTGAAACCTGTAAAAAAAAAATTACTATAAACGTGAGGCTGAAGCTATATTTCATTTTTTCTTTCTGCTGCGGGGTTGTGGCCAAAGTTATTTGATGTGTTTGGCACAAAGTAGACATCAGGAATGGAAAACCCCTGATTAAAACCTCAATCAGGCCTTAGCTTCCAAACCAAACCCATTTTCATTCTGGCCAGAATTAAGAGCCTTCGATCATGATGTTGTAATTATCAGGTTATGTTTTAGACTGTGTGCGTGCTCGTGTATAAGTGAATTAATGTAATTCATAGTGAAACCATTACTGCAAGGCTGCCTCTCAAATGACTAGGGCTACAACTAGCAATTATGTTCGTTAGTGATGAATTAATTTGTTAATAAAATGAAAATAGTGAAAAAGGCCAGTTAAAATGTCCTAAATCCCCCGTCTTGACAGATAACAGATTAAATATACAATGATATAAAAACAGAGAATAGCAGCAAAACCTCACATTTGACAATCTGCAGCCAGTAAATTATTTGTATTTTTGCTTTAAAATTATTTAGGTAAAAAAACAACAACCCCAAACCCTAAATTACACTTGTCCCTAAATTTGACCCTTACTGTGCATGAATACCATCAGTCCAGACTCACTTGTTGTTGCTGAGATTGATGACCTTGAGCTTCTGCATGTCACCCATCTCTTCAGGCAAAGACTCCAGCTTGTTGGAATGAAGGAACAGCACAGTTGCATTCTTCCAGTTGCCCATCTGTGAGGGGAAGAAACCAAGGACACAGAGCCATGAGCCAACGAGACCAGTTGTTATAAAAACACACACACACACACATATATATATATATATATAGTCTAATAGTGCATACTCACTTCGGGGGGAAGCTGGGTAAGGAAGTTGTGATCTGCGGCGAAGGTGCGGATGTTGACACACTGGCCAATGAAAGACGGCAAGGCTTCGATCTCATTGAAACTGCAGTCCAGCTCATCCAGAGATGTCAGCCTAATGCAGAGAGAAGCAGGAGCACTTTAATAATGTATCATTACTAGAGAGATACATACAAATACACAAAGACAAGAAATGGCTAAATGATGCCGAAAACTCTGAGAGAGACGTCTTCAAACAAGAAGATCAACTCTTATTAATAGCAGCTATTGTAGCAATACCTTACGGTGAAGCACTAAGAGACATTTATAACCACACTGATGCATCTTAAAAGCATCTTGGGACATCATTTAAAGTAGTGACATTTGAAACTGAACCCATGTTGACACAGAAGTGCCGTGCAGCTGGGGCTTTCTGCTGAATGAAAAATGCAAATGCACTCTGGGGATTCAGATGAATGCAAACAGAGTCTGACTTGCAGGAGAGCTTCTGTGTCATAGTATCGTCAAATTCCAGAAACACAGGATTTGACCCCTCCATGCTGAATATAAAAAACAGGGACAAAACAAGACAGTGCACCAACAGTGGACTGAATAAAATCAGCCACGTATGAATGAAAAAAAAATCAGCTTGCTTAAGCTAAAATCCTTGCATGGGATTAAGCTAAACCATAGGCTTTGCCACATAATCTGTGTCAAATTACACAAGAAGACATAACATATGGGACGATTGACGGTGTTTGTTGTTTGGAAACAAACAAGAAACACAACTGTTCAGCCGCAGCGGTAACGGTCAGTAAATGCAGATTTGTCTCATGGGTATGGGAGTGGACTAAAATCACAGAAAAACTACATAGATGGATTCAGTTGGAGTCTAATCTTTATGCTGGACCACAATGAATGAGAGTACAAGAAGGGTCAGGACATGGACCTGGCTCACTCTCTACGGCCTCAGCAGCTGGGTTTACCGGTCTGCTGCAGACAATATCAGTCGGAGAACAGCTATGGCTGATTTAATCCATCAGTAGTCTATTGGAGGGTCATCTGGCCCAAGATTACCATCAACCCCAACATAATAAAAAAAAACCTCAATCTGTTTCCATAAATCAATATGGTCGACTCAGAACCGTGACATTCAATTATTGTCATTCGTACTTTATAATTATGGCCGTTATCAAGTTACTCAATATCATCAGCATGAGACCGAAACCAATATAACATCTGAACACATTATGTTTAATGGGAATATCTGATTTATCCAGACAGACGTTTTAAGCGATCAGTGGACGGCAGATGAAAACAGCACAATAATCCACCTGATCTCAGGGTTTACTCTCTGCTCATATTAAAAGCTGTTGCTGTAACGCTCACCCTCCAATTGAGTCGGGCAGGTACATCAGCTGGTTCTCATCCACTTTCAGTGCGGTCAGTTTCTTCAGTGAGCCTATATCAAAAAGAGGAAAAGAGAGAGAGAGAGAGAGTGTGTTACAGACAGATACAACAGCATCACTTGCTGTGGCACCACAAAGAGGAATATCCATTACAGCAGTTAATTGGATTAATCTAGGCTGTCATCAATACCGTAATCAGTTTAGTGGTAATCAACCCTGACGCTACGGCAATGTGCATCTGGACTCCTCTGATTTAATTAGCCTTTTCTTAACTCATGAACATTACTCCCCCCCCAAGTAAGTAAGCAATTACATATATCTACATTTTGTCCTTAAAAGTCAAAATCTTGGATATACATGTGAATAGGGTGAAAGTCTCATCAGTTTGGTCAGTTTACAGTTCGACATTAATGTGTAGTTTAATTTACTTATTCCCATTGTCCATTCATCCATGAACAGAACTAAAATTAAAAAAAGACCCCACAGTACTCAAGAAGGAGAAAATGAGATATAACTGTATTTCTATGTTTTACATTTATATTTGTGGCACAAGTTTGAAAATTCTTTGATCAAAACTCAAACATCTTGTGACACTCCTGCACTGTGGACAACTGTGATGTTACTGTAGCTGGAGAAACAGTAACTGCACCCCCCCCCCCCCCCCCCCTGTGAGTTGGTGCAATTTTAATGTTATGAAAATACCTACGAAAACACAGAAATGGACCCAGGAATAAAAAAGAAATGCATTGGCAATAGCTAAAAGAGGGTTAAGGTGTTTCATAATGGAGTGTGTGCTGTAATCTTCACCGATGGAGCCTGGCAGCTGTGTGAGGGCATTGTTGGAAAGCAGGAGGTCTTGCAGACTTTCACAGCCACATATTTGCTCATCTACCATCTCCAGGTTGTTCTTGGACACATCCAGGTATACAAGCTGTTTTAGCGTCCCCAGCATCTGGATAAATCAAAAGGAGACACAGACTTTTCACTGATACCTCATTATCCTCACTTAATTTATGCCAAGGATTAGTCAGTTGTGTTGAACACAGAAACAGTGGATTAAAACAATCCCCAAAACATCAGCAGTGAGGTAAAGTAACTACGAGGTAGGAGCATCTCAGACAGCATATTATACCACAGTTTTTTTTAACATTTAAAACACACATTTTCTATAGAAAAAGGAGAACAGTTGCTGTGATCAGTCTTGGTTTATATTCCTGACGTCATTGCTTATAAAGAAGGCGAGACTGTGATTACAGCTGACGCTGTTGAAATGCTGGCAGCCGAACTAATGTTTTAATTATGACCCAGTTACGAACAAGCTGGTCATTTGGATGAAAAATGAATCTCATGTAACACATTCTGACTATCAAAACATCATTATAAATTAATTATATTCAAGGAAAATAATTACTTCACAGCTGCAGATTCTTTTGTAATTATTATTGGGACATCTGCAAACCCAAACGTCTGTATGTTTCTCCGTAACACTGTCTAATTGTGTTCCAGCGAGGGAATCGTTTCCAAACTGCAGCTCCTCTCTGCAGGTTTTCAGAGGGCTGAAAGTCTGATGCAAACTGACCGCGGCTCATTGTGATGAAGATTTAAGCAGACACGTAGACTGAAAATCAAGGGAAATAATCTCAAGATGATGTTTTGGGGCACAGCAGCCTATGAAAGTGTGTGTAAAGGAATGACTGTAAATTATACCCCAGGTAAAAACGTCAGTCTGTTCCCGTCAATCCACAGCTCCTTGATTCCAGTCAGCTGCTCCAACACCTCAGGCTGTAGATGTACAGAGGAGAAAGGAGGTTAAGTGATAGGGATGTGTGTGTATGAGTGTTAAAATGTGTGTGTATGAGTGTTAAAACGTGTGTGTGTGTGTGTGTGTGTGTGTGTGTTTATTATTCCTCTGTGACGTACGTATATGAGCACTTACTGTACATATAAAACATATAAAAAAATATGTATGAGAAGGAAGGAGGAGGTGAGGTCACCACCAGAAAGGTAGAAAGCCCTGGGCACCGACAGACCGACTGACAGATACTCACCACTTCAGTGAACTCATTACTCCCCAGGTCCAACCTCTCCAGCTGTGTGAGCTTGTGCATGCTTCTGTAGACACACAGGACAGACGGGGAGTGAGACGTTAAAATCATCGGATAAAGAAAAAAAAACACTCAACTATGATTAAGTCACCAGATTTATATATTCCATGTTTGCACAAGTGGTTAAAATTAATAGGAAACACTAAACTGACCCCTTTTGTTTAGACAAAAGCAACAGCCTGGATTATAAGCGATGTGGGCCATGTGCTTCAAGCCAAAAGAAAATCTGTCAATTTTCATGTTATATTTTGGATAGCATGCATGCTCTGCCTTTGCTCCTTTCACTGAGTCATTTTATGAGGAAATAAATACCTTTTAGAGCTCAGGCGTGACAGAATTATGCTTTAAATAATGGAAAGTGTGACGTATGCTAGCCCTAAGCCTTGCTCCAGAATTTTCTCTCCACATTCAGGTCAGAGTCTCACATTCTCGGCTGCACTGTAAACAAGCAGATACAAAACCAGGACTATTCAACTGCTTACAGTCTTAGATTTAACTGATTGCCCGTGATAGAAAATTGGGGGAGCAATAATCTTATAAAGGCCTATTTCACATTCTGAGCAATAGTGAACAAGTATCACTCTCCCATGCAGAAGAATCTACCTACAAGATGCCTTTGAGGGCATTTACCCCTCAGTGGCAGCAGCAAACAGTAGATATCACGAAACATGGATCAAGTGTATAAATCATTCTGGCAGGATAAAGAACTACTTTACACAAATCAACTTAAAGCTTTAAAGGTCTACGAATAGTTGTTTCCAATCAGAAATTCCCAGAGAGTGATTCAGAAGTTCCACAAAATAATTCTACATACAAAACCAAAGCAAGACCACGAGTGGAGACGAAACGGAGATGTACCGAGCTCTGTTTGGGAACGGACATGACGATCCTTTCACTGCAGGGATGAACTGTGCTTCCTTAAAACATGAGTGAGATTCAGCACAGGACTGGAAAAGCAGAGGCCCACCAACACTACTGTGGAGTCGGTTTTGTTTTTAGTTGCTCCTCATAAAATGAGAATGTAAGACATACGGCATAAATTATGAACATGATTTAAGCCCTTTGGTGTTTCTTTTTTCAGTACTTGGTGCAATAGGAAAACAATCGTGTCGATGTACTTGAGCATTAGCCAGCTTTGTCGCATTCTTACCTCAAAGTTGGCAAGAACACCAGAGACCCCCATGTGAGCTGAAAGGGGGTAAGAATGAGCTGTGCTGGCTCATCTAGAAAGTGAGTTCACCAGTGAAAAAACAAAAAATACACTATGGCTTTTGGCCCCCCGAGTTGTGAGGAACACAGCATCCTTCTTTAAAATACAGAGAACCATTTGGTTTCTGCATGTGCTTGGTGTGTGTCTGAGAGAAAAGAGGCTGCACTTTCTATGTGGAAGCCCTGAAAAGATTTCTACTGCCCCCCCCCCCCCTTTGTGCACGCACACATTTGTTTACATCTCTGAAATGCTTGCGTGTTGCTCTGGCAACGTTCCCGATCATTAGTCCTTTTCTTTGTCAGGGCTCCAGCCTTTAACAGGTCTGGCCTCCGTCACATAAACACAGCGAGAGGAGAGGATCCGCTCTGAGCTGCAGCACTGCACTTTATACACCAACTGGCCCGTCAGTCAGGGGAAAAGTAAGAAAAAGGAAAAGTGAGTGAGATAACAAAAAGGAAACTCAGCCAGAGGGAGGAAGGACAAAGAAGGCAAATAGGGAAACACAGTTTTGCTGAGAAAATGGGAAGGACATGGAATGGAATGATACAGCAAGTGAAGCATGAGAGCAGACAGAAAGAGGAAAGTACCGTCCCCCGCAATCACCTGGAGCTTTCTCAAATACTCATGGGACATTTAGTCTCACAGCGGCACTGTAACCTTCTTAAATGGTGAAATAACCCTCACCACTGTCTCAGTAAAGGATTATAAAACCTGCCACAGCAAGCAGTCCAGCAAAGGGGGGCTCTTATGTAACACCGTGGAATTTAATACTACAGTTGAAGGTGTGTGTGGGGGGGGGTGAATCTATGGTAAAAACAGAAAGAGGCAAGGGAGGACACAGCAGAGACATCGCAAGGGTTGTGAGAGGAAGGAGACAGTGAGGAAGTAAGGGGGAAAATTGACGCACTTCACGACACACAGACTCACACAGTGGTACTGCTCCTTTATTTTGAAAATAAAATGAACAGTCTGTATGAGATGTGAAGAAAAGAAAAAAAAACACTTACTTAGGCAACATCTTTAACTGGTTCTCCCTCAGCTCCAAGATTTGTAGTTTAGTCAACCTGCAAGCAAGTAAAAAGCCAATGTCATTATTGGTAAGTACTACAACAACACTTCATATTTAAATGACACCGTCCAACATCTGGTCTAGATACTGTAGAGACCTTTATTCACCTTCATTAGGCGAGTTTGTAAATATTTTTGTCTATTGTGACTATGTGTGTTCCACCCTATTATTGTCATACTTAGTTTTAATAATTATTCTCCAGTACTTCACCTTCATCACATGCTACCCCACAGCTGTATCACGCCGAATGATTTGTGAGCTGCTAACCAGCTATAATGTGCAGCTACATGACACGGTTTTTAGGGGCAATGTTATTTGCCAAACCTAATATTACCTCACACATTTGCAGTACTAAGGTTGAGTGGCCACACAGAAAGCACATGTAAATTTAAAAAGGAAGAGTGGCATTTTAAGAGAGGTGGAGCATTAGTGAGATGAAACACACCTATGGGGCTAACAAGTGGGAAACTCACGACACATGTTATGTGTAATTATAAGGCTCACTTACTATTGTGTAGACTACAAACAATAAGGACATGACTGATCCTGAACCACATCTTAAAAGAAAGATGTCGGTACTAAAAGAAAGATGTCAGTTCTCCCTGAGGGAAATATCTGGCTCTGTAGCTGCTAAATGTTCCACTAACTGTGTCAGTCTGCTGTTTGGTGCTGAGCAGGTAGTGTACAGTTGGTTTTTAGAGCGCTTTCGCAGAAAACAGCTGCCTGCCGCGGCTGAAATGACAGGTAAGTTGTGGGCCGGACAGATAAACAATGAGCTGAAACTAAAGCAGCAGATTCAGGCGATAATCCTCTGTAGGTTCATCACTACGAGCATCGCCAAGTGATGCATTGTTATTATAAAAATATCAATTATACCCGCTTTAAAGACTGTTAAAATTAAAAACATCTAATACCATATGGTCCTCCAACAAAACATCTACTTTGGCTTGAGGTCATCCTATAATATACAGAATATGCCTCAATAAATACGACACGTTTGTGTGAGATTGACAAATAGAAACTAATTTTGTTTGCATCCAAAAACGTACATCAATATAGTCTTAGTATTATGACACACCCAATATGTCAACATAACACCTGGCTCTACTGTAGATTATACAGTGAAAGGAAATCTCTCTGGCTGGTCTAATAATGTGCAATATATTTCTTGCATTTCTGAACGTTAATGCAGGAAATTGAGTCCATGTTTTTAAATTGGAGCTAAGATTTTATTGGACGCTTTTATATGAACTTCTACATAAGTCTGAAGAATCTTGTCGTCCTAAAATTAGATTCACAAATCACATAAACCTCATGCTATCACAGCTATGTCACAGTGTTATGAACCAATCAACTACTGCATGTGGTTTCACACAAAAGTGTACAGTTTGTGTCTGTTAGAAACAATTTAATCCTGATCCAAACCGGGGAGCAAACCGACCTGCCAAAGCTGGCTGGTAAGAACTCCAGGAAGGCATCATTCAGGTAGAGCTGCGTCAGACTCAGAAGCTGGGTGAAGCCTTCTGGGAGCCTGAAAAAACATACAGGAACAGGAATCACTCACACAAAGCCTGACAAAGCTGCGGCTGTACCACAATACTTAAACTCAAAAATGGAGTTAATCAAATGTGAAAAGATGGGTAGTACTTACTTGGATATGGGATTCACACTGGCTTCGACAATAGCCAGGACTTTGCAGTTCTTGATGTTTTCTGGAAACTCCTGGATACCTAGAGAGAAAAAGCAAACAGCAAGAGTTAGTTTTTTTTTTTATACTAAAACTGCACAACATCAATTCAACATCTGTATATCGTAGCTCCAGCGTTTTTATTACAACTGACACAAAACAAATGACTTCTGTCAAAACCAAAAAGACGAGGGATAATGCGAGCCATCTTCCTCGAGTGTAGCAGGAGAAGCTTTGTGAATGTTAAACACAGGTGGATTAGGAGTACTCCGTGGATTGCGAGTACAAGCAGGACGGCTCTCTGCCTGAATTGTGTGTGAGCTCAAGATACACTAAGAGTGGCTCTGCACCTTTCCTCTCTAAACAGCCACAGAGAAGAGCACTCGAGGTGACATAATAAAAAAGAGCAGGACAGGAAAAAAGAAGAAAAGAGAAAAGACCACTGAGTGATAGTCCGCAAGTTCTCATGCAACATCCACAATGTGGGATCTGCAAGAAAGGAGACGTGACCAAGTCTCAAGGTTTATTTCCACCCACTTTGTTTTGTGTCCACAACACTTAGCACCGAGTGCTTTGAGAAGAAGGATCAGCTACTTTTAAATGTCAACATGGCACATGCAGCTCTGGCTCATGAAAACACCACCACATCCTTCAACATTTGTTTAATCTAGGCTGTCTCCGCACTCATTCATTTATATTAGCGCTACCTTTTTAACCTTCCTCCATCATTAAAGGGGTTTTGCTGAGCGTGCACACTCCTCCTCTGTTCTGCTCAGCTTCAAGGTTATATAGTGATGATCAACCATGTTATGCAGTAACCTGCAGTGTTACCACTTTCTTTTAGCTTGCAGAGCACAAAGATAATGTCAGATAGTGATGTTAATATCAAAAAAACTCTGACAACTTGTTTGAAGAAAAACTCTGTATGAATGTGCAACAGGATGTTGTGAAAATACTGAAAGGTTTAAAATAGCACAGTCACCTGATTGATTCTATGTGCAGCTGGGCTTTAGAACAGAGAACTGTCAAGCCTTCAGACGCTTTAGTCTGCAGCTGGTTTTTGTTCTAACTGTCAGAGTTAGATTTAGTTTTCAAACAGGCAAAATTGAAAGGACTTCTTGTACAAAGCTATCAATCATATTCAACAGTGAATGTCACAAGTGTTGTCACATCCCACTGTATGAAACCACTGACAAGACACTTTCAAGTTGAGCACCTTGTACAGATATTCTCACAGTTTGTGTGAAAACCAGCTCTGCGGAGCTTCATGTAGCTCTGTTTTGGCCCTGCTACTACTCTGCGTTGTGAAGACCGTGTCTAGTCTGGGCTTGCCCATTTCCTTTATCCGTCACATCAGGGGTTTTGAGTCATGCAGTCCTGTGACGTAACACGGAAAATGAAACATGCTGTGGCATTTTACCTCTTTGAAGCAATCTATACATGGTATCAATTATGCAATGCTTTCCTGGCAATTTCGTTGTCAATAGCAGTCATGTCAACAAAAGGACAACTAAGACAGTTGCACATTTGAACTTCACACGTCACTGATCCAGTGACTGTAGTCAGTTTTCTGGCGTCAGCAACATGATCTGATGCCACAGACTCATTTCACCTGCACTCAAAAATAAATACTTCTAGTCTGGAGACTTTTCTGAAGAAAAGACAAAAGACATACAGTAAAAATGAGGTCACTTTGCTTACTGTTTTTGCTGACATCAAGCTCCCTGAGATTGATGAGGTTTGCGATTGTTGCCGGCAACACCGTCAGGTCATTATCTGGCATGCTCAGTCGGTGGAGCAACTGGCAGTTAAACAGTTGCTGGTGGAGAGAGAGAGAGAGAGACGAGATAACAGTTTTAATCAAAAGTGTATGGTTGATCAAGAATATACAGCATAATTTTAAATGCACCGATTGTCTTAAAAGTTCAACTGCATAATTCAAAGGCTCTTCTTTCAAAATGAATATGAATGAAGTAAAGAGTGTCCACAATGCAAGCTTTTCATAAGTGATTAACTAGTTGGGCACGCAGCAGGTAATATATAATAATGCCTTCATGTAGTTAAGGTTTTATAACTTGTAGATGGCATACATAGAGCAGAAATATAAAGTTTCTATACATCAGTGTGTGTGTGCATTACTTTAGGCAGCTCCTCGATCTGGTTGGCATCGAGGTAGAGTTCCTGCAGGGTCTTCTCAAAGCTAAAGATCTCCTTAGGAACAGTCTCCAGGCTGCAGTGGGAGTAGTCCAGCGATGTTACCGCCTCCTCCTCACCCCGCAAGCAGCGGCACGGCACCAGACGAACAAACAAGCTCCGCTTGGACATCCTCAGGCACTAGAGAGGGGAAACAAGAGAGATATGTAAAGGGAGTAGAGGATTAGAAGTTGAGTGGTCGTTATGTCTAGTGCTTCTTTCACGCTTTTTTTTTTTTTACCCCTCCTATGTAACATATATGTAATGTTTGTTGTGCAGTGTAAAACACTCCCATTTAAAAACACACACACACAGATCTTGATATTTGATCTGTGCATCTGATCCATTACCATGTGACTGCAGTCTTAATTGCCAGAACAGAACTCATATTGTTTTGCGTTCTCCTTCCACAGGACAGATCATTGTCAGCAGACTGCGTCCAAAAGCACATGGAGAACAGTGACTCAACCTTGGTGAGATCACAAATGCCTCCTGTCAATCAAAACAACATGGGGATGTATTTTTCACTGGTAACAATTACACGAACAGGCCATAACAGAACTTACACACAACGGAAAAAAATCTGTAGACTCAATGCAGTCTGTTTGATAACTGAGCAGGTGCATATGTCACCTAGTGTAACAGTCAGACACAAATACTTAGATATGGATCTGATCAAACAACCATAGTTTTGGTATTTGTCAATCAGGGTCTCACATTACTACCATCACTACTACTATTATAACTATTAGTCATAATAGACATTTTACATAGAAGCTCTGTTGCAGGGAATGTTGTAGAGATTTGTGAAACACAGACTGACATGCTGGATAAGTAGTGGCTCATTGCTCAACAACACTGTTCCATTTGTTTCAACAGGTACAGGGATTTCCAGGCAACTACTTTCCTTTTTACTTTTACTTTTTACTTTCCATTTACTTTTGGTATTAAAGTGGTTGATTTCTAATAAATTTAAGTTCAACTTCCCAAAACTCCACAATGGAGGTGGTGAGTTAACTGTCATAAATGGACAATAAGTATGTGAATAAACACCCCGGTTGACAAATACTGGAGTTTCCCTTTAACATGGCATTACTGTTTGATTAAAAGTCTCAACTGTCTCATTTATCTATCTTTAAATATCCAATTCAGAATCCGGTCTAAAGGAGACTGCCGTATCCATAGGTGTATAACTGCTCTTCAGTGCAGAGGCACTTCTGTAGAAGGACTTTTCAAAACAGCTGTGGGTTGCAACATGCACACTCAATCCTATTATTTCCTCCAAAGTATTGTGCTGCCAATGCGTTCTCAAATTTGCATTTAGATTACAGCTGATCACTGACAATGAGTCACCATTCAGTGAATGAGTGCTCGACACTCTGATCAGAAAAATAAAAATAACAGACATATGAACTGTACTTCCTTTTTTAAGGTTTCACTAAAAAAAAAAAAGCACCCAAAGACATCCCAGAGAAGCCTGATATAAAAATGGTAATTTCTGTTTGTCTTGTGGGAAAAAGCCGTTTTCCACTTCTGAAATATCATAGGTAGGCAAACTGGGCGGCTGTTCAATATGGTGGGTATGCTGTATCCTCTTTTGGGTTGAAGCTGAGGATAAAAAAATGAGAAGAGAAGTAGGCCATGAATCAGTCATGATTTTGGAAATCCTTGTCCTTGACTCGTTTTATCCAAAACTCTCTCCACTGCAAAATGAAGAGATATAAAAGCCAGAAAATCTTTTCAGCTTTCAATCTGGTCGGGAGCTTAAGGGGCAGAGATGAGGGAAGTTGTAAACCTGTCCTTTAACTTGCTACGGGGATGTATGTATAATCTTTATAGCTCGAGTCTCAGGTCAACGCAGATGTTTTCTCCAAGTACAGTATGCAATATGGAATGTGTTCTGGTCAAAAGAGGCTTTGTTCCTTGGAGCATGTAGAGAATGTGACTTTTCCTCCCCCTCGTCTTAATCTGAGCGCCGCCACAGCACATAATCTCTGAGTCCTTCACTCACTGCGTACCCTGACTGTCTAACTGAACTGTAAAATTATGATAGCCTTGACCTACACAGTCAGTGCAGCCCATGTGTGGGTGTGAGCATATGTTTGTGTTAGGAGGTTGCTACAAAAGGAACTATGACGGTCATTATTTTCTGTGAAATTTGGTCAATTGCATACAACCTTTGTTATCAGATGTACACATTTTTGCATGTGTGTGCAGAGATGCTTTTTCTGGGCAGTGCACAGTAGGTGTGACTATTTGTGGTGCTACTCAAAATATGACCCAACAGCCTACCATGGAATTAGTCATGAAACTAAAATAAAAAAAATCATACCAGGCCAAAAACACTCAATACTTGATTTCTTAAAAAGGAACTTTCAGTTCCGTCCAAATTTGACTCAAAAGGATGACCGGTCAGCCATCCCTCTTATCTCCAACTCATTAAAAATGGGTGCATGTATGTACACGCCCACACTCACATGAGGTATGCACAACCAAGAAGCTGTCAGCCTCCCACACTCTTTGCTATAGCAGCAGGCAGCTCATGTATAAATACTCAGAGTAATCTGGTCTATCACCAGAGGAGATGACAGAGGGCTTGGCTCCATTCACCCCGAGTAACAAGCACTGAGCGTATGGATGACGCATGCTATCCAGAGTGGGAGGAGAGGGAGGACTGGAAGAAGAGGGAATGTGATATGGGTTACCAGAGAAAGGGGGTAGATGTGGGATACTGTGAGTTAGGCAAGAAAAAACAATCAAGAGGCAAGACCAGATAAAATGTCATGAGTATGTATATGGTTTGAAGGATTAATGGGAAAGCAGCAAGAGCGAATCAAGGAAGAGGAGACATGGTGGACATGTTAAAGCTGGTAGAAGAATTTAATCTCACACCTTAAGGATGGGTTTTTAATGACTTCATCTAATAATGTTAAATGACCGGAAAATCTGAATGTTGGCTACATTACAGAGCAAGACTAAGAGGCTCTGTGAGGCTGTACTGAACGTCAGCAGGCTACCATGCTCACAATGACAATGCGTTATAATGCATATGATCGTACATTAGCATATTAGCATGCTAATATTGACAATTAGCACAAAACACAGTACGGCTGAGGAAAAAAACAAAACTATGTTATGTAGATAACTGGTAAACAACAGGCGACCTTCAATGATGACCTTGTGAGTCGGGTACTTTGCCAATTTGGGACTACAGTCCTTCGAAATATCTTTAAATATTTACGGGAGGAAGTTCAGAAGTTCAGCTGCTCCCATTCAACAGATACACGTACAAACATTTTCTAAACCATGCATAATACTGGTTACATTGGTATAATGCGTAACACACTGTTAATGTTAGTCTATTTACTGCAGCACAACTGAAGCCTTTCTTCCATAGGCTGCTGGTGGAGTGAAGCACTGCACCAGTGTTGTTATACATCTATCCTCCTTCACGACAGAATTGGTTATGGTTTCTGTACTCTTTTCTTTTGAGCCATTAATGTCTTCTTGTTACTTTCTTGTACAATACAGTTTCCCTACAAGCAAAATAAAGAGAAAGTGAAATGGACTGGATAACTGAGGCACAGCTAGGCTGGCTGTCTGGCTGTCTGAAGCCCCGGAGAGTAATCTGGAAGGCAGCACACTAATGAGAACCGCACAGCCTACAACATAGATAGACTTATCCACTGACCTACATGTTACTGGAATGATCATCCATCCATCAAGAGCTTTTGACTTTTGAACGAAGAAAGTTCAAAACATGCAATGCAGATTTCCAGACACATTAAGCTCTTGGCTGAGATTTTCATTCTTAGCCTACTTATTTAAGAAGCATTTACTTAAAATCAGTGTGCAAGTGAGAGCTTGGCCCGATGGCAGTGAAATTGTTAAAAGCCTTAAAAACACTAGCTGTATTTATTCAGAAATTTCAAAATGTGTGGGCAAGTGTGAATGGTAGACATGTGACTCTGCAGTCTGGCAATGATCCTTGTGGCTTCCTCTGTGCAGCAGAGAATGAAATAGTCCAGAGGGCAGGCCAGTCACAGATTCCCACTTTATTCTCCCAGTCAGAGCCAGGAAACCACTTCCCTGTCACAACCCCTTTGCTTGTAACTTAAGTGCCTCCTGGGTCAGTGCTGTTGCTGTAGAGACTGTGGTCAAGGGTAAGATCAGCTCTGCAACCCCTTAAGTCATACACAAAAACGCACAGCTGAGCTTGCTTAGCTGTTAATGTTGAAAAGTATCGACAGAGGGCTCTGCAAAAGGGGATCAAGTGGAGAGAGAAATGCTATTGAAAGTAAACTCTGAAAGGAGACAGAGACTGAGATGTCTGTGTGCGTTTCCCAGAAGGTCACTGAATCCTTCCCCAGTGGCCACCTAGCACGCACTGGCCTACTTCTAGTTTGTCCAGTAGAAAGTGTTGTAGTTTCTAATGTATCTCCGCTTCAAAAAGACCACCTTCCAATGTATGTCTAGTCTACCTCATCACCAGCCAATGGGGGCTTTGTGAATGCAAATAATAGATACGAGGTAAAAAAAAAAAAAAAAGGAGCTAAAGGAAGTTTTTAGCATAGGCATACAAACGTTAGCCAGTAGCTATTGGTGTTGTGCCTGTGTGCGCATGTATGTTTGTGTATGTGTGTAATGGGTTAAGCGGAAATGAAAGTGCAGCATTTGACAGTAGCAAGCAGCTTGTGTTATTTATAGCAAATAGTACTCGTCTGGCTGATATGGCAGAATGTGATTAGTACGGGCTAGCTCTTGCTATGAAAGGAGCTTTTCATCCAGATTGCAGTGGACTGTTACAGGATTGCGGGGCCACAGCTGAAATTTTATATTGGAGGTTATGGCAACAAAAACAATGCAGAGGGAAGAAAATAAAAACACACATAACAGCCTGCAGAGCCTGCGGGATACACTTGAATTGCTTCTGTCTGAAGGAAGAGGAAAGAAAAAGTCACTTCCTCATTGCAGGGCGGAGTGCCAGTGGGCTATAGACTCGTTCTCTCACCCTTCCTATAATGCAGCTTTAACTTTTCTCAAATGGGATGGTGTCCTTGGAGACCAGGGAGATCCCCTTTATTATTCACTGACAACTCAAAAACCAGTGCAGAAAGAAAAGTTGGATTCACGCAATAATCATTTTCTTGGTTAATACATACTCAAATATCCACTTACACAACCTTTAGGCTGCATATTTTTCTACATCTCAAGGATATTTCAACACACCAGAATAAGATACGGCACTGCTGTGGAATGCAACTGCAAATGCAAACAAAACTATCTTTATAGGGTTTCAGTTTACTGAAATCTTAGACTGCTCTGAGATTTGTCTCTCAAAACGTACACTTAGTGCTTGCCAACACATAGTGCAGATTGAATAAACACGTGGCTGATTTTACACAGGAGACATACAATAGATGTAGTAATAATTGCAGCCCTATATCCAATTGAGAGATGACAGTTATGCAACACAGGCACATATTACTTCTACTCCCTCCAAAACACAATTTTAGCTATACTTATAAGTACAGTTGACAATAAATGTGTTTGTGTCTTCAGTTTGTGGAAGGGTGAGAGCATCTCTATGCTGAATATACAACATAGTCCCGAGCGATCTCTTTCCTCTGGGTGCCTCATTAACAGCATCACATTCAACTCCAGCTGGCACGACAGGATAACTGCTACTTCTCAATAATGCAGTGGGATATTGAGTTAAGAGGACAACAGTTCAGCAACTGACTAATACACACAGAGCCTTGTCTCCACGCTGCATACTCTCAAACCAAGCAGTCCCAAGCACAGCTTAGACGCATATCCTTACACCTTCTTTCTTATTTTAGCACTGCTGGCAGTCAACATGTTGGCATTTTCTCCACAGTAGGGCTTGATAACTAAACATAGGAAGCCATCCATGAATACAAAAACCAAGCAACGGGAAACGATGGCTGGAATTACAGCTGAAATAGGTAGAAAGACAACCCAGTATCTGCAGCGGGGGTATGCAGCTCAGTGGAACCTGAAGTTCCAGTTTTGCGCTCCCTCTGGTTTTGGTTCTCACCAGCGTTCTTAGGTCTCAGTGGTCTTGTGTGACTCCAGAAAACAAAACCATGATTGTTTTCTTTGAATTTGTGGTGAAATGAGGGTAAGTAATCTGATCTGTGACAAAGACAAAGTGCCTTTTAGAGCATCTTCCCAATTTTCTACTCTGAGCAGACTGGCTGTGATAGATTGAAGTCATCATTACAATAAGACTTACATCTACTTGAATATTCACATGTAACCTACACACATTCCTCTATATCAGAATATGTTTTAGTAACGCTTTGCAATTCATCTATTTGAAAACATGGAACACAACAGTATTATTGTTGCAGCAAAAGGCCACGGTGCCTCATATATATGTACATGTACTGAACAAGCTGAGGCTCTAGAAATATGCAGTTTCATTATCTTTGGGACAATTGGTAGTTGTTTTTTTGTGTAGTATCGTTATCATTAAGATGCAGTCTCCCACCTACAGTGACGTACAGCTACGTACAGCTACCCACCCCCCATTTGTTTATAATGCTAACATTTGTGTTGTCTCACAAATGTACAAACAGTATTGCAAATGCCTTAGGTTGTTTAATTCTCAGTGTTGTCCTAGGTGACCTCAAAAACACTCAAAATTGGTGCTTTCCCTTATATTGTGTATTGATTCCTTGTGATTTACTGGTTCATTACAACTATTGATGAAGACCAGACAGAAGGCTGAAAAACCTTTAATGAAAATGCCACTAGTACAAAAAAATGAATCAAAGTGTTGCTGAATGGTTTATAAAAAAAAGGACCGGCAATTCTTTAAAGAGGTTATGAGCAAAGCTATGCAACTGACTGACTAATATTCCAACAAACCTTTCATTTAGCTATAACTTCTAATTGAAACCAACTTAAGTTGTAATGGGAAACGCTTTATTCTCTCTTTTACCCTCTGCACACTCAGCATGCTCACAGTGCAGAGGGTTTCAAATATTCTGACTCCAGAGCGTCTTCATGTCGATTCCCTTTGAGATGACTATCATAATTACTCTAATGAATAATTCCCACGTTATTTCTTTAGACACGGATGGGCCTGTGGCAAATTAATGAAGTCTTATTTTCACTTCATTTGTTCAGGCCTTCACAACTCTGCCGTTCTCTGGGGGGGATCCATGACATCTCTGTGACCTCCGAAGACGAGGATTAAGGCAGTCCACTTCCAAAAGGTTATGTCCTTTCTACCATGCAACCGGCTGATTAATAAGCATGTTTATCTTCTGACCTTTCATGCAAGCGGGTAACAGTCTGTCATGCAATTTAGTATTGAAATGTCACAATGTAGAAAATATGTAGAGCAATATTTGTTTTGGAATTAAATCATTTTGGGCACACTAATATGTGTTTGTTTGTTTCATATCTTAAAAAGGAAAATATTTTTGGGATGTTAAATCACATTAAATAAAAAAGGCCTTTCATCATTACCACAAACAAAAACGATAGATCAATCTTTACTGAAAATAAGTTAGCCACAGAGTGCCCTGGCCCTTTGCTGAGAAACTAAGGCAAATTATTTCTATGTGAATTCAATTGGTCACTGTGTGTGCAGCGAGTTCTGATGAATCAACCAGTGAGTAATCAGATGTAGAGCAACTTAGTTATGAATGAATGAAAGATTATATTACTGGAGACGAAAGTCTCTGGAATTTTAGACTGTGGTTTGAATGCCTGTATTCTTCTCCATGCTAGTCCTTCATCTAACAATATCAGTGCAGGCTACGCTCATACCCAACTCAGTTGTTGTGTTCTATCAGATTACTGACGATAACTGACACATGAAGGAGTGCATCGTCTGTCCATTCAGTGTCCCCTCTAATGAAGATTATAATCCTACTGTGTCGAATTAATTACAGGACCTACATTTATGTACATGACTGTTACCCGCCATCAGCAGACACAGAAAATGTCATAATTACAATCAACCTTTTGGATGATTTTGTGCGATACATGATGAATCACCATAAGTTGTCATTTCTTCATAACTCACTACCATACATAATCAAATCTGAATATTTATATATATATATTTTTCTTACCTAGGAATTGGTCAAACACTATTTATTCTCTGCATTACAAAGTCTTTCCTGTCTATGAATATGAACTGAACCAGTGCACCATTGCTCTAAATGTCATCGGGGCTGTCGATCAATAAATGTATGCCTCCTCTTGTGCTCACAGAGCCAATGTTCTAATTGCATGTCAAATACTGCACATACCAAGTTTCATCAGAACTACAACCACAACCTTTTATGGACTACCTTGTTGTGTCTGAAAGCCACTTCCTGGCAACACGAAGACTGACGACAATTCTGCTGAGAGGCGCAACAGGGTATCCTGTGAGACAAGCTCACCGCAGCCGTCAATTGACGTCAACTATCAATTTTAACGTCAATGCAAAGAATGTGAACGAAAAATCACAGAAAGCACAATATTTTCAGACAAGGCTTTCTTGCAAATGCCTGTCCTGTAGAGGTAGTCTCATGAAATAAGAAAACCAAGGAGGAATGTCTCTTTTAAGACTCAGCAGGTAATGGTCACAGTTCAAATACTTTGTGAGGAAAGTTGAGGCACAGTTGCCAGAGAAGTCCACTAAATGTATGCAGCATAGAGATGTGTATGTCAGGTAAGGCTAAGTGAATCATTTCCCCTGCTTGGTATTCCACGTGAAACCAAGGAAACACTTGTAGTCAGAAAAGCCTTGTTGATTGAAAAGGGGTAGCAGATATTAGACGTCTGCGCTTGATAAAAGTGCAGTGTTTCCTTATCAAATGAACTACCTGCTTTATCAACCGTGAGCTGGCGGTCTTCAGTGGCAAAAGCACTCTGCTCATCATTTTGCCTCTTTACCTCTCTACACAGATGCCTTTTTCTTCCTCCTTTCTCTCTCTATTTCTCTTATCGCTTGTTGTCCTATTTCTACGATGGTCCCAATACTTTTACTTTATGGACCCAAAGAGAGGTACGAACCCACAGCAAAGTCATCTAATTTGAAAACAAAATGTGATGAGCAAAAAGCTGTTCAACAGGTCTTTTGCATAAATGTTGCATCATCTGAACTGGCCAACTTTCATTTTAAATAATTTGACTGGTGATTCTCGAACTTCCTGGTTTACCCTAAAGGCACTAAAAAAATGTTTTTTTATCCACACCATGTTAAAAAACCTTATACAAATCAATACATTTTGGTCTGCCGTTGTTCAAAATACAAGTCTGGATTTTTAGAGAGCAGTTCTCTACCTCATTAAGACCTAACCAGGGCAAGGAAGGAGAGAGCCATGCTGGTTATAAATAGTAGTCTGCTCAAAAATCCCTTCTGCCGGTAAGTGCTTAATTAAATATGAGATCCAGTTAAATATGAGCCCCTGAGATTCATTTCTGCAGAGAGACCAAAACAATGTCATTAGCTCTTATTAACAATGTCATGGAGTTGAGTTCACAGTTTTCAGGTTCTTTACAACAGCAGATTTGCACTTAAAGTTTAAAAACATACAAACTACTTTGAAAGGCAGAGTCACCGGCTTGATGTCACATGAACATGGCTGCTTGAGCAGTAAGCAAGTATTTGATCCAATTAAAAAGGTTTCTGGAGCTCTTAAGCAGCCAAATAATCATCTTAATGCAGGCAAAACCCCTCACTGACCATAACCCACTGCATCAGTAGCACAGCAGCTGCCATTAACGCCTCCTTGCAACCTGCAAAAACAATGGCATGCCTTCCTGTCCTGATGAACAGTATTATGACTGAGTAAGGACGACAAGGCACAAATAAACAACAGCCAGCTGTTGAAATCCTCAATGATGGCAATAAAAACAGTGTCTTTTATGTGACATTTTGCACGTCCACTATTGGCTTTGAAATTCACAGACACTCCTCTCTTCATGGATATTATTTATCTATTATTCAGATTTAAATAATCCTATTTAGATTTTTAAAGATGTGGTGCAGCATGCGACAGCCACAAAAATAGAAGTATACATAGGGTGTTAGGGTTCATTGTTACGTGGCATTTTACGCCGAGTTGAGAACACGAAGATCACTTCCACTTTGAATATACCTCATTTACCGTAGCAGTTTATTTTGAACCGTGGCATATGAGAGAAGAAGCCGATTTGCGTTTTCAGTGAAAAAAAGTATGCCGATATGAATGTACAGTGAGTTCAAGTGCAACAGACCAATGTTGCTCGTCTCGTTTCCAACTCACGGAGCTCAAGAGGACCTGGAGGGCTATGTGCTCATGATCTAGGCTACTCTCACAGATGGCCAAGAATGGAAAGAGCAGAGGAATGGATAGTAAATTAGCAAGACAGACATAAAAAGCAACAATATAAAATTTATGAAGCACACAGTGAAGGAAAAATCTTATTTTTGCTTTGCGTGGTGCTTAATTAGATGAACACGCCTTCTCAAATGTATTTATTATAACTTGAATAATAAATGGGCATCGCTTCAGACACTAAAAGTAGTTCTTAAAAACCTCCCTCAGTGATATCCATGTTTGAAAGATGATGCTTCTGCACTGAATAGAGATTCAGGACTACGTATCAGATACAGTTGCTTGTCTGTTTGTGTGTTTGTCCATGTGAGATAGAAAGACAGAGGGAGCGAGATGCAGTTTGCCAAGTCCCAATAACCAGGTCAGACACATTCAGGTCAGAGCCATGTATCCATGCAGACAACTGCCACATTTTCCTTGTTTGCCTACTCGAAAATATGGAAATGGCTAACATTCCCCTAATGCCTTGTTAAAGTCATGAAGTCTGCTCATTAAATGCTTTTTAAAAAAAAAAAAAAAAGGTTAACAATGAAAAATCACATTGTATAAACTTGCATTTTAAATAGAAGCTGGGCTAAAAAGAACTCTGAGGTTAATGCGTCTTAAACAGGTATATATTTTTTTGTAAAAACGTATGTTAATTTTCACTTAAAGTGAATGAGAATATGCATATATACGAGATTGTAAAATACAGAGTATCTATATATCCATTCAAAAATAGGCTTGAGAAGTCCATGTTCTTCATAATTTATGAGGAATTGTTGTGTTTATAAATAAATAAATAACCAGGGACCTACTGAGGAAAACAACAAGCGAGCTTTGATCATTTTTCTCACCGATTTGAAAACACAATGAATCGTGTCCTCTGCACCAAGGTAAACACAGAGTGTGATCTACAGGGTTTCAATTTTATACCGAGTAACAGCTTGTCTTGTTTCAGGAGAAAGAAAGTTAATGATTATTATTGAGCCTGAGATTTCTTCATCGTGCTTCATGTTGTCTGCATCAGAAACATGTTGAAGAAAACACAAGGAGACCAATCTGAAAAATCACACACCTCCGGAACAAATATGGAGCTAAGACAGTAAAGCTAAAACTTGAGTTTTCTTGGTGGCTATAATCGTAGTGATGAGCCTGCAGAGAATCATCACCTGAATCTGCAGCTCCCCTCGGCTTCACAGAGATTTATAATGAGTTTCGGCTCATTGTTGTCCGACCCACAACTTTACTGTTGTGGTTCACTCTCATAGTGTCGTTTTCGGCCGCAGCAGGCAGCTATTTTAAAAAAAGAGCTCCAAAAAACGCTCAGCATTTAATGCAGCATTTAAAAGAGCCAGATATTTCCCTCAGGAGTTGGTGGAGAACAAAAACAGAGCCAAAAGAGAGTGAATGTTGGACTTGCATTCACCAGGCGGACACAAACACGACTCCCCAACTGCTGGTTGTGTAAATAAACAACAGCAGTCACTGAGCAATAGTTGGCAACTATGTTGGCAATTCACGTCTTGCAAAGCCAGACATGGGACTGTACCTCATCATCCAGAAAATTCGGAGGGTCTAAAAACGGCAAAATTGCGTCAGAGCAAAAAGCACCATCAGCTGAAACTGTATGCATGGAATAATCAGTTAGATGTTCTGGTAAGATATTAGATCACATGCATAAGGATAGTTAATTCAATCTGTAGATATTGCCTATCACCAGATACAGCTGTTCTAGCACGAGTTCACACAACTTTCCATCCTCTGGAAGAACATTTCAAATACTCTATGAATGAAAAGATATCATGTCAAAAGAAGGAACTGGAGGAATCTCCAAAAAGGTCCTGCACACTTTGAGCCTGGCCTTGAAAGATTGAGCTGTAGCTCCTTGAAAACAGTTAAAACAGGAATATTACGGTATGACAAGATTGTCATCTTCAAGAATAACAAAATCTGCCATACATGATCATTTTCAATGATTGTAGGATTGTAGGTGGCAAGAGGACTTCCAATGAGACATGAGCTCCTATCCTCTGTAAACTGGTGTCACATACAATGAAAGTAATTGGTGGATGTGCCCCTACTCACTAATTAAAAGCAGCAAATAGCCACTGTTAATGTGTGAATGAATGGTAGTCTGAATCAGTCCTTAAAATGGCAGGTATGTATTGATCACAGCGCTCAAAGTGTGCTTACATACTGTAGCCCTATAATCATCATTTAGCAGTGCATCAGTGATTTTCTGCCCCATGTAATTTGGTGTTGAGTTATGAAAATGGAAAAAAATAAATCCATATTATGGCCAAAAAGAAATTATTGTGGAAATAAGAGACTAGTGTGTTGATGCAATGCCTGCAGCGTTGTGAAAGTTAAGCAAACAGAGAGGCTATGAGTAATGGGAAAAGCCAAGTAGTCAAACAAGTAAATGTGGAAATGTTGCACTTAAAAAATCCTTCAACTTTGACAGGCAAACCTGTTCCTGTCAGCAAAGCTAAGAAACCAAGCTGCCCCACGTAAGAGCGGCATGCCTCCTGTCATCCGGTATTCACTATTCAGGTCACAGGACGTGTGCATCCATGTGTCCTCAAGACAAACTGACTTTATGTTTTACAGGGACTGTCATGAACTCAGTTATCTGTAGTCAAATTGGAAAAATTAAATAATCCAGTTATCCAACGCATATGACATATTGTGCTAACATGGGTTTGAATGAATGTGTGACTGTGAAAGTGAGCAGTAAAAACCAAGAGAGGTCTTCACTAGGCATCTCTCATGTTTAAAAATATCATCATAATTGTCATATTCACAGCTTAGCATGAGCTTTCTGGAGGGTCACAAATGAAGCTTTGTGTAGACAACATGACCGAACAATCAGCACCCTGAAGGGACTTTTTGGAAAGTTTGTCCTTTCCGTCCAAAAAGCAGGCCCTCAGGCAGCCTATACATGTTGGTCTTCACCGTTAAAAGTATTTCAGTGGCCATGTTGGAGAAATGTCACACATGTAAGAGAGCGTATCCTGCTGTGAACTGGGTATTGGTATGTATAGTCTTTTCATTTTGAACAGTCTTAACGCGCCACGCAAGGAATTGTCCTGCTTTTTCACCTTGATCTTAAAATGACACATTTAATTTCTTCTCGTTTCCAAAGGCTTCATTATACTGAGCTCGGAGTAATGTTAATTCATGCTGTTACTCAGGTGAATCTTTTGAAAGTGAAAGTTTTATTATGTCCTCTTCAATTTTTGTTATTCTAATTGGAAACTCTTTAGTTACTGAACTTGTTTATTCTGTTATTTATCCCCTAATATCTGCATTAAAGGCCTCCAAACTACTGAGTGGTGATGTCTGCTTAGTATTCAGTTGAATTATATATGTTTATAAAGTAAACAATGAAGTGGGGATGTTGCAGCCATTTTGTATCAAATCGCCATCTAACTGGAACCCCAACGTTTTTAACTACATTGTTCTCTACGCCGCTAAAATAGGAATTTTTGAAGAGACCCTTTTTTAGATGAAATAGGATGCTGATAGCACACAGAGCTAGTTTGGCAGGTGTATCATGTATCTTGGCCTCCAGGAGAACAGGGTGGGGCACTCCTGTTGTTTCTTGTTAGAGTTGGACTAATGTTTGACACAAATACTCACTTCCATGAGGGCAAAACAGTTCACATACATAGGTTTGCTTTAAGAGATAGAAATTTACATCTAAATCCAAAAGAAAACAAACCCACAATAGATTCGGCACATTGTGGATGTATTTGATGTGTCGTCTAACTGCTGAAAGCAAAACAGGCTGTCTAATATCACAAAATAACCTCATAAATAAATGGCAACCTGATGGGTAGAGTTACTGGGGTAATGCATAAAGGAATAAAGTCTAGCAATAGGAAATAGCATGGCATGAATGGGCAGGCTTACATACCTTGTCATTTAGGACTCAAGCGCCTGGATCCCAGTGGATGGCAGATGATAGATCCAACAGCAACTATTTGCTATCTAATAACAGAGGACAAAGACAAAAGACAACATAAGCACCCGAGCATAAAGCAAACAGTACAAACACCAACTGCTTCCGATCGATTGCTGGAAATGCAACTGAACAGGAAACAGTTCCTCTTCTTTTTTTAAAAACTGGTAATAAAACTAATTCACTGCATTATGAGATGCATTCTGTTTCACAGAAGTTATCAGATGACAAAAAAATTAAAAAAAAAAACACAAAAGAAATTTCACATTTCTGATATTATTCAAACGTTAAACAGCCTTAAAGTGGCACAATAACATCACTAGCCAGAAATCTCCAAAGAGAATGTGATACTGGTGCCAGTGAATTACTGATAACTGTATAGTCTCTTACAATACATAGTGCTGTATTGATCATTTGTCTAATCCCTTGGGAGAGGTGAAGGAAATCTGCCAAAATCCAAAGCGAATAATGGGATTAGATTAAGATCTTTTTTTTTTTTTTTTACATGTTCCATGGCGCATGCTAATTAGCAGTCAAATTTAGGTCAAAAGAACCTCTTTCCCCCCATCATGTTAAGTTATGCTTGTTAGGGGTTGGCTTTGCAACTGTGGAAGCTAATGTTCAGTATGTTGGACAAAAAAATCTGATTTGTCAGCAAATACTTCAGTAACTACATAGAGGTGTTGAATGGAGGTGGAATTTATTAAGTTTAGGATACAGCGAAATAGCCATGCTCCTCCTATGTGCCAAGTTGGTCCTGCCTGAGGACACACGGAGCACAGATAGAAACACAAGCCGTTTTCATTTTCATTTCGTTGTTGTCGTTAGGACTGTGCTGCTAAAGCGCACAGAGAAAATGTTCTCATTTTAATGAAATCTGTCTGTTTCATGAAGGTAATCCAACTCAAAAAAACAAGAACCTGAACAAGACTCAGCCTTGAAATGTGACATAATTTTGCTTCTCAGGTCAGAGCATAACACAAGAGTATTGTCTGTGCATGTCTGGAAAAGCATTAGGCTTGCCAGCTGATCTGAGACAAACTGAGCCAGCTAAAAGATAGGATCATCCCTCCACTATCTGCATTGTGCACAATACAGCAGGAAAGAGGGAGGGACAAACAGAGGCAAGAAGAAAGAGGGGAGGAGAAAAACAGAGAGAGAAAGAGGAATTTTGACTTATTCATAGGGTCTTCCAATCAGCTGCAAACACATTGGACTGCACTGACACTCATTAGTTTCTGCTCCACTTCCTCTTGGGCGCCTTTATCCTCATCACATCTATTTGGGATACTGAATCTTGCCAAACAAAAGTTCCCTCCGTCACATACTGGAATAAAGCAAGAGAAGCTCATGTTCGAATTGGGGGTGGGGGATGGGGAAGGGGGGCATAGCAACTACACCAACAGCCTCTTCTACTTTGCAGCTACTTGCCTCTCATTCAGACAGCCCCATCGTCACTGCAGCCATGCTGTGAAACCAAAAGTAGACGGAGAAGAAAATCGCCTGAGCCTTGTTTACATGAGCTCTATCAATGAGGAAGTACTTTGTCCTGTGCACATTAAGATGTATGCACTGCTGCATCAGGACTGCTCATGAATTCATAAATATTATTTAAAAACTGTAGCTGATAAATCTACCATCATCATGTATATATTACTGCAATCTGTCAGTGTGCATCCAGTATTTCTCGGTAAACTAATTCACTGAGGTGACAAATTCACACTAGGATGAGAATATAATACATTTTTTTAAATTGAAATTGAAAGTTTGAATTTGTAAAGCTACAAATAACATGCTAGTAACTATACTAAACAAATAGCAACCAGTACCTATGTTTCTTTATCAAAGCAAATCTCTCGCTTTTCTTATCTAAACTTGGAAAAAGATTAAAAAGGGACATATTAGTCGACCTTGAAGCTCCAAAAAGGCACCTTAAAGACATTGTCAAAACACTCAGACATTACTTATAAAATTAGCCAATAGTATGATAAAAAAAAATGTTTTAACTGGCCTTTCTCATAAAACTTGTAAAAAAGGGGCAGTGCTTATTTCTGCTCTTTATGCAGTAAGTAACAGAGATGGAGCCAAGTAAGAGAGTTGCTTGTTTGTTTCGTTTGCTATGGTAATAATGTCATTATTTTTGATTAGTGGGCTAATTGAGTATTAGTAATACCAGTTTCTCTGTACCTTGTCCTGGCCAGTCTGTTCCTTTGCTCTGCTAATAGATTCTGCAGAACACTGTAAACTGAAATCAAATTTGGCTTGTTCTCAGACTGCTGTCAAACAAGACGCTGTGAGCAAACACAAACACTAGTAAACTCACTGCAGTTAAAAAAGGTGCGTTTGTTTTAAATGACATCAGCACTGAAAGGAGATACTTGCGGATCATGGTGGGAACGGACATGACGTGTAACTTCTTTAGTGCTAGTGATAAACAGATGTAAACACAGAGCTATACTAAAACTGCAATCTGTCACATGACATCACAGGCAGGCGATGGTGTATTAGGGTCAGTGAACAAGGAGCTGACCAGCCTGTGCCTGTTCAGCCTGTTTAAAATCGCAGCACACTGCTGCGATTGAAAGCCAAACATGGAGCTTCTTTATGGGCCCAAACCCACCACTTTGCAACGCAAACCACATTTTATATCGCATGAATTGTACCGCCAGCTGTAGTCAACAGTGAGCTGTTCACATTTTGCACTAAAATTGTTTTTACAAATTACCAGCTCTAAAAATTCCACGATTCCACCTAAAACACATTGCGGATGCAGTGACTCAAACAACACTTTGAGGTTGTTCGCGCATGTGTCCACATATGTGGTCAAATACATCATAGACCACACTGGAGGGCCACTTAGCGTAAGCAGATGTAAATGTCATTTTTGTGCCAGTGCTGTCATTCATCGCAAGACACAAGTAGCAACAACAAACCACAATCTCCTTGAGCAACAACAATAACATTATGGATCCTCAACAAGAAAACAGTATAATTTCTACTGGGGCATGTCAGAGAGAGCCAAGAACGGATGGCGGTTTCTGTTTTGTCTTCGAGGACGTGAGGTGGCTCATGGAAATGGGGGTTATTTATATGGTAATTCATAAATAAAATACATAGAGCATGGAAATAAATTGGTGGGGAAAAAAAAAAGGGGGAAATAACTGATCACAAGCAGTCACTTAAGATATGACTTGAGGTGCAATCCATCTCAACTGGATGTAGACATGTAATCAGAACAAGGAATTGATCTGGACTGAGGTATTTACAGTGAAACCAGTAATATGGGTAGATGGAAAAAAGGATTAAGAATTTAACAAGAATCGAATATAAAAAGAAACAGTACAAAATATGTAAAAATAGAATAAAATATATAAAGTTTGCGACAAATACTGTATCTGTGACATGCTGCCCTGCAAACAGCCCAGTTTTTGACAGGATGACTGTTTATAAGTTAAATAAAAAACATGCTATCTGCGTTGTGTTGAGGTACTGTTTGACACTCCTGACCAACCTAACGCAGGAGTTAAGCCCAGGCTGCTTATCATGTGAAGACAATGCATTGCCCAGCCTACAGCACATAAAATCAGTTAGGCTACATAGTATGAAGGCAGCTTATAGCAGAGATATGACGCTTGTCTGCAGCTGATATTACAACAGACCATTTCTTGCAAGGTTTAACTCTAGGAACTTTTCTTTCCTCTTTGGTAATCAAAACCCTTTCAAAATGTTTCCACTTCATAAGTTCTTCTACATAAATGTCTTACTTCAAATGTTCTATGTGTTATGTACAGGGGATTGCACGCTTCTATGTGGTGTCTTAATCAGCCAGTAGACACCAAACTGAAGAAGGATTTGGCTTTATGAACATATCTGCTGATAGACAGCAAGACTGACTGAGGCAGAGACAGATTTTTCCTCCTAACTGGGTCACAGATGCAGGGGAATCATTAGGGAGGAGATGTATGTTAAAACTGATACAACAACATGTCAAATAATATGCAAATTTACATTGCTGCACAAATACGGAGTCAAAATACAGACTCACAGCTTGTTACGGGCCATCCATCTACTGTATGAAAGGCCTTCATTGCACTTAATAGGCTATTCATTCAATATTGATGTCTACAGTTACTGATGTACATTACCTGCTATTTGTTAAGCCAGCTTTAATGGCCAGTGGGCAACAGACCAAGAAAAGAATCCATAAACATGGGTTTATTGTTTTTCATGCTGATATAATCAGTCAAAGTGGTGGTTAAATATTGCTGCTGACCCACAGACCTTCCTCAGATTGTAAATCAAAAATCACCTGCCACAAGCCTGTTGACAAAATACATCATCAATAGAACAAATAGTGAAATTAGACACAAACACTCAAGAACAGTCATAGTCCGTCTCAGTCAAGAGCAGACAGGTTTGGTATAGAGAGATGCGTCAGTGCTTTTTATACAGCCTGAGTAAGGTCAGTGGGACTGAAACATCGCTATGAATTATAAATATCAGCTCGGGACATCCCTAGTCTGAATATAGCCTGCTCCAGATCAAGTTTGCTGTGCAGCTTAAGTTACCATGGTGATCTACCCTGATGAAGAGTGTGCTACTATTGTGACACTGAACTCAGTTCAACATTTGCTGCCTAACCCCATGCAATCATCAGGATGTACATGCACATCCATAAAATCAGTGTGCGTACTTGGTAACAATCGTCTTCATGAAAAGACAGGAACACCTGCACACTGCCATCTTGTTCCCAGTTCCTCCTTTATTCTACATGGACACAACAATGGTTTGACCACAAATGGTCTTCCTCAGGTGGCTCATCCTATGACCTTGCTTTGTCACATGACCACACTTGTAATGTCACTGCCTACAAATCATATATTGTACCGCTGCATGCCTTCACCTGCTTTAAAAAGGAGTTGGACAAGCACTCCTTGGCAGCCAAACACTTACTCCCATCACTGGTCTCTGCAGGGATTCAGAGGGATCATGGAAATGGCATGGAAAGGCTCAAAGGGAAACATTGCACAGAAACTCCTACCCAAACCAGTCAGAGCACATGCATAAACACTGCATTTTACTAATAGCTTAAACAAAGATGTCGCACCAGTTCAAACACTGAAACTGTGTGCAGACGGGAGCGCTGTAACAGAAGTTGGGTGAATATGTCAACACCATGTTTACCCTCTCCCAGTTGTAGAACTGGAATAGATGTGTCACACACCAGAAATGAATGCGGCCAGGGCTCCATCGTCGACTCAGTAACTTCTAAAGCAAAACTGTATGACACACATGGATGAGAAAAGAGCCAGGCTTATCTTTAGCGTCCACACTGAGGTGAAAACATTTTCAAGGACCATTACACTGTAGATGTTTCTGGGGAGTTTTCAACGAGCTGCTGAGGCCGATATTACCACGGTCCAATTGGACTAGCATGTGACACTGTTTCCAGCTGAGCACCCGTGTCCCAAATCTTTACAATGACTCATTGCTTCACACATGTTGAGAATGTATTTGTGGTGGTGTTAATATAAAACAAACCGATATTCAACTTAATATGACACAGGACAAAAAACCCCAGCAAATCCTCACAACTAAGAGACTGGACTCAAGTAATGTTCAACTTTCCTGCTCAAAAATAAACTGATGATCAACAGAAAATTGATGACCTATTCTGATAAAGTTATCAATTAATAGACTAACTCAATTCAGCCCTATAATGATCATTAGCATAGAAAACTCTCACGTTAGCCCCATTAATTGAAAGTAAAATAACACATGCAAGAGTTTGCTCTGCGTGCACCTGCTACATGAGGGAAGGGGGCAGGACTGCTTACACAACAAAAACTAAGTCTCACAACTTGCCAAATGTCTTTGTCTTTTAAAAAAAAAAAAAAAAAATACCCACATCAAATCTTTAATAGGGCAAATAAATTTAAGTGCACCAAACTAAATACATTCTATCTCCAAAAAAAAAGATGATGGTGATGGCAACGTGAGTACAATCTTAAAGGTAACCCATTAAACATATGCCCTAAACTAAGCTGAATTTTGCTTTGGCTGAAACAATGATGTGAAGGATATCTGGACAGACAATAGCCGTTTTCCAAACAGTGTCATCAACACAGAATACTGTGACAAACACTATTAAATCACCTGCCAGCTGAAATATATTACAAACAAAATACAAATTGGCACATTCACACCGAGAGAACTGCCACAGTACACGCTGGCTCATTTCCTAACTTGACAATATTTTCTCACAGGTTTGTTCACTCTCGCAATGCACCATCACCTGCAACTCCTCAGCAATGTCACATGAGTATTTAGTCATCAAACACGTGTTCTTTGGTCCACGTCAAGAACTTCATTGTTGACACATAGCTCTAGCATATTTCTCTTTCCTTCTCACCACAAGGGTAGAAAAGGCATTTGAATCAATTCAAGGCTAGGCTTTATGTGGAAATGTGCACTTGAATGGTTACAGGAATATTAAAGAAGATGGTATAAAGCGCCTTTATAACAAACACACCTACAGTCGCAGCCATACTCGCAATACATTCGCTCACAGCTCTGTGTTCAGCAAACACGAGGCATAAACAAAAAGTCCAACTAATACTCTTTCTTTAAAAAGAGATCCCACCCTTCTGACTCTCTTATGAAATCAAATAGCCGTTTCCTCCTCAACTGACATCCCATTGGTTCACAGTTCAGGATGATCACTCACTGTGTCCCCTTTCCAACAGGAATTACATCACCTTAAAAGGAAGTAGAGATAACATTTCACTGGGCTTTTAAAAAAGGTATCGCCAACAAGGCAAACCAGTTTTTAACCTGGGTGACCTAGGCCTAATCCTTCATGAGTTATATTTGTCCAACCCAAAGTATGATATTGAGATATGGGAAAAAAAAAAATCACAATGGAAGCATTATGGACTTTGGATTAACCGTTACACAACCAGACTACCAGTTTTTGATATATAATGACGATAAGGGAAAATGTCTTTGCTGCTTTTGTTGAAGGCTGTTGTCAAGTCTTTTGCTTTCTTTCTGTGTCCAAGTGGCACAAGAAACTGTTTTGCAAGTGTATCTGTAGCGACAATAGTTTGGCACTAGTGTGAGAAAAGAAAAGGGCATTAAAGGGCCTTTTGTTAGAGTGAACCTTATCTTCCATTCTAGATAAGGTCTGTTGTAAATGATCATACGAGGAACGTGATAAATGAAGTGTTCACCAACACAGGCGTTCCACACCTCAATGGAAACATACTACAGTAGTAAGACTCCGTTTCTGTGATTTATGCTGTGTATATCTTGAAAGTCAGTCTTGCGTAACAATATCTGCTATTAATTAGATGAATGGTCAAATACTGCAACGTGGAAAGGAGGGCAGAAGAAGAATACTAACAATTTGAGGAAAATGATTATGCATATCATCAGTCAATATAATAATGAAGAAGTGGATAATAATCTCCTAACAGCTGTCCACTCTTAGATTATGGGCCTAAAACAATGACAAGTGGCAGCTGATATGTCCCAGTCTTTGTTTATATTTTATTACAGCAAGGGTGGCCTTTGAAGGCTAAACAGATCTGTTTTTACAACATGGCAACGCCAATCACTGGAGTTTTAAGGCAGCAGAAGCCTTCTCTCTATTTCAGCAAGCAGGCTGGAGGACGTTTATCTACCCATAGATGCCTGCAGTATTTGTAGACTATCTCAACATACCATGTGCCCTCTCTTTCGCAACATAAAGCAGTCTGTCCTGTCAGTTTCAAGGGTTAAGTTCAGCTGGGTCAAGCTTGTATTTTGATGAGCTCCCTTGCTGATGTCAAAACATTCACAGGAGATATGTAAATAGATGTCTGACTCAGTCTGATAGCTATTCACTCGAGGTGGACAATGACTACAGTACAATCATTGTGTCACGCTGTCATTGGTGTGTTAAAATCACAAAGCATTCACGGATGTAATTAAAAGAAAGGCTTGCTGGTATTTTCACCTGAACGTTACTTGCCTCATGGTTTTCTCTAATCTCTCTCAGGCTGCTTCTCTGTACAGCATTTCCCCCAGAGAGATAAATTAACAAAACAGCTACAAAAATAAAATAAAAATAAAAACAAGTCGGTGGGCATGGATGGACCTGCTAAAATTCCTAAAAAACCAAGAGAGATTAGCCCCGCCATCTATCTCACATCTTAACAGGATTAAATTACATTGGAGTTAAGTGGGGATAGTAATCTGATTAGTGGTGTGGTGAGAAAATGAAAACGCCGATATGTTGACTGTACACCACAGTAATCCCTCGTCCGTCGAAGCGCTGAAGGTGCTCCGCAACAAAAGATGTGACTGCTGCTGCTGTTGTTGCACTGCAGCTGTTAACGTTAATGACTGACTGATACCGGGCAAGGCAGTAAAACATATCCATTGTTATTGACTAATACTTATACACGTACTAGACTGCGAAACAGATAAAGAGACAGCCGAGCAACACTGCAAACAGGCAGCCATGTACAGCTGTTGATGCGGTGAAGCCTTACCGAAAATACACACAGCTGCTTAAATATCTCTCGTTACCGTCCAAATACCCAGCGTTGAATCAGAACAGGAGTCTGGCCACAGCCTTTCCTAAGATGTTAGCGGTCGAAAGTTGCTGTAACGTTATAATTTCACTGTTTAAAATCGGAACTGAAATAAGACTCAAGTCGGACAGCATCAGAATGGGACCCCGACGATACTATGCCGCAGCTAGCGGTGATGTTAGCATGTTGTACGGGGGCCCCCACAGACAAGAAACAGTAACTTGATCAAACAAAGAGACTCACCTAAATCACCGTCGAGTCAGCGTCTCATTTAATGACGGTCCAGGTTATGGGCAAGGTGCTGCTATCCAAAAAATACGTCGAGAAGTGGGCATTAGCTAGCTTCACAAGGTTCGCTTGAAGGTAGTTCAATAGGGTTTCGCTAGTGTTAGCAGCTAGCTAAAAATGTTGCCCACTTAAAGAGCAACTCGAAGCTGGCCCAGTGCGCACATTCTCCTCAGCAAGCCGTCCTCAAGTTTTTTTTATAACGTCCCCAGTTGTTTTCAGACTTGAAAGTATCGTACCGTCCAGGTGTTACTCAAAAGAAACTAACCGACGGCGAAGACGAGAGAAAAACCGTCCCTTAATTGGTAAGACTTAATGACACAAGAGCATTTTTAATAAAACAAAACAAAAAAAAAAAAAATCCAAAATGTCCACGACATTCAGCAAGGAAATACAAAAGGCAAAAATGCGTACGACCTCCGGCAGAGCGAAACCTTTTCCTCCACAGTGTGCCGCACCCAGGTGTTTTCAGTCATAATCTCCCTCGGTTTTAATCGTGCAGCTTTGACAGAGTCGAGTGGAGCTACACGGAGAGGCTGTGTGCGCCAACACGAAGCGGTGGGGTTTCTTCTCCTCTGCGACCTCTGCGCCTACATGTAGGAGTGGGCTGTCCACCAGAAGAGTCGCCTCCTCAGCTAACACCGAGCAGCCCCCGTGATGATGCTTTCACTATCTCACCCAGACACTTTCAGTAACCCCCACACCCCCCCCCCCCCCCCACACACACACACACATCTCCCTCAATACATTTGCTTGAAAACATTTTTTTTATTCTTTATGATTATGTATTCACACAAACAATTTTACGGTTTACACCCTCCGGCAAGAACATTTTATTACACCAAACTACTGTATAAAAGGTGTTGGCGTTATTTACAACAGTTTGACCGTTCATGGCAGTCAAAAGTACACGGATAGGGATTTTATTTCAATAAAAGAAATGGTCATTCTCAGCACCGACAGTGTTATACCAACGATAACATTAATTTTTCTTTACCATGTTAAACTCATACACCAGCATTTGCTATCTTGTGGCGCCCCCTGGTGTTTATAGAGCTTTTTTTTTTAAATTAGGAGGCCTCCAAAATATGCAACCAATATAGTAATGCACCAGCTTTCCTAATCCTGCTCTTGAGAAGAGAGATCTGGAGATACTTCATTACAATAGCCTAATGCTTTTTAAGGCGGTAATTGATATATCACAAGCATTCACATTCAAGTTTCGTGAGCCATTTTGCTTGAACACATGCAGTTTTAAAAATCCTATACTGCATGCAAATCTCTCTGTAGCTTTGACACAGTATCCAATCCCTGCATGCCTATATCTGTAAATATATCTATATATTTCAATCATTTCATATAACATGAATGGAAATTTGAAGTATTGTCTGCATCAAAGACTCAATGACCATTTTGTTTGCATACGCACCTCCAACAGCTTGAGGTAATCTTTGAAAATATATAATAAGTCAAAGTAGAAAAGAGGCGCAGGTGTAAATAATGAAATTAATGATGGCTGAATTCCATTTTCAAGGCTGTGGTATTGTGCACGCGGGCTCATTGTCACAATTCAAGTGTCCCAGTAAGCCAAAGCCATTTTTCTACTGACGTGGGCCTACGTCCAGACAATTACAAATATACGTTGCTTTAACAAAAAGACTCTATATCTCTACATGAAATTACAATGTTTGTGTTTCCTGAGACTTGATCAGTCCTTTGCACTGAAAGAAGGCGTCCTGGCATGGGCCACGTCCGAGGAAGGTCTTCAGCATGTCTGTTCCATCCACAGAGCCACCTGCTTCCAGAATCACCCTTCTGTACTCTTTTCCAACCTGCGTGAAAAAGGCACACATGTAGTGATACAGACATTTTACACAGAAAGTGAGATGTATGCTTACAGATAAATGGATATGATATAATATATATAGTAATAATCAGACCCACCTTTGGATTCATAATGCCTTCCTTTTTAAAACGACTGAAAAAGATGTCCATGGAGTAGACTTCACTCCACAGATAGCTATAATACTGACCATCGTATCCTCCAGCCAAGTGGCTGAAACTGGCTGTCATATTGGTGCCTGCAGAGAACAGATCTTTGTCAACACATCAGAATAGTCTTTGTCACACAAATCAGTAACAAGTGTTATGTATAGGTCTATGCATTTCATACAGGAAATGAAACGAAACCAGTGGGGTATTTATAGGAGACAAATAAATATTCTCAATTCTCATCACTGATAAAAATCTTCACCCATATATTTCTCTAAATATAAGATGAATAATCAACATTTGCCTTTCAGTGCTACCGTTGCTAATGCTACAACTGACCAGGTGTGGCAGGGACACCCAGGATGTCCTGGCAGAGCTTTGCAAACACCTCAGCTGTATCTGCATGAGGACTGGTGTGTAGCGACTGGTCCACTTTACTGAGGACTACCTGACGCAGGTTCATCAGTCCTGAAGAGGATAAATAAGTCAACACATCCACAGAAACTCTTGACTTTTGCATAAATGTTAGAGTTTTTTTGTTTTTTTTTGTGTCTGACCAGTGTTGGCTACTCTGGATGCGATCAGCTTGTCGAGCAGGTTGTCTGGGATTGGGGTGCCATCTTTGTAGTGGCGAGACATTCTTCTCAGAGGCTCCTTCTCCCAAACCCAGTTCTCAAGCATCTGCGATGGCACCTCCACAAAGTCCGTCTCCACCAGGGTTCCACTGAACTCTGAAAAAGTGGTCTGATACAAACACAGGGAAAGTTCAAGCTGTGTTGTTCTAATTAATATACGATGCAGAGTATTCGAATCTGTCGATGGCGTGTTCACAGCGGCCTACCTTAGAACAGAGCTCGTGCATAACGTGACCAAACTCATGAAAATAAGTCTCCACTTCATGGTGCTGGAGGAGAGAGGGCCAAGCCTTTCTGGGCTTGGTAAAGTTAGCCACCATAGCCGCCACCGGAAGCCTGCGTTTGCCATCAGGTCCTCTGCAGCCGGGCTGGAGCCCAAAGCAGGCTGCATGGCCGTACTTTCCTTCCCTGGTGGTTACAAGTGTCACAAAGGCTTAATCTGAGCATGAACACAAATTACATTACAAAGAAAGAGCTCTAGTCACTCATTGCTTCAAGCTTTTTTTTTCTTTTTTTTTTTTTTTTACAGTTTTCTGTGATGGAGGATAAACTGATTAAAGCTGAAACAATTAGTTGATCATTTAAGTAAAATTTTTAAACCAAAAACTTAGTTCCAGCTTTTCAGTTGTGAAGATTTGCTGCTTTTCTGTCTTATGTGACAGTGCATGGAATATTTTCAATTTTGAACTGACAAAACAGTCATTTAAAAAGGCTCTGGTAAATTGCAATGGGCATTTTGTAATGTAATAATTAATCAAATAATTTAAACTGATCTTTCACCTCATATACAATTTCTATGCATGGAAGGGGTATAATGTTTTTGTCACATTCTCTACCTTGGATGCAGGTCCATGTAGAACTGACCAATCTCCTCTCCAGTTTCAGTGTCGTGGGCTGAATAAAGCTTGACATTTTCATGCCACACGTGAGCATGTTCCACCTCTGTGAACGTGAGACCCAGCAGCTCCTGGTAGATACCAAACAGTCCCTCTGTCACCACATCGAGTGGGAAATACTCAATTAGTTTGTCCTTGTTCACGGCAAACTTGCACTGCTCCACTTGATTCATGTAGTAGGGTAAGTCCCAGGCATTGATCTGCCCATCAAACTGGTAGCCCCGCATCAAGCACTCCCTCTTCTTTAGTGCAAGGATATATTTCCTCTCCTTGATTCCAACGGGCTTCAGTGTTTCATAGAACGTATCTGTAGAGTGGGAACAAAAGAAGTCTTCATGGTCATGGTTGTTAATATACAACACATACAATCTAAAACAATTACAGCAGAATTGTTTCTGGATCAATCGCATAATCATGGCTCACACTACTGTAAACATTTTTATCATCAATTATGTCCCATCTCGAATAACAAGATACTGACACACGCCTTTCCACTTTGTGATATATGACCACGTATGCCACATGCCTTTGTGGTATTTTCTCTAACGCCAAGCCGTTATCAGATGGCGTGACTCTTCATCGTAAATCACACAGTGTGTTTGTATGTGTGCGTGTGAGCCTGACAGGTGACATGTCGAAGGGGTCATACCTAAAAAGTCAGACACATTGCTTGCATTCTTGGCCATGTTAATCTCCAGCACATAGTTTGCGTGGCTACTGTAACCAAGTAAGTCTGCGACCTTTGCCCTCAGTTGTATCAACTGTTCAAGGATCGCTGTGTTTACCTGGAAAAGAGACAGAATGTAAAATAAGATATGCAGATGGGAACATTTTCCAAATATCTAATCTCGCTAATTAGAAGTTAAAACCCTTCAGATTTCAGTCCTGGTTGATTTGGCAACACCAGATCTCTGGTGGCAGCAAACACTGAGCAGCTACTTTGTCAGAAATACAGCAGAAGAGCAGCTGGTGTGTATTTACAGCACAGCCAAACAAACATGTTGTTTATAAAGAAGTCAGTCAATAATTGGCCTTTTTCCCATCATGGGACGAGGAACCGCAATCTAATTTCATCCTTTTCACACAACAGCAGGGTACTGTAAAAAAAAAAAAAAAAGAGGAGCTGGTTACGCTGCAGAGCTCACCGAGGCTGCTTGTTCTTGTTCCACATCGTGTTTCACCGGTTGAACGTGAAACAGCAGCAGTAGGAAATGTTTGCTTTACATTAGCAGTAATTCAATTCACAGCCCTGATACAGCTACAGGAGAGCAAACAGTAAATAGCGAGGCGGACATCAATGAGATACAATTACAAAACAGTATCCCTGGATTACATGCACGCGTCATTTCCTCTTGTAACCTTGAGCGTAGGCAGGTAATTTGAATCCAGCGTGGGGAATATCAGACTCCATATAGAGAGAATGAAAATACATTGAATAACATCAAAAACAGGGTTTGATTTAATGAGAATCTAAAAACAGACGGGACGTGCTGCGGTCGGGAAAGTGTAAAATACACAGATTTATTCTCAGACTCCAGTCACCTCTTTACACCTGCTGTGGAAAGCTGTTTCCATCTTCCTCCTGGTCTCAGGATTGTGACACCTCTTCATCAGGGGGTAGTAATGGGGATATTCAAGCGTCACTTTATACCGCCCATCTGCCGTCTTGTCCAATCCATTGAGATAGCTATCAGCTAGTCCACCTTAACAGAAGAGAACAACACAAATTAAAACGGTCACAGCTGATTCATAATACCAGACAGTCCACCAGACCAGAGCTTCATGCATATAAACTTACTCAACTCATGTTCAGAGAGCACAAGAAATGTATTGTCCTCATTCAGATTCTTGTTGAACTCTATGGAAAGTTCACTTATAAGCTTGGAAGTTCTTTTTATTTCCTTGGGGAGAGAAAATTAGCATGAGTGTCAGTGGAGAAAGAAAAATATTATCATTCAAGAATTACAAGCAGAATTTGTGCTCCAAATGTAAAACACAAGGGTAGCCCCAACAATCAAACTTCAAAATAAAAGACTAGAGCTACAACGATTAGTCAATGAATTGATTGGTCAATTCAATTGAAACCTAATATCAACTAATTTGATAATAGACTAATTGTTTAAGTTATTTTTTGAGCAAAAATCCCAGAAATTTGATTGTTCCAGGTTCTCAAATGTGAAAATTTGCATTACAATAAATTGAATACTTTTTATCGTTGTTTTATAGACCAAACGATTAATAATCAGCAGATTAATGGATAATAAAAATAATCGTTAGATGCAGCCCTATAAAAGACTGGCACTTGCCATCACTTAAACGTCTTTTAATACAGTTAAGAGGTGCATTCTGATTCTGTTAGAGTAAAAACATGCTTATCCTTTATTAGGATCATTTGAGAGAAAAAAAAAAGCAGAAATGCTTATTTATCTCATATCTCAAATCAAACTCTTTTAATTGTAATATACATTATCTGTTCAAAGCTAAAGTAGCTTTAATAATCAGGTCACAGATTGCATTACCTCTTGTATATCTTTTGACAGGTGCAATCCTTTCTGCTTGCCTAATGTAACAAGCCTGTCTAAGAATCTCTTTTCTTCAGGTGAAAGGTTGTCTTGGAGATTTTTCTGTCAAAAAAAAAAAAACAATCACAAAAGACAAACACACTTCTTCACATAAGCAGACTTAAGGCCATTTTGCTACCTGTTTGTGCTCCATGTCAGCCTGCCAGTCTTGCATGAAATATCATATGGCATTGGCAACCACTAGTTACATCAGATTACATTTCTTTCCCCAAGCTAAATAAGAACCAGTGGTGGGGTCAAATGAGGGTATACTGTCCTAGATCTTAATATAAAACACTTCAGCCCTTGCAGATTTATCATTCGTCCTCTGGCTGACATAAAATGTGAAAATAATCATATCATAGCTAATGATAGATGCATCAACTCCTCACACATTAAATTTAATTAGCTTTAAAGCCATATCTTTTACGGTTACATTTACTTTAACACCTCATTATCATCATCTTAACGGACTAGGGGCCTGATTAAAAGGACAGTTTTTACATCAACTTTAACCTCCCTCTGTGTACATTCGAGTGGACGCGACATGTGGCGTACCTGCAAGGCAGTAATTCGCTTGAACACATCTTCCCTCATACTTATCTCCACATCAAACTCGGACAGCTTCTTGTCCGCCTCTGTGCTCGCTGACCGAACCTCTTTAGAAGCACAAACATACTGGGGGAAATCAAGGACATGGCGTGACGCTAAGGGAACAGAATAAACATGTTACTATGATTTGAACACTGGAAATCGCCTGATGTTAATATATATATATATTTTCTCTTGACAACAAAACCTGTAGAAAAGCCCAACAATGTGTTAGTCCGTCTCTCAATACCGACATCCCTTCCCTGTCTGTCTGTGACACAAGCCCATGTGTTCCTACTGAAGATCTAAAATCTTAAAAAACAGGTTTGAAATATAGCATTTTATTTAAAAAAAAAAAAAGGATCAACGTTTTCCTAGAACAGCTGGGCACCGTAGCTTTTAGCAAACTTTACTCAAACAGGAGTAAATCGTGTATTTCTTGGGGACTATTTTGAGCTGCGGATTAATACACAATTGGTGCTATAGTTGATATTTATATGTATGTCGGACTGACTCCCTGATGTGTTTTTAACTGTTTTTGGACAACAATGAAGCTCTGTGGCTACACAGAAGATACTTGTAAGTTGGATCAATTCATTGTTGTTGTTTATTTTTATTGACAACTAGAAAAATGTAGGACTTACACACATAATCCAGCTTGACATTAGCCAAAGCTTTCAGGGTGTTTTCAACGGAAACATCTTCTATCTTTAGAGATCCAATGTCATCGTAGACCTTCTTTACTCTGTTAATCAAGCTGTCCGTCATGGTCCTGGTCTCAGCTGGAGACAGGTCCCACCTCAGCGCGTCCCTCTTATTTCCGGCCTGAGAGCAGTCTCGGACGGATATCACAGACCCGTTGTGGATGGTCATTCTCAGGACGCGTTTAGAGGCGCTGTGAATAATCAGACATTTAAAATAAAAAAAAAAACAGTTTAACTTCAAAGTTTGAACCAGTGTCACATTTGACATTGCAGCTGAACTTAACAGCTGGCACTAACACTGTGTGAGCAATCAATTCTTCAAGGCCACACATGAAAAAGTGCTCTGCATTTTTTCCGCGCTAAGCGGTGACCTTTTCCCACAAAGTCCACTCAGTGTCGGGTTTCATGGCACGGCAGCGGGAGCCCTTCGAAACAAGTTCATAACAGCGTGGGATAATTGTGAAAGCAGCTATGTCAAACCACAGCCAACACTTCCAAACAGCTCAGTCATTTTAAAGCAGCTATCGTTTTAATACCTTCTTCTTTTTTTTTTTAATGATTAACAGGTGCACGTGTGGATAAAATACACAGCAATCAAGAGCAGTTGAATGAGACTCAGCTAGTGACCCTCACAGGTGTTAAACAAACACACTAAACATGGCAGCCAAACCCTGAAGCATACCTGCAAAGCGTTCTGCAGAGCACAACTCTTAACGCACACATGCCTGCGGTTTCATGCGTTTTTCTTTCCGTGCTAAGAAAACACACTTCCTCCTCTTCTTACTGTGGCTCAGTCCCAGCAGCAGCAGCAGCAGCAGCAGCAGCACTGGGCTCCCTCTCTCTTCTTGCATGTGGGGAAAATGCTTTTTATTTCCGCTGTCAACGCGCATGCGCCGAGGAGGATGCGATCGAGCTGACACAAGTCCTCATGACGCGGTAGCAGCAGACAGCTGGAGAAGAGCTCAGGTAGGTGGGCGTGAGGGTTGTGGGGTTGGTGGTGGGGGCACACACACTGAATAGCATCCTTTGACTCAATGTTATTTATAAATTGGCTTCATGGTGTTTTTTTTGGGGGGGGGGGGTCTGAGGTTGACCTTTCTTTCTTCTGCTCGCGCTGCTCTCCAGCGACAGGATTGTTTTCAGCATCACACAGGCTTGCACGGTGCGCGAGCCTGGTGGTCCGGACGGACAGCCGTCAGCGTCGTTGGCCGCACTCGCTCGGATGCGTTGTGTTTTCTAAACACACACGCATCGGGCGGAGGAGAGAAACACCTCTCGTCTCCCGCTGTGCTGTTACATCACAGCTTCTGCGTCGCTGCATTTACGTGTGTCAACACACACGGAGGGAGGAGTGGCTCGTGTGCTAGCCTAACCTAAATGAACATAACAACGAGTGGCATCAGCACGTGATGGAAATATGAGGCAACGTTTGCATCTGCGAGCCCAGAGAGTCAAATGATGGTGGCCTTGTTTGCCCCTTGCTGCCCTGATATGTGTGGAGCAGCTTTTTGTTTTTGCTAAAAGGAAGAATCGTTTTTTTTTTTGGCTTTCATCCTCCTTTGAGTTGTCTTGGAAACAGCAACCAAATGCACCACCAGCATCCTTTCTATTAGCGGTAGCTGGAGATCATAGATGATAGATAACATGGCTGGATTAACCTGTTAGGAGGCCCCCCCGGGCGAGACATTTGACATCAGGTCCATATTGTGGTTATTTGGTTTAACACCACTTTATTTTAGGAGTATGTGCCATGTGAGCACAGAGCCCACAAAAGCAGGGTAGTTGATATCATATGCATACTCCTTAACCCTCCTTACTAAAAATCATTTGACGTGCAGGGAATCTGTGACTTTCTGGATAATAAGTAGATAATAATTGATTACCCAGGACTGTGTTATAGGCCTGCAGTCCACATGGGTGATTTAACAAACCATCAAAACTCCCATTCAACCACATGTTATATGAATATTAATACTGTCTATAAATGGTAACACTTTATGATACAAAAGAGCACAAAACACAAGCTTAAATGCATAAATTAAAGGCCCCCAAAACGTATTTTCTCACTCACCTTATTGCTATGAGTAAAGGAGCACGAGCACACAGTTTTCTGCTTATTTAATCATGAATATTTAATGTTATACATATATTTCAGAGGCGTAAATACAGCAAGTATCGTAAATTCCTGTTTCCCTATGCCTACGCTCAATAGATAATCACTTATTGATTGTTAATTCACAGTTACTTCATACAGTACATTCATTTACAGCTTATGCCATTAAATTAGCTGGAATCCAGTTACATAGACCAGACCCATGCATTTAATCAGCCTCTTTAAAAGCACAACAGCACCTGTTCTCAAAGAAGTACGGACCTGTTTTTCATCAGACGCAAACATCTGCATGTTGCTGCGTGACCCAGCGGTCTTTGTTTATGTCACTGAGTTTTAATAAATTTTATTATGATATTTTAGTCACCCAGTTGACAAATCAGGGGAAAATGGACAGACAGTCTGATTGTTTATTAGTTTATGACTAGAGATTGTTTCTGTAGACGTTTGCATCCGATACAAACAGCTTCACATCTGTCTGAGAATATGTGCTGTTCTGCAGATGCATGGGTCTGAAACGCCCTTTTCTTTGTAACTAGATTCCAGCTAACTATCTATCATTAAGTGTTAACTGATCACAAAAGCTGATTGCACGTTACTTAAATGTGTGTTTTGTTTTATAAAGTGTCACCCTATGAATAATATAGTCACTGGTGTGTGGGTGCCTTTCTGTTTCACTCCAAACTCTCTGTGCCCAGCAGTTTCTCGGTAAAAATGGCAGTGGAGAAGCGCCTGGCATTCTCTATTGTGCAGTTCCTACGAGATCAAACACATTGCGGTGCTTTGAATTCTGATGAGCAGGAGAGCCTCGAAGGTAGGTCGACTCACTGTGCGTGCACATGTATTTTGGAAAGCGCCTTCACAAAAATAGGACACTCTTTGAAGCTCTTGTCCTGTCCATTTTCAGAATAAAACCGATATACGTACGTCGTTGACGTAGAGAGAATAAACGGGAGAAGCTTCTATCATCAAAAAGAAATCACAAGAGACTAGAAATTAGGGTGTGATGTGCAGAGTGTGTGTGTGTGTGTGTGTGCTGGCGTGTTTTTAATCCAATCTGAAAGATGGACAGGACCGTTTAAATTTCTCACTCTGAATGTGCAGCCAGGTTCTGACTCACCACAATGATACTGTTAACTCTGAGAGCAATTGTTTAGCTGTTATCTTAAGATCTCGCAAATGTAATTAATCCCGTCGACGTGGTCGTGTCACTACAGTTGCGATACAGTGTTTGGAGACTACCTTCAAGATCAGCTCCAGTGACTGCCATCTCGCTGTGCCCCAGCCCCTGACGGAGATATTCCTCAACTCCCTGCTGAAGGTGGGTGCTGCACGATCCGCAGGACCAACACTGCAGATATTTTGATTTCTATGGTTGGATTCCATTAAGGCACTGGTTATTGGCACGCCCATGTACAATACACACAAAATGTCCACCATAATAACAGCCTTTTGTTTACTACACAGTCGCTGTTTATTTAAAGCTAATTTCACTTGCAAGTGCAAAGCATTAACGACTCCTCCACTTTGTATTTACTTAGAATGACAACCTGACCATACCCGAGACCTCCCCATCTCCAGAAGACATTGAACGAGCAGAGCAACTTAAGAATGAAGGTAATGTTAAAACTCTGCACCTCCCTTTGTAGCATCCCTGGTAGCAGATCTTAACCTTGTGGTACTTTGATTTTAAGCAATGTCATAAATGTGATGAGCTTCTTCATGAAATGTTTTGGGTGGAGAGCTTAAGTCGTAAGTACTAGTGAATATTGGTGTCCTGCTCGTCCTCAGACCACATAACTTTACAAACCACAGATAACACATCACCATGAGGGGCTTGTGCTCAGACTGTTAAACTAAAATCACGCAGAGGAGGTAACTCACAACCTTTCGACTTTTTACGCCATGAAGCATTAATAACTTCAGCTGTGATACTCAGTCGTCAGTTGTGGTACCGTCCATACATAATTGTAAATTTGAGTGCTGCCTTTTAAACAGATTTACAGGAACTTTAAACATCACCGTCCACATGCACCTGCGAGCTTAAACAGCGACACCACCTGGTTGAGGAGTAACACGTGTTCACGTGTTAATAAGGAACTTATTAGTGATACACTGATTAACCCACAAGTACAGTTACTTGTAGATATTATGTGATCTCTGCAGCTCCGTGCACCTCGTGGACTCACTTATTAATAGCTATATTTGCAGTTCTGGAGGAAAGTATTGATCTCAGAGAGCCTAAATATACTATAAGAAAACTGGTCCCCTTGTGGGATAAAATGAAAACACACACATATATTTTAAATAAAACACCAAACATGATAAAGACACAAACAGAAAGCCGATAAACTCAATTCAGATTTTATTACTCAGATATTCTGATGTTCTCCATGTCAGCAACATCAACCTTCACCACAGCTCTGAATATATCTTAATAGTAATATCAGGTCAATTATCATTTTTATTAATAATTGTCCATCTGCCCATAATAGAATTGTTTTTAGTACCGCAGCATCCATTTTAAAAACAGGTTTTGCAGAACTCAATCTCTCTCGCAAAATTTCTTAGCATAATAAAAAGCAAAACCACTTCTATGATAACTTCAGTTCTTTCTATGTGTAAACCCTTCAATATAAAAACAATCCAATATTTGATTTTTAGGGAACAATCACATGAAGGAAGAGAACTACAGATGTGCAGTGGAGTGCTACACAAAGGCCATTGATCTGGACCTAAGAAACGCTGTGTACTACTGCAACAGGTATTTACAACAGCGTGCAGCATGATTTCACTCTGTCAGGACGGGTCATAAAAATCCTCGGTGACATCATGTTGACGTAACGTAGTGTTTTAACGGGACTAGACAGTGCTGGAAACGTAAGCATGGGGTCTGACTGTAACACTTTGCAGGGCTGCAGCTCACAGCAAACTGGGAAATTATACAGAGGCGACTGGTGACTGCGAGAGGGCCATTGGGATTGATCCTACCTACAGCAAAGCTTATGGGAGGATGGGGTGAGTTAGACTAAAGGAATACTGTTTGTGTTTAATGTCATACGCTGTTAATACAAGTTTTATAGGGTTTTTTTCTACGTAATGTGAACTATAATATTTCAAGGTCTGTCAAAAATGATGTCTGGCCCTTTCATTTGTGGCTCCAGTTTGGCTTTGACAGCCATGAACAAGTATCCGGAGGCAATTTCCTTCTTCAAGAAAGCTTTGGTATTAGACCCCGAGAACGATACCTACAAATCCAACCTGAAGATTGCGGAGCAGAAGCAGAAAGAAGCAACCAGCCCAGTAAGTAAAAACAGGCTGCGTTCTCTCCCGTTATGTAACGTCATGTATATCCCATTAAAGCGCCTGTGTATATTGCCTAGCCATGGTCTCTGTGAATGTGTGCCACAGATAGCTGCTGGACTGGGATTTGACATGGCTAGTTTAATCAACAACCCTGCCTTCATCAGCATGGTAAGAACATAAAAAGCCTGACTGTGTCACACAATAGAGGTTCTCTGCTGTTCAGTAAACTTGCCATTCGTCCTGGCGACAGGTGTCTCATGCTTGTTTCGTCTCTGGCGAGGTTAGATCAGACATTTTCCCTAATTAGTCCCGTGAGTGACAGTTAGCCCTGTAGACCTTGTCTGGGCCTGGTGGAGAATCCTGACTTGTTAAACGATGACACACGGGAACGTCTGCCAGGCCGAGAACGCGTCTACGAGCGTGCCAGAGTTTTACTGCAGCAACAATGACAGCATACATCTAAATCAGATAGCTGCGTGTGTGCAGTAACAGGATTGCCAATGGAATCAGAAATGAATTGTCCTTTTTAATATATAATATTTATAGCTCGATTTCTGTTTACAGGCTGCAAGCGTGATGCAGAACCAACAAGTACAACAGCTGTGAGTGTCAACAGTAATTGTCTGCATTTAGGGTTGCTAAATGCAAGCGTAGTTTTAAAACATACTTTGACTCACTGTCACTGTGTCACTGTGCGGCCAGTATGTCAGGAATGATGTCTAATGCAGTCGGGGGTCCTGCAGCAGGAGTGGGCGGACTGTCAGACATTTCCAGCTTGATTGAAGCGTAAGTAAACTTAATATAAAAAGATAATAATTCAATATTTTGGGAAAGTGATAGCACTCTCTGGTCTGTACGTTGAATATGAAGCTACAAAGACCGTGCCGGACTATTTCCTGGCCGGGAACACTCACTTCCTGGTGTTCTTTACCCCCTGAAAAACCAGAACATGTCATTTTTACATTTGTGTGCATTCAACAAACGAGATGTTAGATGTTAGTGAGCTTGAGAGATGCTTTTAGGTCGATTTTGTTACCTTCGGACAGAGCCAGGCTGGCTGTTTCCCCCCCCGTGTGTTGCCAGTCTTAATGCTAAGCTAAGCTAACCAGCTGCCTGCTGCAGCTTCGTATTTACCGTACAGACGTGAGAGCGGTATCGTTCTTCTCATCTTAACTCGTGGTAATAAAGCAAATAATATTCTGTTACTTTACTGTATATTAAAAACAGAAGTATTTCTCATCTTGCTGTATGTGAGCTACTGTTCTGCTAGAAAGCGATTCAGCAGGTAAACACAGTTGCGTCATCTCTCCGTCAGGGGACAACAGTTTGCCCAGCAGATCCAGCAACAGAACCCAGAGCTGATCGAGCAGTTAAGGAACCACATCCGGAGCCGCTCCTTCAGCGGCAGCGCCGAGGAGCACTCATGATCCACTCGGGTACGTTCGCTATTTAAAACCAAACCCTTGCCGACCATATAAAAACTCTGACTATGTTTCTATCATTAACATGTATTATTTTTTATTTCAGTCTCACATTTTTTTTTCCCCAAGGAAGGGCAACCATATGGCGCGATTACAATCTCTACACCCATATCTTAAAGTCAAATCCCCGGCATAGCTGGAATGAAGAGACAAGGATGGGGTTGAAGGCACTTTACTGTGACTAAAGGCCCTGGAGCGGAGAGGTGGGGGCCTGGAGACTGGACCATGAAATGAAGCATCCCACTCATCTAGGGCAAAAAAAATAAATATATACTGTATATATATAGTAAACACCTAATCATAAAAAGAGAACTCATTCAGCCTACTGAGAGAACACGAGTGAATTCTTTCTTGAGATTGTGTTTTATATGTGCTGAAGATACTGCCCTCTTCATGCTATGAGTTAAGGATCCTTCTGTCTCGTCGTCATAAATAGAGGGGGTTTCGGGAGGAATGTACTTTCACAGCATTGCAGGGAACATTTCAGCTTATTTCTCATACAATAACCGCAGGATTCAGGTTCACCTTGTTTATACCGCATCCTGTTTGATATTATTTTTGTAGACAGAAAACGCTCTACTTGTTTATTGGTTGGTAAAGAACATTCAGTCCTTGGACACGTAGGACTCACATCACTGCTTTTCAACGACTGCGACTTCATTTTTAATTAAGACGACTGTTTAATTGTATAACAGTGTTCGCAGCCTGCATTATGTTGTTATCGCACTTTAGCAAAAATTAATGCCCCCCCCCTCCCTTTAAGCGGATTTAATTGTTCATTAACTAGTAACAAAGTCCTCAGTGTTCATTTTGCATGCTCTTAAATCTGGTATTTGAGATCAGATGCTTTATGAAAACAAATATGTATGCTAGGGCAGCACAATGTTTTGTCTAAAACATGTGAATAAATGTCTTGAAACTACTCACACATGCTTGTATTTTTGCTTTTGTGTCATATTGTCTTTAAATAGTGGGCAGCGCTCAGTTTGAATCCAGGATCTTCGACATCCCGGAGAATCCCGGCAGTTTAATAGTGTGACACATTTGGCACCCAATAGGGACATGTGTATGTAAACATGAGGCTTAAAACATCAAGAAATCCCTGTAATCAACACATTTGAAGAATATATGCTCAGTGCAGTCTACAGAGGTTCCATTAAATTATATAAAGTCTTACAATAATTACAATAAAACAAGTTTTTTCATAATATCTCCTTTGAAAAGCAATAGGAAATCAAAGTTTACACATATTTTATTAACATTTATGCACATTTACATCATTATTTTCAAAGAAAGTGATTTATATTATTCACAATTCATTTTTAAAATACAGTATTATCCCCTCAGGTTGCAAAAAAAGAGCAAAATGTCTGCGTTATGAGCAGAATTCCACTGTTGGTCCATTCATATCTAAAATGCAAAAAAAGGTCAGTAAAATCTCTAGCACTCGTTGCTCGTGAACGGGCAGACAACACACACTTGCGCGATGTCGTCGTATTCGTACGTCCTCTTCAGAAATGTGTCTGTGAGTCTCAATCCGGAAATACTCTAGAACAAAGAAGCGAAGGACGTGACGTTAGTGAGCAGGAACAGCGGGAGGATATCAACCGACAGTTTTCCTGAAGTGTGGATCATACCTGCAGACCCTGGACGGATGAGAGGAGTATGAGGGGCAGAGAGAGGAAGGCACCGGGACTAAGTTTCCCCAGCTGTCGCCCCGATACACCACACCAGTGGATCGACCTGGTGTTACACATCTCCAGCTCCAGGTCCATGGTTCTTTCACTACAACACCAAGGAGATGGTTTGAATTCAATCATTTGTTAATGATTAAATAGCACCGAAGGGACTGGGGATTTTTACCTGCAGTTGGTGATTTTACAGATAATGTCAAAGGGCTCTTCAAGGTTGACGGTGTCAGGAATCATCTCCAAAGACAGCCTGATGTCTCCGTACCCTGGAGCCTGGAGGACAAGGAGGATAGCATCACAACAGGAATAAACAAAAGAGGATACAAAGAATGAGATCCTTTGATTTTGATGGCAAAAGCGTACACATAAAAAAATCTCATCTTAACCCTGGAAAGGTCACAGCGTCACATTGAGCACTGCTGTCAACTTCTGTGGAGAGTGCCGGCTTCAAACACGAATGCTAGTTTCTGTTTGACGTTGACAGAAGTTAAAAGCGAGATGGGACAATTTGATATAAAAATCGTATTTAAGTGTGCGTAAAAGTGGGGCAGGCGTTGCATTTATTTAGATATCTTCGCCGTTTTTTGTCATTTGATCAAACAGAAGAAAAAAAAAAGGCCTGAATTCGCTGACTCTGCTCTGCAGGCTGAACACTAGTGAGAGTGAACCCCCTCACACTCAATGTAAGGCCCGATGTGTGGCTCTCTGTGCTGTTGTTTACAACTGTTTTGAAGAGTGGCATAGCTAAGACGAAATGGCTACACCTGCTTTTTGTTGTAAATAGTTCTATGTAGCTTGATTTGATCTCAGTTTTACCTTTCACAAGTTGACATTTGCAACCTTTAAAATGCGTTATTGAGAATGTTGTTTTGACAGTAAAAAAAACATAATTTTTCTTGTGTGGTATATAAAGACAAAATCAAATATATAGTATTCAAAAACATCCTAAATTGCCCGCGAGCTCTACGGGGTTTAATACCATTCTCTGCAGCTGACTGGTCTGAAGCCTCCCTCTCTCCCCGAGATTGGTCTTCCACACGATGTCGAGCTTGCCTATCACCGTCACACCCTTGATGACGCCGGCCTTCTCCGCATACTCCGGCTTTGGCTTCAGGCAGTACAGGTACTGCCGCGTGTCCATGGGCTGCAGGTAGGACATTTTCCCAAATGTGGACTCTCTGGTGGGGAAAAGTTACGAGTTGAGAGTCAAGTGTAAAAGCAGCAAATACGATCACTCCAAGAAGGAATCTGCAGCTGAACTAAAGTGATTTTACCCCTCATCTCCCAATGCGACCGTGTTGAGCTCCGTGACGTTGTACATCATGGACGGCTCTAGAGAGACCTTCTCCATGAACATCGGTGAGGTGGTGATGTTCTGGATCTGGGCCTCCAGGAACACTTCATCTGTCTGGAGCGGAGAAGCCAGGGGTCAAATTAATATTTGTTGCTCACAATTAAGTGCAAATACAGAATCTCCAAGGCGAACTGAGCAACACATCAACGTTATCATTAGGTATTAATGGGGGGTGGGGTGGGGGGGGGTGGGGTTAGGCTTGTGCAAAATCCTACGGCCTTAAAGGATAGGGTCACATTTTTTCAAGTCTGTCTTATTCACGTGGACATATGTACATTTCAAGAGCTACTGGTCACTGTAATGGTCCTCCTGCCCTTATTGGTCATGAAGAGATACCTTCCTAACAAGATTTCAGTGTAACAGATGGGGGACAATATCCACAGCCCCCAAAACCAAAGCTAATATGAGGCTTCAGTGTAGACAAAACAAGTGGGCATCTTGTAAAGTTCGTGTTTTCAGTCTGAAATTCACTGCTGTTTTATTATCCCTCTGCAGCAGATCAACCAGAAAACTGTCCAAAGAGGGGAAATGTTCTACTAAAAAGACGATAACTTTGGAAAATACCCACTTGTTTTGACTTACTCATAGAGGACTGTGGTTTTTGTCCCCCATCAGGAAGGGATCTTTTTAAGGCCAGGAACGAACTGCAGGAATAATCACAAACAGCTGCAACCCTGTTAATGCACGTATGGGCATGTGAGTAATGTTTTGAGATAGAAAAAGAGTGAACCTCTGCTTTAAGCTACTCTTTAGGTGCTGTGAGAGTCGTGTAATGAATAACATTTATCACCCACACTCAGAAGACAAACATTAAAACATATAAACATATATTAATTGAACTCTATTAAGTGCTCAGTGTACCTTGGAGGACATTGTTAGTACAAGTGCTGACCAGCGGATGTACAGTAGGGGTTGCACAGCGACAAGTCATTCAAAGGTGGTCTCTCAAGCATCAACTAGTTGTGCGGTTTTAGCCAATCAGATTGTTTAAAGCAGCCATGTCATCTGCATCAGAGCCCTCAAGAGGAATTGAATGACTGTTCTGCTCTTCAGTCGCCTTCTTCAGTTTGTTTACAAACATCTGAAAAAGGCTCCTGACACACTTTAGACACGCTGCTCCTGAACGAGGTGTTTTTACTTATTCAGAAATATGACAAATATACTCAGATGTGACAACAGCAGAGCTGCAGAGGCCTTTGCAGAGATAAGAAGCGTTGGTACTTCTTCTTCTCAGTTCTAAAATTAACTGCATTTACTACTGATAATCAACAACTAATACCCAAGTGGACAGTGTGTTTATCAGTTATTAATATCCAAAAGTAAAGTAACTTCCTTGTACAGAAAGATAATGTTACAGTAATGACTTATGCATCATAATAGGACCTAATATCTAACGCTGGCTGAAAGATAATGGTTACTGAAGGACTTGTAACTTGTAAAGGTGTCTCATAAATCAAATCTTACACCCTGACACGGAGCTTGTAAAGAATTGTCACTCTTGTTTTTATGCAACTAGTTGATGCTTTGGAAAAGTAACACTCTCAGCTGTCAAACTCTACTGTACAGTAAGATACAACGACAGAGAAGCAGAGATTAGTTCATGCCTGCAATTCGTAACATAAGAACTGACCATGAACCGTTCTGAATGAGGTTAATGTTAAATCACAGAGCTTAGCATCTCTGCTCCATGCAAAGCCATTCCAACCAACACCTGAAACCTATTTTTTCATTCCATGTAATCAAAGATGCACAAACAATTATGGCCTAAATGATTGAAGTAATTTTGGTTTTATAATCACTGACAATAAGACCTTTAAATGACTGGTTCCATCACACCTTCCACCCAGCAATACAAAGATTCATTTGAGCACCGTCATTCGCGTCTGCAACGTTACATAATCATTTCCATCTTGGCAAATAGAAAATGAGAACAATCATAGTGCATAGTTATAATCCCCAATGATGATAAATTGTATGATCAATGCAATCCCCACCCACCACAATTTGACACCGCACACTTCAATGAAAAAGTCCAAGCCCTGTGTAGGATGAGTTTGCAAGAAAGCACGAGCGTCCACAGAAAGGGCAAAAGGAAAATACTGGAAAGTTCATGTCAAGGACTAACGTGTTCAAATGAAAGCAGGTACGTCGCTTGTTTATCTTTTAAGAGTCCAGCAGGCATTTTATCATTCATGCATTACTTTCCATTCTTCTGCTTTGCACCTTTCTGTCGGCCCCAGAAAGACAAACGTCTGCTGCACCAAAAGGATTAAGAGAAGCTAATGCTCAGCGATGAGAACAGAAGAAACAATTACCACAGAACTGAGGTCACTCTAATGGAGAAAATAAAATACAAGACACAATAAACAAATGAAGTTACATGCCAAGGACGATGACAATGAATATTTGCATACCGCTAATATAAAAAGCTACGGGTATGAAAATGAGAAAAAGGAAAAAGCTCGTTGCCTCTAACAGGAAAACGCTTGATCTCCAGCTCTTCAAACAGTAAGACTTTACAGTGCGTCTTAGATTATTCTCTTAAGGTGACGTTTCTGGAGGTACAAGGGTTTTCCAGTCTTATACTAAATGTTCCTATGAAATGAAATATGATATGAAGCATGTTATATGTGCTACAGTAAAAACTTGCACGTCAAACAATACAGTTCCTCGATTTGCAGGACGACGTGATGCACGGAGTCTGTACGTTGACTGCGGCACTTTATAGTTTGCTGGTGCCGCTATCTGAGAGTGGCTGACTTACCTCTGCATTGTAGAACTTTGTCTTCACATCCAGCGGCTTCAAAACCTGATGGAAAATAGATTGCAAACTGAACGCTGGAGTTTTCTCACACTGTACCTCCATTCGGCAGAAACGATATTTCCGTGCAAAAATGTCTAATCAGGCTGGAAAACTTCAGCTAAGAAAAGGAAGAAATGGGGATCTGAGGGGTTATACAGGTCTTACTGAAAATGTTTAAGCTAAAGGGAAGGGAGTAGAGTTACAACTGCTTCACAAACTGAGAGACACCAAATCCATAGCTAGGATGGTAATTGCATTTGCTCTGTTGTGGACCTGTGACATTTCTCAGGTCTCCTCCAAGCTCACACATGAGTTTAACGCTGTCATCTGATGAGAACGCTCAGATATAACTCACCTGGAATTTGAAGAACTTCCGAAAATAGAGCTTCTCCCCATACTGAGTGGTGTAACTGACGGCGCAAACTAAGCTGGAAATTGGGAAGAGAGGAAAGAAACATTTAGACTGACAAACACACATGTATCACACGTGTAAAAACTGCTTCCCTGCTTTGGTCGGCTGGGAGGACGTTCTGGTAGCAGAGCGTATATACTGCAGGAAAAACACTCACATGTGTGTTCCTATTTCCTTGACTTCGTGGTGGATAACATCGTCAATGCAGCGTTCGGGTTTGAGTTCTGCTACTGCAGAGTTTGACGCCGAGAGGTTGAGCCTCTGTGAGCTGGTCTGTAGATCGGCCTGTAGAGGAGCACAACACACAGGAGTGTCAGGTGTGTAATAAGTGTTGGACAAGTATTTATTTACTTTATTTTACAGTACCTTCACAAGAATGTCCTTCACAACTTGGTTGCTGTCGTTGTGCACACTTATGTAACTGGAGAAGGTCTCACCAAGGAAAATATTTCTGTGTAAAGACGTGGAAAAGTCAAAAAGTTTAATCCACAAAAAGTACTTAGTGTTAAATGTTTAACTCTCCAACAGCAAATGAGCGTTTCTTACCCAAAGTTCTGTGGTAATGTGAGCATCTCTCCCAGCATTAAAGCCTCTGCACCTTTGATGGTGGAGGGGTCCTCCCTCATGAGCTGACCAAACAAATCCCCTGTAGAGGCAAAAACACAAAGGAAGCATGTACAATGTAGACGTAACATCTGCTAATGAACTGAGAGCTGGAGCACACGAGACCAAACAACGCACAGCTAATCATCTCTGGGAAGAAAGGAAGAAACAAGCACCTGTATTAAAGATAGAAGTAATTAACCAACAAACTAATAACTATTCTATACAACTGGATCAGGGATACCTCAGGCCTTTCTGCCAGAAAGGGTTAGGAAAAGATGATTTCTCAAAACTTAGCAAGGATGTAAACTAGCCATATCTGACAATATGGAATGTGTATTCATATGCGAGTAACTAAAATTAAGCTTGATTTTGTTGCCAGTACTAACCTGTCCTTCTGTAGCTTTAGTAAAACCTGTGGCCTGTGTAGATATATAAGACGTAGACACTGTTCTGACACAGAAAGTGTTTGAGTATTCTGCTGGGAGGTTCACAGAGAGAAAGGCCCTTTGAAGATCAGGTTTCAAAGCAGTCTGAACCAGAAGGTTTTCACTGGGTTCAAATTTCAGTCCCTGTGTCCAACAAGTGGACCACATACATTTTTCTGCTGTGATCAACTCACTGATTAATATTAACAATACTGACTCCTCCATCTACATATATTATTAATAACAACAATAAGATCAATCTGGAAGGTTCTGCAGTCAGCGGCGGAGTTAAAGGTGGAACATGAGAGCAAACAGGGAATTTGTTTTATGTTTCCAATGTCAAGTTCAACTGATTCGTCTTCAAACTGTGAACTTAAGGCTTGAGGATAAGCCGTCAGTTCATTGCTACTCTTATATTAATAGCGATCCTACCAAGAAGTGTCAAGGTAATTTATGGTTTGCAAGCAGTTCAGTTACCAGTGCAGCCAACACACTTGTCTGTGCTCCGACAGAGGGGGAAACAAACACTGAAACTCTCAGCAGGGTTGCATCTAAATTTGGGAGCAGGATCTGAAACTGAAAATCTATAATACAGATGTGCACTGGATCCAAAGCAAATGCTTAATGCAGTTCAAAATATATGAAATGGGCTCATTTTAATACATTTTGTCTGTTTATCCTTCAGCTACTAGATTATGCACTACATGGAGTTTTAATGTAAAATGTATGTAGGACTTTGTAGAAGTAAATAAACACATTAGGAACATTCTCAAAAAAGCTAAATTTAATAATTTTAGCATTATTACATCATCAATACACAATTATTAAAGTTTATTATTGCAGGCACAGACTAAAAGAAGGAATGCACTTTTTGTTCATTTCCTGCATTCCCTGTTTAATGAGGTTTTATGACATTAAGACATTTGCAATTGTTCCCTTTAATATGTTAACATAAATAGGGAAGTGTTGTCTGCTGTCTTGGGTGATATGTTTGTTACATCCTGACGCAACCACAGAGAACGTTAGCTATTGGTTTAAAGTTATATTTTGGAGAGGAACTCTCAGAAAAGCAGAAGCAATGCTGTCAGAAACGCAAAAAAGTGGAAGCAAGACATCCACCTGCTGTAAGCCCGGTCTCAGTCCTTATGTTGCTTCCCACTGTGCACATTTTTATGAAATGGCGACATGAACTTCTCAAAAGTCAAAGCATTAACATTTTGAGTTGATGTTGGTGTTCTGAAGCAACTTTACAAAGCCTGACAGTTTCTCAAACACAGTCATGGACTTTTAAACTACTTTGTTATACAACTCACAATTGCTAATAAAAAGGATAGAAAACTTGGCTGTTTGGAAGCTTCCAAAATATATTTCTTTTGTAGCTGTCATGCTAAGACTTTGACTGAATCTCTTCAATCTACAGAACAGTAACAGCAGTGCTACATTAGCGATGTAGAACGCCAATGTTCATGTTTTCTTTTGTCCTCTGTCCCCTTTAACATGACTAGGAACCCTGTGATGAACACACTGACATTATCAACACAGGCGCCACAGTGGCTCAAAAGATCCAAGGCTTGAACGTGACCCGGCTGTGTCAGCTTGGGTTTCCAACAGGTGCTCTTGTTTCCTCCCAAAGTCCCAAGACATGTGGGTTACTTGATCTAACAATGAGTCTTAAAATTACTATTCACCAGCTATTTGATGAACTTATATAACCAAACTCTTCATGGGTCCGTGTGCTGGCTGGTGCTACATTTGAACAGTCAAGAGCAGAATAATTGGCCGAATCTGAATCCCTGAAAATAACAAGATGCTCTTTGTGGCACGGATCACACTGCGTCCACATCTCAGCTAACAGATACTGGAATAACAAACACATCACGAAGTCAGCAAATCCACAGCGATACAAAGTCAATATATGCACAGACATGTGATCTTGATAAAAATGTTATAATAATATATATGTAACATACAAGAGACACTAAATAAGCCATTAGCTCACACAGGTACCATACCTCCTGTTGTCTACATGGTGAACTAAAACAAGCTTACCTGGCAGATCTCGATCTTCACATGTCACTGGCAGGTTTGTGAAGAGTGTCGGTTTAGTTAAACGCATCACTGTAAAGTAAAGTGACATTTGTTAACGATTGGACAAACAAGTAAGTTAGTTATTGAGGTGATGTTTCTGTGGTATTACAGTAATCTCTACCACTCAAGTGCCAATACCTTCAGCGTTAGTGAGCAATCGCCCTCATTCCAACATGTGACTAACACAGGTCATCATCTAATGCAGTCATTGGTTAAACAACCTCGTTGTATTGCAATTAATCTATTTTGTTTATATGTTTCAACACAAAAATATTTTCTAGGTGAGCCACACAAATTACAAGTAGTAAGTACAAGTACTAGGGGTAGTACTGACGGCCGACTTGTTAGTTATTTGGTTTTAACTGAACCATGATTTACCATTTTAGCAGGTGTCAGATTAAAACAGCAAGCTTGTGCACTGGGTCCATATTTTAAAAACAAGATGTGGGGTCAGCATATATTGTATCTTATAAATAAACCATATAAACAACTGTTGACGGTTGCAGAGTCATCAGACGCAGTCACGTTTATTGGCTAAGCAGCTACCTGACACATCATTTAATTTGTCAGTCGCTCTTCACGTACTTACACACAAGAACCTATTAACAGACAGATAACAAACACAGACATAACAGCTTACCAAAGACAATAAAGCTAGTGAGTTTTTCAAGGTACAATTCACACATCAGGAAACAAACGTTAGCTAAACTGGCTAACAACACAACAGCATCAACTAGTTAGCTAAGCTAGCTGACATAATTCTTGCTAGAATATATAACTTTCAGTTTCAGCTTTCAGGTCCAATAAAGACACGAATAGCACATTTTAAAGCTGCAACTGTCACAAACAATCTTGATTGCATGTTACCAAATGTAAAAGTTTGATACTGCCTTTGCTAGCGCTATTAGCATCTTACAGCAACACTGAAACATTTAACGCGCCTGTTTTACCCCGAAAACTAAGTTTATATATCTATGTGTTGTTGTAATGACGATAAAATACCTTTTAATGCAAGTAGGTGTTCCTGTTTCGCCTGATTTACATCCATTTTAATAGAAAAAATGGTCTTTTCGAGTGATGTTAGCTAATATGCCAGCTGGTTGTTGTGACAGGCTAGCTGGTGAACTTTGACCTTACAGGAAGCGAGTTTCTTCTTCGTCTTTTAATTTTAGGATGCTCTCAAGATGTAACACTGCCTCTCACTGTCCGGGGTCGGTGCTACAACAACAGAGAATTGAATTTGTTATTTTATTTTATTTTATTTTATTTTATGTGTCCACATCTGTGTCACTAATTACAACATAGAAAGTGAGCTTGTTGACAGCAGCTTGATTATTTTTGTTGTCATTTGTAATGCTGAGAGTATGACAACCTGTCAAACTGAAAAAAGGGCAGATATAGCTAAATAATGATCCTTTGAAATACTGTAAATTGCCATGCATATTATACGTTTGTCTTTATTATTGTTGGAATTTAATTTGTCACTGCATAGTTTTTTGCTCTTCACACATCTGAGTCTACATGGTACATTATCCTGAGCAGTTACTGCTGCACTACACTGACCTCTAGTGGTCTGGGCATGTTATACATTAGGCTATAACAACAGTGCAGCTTTAGTCCATCAGTTTAATAGCAAAAGGTGACTTATATTATCTATAATGACAACCAAAATGACACTGCTGAGACTTTTAAACGGCTACACATTGTTAATAAAACACCATACAACTTTATTACCCAATGAAACCACAAGATAAAAAGACGTCCTCACCTGTGGGCCAATAACAATACAGGCCCAAGTCTGAAACATCCTCAGCAGAGTTGAGTTTAATAAAGTGGATTTGTAGTTCAACCTCAACCGCTTGATTTTGAGTGTCTAAAGGTGCTAATGTGCTGGAGATGAAGCACTTGGCCTCATATATCTCTTTAGGTCAGTTTGTTCATCTTTTATTTAGTTTAAACTTCCATAACAAACCATATGGTGGAGTGTTTAATATTAGAGATACAGGCCTTTTTATGAAGCTGTCACAATGATGCCGAACATGCATTTTTGTCATTTATTGAAAAAACGTAGTTCAGCTCTGTATAAGAGACAGAAAACGTGTTCGCTGAATGTTGCTTTAACAGGTCATCACCAGGCAACCACTAAGAAGAACAAATAAATGTGTGGAATGAATGAAATGTGTAAAAAAAAATCCATCTACCTTAAAGTTTGCAAACTACAAGAATTCTATGAACACTGGTACTTTCAACAAAACGTCAAACAACGTTAAAGCAAAATGGAAAATTATCAGTTTTTAAATAACAAAAACAAAGTTTTTATTAAATCCTTTGTAAACATGTTGATTAATGATACCCAATGCAGTTTTCATCTGCGTACTATGGGCTCTCTATGGCACACTGATGTTTTCCTGCAGTGTGTCCAGTGTTCTCATGTGGGGTCTTCATGGAGCAGAATCTGGAATTAAAATGACATCTAGATTATTATTTTTTTTTATATTCAAATGCTGATACAGAATGACAGTAAAACAGTTCAAACCAAAAGGATCACTGTTACGGCATCCGCACTCACATGAACGCTTTCACTATCTGTTTCTGGCCGCTGCCACTTGTTTGTGGACAGGATGCCAAAGACAACCAATCCAAAGGCCACAATGAGGAAGCCGAGGGAATTGGCAAACTTTGCTTCCGCAGGCAGCGAGTTGTAAGGTTCCCCACTGGCCCCATTACTACAGCAGGCGGAGACATTAAGTTAATGAGTTAAATTTCTTGCATGAGTAATTTTGTTGACATATATATATATATATATATATATTTATAGTTTAACAACTCCAGCATCATCATCATCATTTGTGCTGTTTTCCTGTTGAAATAAAGAGGAGATTGTGTTCTGAACGCTTACAGAGTAAGAAGCAGTTTCTCATTGATACCACTGATGCAGGAGGTCACGCTGAGGATCAAGATGGCTTTCCCCATCCAGATATGGAGGGGCTTCAGGGTGCTACGGAACCACAGCGGAGAACAGGGAAGCAAGAAGCCAGCCAGACCAAGGAGCCACTACCAGCAGCACGGAGAAATGACGAGACGGCAATGATTCAGTGTTTTCTTACAGTATGTTTAACAATCAGAACAACAGGAGATGTTCATAGACTGTCGTACGTACCTGCAATGTAAACATTACCACAGTACAGATGCCCACCCAGCTGTGCAGAGAGTACAGGTCGGGGATGTGGAGGCCTCTGTGGAAGTCAAACACAGCACACAGGCCCAGGACGGACAGGAGCAGAGCCAGCAGCATCAGTCCGGCATGCACCAGCTTCCAGGTGAGCTTCTTCTGCTTCCAGGTGAACGGTAGGCGATACACAACAACCGCTGCAGACACGATGAGATGAGAAATAAATTATGCAAACAGTGCATTTTATGTTATTAATAACCTGCCATCTTCTGCTTTTTTTCCCCTTAAAATTGCTGAATAATTAGTTGATATTGGTAAAATTGAAAAGTCTGAAGATATTTTCACTTACATTCAAATCATCTAGTTGATGCACTCGTCCAGTAAATTTTTTTTTAATGAGTTTAGCGTCTGCATAGATTCATTTCAGTTATCTGGGTTTTATGATGACGAATTAAAATAATAACTCTGGGTTTCATCTCTTTCGCTGTGTGATAAAAACCTCCAGGCTCAGTCGGCCGCAGTGAGAAATCATTTCAGCTTCTGTGAGAAATGGTGTTGCATTATTTAACAAAACCTGGATCAATTGCTGGAACTCGCTTTTCATTCAGAATTGTTGTGTGTACAATGTATTGATACGGCCCTATAGCTACTGTGTGTAGGGAGTTCACCACTGCATAAATAAAAACGTACTGAAATACAGCTATTTTTTAAGTTTTTCCCTCCCAAAATTGTTGCTGCAGAGGCCGAGATATTGTGAGTTCAGTTAGTTTTAGGTCAAGCTCCATAAACACCGGATACTAAAACTCCCATAATGCAACACAGCAGCATATTTTGTTAGACGCTCCCTGTCTGTCTAAATGCCCACATCTTTCAAACCCCACACCTCCAGTTAGTAAGGCAGGCCCACTTACTTTGGAAAGCCCCATTATTGTTGTTCTCCTTGTGCAATGTGCCCCTTTGCGGCTGATGTGTTGTTATTGTATGGTCAGTGGTTCACAAATGATCCACCGACAACAGCAAAGCCATTTATTTTCCCCTCCAAGATGTTGCTGTAGAATCAATAGTACTGAAAAGGGCCTGATTGCTTTTTATTTGAGGATAGCTGAGGCTATCATTTCTTTTCTATTATTTTGTCCACCCTATTTATGTCAACGAGAGCAGGCTAAATAACAGAAACATCTCTCTGTGTAATGCAGTGCAGTTCAAAAGCACCACAAACACCCTCCAGAATGAGTCAACACCTCTCTAAAACAGTTTCAATGAAAACAGAACATCGTTCGTGGGGGGAGGACTCACTGCAGGACCAGCTGAGTGTGCAAGTGTACGTACTGCAGCGCTGTAAAAGGGTCGCCATGACTCACCGTTGCCATACACGACCACCAGCCCAGACACCATGAGGATGGGATGCCAGTTGAACTGCAGAGCTGAACCGTCCCAGGAGAAGCTGCCCCCCCAGCGTGAGGTCCAGTAGCTCACAAACAGCAGACAGAGGAAGCCCAGACACAGGCACAGCACGTAGGTCGCACAGAACCACCCGGGAGGCCTCATATCTGCGTGAGCGAACCGTATCACGTCACAAGCAGGAAGTAGTGAGTTCATGTGAGTGTCTGAATGTAAATGTGTGACAAAAGAAAAATTAGCTAAATTCACTTATAGTTTCTGAAGTAGATTTACTGTAGAGAAGCCAGTTTCAGAGTGTTAGGTATAGACGACATTGCTGGATTATTATTACTGATTTACTAACGCGCACGTATCATTTTATTGTTAGCTAATTTTAACTCTTTTATATACTGTCGGGCAGTTCAGTCTCTGACAGAGCAAAAGCCCAAATCTTATAATGACATACTTCTGGCTGTAACCGGGTCCTAAAAACCTTATTTTTCTGTTACTTCTGGTGACTAAACTATAGACTAATCATTTTAGCTGGAACCAAAACCATTTTTATTAAGACGGTGAGCTTATGTTCTGTATGAAAAAGCTTAATGAGTAAAGAAATGAGTAACTAAAGCTCTGCCGTAAAAACTACGATCTTTACCACAGAATTGTGGTGCAGTAGAAGTATAAAGAAGCATGAAATGGAAATTCCTTTTCCGTTACACGCGTTCTTCTTTTTAGACTGAGCTTAACTTTACTAAAACTAACTGTCATGATTTGTACTCACCAGATGAGTGCTTCTGTCCCTCAAGTGAATCCTCCCTCTTTACTCTCTTTCTGCTTAAAGACGTCCCCAAACCACAAGATCAACTTATTATATCTGTTTGAGGTCCAGTCATTCACAGATTATCTCAGGCTCTCACAGCAGCGTTCATCAGGAATTGGTTCTGACTTTAAAGGAGTCCGGCGGGTTAAAGGAGGGACGGTTTTAGTGGGACGAGGTCTGCTGTGTCAGAGGGTTGTGACTGTCTCGGCATTATCCTGGTCAGCTAAGTGTATTCGCTGTGGTTGTGTGAAAAATTATCAAATAGATTTCAGGTTTCATAACATGAGTCACTTTTTGCTTGGTCATGTTGACTTGCCATGGACTCTGGAGCCCACAACCATTACAAAGCAGCCTGACTGTAACATTAAAGCATCAATAAGACATATTTAAGTGAGGAAAGCTTTTACAAAAAAGCTTCTAAGAGGAGGTAGCACTGGTTACATCCGGTCCATCTGATTAGGTATTAAATGAAATACATGTTGTATATAACCTCCTTTCAAGCTGATCTGTAACGTGCTGGGTTGCACGCATGAACTTGTTGACTGAGCCGTAACGTAAGGTGTTATGAAGACTAAAAACAACCATGCGGGTGATGGAGACCCCCTCACCATGTCACATCATTTAGCACAGACCTCCAGCACGAATAAAGCCCCCACTGTGCAGCAACAATCCTGAGATCTGGACTAATGCAGATGATCACAGAGGGCCAGTCACACCAGGGGAGTGACACTAAATGAATGTGTAATCTCATTTGACTTTGTAAATGAAAAATGCAAAAGGCAGGAGGGCGGCGAAGCTGAGCTGCAGTTTTTTATTGGACGTTATGTTAACAGCAGAAGGAATTCCATGATTTTTAACAAATATTCAGGTGTTCAATGTGTAGTTTGAGTTGATTTAGACCTTCTAATATTCTGCTTTGTTGTCTGGAGGACAATGACCGCATGAACAAAGGTATTAATCTACAAGTCATACAGCAGCACGGTAACCGGAGCACTCAACGGCATTTTGTGTATGATTTGTTTGGAACAAACGTCTTCGTCATCTCCGTCCTCCACGAAGACGGACAGAAAGTGATGGGGGTCCCAGGGCACCTCCTGAGTCTGAGAGGCCAGCACACGGACGCAGCTGATGTCCTTCCTGAAGTGGAACTTCTTGCCTCCGGGAAGCACAGACGGGATCTCGTCATCCCCTCCAGACTGGGAGGTGAGGAAGGCGTCGATCTCCTGAGCCTTTTCTGTGACGAACACTCGGACGTTCCTCTTGCTGTAGTTGCTCATCTGGCATGCGGTGTTGGTGTTTCCCATCTTCTTCTGTCTGATATTGACAGGTACGATCGGTCAGGGCTGCTTGAGGCTGTAATTAAAGAGTAAACAGTGATATTCCTCATAACCTGGAGTAAACCACCACAGGCCAATATACACTGTTAATCTCCACATTTTCATACTTATATTACGTGTATTTATAATTCTTCATCTAGCACACTAGCCATTCTCAAGAGTCTGCCACCCTGCATACATTTTACCGTCCACACCAGCATTCGACAGATTTATACTGTACATGAATGGAAACTGGCAACAGGGCTGCCACATTTTCCATTGTTAATAAATCCGGTTGTTCTTTTAGTTTTGTTTGAGCCTCTCAAAGTGTGAAGAACGCCGAGAGAACAACATTTGCAATTCTTTCATCTCTACATACAAGAAAACACATGCACTCATTTGTATTTAACACAGTTAAACAAACAGGTTTAGTTGTTATTTTAGTCTGCATCAAAGACAGAGTGAATTCTTACCTGCTGCTACAACAAAGGCAAGGTGGCAATAACACACTGTCGCTGTCTTCCTCACATAAGGAGTGTGAGTCTTACGGACAAAGTCTGATAATATGCAAATGTTTTTAGCACATTCGGCTAGCGCAGGACAATTAACTGTATGCACCTGCCTCAAAACAGCAGGGCCAATGTGGTGTCTTTTACAGCCTAACAGTCTAACATCTGCTTTACTCCTTTATCTGCGTAGAGACACTAATAATGCAAATGAACAGCGTCCTTAACCATTACAAAAGTTAGCGTACTTATTTAGAAAGTATTCTCTCACTCAATGTTATTCTTATTGTCAACAAATCAAGAAGGGATCAAAATGTGAATGTGTTCAGTCCATCTGTCAATACTGTCTGACCTCCATGCCCTGTCTGTGGTACTCAGCCCGAAGCCCAATTTGTGCTAAAGAAGTAAATCTTTGAAAACAGGTGTCAAATATAGAGTTTCACTTTTTAAAAAAAGGTTAAAAAAGTCCAAAAACAGCTGAGCATTCTAGTTAATAGCAAACGTTTCTCAAACAGGAGTGAATAGAGCATTTGTTAGGGACTATTTTTAGTTGCGGATTAATACACAATTGGCGCTCTAGTGAGTGTTTCCGGCAGCAGGACGTATATTCATGGTAATGAAAGAACACCAAGTGCAACTCAGTGGCTCATTGATGTGTTTTTAATAGTATTTGAGGCAGTAATTTTTAAAAATGATGGAACATTAGTTAGTCTGAAATATGTCAGTGGTATGACAGGAGAAATAAAAGTGTGGAAGGGATAAAAACGTTCCTATTCGTTATTACAGCACCTTGTTAGATAGAGCAGAGCCTTTATTTGCTTCATGCTTTGCTTATTCAAAGTGAGATGAGGGGGAGAGAAAAAAAAATGCTCCAAAGATAAGAGCATTACAGTTGGGTTTCTGCTGCCTTCCAGCACTCGTTCTCAGCACCATGAGGCCGTGGCTGCTGCTGGTGTCCCTGCTTGTCTCTGACCTGAGTCCCCTTGGAGACGGGGACCGGGTCATGGAAAACTACAGCTGGAGTTTACGCAGAAACCTGCTTCTCAATGGACAGATGACTCCCCGAGGACTGGAGACACTTCAGACCCAAACTGAACGCCACTGCATGTGTATCCTGAGAAACTGTGTGTGTGTTGCTGTGCAGCACAAAGAGAGGACCTCCCCCTTTTACTGGACATACACAGTCCATGATGACCATGTATGCAGTTTGTCTCATCAGGAATCTACAGGAATAATCCATAAGAACCATATTCCAGCACTGGTATGCTTGTTTCATTCAGTACTGAGTTTCCTTTATTGAGTCTAAAAAAAACTATGTAGCTTAGTTTGCCATTGCCATTACATTGTATACCCTCTGTGAGCTGACATCAATCAAAACGTTGTTTACCATATTGCATTTTCTCTGCTGCTCTCCGCCGTGTGCAAGAATTATCAGCATAACAGGTGTGATCGTTACTTTCTGCAAGGCAGTCAAGTGTCCTCAAAATTGCACCACCTAAAAGCGTGAACCGTATCATCACACCGCCAACAACAAGCTTTATTTTCGTACTAATTTCACACTGTTGATAATAAGAATATCTGACGTGCAGAATGTTTTTGCACCTGTTCCGATTTTAGATGTTCATGGGAGAGCAGAGAGATTAGTGTCCGACTTCACTGTGAAACTCCCTCTCCACGTTCACTTAAGCTTTAAGGCAGAAAAGACCTCGGAGACCTGGAGATCTTACCACGAAGATTACTGAAAAAGAGCAGTTGGGTTATAAATCTCACGGTTAAACAGACATATTAAAATAAAGTTACTGACAGAAAAACTGCAAAAGTTGTGGAAATGTGAATAACTCCCTTTGAGATTAATATATCAATGAATGCTGCATGGTTGGCGGTGTACTGAGGGGTCCGTGCTGAGGGAACGACATGCCATTAGACACTGAAGCATTAAGGAACCATTTAAAGTTAAAAAAGGTCTCTCCTTGCCTTATAAATCAAGAGTCTACAGCCAGCAGCTCTTTGAGGCTGTGCTTTGAGCTAAATGCTAACGTCAGCATGCTAACACACTAATGTCTAGCAGCTTCAGGGTTTACCGTTGTCACCATGTTAGTTTAGTGTGTCAGCATGCTAACATTTGCTAATAAGCCCTAAATATAAAGTGTAGCTGAGGCTGATGGGAATGTTTTTTTTTTTAGTTTTGCAGATATTTAGCCTCAAACCAAACTACTTGACCAGATTAAAAAGTTTGACCTCATGATGACACCAGATGAAAGGTTACAGCATCATCAAAGTGGTTATCACTCATCCGGGGGGGGGGGGAATGAATGTATGTACCACATTTCATGGTAATCCTTTCAATAGTTAACCAGCCAACTGACATTGCCGTCCCTGGAGCACATGCCGCTAGCGTGGCTAAATCCTTTCACATGAATGAAGCAGTGTACTTGAAATGGTTGTTTTTGTGCTGTGACTCACGCATCTGTCTGGTGGCAGCTCTGTAACTAATTCTGTCTTCCTCTCCGGTCACTTCAGGTTGTTTCTCTCCTTCGTGGAGAGGGGAAAAGTGTTCCAGCAGTTCTGCTGAAATCAGATACTCCACCGGCGCTGCATGTTATTAGAGAAGTCACACCAACTACAGCTGCCGGTGAAGCCGGCCATATTGCCGTGGATATAATGAAAGATCAAGCTGATTCAGGGTCTGCATGGTTACTGCATCATCACGCTGCTGCCTCAGGCCACAATTTTCAGGCTTTCTTACTGGAGAAATCCAAGAGCTGGACGCCCGCCACCATTGTTAAACTGCAGAAAATGCTGACAAAGAGATACTGTGCTGCTATAACTGAGATTAGTCCCTGCCGCTTTAAAGATGTGGAAATAAGATCAGCAGTGAATATTGAGAAAATATCTAAAGAACAGATCGCACAACCACAAATGAGACAGAAAGAGAGCAAACAGAAAGCGATGGACATTAAAGTTCCCATGCAGTATGATGGACAACGGCCTTCAAAAGCTGCCGCTCTGCACTCTGGCAGCTCCGCAATGAAAACTTCAGATATCTCACAATTAGAGAGACGGAGAAATGCAGCCGCAATTATCAAGAAAAAGGATTTGAACTTGGATGACGAGTCCTTGTTGCAAGTTCAGAAGCAACTTCCTCTAAAAGCTGCATCTCGTGTTTACGTCGAGAGGCAACTCTTTTTAAAATCCAGAAAGAAGACAGAATCCATAAATAGACCGCAGAATAAGATAAAGGCTTCTCAGGATGATAATAAAGAGGATTTCAGTGAGAAAATCATCACAAAACATGCAGAGTTTCGACGCCCAGAGGGAGAAAGCGAAACAGAACAATCACATACAAAAAAACAGGAAAGATTAGCAAACATCCAAAAAGCAGACTTTACACGTAAAACAGATAATAATGTTGATCACGAACAAATGCTTTCTGAAGTCTTAATCATATTATTGCTCCCAGACACAGAGAAGGAGACACAAACAGAACTATCATCAGTGAGGAAACTTATCCTGAACACAGACAATATACCCATAAAGGAGCTGGGCGACCCCCCGCCGATGGCTGAAGTTATACAGGAAAACTTTATCCTTGAACCAGATAACTCAAAACGTATATGCTCGACAGAAAGCCCATTTTTATTAGAAATGTATGCAGTGGATAGAACAGAGGGGATGGATATAACAGCTAAAGTAAGTGCAGCGTCTGCACATACTGAGGACAGAATGAAAGAAACTATAGAGGAAATAGAACCCGCAGAGACTAATAATACACATCATGAAAATATGAGCATAAATCACACAAAACAAGGGGAAGATGTGCCATCAGAGGAGTCAGGCAGGCCATTACCTCCCTCACTCCGAATGATGGAGACAGAAAGTGCAAACACAGAGCTCATAGCAGAGACGACTACAGTAAACACGGGGATAAGAGAGACTACATCAAGTGCGGACGCCTTCTATCAAGGCAGCACACAGAAAGAAGACAGACTGCCAAGCGCAGCAGAGGGGACCCCGATGACCACAACGAGATCTAAAAGTAATAATAATAATAATAATAATGTACAAGCTACGACTGGAAAGTCATTCTCAGGCCTCAGGATGAGAGAAGACGTCCCAGCAGATGCAACCGGGCTTCACGAAGGCGCCCAGAGCGAAGAAAAAGACCACGATGATCCGAAAGTGAACTCATTTACATTCACAAAACTTTTGCAAACAATCCACAAACAGGCTACAGACAAGCTTCCAGAAGTAAGTGGAGTTGCAGAACCAGACTGTGGGGAGGACACTTAATCACGTTCTGGCAGAGAGTTAGTTAGAAACATGATACCGCTCTCTCGTCAGTATGAGGCGACGGTGTTGACGTTGATCTCTGAGAGCAGAAATGGTGCATTGCATAATAATAGGCCACTTATTTGAATACATTATTTGTTCTAATCCTCATTTACTAATTCAACTTGAAATGAACTTTGATAAAAAAAATAATGTTCTTGGTCGCTGTGTCTCAGCAGTGAACTGTACTGATGAAGAGTTCTCCTCCACAGACTGCAGGTGACGACACGCCGCCCTGCAGGGGTTTAATACATCGCACTGACGCTGGGTGGAAGCACTGCGTGGAGAGGTTTGCAGGAACGGGATCAAAGGTTGAGTTTTCCTCGTGGGAGCCCACTGATGCGTTTAAGGACGCAGGACAGCAGGAGACAGAACATGCGCCTATCGGACGCCACGAAGACGACCTCCTTAATGACGACGAATACGACCATTTCTATTATTTCGATGGAGTGCTGAGAAGAGTTCGAAACAATTTTTACCCTTATCGCAAGAGACAGAGACGGCGAAAGAGGAGCCGTGATGATGATGATGATGATGATGATGATACAGCGAAGAGTGTTTTCACGCTGAGAAAAAAAGAAAATCTCCTCGGTTACATCCGACGTCTAACTTTAAGAAATAAGACACAAATATTAACTTTGAAAAAACGTTTAAGACACAAAATAGAGAAACACAGTTGAGCATTTACCTGCCGGCCAGTAAATTAAAGGCAACAACAACAAACAGAGTAAAAGGGAGGAAATGCACAAACAGTGTGAGACCTAATGTTGGTGTGTAGACTGTCGATTTAGCTACACTTTATATTTGCATTATATCACAACTTCTACCTCTGAATGTAAGTTTACAGTCGATTAGATTTGCTTTGTTTACGATGCACACTCAACCGTCTGCAAGACACTCCCCCCCCCAAGAACCTGTAAACAGACTTTGATGCGTAAAGTCTGTCTTTGTACTTGTGTTTTGCATTTGTCTCCTATGACTCGTACATAAACACTGACTGTTGTTGCTGTTTGTTTGATTGTTTCTCTAGTGTCTCTAACTGTATTATGCACGCTCTTATGCTCATACTTATGTATTAATATAAATATATGTATATATATTCATAATGATCTTCTGACTCGGTTTGTTCCTCCTGTTCTCCGTTCTCTCCTCAGAGTTCTTGACTTTGAACACTTCTAAAGAGTGTAAAAGTAAAAGTAAAGTAAAAGTAAAAGTAAAAAACATGCATTATATCAGTGTTAGTTAAGGGCTGTTGGTATAAATATAGACTCGGGAGACAGTTCCTCTGCAATGGGTAAAGCTAAATGGATTACAGCCCTCATTAATATGATTAATTACACAGTCCAATTCTCTATCCTAGAAAGTACTCTTATGTAATACTAATAATACGTTTTGCTCCCCTCTTGAACTGCCCGGGAATATAAACGTATTTTCTAAGAGACAGGGCAGCTGGATTTACTATCGATAGACGTTTTCATGGCAGACATTTTGACTGACCTTATCCAGTTAAAGATACTATCCTTACTCTACCCCTTACTCTTATTAATCACTAACAGTTATTTCTAATGATTGGATGTCTTGACCCTTCTGACCTGAGATAATTCTGTTAATGCCAAGATTATAAAGTCTGAAGTCTGAGGATTTAGACCACTTGTGTTCCTCTTCTTTTAGTTTAACACGTCCTACTTCCATCTTGGGATTTGACAGATGTGCATGTTTGACAATAATCTGTCATGGAAATGGTTAAAATTAATTAGACCTTATTAACATTTCATCTGCAGAATGGGTGATTCAGTTTTTAGTGTGACTAAACATGAAAACATCATCGTCATCTCAAACAACTCAAAGACGGGTCATCTGTACAAAACATTTATTTGAAATCGACATAAAAACAGCTTTGATGTATTTGCATAATTTATATCTGAAATCCATGACAAGCAAACAATAACTAAGGGGGAAGTGGCTTCACGGCTTTTTTTTTTACACAAGTAAAAAGGTAAAAAGGAAGTTAATTGAACAGCTTAGGACTTGTAATTAAATATGTAAAAGTAAAAACACAGAAATTATAAAAGAAAAGAAAAAAAAAAGAAAGACATACACTCACATGAAGTGTCAGAGTGAAGGAAACATGCACTGAAGCTCTTTCTCTACTTCAGGAAAGGCCGAGAGGAGCTTTAAAAGAAAGATCGAAGATAAAGGGAGAATGATAAGTGGTGGGGGGGGGGGTGTAAAGGGTCCCTAGAAATTGATGCCGGCTGTTTTCATTGTCTGTCAATAGATGGCAGTGCCAGCACTGTAGCATCATTCTTCAGCAATAATATATAACTCTGTAACTCTTTCCTTTATACACAAGTGACTGCAGGAAAACGGGCAAAATCTAGTTTACAGCCAACCTCTCTGGCTGGTGTTCCTGTTGTTCTCAATAACTTCATACCTCACTATATTCATTTTGGTTTGTGAATAGAGCTGCATATATACATCTACACACATACACTTAGTGAGGCTTGGGTGCTCTCTGGACATTTGTATGTACATGTGATAGAATTAGGGAAATACAATTTTCTTTTTTTTTTTTTAAATCCAGAAAAAAAAGGTTTCCTTCATCTTGTCTGAGTCTAAACAAGACAAAACAATCCGTACCTGCATCCCGTGTCACCGCCGACATGCACAGAGGGACTGTTCGGTCGACAGGCCAATCCTCAGCTCCGATTTGAAATGACACATTCTGCATTAAGCATGATGAGAGCCGAGACTCACGCGTGAAGAAAACGGCACACGTAACGTTGACACATGGACAGCGTGAACCAGAGTGTTGCACTAAACACAGAGACTGAGTTCAACTGAACACTGTGACGTTCAACCACACCTTGAAAATTTGGATGTCAGTCATTTTTTGCCCCGCAGCTAAACGTTACCACAACGCAAATACAGCGTGTTCATCCAGGGCCGTTGTTTTTTTTTTGGGCAATGGTATAAATAATGAAAGTTAATTATTATTCATTACAATAAATATGTCAATAAATAAAATGACCTTGAAGTTCTCCAAGTTACATGGAGACATTATGGAAACATGCTACTACACTATCAACAGAAACAGCTTGTGAAATTCCTTCTACAATGTCGTGTGCGTAGTAACAGAAAAGACCGGACGACAAAGACTGAAAACATTTCTCCGATCACTACGCTCTATGAACATGATGAAATCATAAAACAAAATTATACCAAAATAAATTTAGACTATCAAATGGCCTTGAAGAGGTAAAGTTTATGATTAGTAAGGCTGCATATTGACTGTTGTCATAACAAATATTTTCCTGTCATTAGTCCGGAAAATGCTCATGAACTGTTACATATGGTTCCAGAGAAGCCTAAATCTACAAAAACAACAAATGTAGCATGATTGTAGTTTAAAATCATACATGTGCCAGAGGTCAGTGCAACAAAGTGGCACAGTATTAGTGACATAGCTAATGCCACGCCTACAAACCAGTGTATATCCTTGTCTCCAGGTGGTGTATTATGATCTGGGTGGACCAGACGAGTGACACACGCCCAGAGACTTCTAAGCTTTCAGTGTTTGGATGCATGTTGCTTCATTAGAGCCTAAAACAAGCAGCCATTTCTGCACATGGAAGTTGACATCCTTTATGTTATTTTGCTTTTTTTTTTTTTTTTTTTAAAAAACAAAAACATTTCCATGGTTGTCTTTGGTGGCAACGTTGTTCAATTTGACCACAAAACGTATTTTTCATTTTCATTATTACACCTCCGCATTTGGCAAGTAGTCGACATCCTCGGAGCTCTGATCAATACGGCTCGACCTTCCCCTTTTTGTGTTTTTCTTTTTAAAACTACTGGCTTTTGAATACGTGGCTGGTCCGCCACAAAGAGGTAAGCCTGTTCGTGAGACACAATGTCCACCGATAGTGTCTATGTGCTTTTAGTTTTTCCTGCATTAAGTACTTTGTGTTTACTTCATTTGCAGTCCCCGTCACTTCAGCCTTCAGGGCGTGTCTGCGTGCTTGTAGTAGCCTTTCTGCAGCGCTGTAAAGGCGATGCTCTCGGCCGAGCGTCGCTGGTCCATACTTAACAAAGCATCTAACAGGTCGTTGATGTCGGCTTTTAGTCCCTGCCTCTGCATCCAGTTCTTCAGCAGTTCATACACTTTGTCACCAGGGGCGCCATTCTCCACAATCCGAATGTGGTTGTCACTGACTCCAATCCTTCTGAAGAACTTGTTGTGGATCCGCACGTCCAGGTACTCGTCGAACAAATCAAAACAGCTCTTTAGGGACCTTTCTGACCCTTAAAAAAGACAAAAACAGAGATAAATCGATCAAAATTAGATGGTGAGACACAAAAGCGGCACAATGTTAGTTTCTTACACAGGAAATCTGGATGAAATGTTATTGTCATTTTACCCGTTTGTATTCCCTTATAATACACCTATAATGGATTGTTTACATTAACCTGCAACTAAGTTAAAATGCTTTACAAAAATTCATACAGCAAATAATGCTTGGACACAGCATATACATTGATCCTATATGAGCATAACAACAATCAGCACGTTTCAGTCCATTTTCCTTCAGAGGACGGACACATAAGATTTTTAATAGGAGGAGGATCAAACAAACCTGTTAAGACATGTCCTCTTTAATTTAGCATGAGAAACAAACAACAGCAAAAGAGACAGCATGTTCCAACCCCCTGAAGGCTTAGATAAGGCCTGACTGTCATGAGATTATTAATCTATCAAGCAGCTAATGTGAGATCTTGAGGAGATACTGTGTATTTGACTTCCCAGCATCCATGAACTGTAATAAACGGTGCTGCTTTTTTGTGTACAGCTGCCTTTTACGCCGAATCAAGCGGCACGAAAAAACAGATTCATGACACGAGTTAAAAAAAAAAAAGTCCTGTAGAGGAGAAATCTTACCTAGTAGCGGCACCAGTCGGTGCTGCAGAGGATCGTCCTACAACATGAGAGAAAATGCAAGTATATAAGGGTCAATTTGAACAGGAAATACCAGGTTAAACACAATGTTTGAGATCTTTCAAGTGCTTTTTTAAATATTTTTTTCCTCCCTACGGTTTTCCCTCACCATGTTTGCAGGTGGCTGTCTGAAGGCAATGGGGCTCTGGTGGGGGGTGTTACCAGAGGAGGCTGCTGTGGGGAGGGCCGACAGGCTCGTTTGAGACGAACTAGTGGTGTTGGGCAAACTGTCTCCTAGTCCTCGGTCCTCATCTTCGAGGGGAGGGGAGGCCTTGGTCATCCCGGCCTGGGTCTCCTGCAGCAGGGGCCGCGACTCTGGGCGGGACTCCTCCCCCTCCAGACCTGCGTTCTGAGTATTCTGTCTCTCCTCTGCTGTGGCTCCGCTCTCGTCCTGACCAGACAAAAAGAAAAGTGGAGGATGGAAAACGGTGACATATTGTACCGCAGATCATCTGTTAACTGTGACAGCTAACACACGAGAATCTCCAACTATAAAGCTTTTAAGACAAAAAGGCACAAAACAATAACTTACGATAGGAATCTTCACAATTTCACTGGGATCACAATGGCTCTTTGAACCTGTTCACAAGCACAAAAACAGCATTAGGAATACATCCTTAATAAGCAAAATAGCATAGCAAATGTACAGCACACGATCAACTCACATGGTATTTCACATGAGCGCTGCTTAATTATGAACCACCACACAGCCAGTCCAACAAGGATGATGATGATGATGATGAAGCTGATGGCCAGGAAAATGACTATAGGAATAACTGGAAAAAAACAGAAATAAAATCAGTGAAGATGGACAATTACGTTTAAAATAACATCCAATGTTAAGCAGTTATCTTTGCATGAAACAGTGAAGGGAAGTTACCGTTGTCTGGTGAAGTAGTAGGGGTCGGTGTAGGAAGGATGGGGGAGGTTTCGGTAGGGGACGGATCCCGTTTTCGACACTCCGTGTTAGAAAAGGGGGTGCACTTCTTCACCTCCTCCTCTCCCGATTTACACCTGTCATTTTGTAGAAAAAGAAAATTCAAAAACTGCATAACATCAAGAGCGCTGAATTGGGTTGCGTTCAGTGCCAAAGCAGGACGTAGCGAGGTAGACAGTGAGGGTGTGGAGGTCGGGGTGGTGGATGAGCATATAACAAGTCAGACCTTCATGCAGGAGACAGCGATGACCTAACCTTAGCCAAACGTTTTAGCTGCCTAACCCCAACTATACCTTAGCCATAGTTTATTTGCTACAACCATGATCATTCCCTAACCTGAATGTAGGCTTGGGACCTAAAAAAAACATTGTCATTGAACGTAATCCTGGGTTTTGTAGAATCGTCCAACATCAACAGTCTTGTCTGGTGGTAGAATTGAAGAGTGGAACTGAAAACGATTTCATGAAAGACGTAAACGACACTTACTTTGCACAACGTTTGCAGACTTCGCAGGCCTGATCTGGGACGCAGAAGGTCCCCGGTCTGCACTGGCACCTGGTGTCTGTAGTTGTGGTGCAGGATGCAGTTTCAATCTCATCTGTGGACAGTAAAGTTGTGAGAAAAGATGAAATGGCGAAATGGAGACTAATCTATGTGTCTTGTTTATATCCTAGAATTAAAGCCACAGGCAGAGAGCCTCTTTTTAACCACAGCAAACCAGCCACTGGTTGTCTAGACAGCAAAATGTAAAAGTAGTGATCCCCACACATCTGTGATCACCACAGATTCTATGTGAAACCTGTAAGGCAGCTTTAGGTCCTTAAATAAGCGCTGGAACAACTTTTAACTTTGAGAAGCGTGTAGCCAGTTTAATAAGTAGACTCATAATAAACCTGACATGGCATGAGAACACAGCAGACTTGTTATCTAATTTGTAGGAAAATAATATGGTAATGTTTTGCAAAAAAAAATAAAATAAAAGATATGTTAGATAATTGGGTTTCCAATTTTGTGTTTCTCAGGATAATGAGGGATGGAGAATCTGCCATGGCTAATTTATTAAATTGAGACCTAAAAAGACAGTAGCTCTGGCCTTTAAGATGCCATCAACACTAACCTTTCACAGATATTTGAAGTCCATGCTGGCCAATTAAGGAAACATTGCAGCGGTTGGTTTGGTTAAAACATGCAAGCACAATCTTATAATCTTCCACACTAATTTTCCTACAATTTGGCTCATTTTGTAGCAAGATGTTATTATTTATTTTAGTGTTTAAGAACTTTGTAAAGTAGTTTTTCAGATATTCATTTCTAGTGCAGATTTATGACCGGATTCTCCTAAATGACGACATGTTTAGTCAACTTTTCCACAGGAGAGGATGACAACAACCCCAGGATACAAAGTCCACACACACACACACACACACACCCACACTCATTTCTTCATTAGGAAAATGTTGAGAAGGTGTGTTAGCGGCGCTCTGTTGATGAGCTGAGAAAACGTATGTATTTTATGAGATCACTACTTATACCAGAGCACTTCTTAACTGCTACTCATGCCAAGTTATTAGGTCTGATAGTCATTATTTTAATGATATACAATAATCAAAATTTAACGATAACTTTCCGATACTACACGGGTCGTGGTCACGACAATTTCATTTACTGCGTGGCTGATAAAGGCTCAGCCCCGCAGCACAGCATCATCCCTTAAATGATCGCGGAACACACAAATATTTGAGAATAACAAATAACTGATTAACTGTGAAAATATTTCACATAAAAAAAAATGTTAAAAATGTTCACAATGGTCCTATTGATTTAAACAAGGTCCCCTGTGAGAAAAAAAGGCTTCAGAGTTATAATTTGTACAAAGAGTTAAATTGCAATAATAGTTCAACAAAGCTGACTTTGTTGGACTGTGAACATGCTGATGACATTGTTCGATGACTTAATCGGCTCCATTTTGTCATATTTGTTTACCACTTAGTTAATTCAATCAAGCTAGAAATCAAGTTTTGTTGGTGTTTGTTAGCTTTATGGCCATTGGAGCCATTTCACACGCTGCAGACTCCTCCTTCATGCTTTGAACTTTGGAAATGTTGTTGGATAGATTCTGTGTGGAGCCTCAGAGCTCAGTGTAGTGACAAATCATGGTTATCAGATTTGTTACATAATTATGCTCAGCGTTGATTGGAATATAACACACGCAGAAGAGAGCAACAAAGCTTTAAATAGGATCCGAGTCAGGGGTAAACCCAAACCTCCATTAAAAAAACAAACAAAATAAAAGGCCCACACACATTCAGAAGTGTCAGACTGGCAACAAGTCAATCCTCAGCTACCAGTCAGGCAGCTGGTGTTTTGAGGAATACACTATAATTTCTTGATTATGTTATTTCTATTAAATTGGCAGGTGCTTTGTATGAGTCTGTGCGTTGGGGGAGGGGAGGGCGGGGCAAACAAGGCACAAAATCAGAGCGAGGTGTCTGTTTAGCCCAATCTGAATATGAATAGCATTTTCTGTGTACTTCCTTTTCTACTTTAAGTAATTTATGTAGTTGGCCTAATACATTAAATGATTAATAACATGGTTTGAATAAAAACCAAGATCATTTTCATGAGTGAAATAAAAAACACAGCTCTATCTGGCACCATGAATGATTCATTCAATCCCCTGTAGCCTTGTCAATATAACATATTTCCCAACAAGAGGTTCAAGTGTTGCAGATAGCAGCGTGGTTCATCTAAAGTGCAAGTATTTCGTAGCGAGGTCAACTTCTCAAACTTGCATCCACATTTCCTTTGGCGTGTTCCAATCAATTATTACATGGTCATAAATGAGTTAAAACCAGAGCGAAACACACAAAAGCTCCATCTTAAAAAGTGCGATGAAGGAGCACAAAACACATCCTATGTAACTGTAGTCCCTCTTTTTTTTTTGTAGCTCCAGCCTTTCATTGGACACAAAGACGCACAGTGTGGGAGACAATGAGACACAGCCACGCCCGGTTCAGCCAGGTAAGACAGACACACAAGCAAATCTCCCGAGACAGGTAACATGCTCACATTCAGCCCGCGAAACAAAACAACAAAGACACGCCCTGCTACTCCGTGTAACATCATAAGATCCCATTTTCACGAGTGGATCTGAAAGGCGGGGGGGGCACAGACAAAAAGGTATTAACTTTCCCAAACAATATATCTTTGACTGACTGGATTACAGAAGACTCTACTTTGGAATTAAAGGGCAATCCAGTTAGTTCATTTCTTTTCTTTTCTTTTTTTTAAGTGCCTGGGACTTGACTGACTGGGTATTCAGATTTGACGAAGCTATTTCCTAGTTCAACCTGACGTGACGTACGCATTATAGTTCACGGGCAGTCGTCCCATTGCAACAGACATGTCTTTTATAGTCAACTTTAGTTGTCTTTCACATAAATGGGTAAACAATTAGACGGTTAATTTATTATTTAATATGGTCAATTATTTTAATTTTTTTTACATACAAAATGGTGATAATTCACGGCTTCCTGTTTCTAAAATGTAAATATTTATTTTAATTATAAGGTTTTCTTCAAGGTAATCGAGTACCTCTGGGTTTTGGACTGTTCAGACAAATGACATCTGAAGACAAGGCTCTGGGAACTTTAACTGATCAGGAAAATAACCCTAATAGACAACAACTGATTAACTCGATAATTAAAATAGATGTTAGTTGCAGCTCTATTAATGTGATTAAGTGGGTGGAAAAAAATCTCATCGTCTGACTACTAAAGCTGGTTACTCAAATCTGTGTAAATGTTACGTTAAATAATAAGTTCTAAAACAAGAGCAACACTATCATTAATCCTTCGCACTGACTCAGTCAAAATGATGGTATTATGAAACACACGTTACCTGAGCGGCAGTGTGTGCAGGGCAGACAGCGGTTCATCCCGTTGGAGTGCTCCGTGTAGGTCTGTCCATGCTCACAGTGAAGACAAGTCCCTTGTTCTTGGTCTCTTTCACATGCCTTCTGCACAAAGGTTCCTGCAAAGACAACAAGAAAACAATCAAACAACAAATCAAGCGATGAATGTACACAAAATACAGGTAATCTTGACGTCATTAATGTGATGTGTTTGCTGTTGATGTGGGATATCGGGACAGGACATACCACAGCAAGGGTTCACACTGTATTATGTGCTTCCAAACTGTAAACCTATGGGATATCAGCTCAGAAGAGAAGGGCAGTTTGATCTGATAAAAGTGCAGAGGGGTGAGCTTTTGAGTTTTTCTTTACTTGTCCATGATTCACTGTTCTACACGAGATGACAAGTCTGCATTTCATGGGGATTGGAAGAGGACAGGAACCGATTCACTGAACTGCACACTGATTTGACCTCCTCTGCTGGTAGATTGTCATGCTTTGAATTTTTATACTCGGCACGGCATGAATAAAACCACTTGATCCTCATGTGTTTTCACGATTTATCTGATGCACAAATGAAAAAAAAAAAAAAGGCACAGTAGAGAATGGGAAAAATGCAGCAGAGGCAAAGACCTCTTTAGCAGCCTGGCTAAATAACAGCTCATACTGACAAAAAAGAAGCAAAAATCTAACATTTCACAGCATGAAGTGGTCACAGTGGCTTTTAGGGATGTGGTAACGACTGACCAACTGGCAAGAATGCAAGAAAACAGAATCACAAAAGTGGGAAAAACATAAAAACCCAAGAGAAACAAAGATTTTTTTTCTACCGGCCAGATTCACAACCAGGCAGTAATGCTCAGTTTTATCAGTTAATATCTATTAATTATCTGTCTCCCATCTTTTGTCTCTGTCTTTGTACACACTGCTTATTTTCTAAAGGCCTCAATTCCATTGTTACTGTAAATGGAGATTTTAGATATATAAAAATCAAAGTTGATTTGCTGGAGCTCTTGCAGGCCTGAAGTTCCTCTCCGTTAAACTGGCATAAGGTTTTAAATTCTCTTTCTTTTAAATGTTCGTGCACATATAATTTGATTATGGGGCATGTAGAAATAAGGCATTTGTTGTAAATTTCCTGGTGATGAATGTGAACCAAAACCAAAACCTGACATGATCAAATAAAAAGATTTCTTTGAATTCAGAAAGGCAAATGAAATAATTCAATCAGCCAGCAGCAGCATGAAGTAATTGCATCTTGGCTAAATATGTTATGAGCTAAAAAAAAAAAAGAAAGAAAGAAAGAAAGAAGAGAACTGCCTTACTAAATTCTTTACATAATCAATTACAAAGGTAGGCACTTAAAAATAACCCCTTTATACTCTGCACTTTCCACTTTGTGCTTCGCTCTGATCTGCTGGGATGGAGCCGTTTGCCTTCTGCTTCTGGCCATCACACATTCTTTCCAGACCAGGCAGAGAATATTTGCAAAACTCATTTGGGACACAGTTCAGGTTATGGGTTTGACATTTGGCTTAAAGTTTTTTTTTTTTTTACATTAAATGCCATTCTAAAATGTTGCCTCTAGCTTGCGCTCAGTTCTTGTTGTATTAGAAGACATAGATCAATGTTTTAGGATACAGGAAACCATGCAATCTGTTGACCAGAGGGAGTTTCAGGGCGAAATGTTGCAGCAGATGTACTTCCACTGGTTATAACTGGCGCTGTAATGGCTACTGTATATTCTCCTTACCAGCCCGGCAGTTGAGGCAGCAGAGTCCCTGGTGGAGGTACTGCTCGTTCTCGACACACGTTCTGTGCCGTCGAAGGGTGAGGTTTTTGTATTCATCGCTGGACCACTGAGATGCTGGAAGTTCTGCTGCGTGACAAACCAGCCCGATGAGGAGAGCTGCCACTAACACCTGAATCATCGAGGTCAGGGAGAGAAAGATGGGAGGGGGGGGGGGGACAAAAGCTTTGCATTATTTTTGTGTATCCACAGTATACAGAATTGTCCTCTCATTAGATGAAGTAAAGAGGACAGCAAAGAGGAGAGTCTATCTTCATAGAAAACCTTGTGTGAGCAATCTCCGACTTAATTTGAACCATCTGATCTGAACATCTGCCGTGGGAAAGCAATTAAGGCAGCCATCCAGCCGGTCAGAACTAGAGGCAAAACAACCCTGTGTGTGCAGGATGCAGCGCTATACACTAACTACATGCAGCGCAACAGGCAACCAAACTTAATTACTCCGTGATCTGGTTTTCTTGTAGGACAGGTTTTAAAAAAACAGAGACTTTCCTCCACTGTGAGTGTAACAGAAAGGGTTTGCTAAGGTATCTCAGCTAACAGCAGCACGGTGCCCATATCAAATGTAATTCCAGAAATCCATTCATGTGCTAGATAATAACAGGCTTGTATAGGTGGGGTACAGAGAAGAATACAGCCGAACACTTTAGTGTGGCCCCCAGGCGCTGGTGTTTATTCACACGCTTTTCACCATGTCAATGTGAGAAGGCCCCATTCATTGGCAAACAACACACTTTAGTGCCTCTACTTCAAATGACCCACATTCTTAAACCCCGGCTCTTTGAATGCCACGACATGTGACACCGCCATGAAGCGCCTCAAACGCAACGCGACACCTCCTGGGTAAATGAGAGGCCTAGATTTGGAGGTTTTGTCTCTCCTGTGGACCAGCACTCCCCCCCCGCCCCCTCCCCTCCACCTCTTCTAGCCCAGGAGAGAAAGGAACAGGTTAGGGTGGAGAGGGCGAGGTTGAGAGGAAGAAAGAAAAGGAGGAGGGTCGATTCAAAGTGAGAAATTGTAGACAGCGAGTTGAAGATGGGGTGTTCTGCAGGGAATAGATCGTCTAAAAAAGACAGTGTGGGAGAATGAGAGGAATAAAGACTTGAGAGCAGATAGACAGAGGTAGAGAAAGAGGGACAGGCTAGAGCTTAGACCGACTCCTGACGCTAGACGTTGCTGTCTGGAGGGCCGCCATGCCTTGTTGTTCAAAAGAACTTTCCCCTCTCTCGCTCTGCCTTTTCCCTTCTTCCTCTCCCTCTGCTCACGTCAGACTTTCCAAAGACGCTGAGAGGCAGACGTGGAAGGGCAGACGGCCGGCAGAACAGTCACAATCACACCATTTAGATCTATCCAAACATTCTGAGGAGGGGGGGAGACAGAAGAGAGAAGGAAAGGGGAGGGAGATAAAATGAGAGGCGGGGGGGGGCGGCCAACAGCTTGCATGACACAGGGTGAGGCTTTAGACTTGAATACACTGTGTGTATGACTGCAGGGTGGGGGATGTAGAGGGACATGGAATTGGGGAGAGAGTAAGTAGAAGGCCGTGTGAAACGGCAAGAGAGAAAAATGTGCATTACAGTGGAAAGAAACGATGGTAAAAAAAAGACAACTTTCCAGATGTAGAATGTCCAATGGTTTATTTATCCAGGCTAATAAGTAGCTAATAAATCACTATGGCCAATCAAAGGTTAAAACTCAGGTGACTAGTTGACAGCGGAGATGCATAGACAGCATAGAGATGACATCATTTCCAGTCTTTGTTCATTTCAGGGCCTGTGATTCAAAACACTCCCAGGTGCAGCCGCTCAATAGCTAACCTGTCATGCTCAGCAGTTGAAGGTTGCTACTGTGCACAGAAGATGCAATCGCATCTTATAATGATTATTTTCTCAATTAATTGATTGTTTGGTCTACAAGACGCAAGAAAAATGTGAAAATTGCCTACGGTGACGTCTTCAAATGTCACATATAAAACAGAGAAAAGCCGCAAATCCTCACATTAAAGAAGCTGCAACAAGGTGACCTGTTATCAAATTCGTTGTTGAGTCATTTTCTGTTGAGCAACTGATCAAAAGCAAACACCAGGATTTGCTATTGATACTGAAAACTGTTCGAGGAGGAATTGTTTTTTGGGATGGCAGAGTCATAGCAGTGCATCACTTCCCCATGTGCTGACGTAGGAATCAAAAGCAATCTCAGTCCAGCTTTCATTTTGTAGTAAACACAGTTCAGTCAGTCTGAGGGAATCCCATTTTGTGGTATTTCTCAAACATAGCCTGCTTACAGACAAAAAAAACGAACAACGCCATCAACATGTGTCCTCACTAATGTCCTCAGGGTGCTAAACTACATAGGCATAAATGCACTGTATAAAGAAACACTATGGGCAACCACAATGTGGCTCAGTTTTACCTCTATAACCAAGCGAGGAGGAAGACTGGAGTGACCATAACCTCAGTGTAGAAAGCCCTCCAAACCCACAATCCCTGGAAACTCTCCAACCCCCGGCTGAAGTGGTTCAGTCCACTTCACAGTCTTCTCTATCCTCTATACAATGAGTGGGCTTGGCCGCAGATTATTTGGTAAAACAGTGTCTTATTGTCGTGCTTTCGGCCTGTATGTATGATAGGTTAGTACTATGCTTGTGTGGAGGGAAGTTAAACTAATAAAAGTTACAATAAAATAATGAGGGACCCTCTGTTTATCCGACAACAGTAGCTCCTCTCCACTTCCTCTAAACACTCTGGGTTCTTCCAAACTGCCTTGGCACAATCTCTGCACATGCCATGTACACTGAGAATGCATTTGTGACTAAATGACAGGACATCCTTTCAGTTGACCTAGGTTATCAATGGGCCATTTAGAGGGCTGTGATCACTCCATATCCCTGAGGGAATTACAGTGAGCTCCATTATAAAACAAATGGGCAGAAACAGAAAACAGAAAAGGCAATGAACTCTTGGACAAAACACAACGCATACACACACTCAGATAAAGCGAGGGAGATTCTTCATTTCATATTGGACAGATGATTTCAATCATAGCCAACTGATAAGGAAAGACACGATGCACCTCATTATACTCCTGTATCCGGAGGAGGACCTGACTCTCCATATCATGCTTCTCTTATTAGCCAATCCTTTTCTTTAATCAATTGTGGGACATTTGTGACAGTTACGGCGTTGTACATCCATACTGTCAGACATCATGAGAGATTAGATTTGAAATATTGCTATGTACAAGTTTAGTGCTGAGGATGTTCATAGTTCAATACATTCACATGTGACTTTACTCAACTTTCTATCCAATATATATATAAAACCAATGAAAAACGTCACTTTTTCAGTTCATGCAATTCTTTCAGTCCAGTTTTTGAGTGTGACCTAAACGGCACAGCGATTTGTTGATCTAACAACAATTTAATCAATTCATCGGATTAAAGATGGTCAGCAGCTGGAGGGTCTGAGTCAACAACCAAGTAAACTAACACTGAATATCGACCACTTTATATCCATGCTACATTCAGGAATTTAGCAATTTTACCCTGATGATTTTTAACGACTGAAGCCCGCGACAGGCTGGAGGATGGAACGAACATGTTTTGCTGCAGCTGCTGATTTAAATGTGTCATAAATTACTTAAATATGAAACATTACAAACGTCAAAGACATGTGTCTTCCTCTGACCATACCACAGCTCAATATTTATCAAACACCACTGCCTTCCCACAACCACAAGAAAGAGATCTCATAAAGGGGAGGTGACAGCATCTGCATTACAGCTGCCACTGTTTAGAAACAGCACTGATGTCAGAGTTTAAATATTGTTCCAATAAAATCCTGATCGTCCCGTCTCTTTGTCAATAAAACCCCCCCACAAAGTTGCACAATTGGTCCCAAACCCAAAGATATTCAGTTTACTGTGATATGTGACAAAGAAAAGCAGAAAACCCTGACATTTTAGGAGCTGGAACCAGAGAATGTGTGGGGTTTTTTCACAATGTCTATTTGAAAAGTTACTGAAACGATATCATATATTTTTCAGTCGACTCATCAATTAATTGACTAATAGTTTGTGCTCTATTACAGTTAATTATCTGCTTTTCTTTCTCGGACAGGATAGTTTATGGTATTCGCCGATTACCCATAACTGCTCAATTATCTTGTCCAACTGAATAATTCCTAATTGATGGAGTTATGTGGTGTTCAGATGGTTCTTTGACCTTTACAAAAACAATAAAGTGAAATTTGAAAAACAGCACAATACCAATAAAAAACTGAGTTTATGAGTCAAAACAAGTGTCCGATATTAGTTTGCTATTCATTTTTTTTAATCAATTCTAATTTAACCAACATGGCACAATTTATCATCCAAGATTAGACATCATGTACACTTTGTCCTAAATGAAAGTTTAATATGATTAGTACTGTAGGACTCAAATCCCTCACGGCTGACCTTGACAGGACAGTGAATGCTCTCTGCTTTACAGATAAAGCCTGGCATTCCCTAGAAAAGGGGGAGGGGGGCATGCACGACTTTTTCCTTGAGTGATAAATTACACTGACATTCTGTGTTAGATGATGAAGACGAGTACAACCTAGCTCATGTCAAGAGGGAGAAGTCTGACACTTGCTACAGCACTGTAAATAAATCAAAAGTTCAGCCGAGCTCGGACACATTCATCACCATAAAGCCGAACGATGTAAAATGAAGAGAATGACTTCCATGTCAATTTAAAGCAGTTACACAAGAAAGAGCTCAGTGTGACAACCGTATTGTTGAGCCACAAAAGCTGCACACGCACATTGAAGAATACACACATGCATACGCATACAATAGAGTACACAAGCCCACATACGGTGTATGTGTGGGAGCGTGTGAAAAGCGGCAGCCCCCTCCTCTCAGGGAGCACAGGAAGCTCGAGACAATACAGAGGCTTCATGCAGGGTTCAGCTCTAAACTGTTCCCTCCACAGCAGCCTGCCTCAGAGCAGGCCCAGCACCCGATTAGACCCACAACATATCCGCTAGGGTGGATATTTATAACTCGGGGAAGCAACAGCTCCACGACACAAATTCTTGAGTTTCCTCAGGAGGTATGCTTCACTGATTAGGTGAGTGTGACACTGTGTCACAAGCAGGTTAGGTGACATTCACCTTCGTTCCAGAGAAAAAAAGAGAAAGGTTAAAAACAACCCGTGATGACGACAGTTTTAATGTATTTCCTGGCAGTCAATCTGCAACCACAAGTCAGTGAAATGACGACCTGACGTTGATGTCGACCACATGAAAATGGGCCTATTGTTTTGCTGACTGAAAGAGAGAGGGCTGCTGAAAGTTCGAAAGGTTCAAGAGTTGTAAGCAGGTGCAGCGTGACACACATTTTCCAATTTGTTTGTATTGTGAGGTCGAGATGGTCTCTGTGGTTTCTAAGGATTGGCTGCTGCACACGAACATCATTGTGAGTCATGCAGCATGTTATTGAAGAATAAGCAAGGACCTTGAATTTGAACGTCAATCCACAAATTGAATTTAAGAGATTTGTGTGCAGGAGGGCTATTAACTTGGCCTTTTCAAATTCTGATTAGGCCCTTCACAGAGAAGCTGAGCGGCGACTCACAAGACAACTCCAGAAGGGAGAGAATGAAAAGAGCAAGAAAGGATGACTAATAGATTAAAGTATGTGCAGGAATCCATCACGTCGCTCTAGAGACAATCACATTAGCTCCATTAAAGCTTGTCTTTGTGTAAAAGGGGGAAAAAAAAGTCCATGAAGCGCAAGCAGTTTATAGCCTTCTCTATAAACACATCACAGCAAAAATGTAGAATATGTGGCTGATGTAGCAGGTCAACAAGGACTTAAGAGACCATCAATAGCTGGAATTTATGTCTTTGTAAACAGAAGCCCATTCTCGGGACATAGGTTGAGTTTGCTCTAAGGCTCAACACCTTTCTTATAACCTGCTCATTCATCCAGGAGAGCAGAAAGTCCAAAGATATAACACTGACGGAAACCTTATGCCACCCAGGTTTTTTCGTATTGTGTCATGTATCTGAGGCCCCACTAAATGTTGGCAGCTATTTTAAAATTAATAGTTTAACACGTTTTCTAAGCAAAAAAGGCAAAACTCCACAGGTTGCTGCTTCTCAAAAGTGAATTCTTGCTGAGTTTTTTTGTCTGCAATTAGAAAAAAAAGGGAAGATTTTTGGCTTTTAGACTGTTGGTTGCACAAAACAAGCAATGTGTCAACTTGGGCTTTTTAAAAGGGCTTTCATTATTTTCCAACACTTAACAGACCAAATGATAAGTCAATGAATAAAGAAAATAATCAGCAGATTAACTGATAGCAACTACACTGCAACCTTTTTCCACTGTCTGAAATGTAGGGCTGCGACTAACAATTATTTTCATTATCAGTTAATCTGCTGATTACTTTCTCGATTAATTGAGAATTTTTTACTGAAAAATTACATAAACCATGAATCGATTATTAATAGTTGAGGATTTACAGTTGATGGTTGACTAATCGATGACTGAAAGGCCCACATTTGCTGCAACAGTATTGTAATGGCAATTTCCTTCTACTTCATGGTTTTCTCTTGATTAAATACAGTATGGATAGACTTGTTTCAGAAAAGTAGTAGTAGTAGTAGTAGTAGTAGTAGTAGGAGTAGTACCAACAATAATTTTCACAATCAATTAATCTTCCAGTCTTTTTGTGATTAATAAATCAATCATTTAGTCTATTAAATGTCCAAAAATAGTCTTAATTACACTCTCAAATAGCTCTCTTCCTCATTTAACTGTTCAAAACCTAAAGGTATTCCGTTTCCGATGAAAGAAAAGCAACAAATCCTCACATTGGAGTAACTGGGACCAGAAAGTGTTTCGGCCTTTGCTTGAAAAGTGACTAAAATGATTAATTGCTTATCAAAATAGTTTTCTCCAGCTCTACTGAAATGCCCACATTTGCTTTAGTAGCATCTGGAGAGAGAAGCGTAACAGCTTTGTAATAGTGATTTCATTCTACTTCATGATTTTCTCTTGTTTAAATATAGTATGACTAGAAAGCTTTCGAATATGTGCAACACACTCATAAAGTACACCTCTACATACTTGCACACAGATGACAAAATAGCTGCCACTTTCTGTATCTTAACACAATGTAAAAACAGGGTTAAAACTGAGAGTAGCTTTGCACTCTTTTCAACCAGAGTCCATTCCTGGTGTGATGTCCTCAAAGAGGACAGTAAACTTCTAACTCATGTGATTTGACCCATCAGATGACTTCTGTACAGATGGGAGCGCTATGTATGAGAGAGAGAGAGAGAGAGAGAGAGAGAGAGAGAGAGAGAGAGAGAAAGAGAGAGAGAGTTGCACCTTAAAGTAACTCATGAAGTCCTAATGACTTTGGGTGTGATGTGGAATGAGTTGCCATGGGTCTTAAAAACACATCAGAATGTTTCTGGGTGGAGTTAATCTGTTTACCTATTGATGTTTGACACACAGTAAATTATCTCCACTCATCTCAAGGCTGGCCCATTGATGTGTAAGGTCTGACTTGCCTCTGTTGGTATGCATGACGTGAATGGGCAGCACCTGAACAGGTGGCGCACCCTAAGTGACACAACAGGCCTTTGATAACCGGAGGGTGATTCACAGTAACAAAGAAAACAACAGCAACAGGTTTCTTCCGCCAAGAATAAAACAATAAAACATCACTAACTACATCTGCTCTCCAGAATAATTACCTGACTGGAAACTGTGACGGACAAACATAAAAAGGGCACACAACCACCTGGTAAGTGACAGCAAGCTGGTTGCACCACATTGCATCATTCAGTGCTCATGTAGCTTCTCTAAGCCCCAGGCTCAGTTATAACTGTTCACATGGTCACCATGTAGAGTAGCAATAAGCAGCAGTTACAGCATTACTAACTCTAGAGTGGCCAATTTGTTGACCACTGCTCCGTCCCCAGTGACACAGTTTGGCCTCTGCTTGTCCCAAATGTCAGTCCTGCCCTTGTCTGTGTTGTCCACAGAGACGGAGAGGGATATTTCCTGTGTGAACCAACACCCAGACGCACAGTAAGCAATCACAGATAACAATCTAGTGTACATTTGCATGGGCATGACAATTCTCAGAAGTAAATTGATGCCACTAATATCAGCATATCTGTGTACTCTAGACAGGAAGTTTACTGGAAGGCCAGGCACGTACACTCAGGCAATTTGAAGGGGTGTGTAGGGGGGATTAGAGAGGGGGGAATGGGGTTGGGGTGGGGGTGGGGGTGGGGGGGGGGGGTGAAGTTTCCTTATAGTCCCTTAGCAACAGGCCTCCAGAATGTACTGTGGTTTACAGAAGAGATAAACATTGACTTTGCCACCCGGAGAAGTAAATCTGATTTCAGTAATGGAGGACTGCATGACTTAAAACACAGATCAGACAACGCAGAAAACAAACACTAAAGCTCCAGGCACATCAGCAGATGTTACATTTATAGTGAGCAGAGCTATAGCAGGCATTTGTGATGAAATGCCAAACTATTGCAGTTTAATGACTAGCACTGTTGCCCTTATCAACCACAAAAGAAGCCATGCCTTTATTTTCTCTGTCATTAGGAACTCTGATTCATTTTCCACTTATCTCATACTCTAATGTAAACCAGTAAACTTAAGTGTTTGAAGGGAAGTGAACTCCCTCCTAGTGTCCCATACACAATGCAATCACATATTTTGCATGAATCCAACGAACCTTTCATCAATTGGTCACACTTCAAAGGCATTACAGTGAGCATACAGTATTTATAGTGTCATGCTTTGGTGCCGCACGGCTGGAAAAAACAACAGCAGAGGAATGAAAAGACGTCTCTGTGAAGGTCTGAGTGGAATAAACTTTAGTGGAAAACTGCTGAGAGACTTTGCGCCTTTAATTGACTAACTGGCAAGGTGAGCTCTTGGCTTTTTAGCTTCAGACATGCTACTAAACCCGTGCCTCTCCACGCAATTTCATTTAAAAGCCCGTTTGAGCAGAAGTGCACTCGGCACAGCAGGCCATAGCTGCACTGCACTTATTAATAGTGCCTATAGGGCCAGCTTCAACGGCTGTGACCGACCAAGAGCCATCATATGCCGAACAATCTGACCACATGATGTCCAACACAGATGGTGGCCGTAACGTTGAGTGAATGATACAGCACATGTACTGTACTGAGCGCAGAAAACGGGAACCTTCAGATGAGTGACTCTTCTCTACAGAAAATAAACACTTTAATAAACAACAACAACAAACACAACGTTGCTTCCTGTGTATGAGCTCTTGCGGGACAATGAACGGGCTTGTTTCATCCTCTCCAACAAGTTCACAGGCCAGGCCGTGATTTCTGCTCCCAAGCCTCCCAAGGGAGTCGCGGTTTGTCTGGTCTGGGCTCCAACTTAACGAGACAGTCGGTATTTTATTTTATTAAAACTTTCCTGGCGACAATTTGACTCACCGTGTTATTTGTATTACTAGCTTAAATGATGATAGCGCCGCGAGCGCGTAACGTTAACGTACGAGATAAGAAGCTATCCGACGTTAAGCTTATTTTAATCATCCTCAGCAGTTAAACGATGACAAACAGAGTGACATTAACGCCATTAATGTGGGTATTCAGGCGGTTATTGTCGTGTTTAGGTTACTTACACAAAGTTTCCCGACCACCGGATCGAAGTTCATCTTGGGAACTTCGAGATGAGAGGAAATCCCGGGGACTTGGACTCCGCGTCGCGAACCACCAGAGTAAAAGTCTCTAAGAAAAACGCACTTATAGTGGAAAAAGAAAACAGCCACACAAGTCCAGCTTCAAAACAGTCCGTCGTCCGGTTTCTTTCATGAATTGGCTCTTGCCTCTCCTGACAAGACTATCGCAGCGTTTTCTCAGGCGGCCGAGAGGGACGCGGTCTGAGCTCCAGTGAAGGACTTTTTTTTTTTTTTTTTTTTTTCTTGCCGCTGCGCTGCGTGTGACGTCAGACGGCGCAGGGGCCAATCACCGCGCTTCATCTAGAATCAGAAATACTTTATTGAATATTTATAGAAAATTAATTAAGCAGTTTGGGACGCAAATGCAGGTTTTCAGTACAAAAAAAAGGATTTGAATAGCATTTTCTGCATTTCTAAACGCTTTTATCATATTCCCAGCTACTTAAAAGCAACACGATAGAAAAGTGGTAAATATACATCAGAAGAATGCATGTTTAACCCTGATGAAAATCCCATGCTGTGGTATTCAATTGGGGATGTAAGCTATACTTTGAAGAATAGGACTGGTAGATCCATGGCACATTATTTATGGTACAATCAACAGATGATATTCAAATCCAGTACTCTTCATTATGATTACACCCTCTCATTGTAACCCAAAATGCATGCCTTTTTAAAAAAAATATACAGTGCTTAGCAAATTTATTAGACCACCTGTCGTAAAAATGAGAAAACACAAATATTTTAGAAATCTGTCAAAAACTTGTTTCAAAACTAAAAATTGTATTGTTATTTATTAGGCAAATAACAAAGTGGAACAACTAAATAGTCCTTATTCACATATATTAACCAAAAATCTTAATATTTTGTATGACCTCCTTTGGCCCTGATAACAGCTTGCATTCTTGCAACCACAAAACAAATGTTTCTGTTCAGGAATGCAAGTAAATAAGTGTGATTTGGCATCTCAATCAAAAAATTATAATGTGCTTTACTATTTTTTTCTGCTTTTTTGTAAAACAGTGAATTTGAAAATTCATGGATAACAACAATAATTATATTTTAGCATTAAAGATATCATTTTGATTAAAGAGCTTGGCTTGCACATACTGGTGGATTAACCATTACAGAAACATCAAATATTTTGGTAATCAGCAATACTGTTCATTTAGGGCAGCTGTGGCAAACACCTTACACTGGGTGGTGGTCTAATACATTTGTTAAGCACTGCATCTCACATTGTCTAACATCTCATTGTCTTACATTTAATGGCTTATATAGGAACGCAATCCTTCTTACCTTCATGTAGCCATACTTAACTTTTATATTTTAAGATGGTAAAAAAAACATCAAAGCCTCCTGTCCCTTGAACATGTTACGCCCAAGCTTTGAGCCTCATTTACTCATCGGTGATCAACTCCAACCACCATTAACTAGCATATGTAATGTGTAACTAACTAGCAATAACTAACTGATGTTCAACAAGTTGAAGCACCTGTGAATGAATGATCCCAAAGTGTGACCTTTGGCACAAATAGCCTACACACTCCAGACAAGTGGATTCCCAAGTGGAGAAACTTGATGGGTCGTCATCACACTGAGGAAGAGCTCTTGTTTTTGTGTTTTTTAAATTTCTTGAGTTCAACACAGAGAGAAGAGGAGCGTCTGTTTTCAACACACTTTGCACTTTAAGAACTCTGCAGCATACAGAGGAAGTCAAGTACTATTAAATGACAACATAACATTAATCCACTGTTTGTACCAAACTACATCAAACAACAAACATCCTCTCAAATGTGGTTCCTGCTGACAAAATCTTATCTAAAGTGGGTCTGTGGTCTAAAGCCTGCCTGTCTAGGTGGGGTGAAAACGGAAGATATTTGGGCAAACCTACACTAGACCATGCCAGGGTCATTTACAAAGAAAACAAACAAGCAAACAAACCGAGCCAAACTACTAGTAGAAATAAATCTCAGGCCTGCCACTTAGTCAGACAGTTTTGTGGTGACAGACGGATTGAGCAATATCCAGACACATTTAGAGTAAATGCTGTCTGGCGGTTGTCTCACTTCTCATTCACCAGTCTACAAAAAACACAGTGTTATGAAACATTACGATGATTACTTGAAAATCTTGTGACCAGAGTCATGATAGTGGGGGCAGGGGACATTATTATAATTAGTGAGTCAGTTAGTGTGGCAAAGTGCCTGGATGAACACAATGTTGATGAAAATTGTGTGATCTGGTCACATCAGTGGTGCTGGTTGTTATCTAAAAATAACAGATGACCTCCGTTGCCAAGCTAAACAAAAATAGTGACGTGACAGTTCTCACACGGCTATGTGGTTTACTCACAGTAAACTGCTGAATGCAACCAATGTCATCAGACTTTAGCCTCCAAAAAGCGGGAAAAAAAGTGAGAAAAAAAGCAAAGTTATCAGTGTGTTTGGAAATAAAAAGAAGCAGTGAATAACGCAAATATTAACTAAATGATATCGTTCGCAGTGGAAGAAGGTGATCAGGCTGACACCCAATCATTTCTGGAACAAACAACACAACGCTCAGCCAGTTGCACAACAGATGCATCCCATCCCCTCCTGCCAAAGTTAAACGTGTTTCAGTTCAAACTATCTAGGAAATCCCTATGTGTATCTTCCACTTGGAGCACATCCTGTGCTCCTCCTTCTGAGGTCACTGACTACGTGCTCAAAAACAGGAAGTGTATGATTGAGTTATTTACAGGCTTATCCTGAGCAAGTCAGTATTTATGGCCACTGGGTTGATTAGTTCAGATAGAAGACTTATGCAATAACAAATATCACCAAAAATTCTGCAATTTATCATCTGTAATTTTAGGGAGAATGTTTTGACTTCACCAGTGAAGGAAGTTAGTTGCTAAATGTTCTGTAGCTGAAGAGTAATTTGCATATCCTGTGTGGGAGCAGTGTGATTTGTACATTTGTATATTTGTGTATGTAAGTTTGTGTGTGTGTGTACAGCAGATGGTGGAGAGTTTTTTTCACAGAAGTGACCTGCGGAGGAAAAGACAGAAAAAATAAAAGGAAGGGAAACCTTCCTGAGCGTCAGTAACTTATCTTGTGACGCCTGTTGGGTATTGTTTCACTAGCGGTTTAGGAGGGTTGAAAAAAACCCTAAAACAATGACAAAGAGGTGAAAAACTAAATCTAAGACGTAAGCCTTAAAATTATTTTCTTGTTTAGCATCATTTGTATCAACAGAAACATAAAAAAAAGTCCCCCAATCTCTTATTTCACTGCAGTCTGACTTATTTTGTGATAAAATTGAAAGAAAAATACACAGCAGTGACATTATGGCTGTATTCACAGAAGAAAACAGGACAGGAAATTGTGTAAAAATTGACAAATCTTTTGAACAGCAGGAACATGACAAGAACAGCAGCATCATCTTTATTTGAGATAAGACGCGTTGGGACATCAAACTTAGTTTCATAATAATCCTTAATCATTTATCTGTGGCATTTATACTCCCAGCATCTAATGATTGCACCCCTCTGGACATTAGCTTTCTGTGGAAGCTCTCAATAATAACAACAACAGCCAGAGGGTCATGACTGTCTGTTTACAGTCGAAGGTGAACAGTCGCAGTGTGAATGTTGTGCTGAGGCGAGGGGCCGTAGCCTGACACACAAGTTGATGATATAGTTTTTGTTTCTCTCATCTGTGTGTGTGTGTGTGTGTGTGGGGGGGGGGGTTGGAGCAGGACATCCATCCACTGCACGCCTCCTTCTCACGCATACAGACATGTGAGGTGTTATAAATTACACATACTCCAACAAATGGATTGAACTTGAAGCGGCTATAATCAATATTTTTGTATTAATAATGGATCACAAGACTATATGTGAACACGCAATGAGAAGCCCACAGAGAATTATCACCCGCCTCTGCACTTCCCCTCATCTTTATGGAGCAGTTTAGCTTCTTTTAGCTTATTGTTTTGTTTTTTTATGGCCCACAGTTTTCCTATTCTGCGGCCATGCTAGCAGCTCTGTGAGGCTGTATAGGCACAGCAGTGCTTTGGGTGCTAATGCTCACGATGAGCTGTTGTTTAGCAGTTATACTGTTTACCATGTTAGTATGCAAACATGGATAGTTAGTATAATTTATCCTGAGTGGGACAATAATGGGTATACCAAATTTCATAGCAAACCATCCAATACTGGGGGACTGACTAACTGACTGAATCTTCCGTACCTAGAGCTTAAACTTTAAAAACCCAGTGCCCAGCACCAAACTGCAGACAGAGAAGTTAGCGACTAGCTGGTGAACATAGTGGAGCATTCAGCAGCTAAAGAGCCAGATATTTCCCTGTGGAAACCAAAATCAAAGATAAAAGAGAGGGGATAATAAGCTTGGTCAGGTGGCCACAAACACAACTCCAAATGAATGCTAATGTTTCTCCATATCTACTGGTGTGGAAAAATAGACAAATGTTTGCACAACACAACTGTGTCACAGCAACTTAAAGGGTGATAATATGTCAGTGCTATATTTACAGCTTGTTTCGGCTGCCAGCAAGTGGCCAGACAGTTAGTTATTGCAGGTTTAATACAAGATGGAAGGAATGTATTTTAACAAGGCTAAGAGTCTACAGCCACGCTAGCGGCTCTGTGTGTGCTTTGAGCTAAATCCTGTTAACAAGCTGACATTGGCAATGCTAATGTGGCCAAAAAACTCAATTACTTATATACTTATATATATATACTTATATTTATAAAAAGCAGTGTTAGTAACAAATAACATACTTGTATTCTGCCTTCAAGAATTAGATTTGTCAAAGTTAAGAGTCAAGGCTTTCATTCGGATGAGAAAATTGAGTTTTGGAAAAAAAACCTGTGACGAAAGCAGACTTGTGCAGCATAAAAAGGTCACACGATTCCAGGAAATCCTTGAAACTGGTTTGATTTTTCTAAATAAGATAAAGAATAAAGGATGGAGAACCTCTGAAGAGTATCTTTGTGTATCTTTAAAGCAATGACCTCTTGGTACCGAGGGGAAGACAGTCAGCTCATGTCAAGTTCCTCAAGTCATTTGACGAAAGCAGAAGACAAATGGTGCGGTAGTTCCTGGCAAAACACGCTGGAAATATATTGTTAAGTGTCTTATTGTCAAATCAGCTCACGCTTCCTATAACACACACAGTTGGAGGATCTGTATCAAGGCTCTGAAGGTGTTTGCTTGTGAGTTAGAAAAAAAAGTGAGTGAGAGAGGTGCCGGCGGGGAGCAAGAGGTGTGAGCGAAAAGCTTCTTGACTGGTTTTGTCTGGTTGAAGTCGGACTGTAACGCAGTGGATTACGATTGAGTGAGGAATGCTTGTCTTTGTTGAAACCTTTGCGGTGATGTCATCAGTACTTTCCCTGGCACCACCTGGGTAGGATTCACAGGAGGGGCCAGGGCGGTTTAAGGCAGCGATCTAGCTGTTGTAATGTGGCCTGATTAGTCACCTGACTCTGTTTTTTTTTTAAAGCGTATTTCGACAAAAGACAGGCTTCAGTCAGCAGTGCCATAAAGATTAGCTGCCTGGTGAACTGTGTAAACACACTGACGAATCTGTGTTTGTGTGAGCTGCATGCAGGAATGTGTGTGGGTGTCAGTGTCTGTGTAGTGTTTGATTTAGGAGAGAAAATGACATGAATAAATAATAAGACAAGATACGTTTGAGTGAGTGAGAGGTGAGGGAGTGGGGAGCCGTGTTTGCGATATGTGTAATGGATAGAAAGTGAGAGACGGTGGAGAGAGAAATCCAATGTGGAGAAAGTGTGTTGGAAAAAGACATTGAGTGGGAATTAAAGGAGGACTCGTGGCAGAACCCACAGTGCTGATGTTAGCTGTCTGATCCACTGAGAGACAGTTGGCAGCAGACTGTCTACCAGCCGCAAATGTACAGTAATTCAAAGCATGCGACGTGACGCCGTTCCCTGCGAGCTGGGGCTGCAGTCACCCACCCACCCACCCACACACACACACACACACACACACACACACACACACACACACACACAAACTGAAGCAATTCACCCTGTAAAAGTAACACTGGGCTCTCCATTCCACGTGATGCAATTATTCACAGTTCCATGGCAAATTTGGGCTGAAGCTAATCTCATAACTAAATGGCATGGCGCCTCTTGCAAAAACCAGAACTTCTAAACAACTGTAAGGAATTCCACTTACTGGTGTCAGTGGCTCGGCTTTACTGCATCCAAGGTTTATAAGGAAAAGATCAACAAAGTTATTATGCAGTTGTTACAATACACTCACAGTCAGTAGTGTGCAAATAGTATTTATTGCCTCAATCAATTAGTGTTTGGCAACGACATAACCAACCTTCTGTTTCAGGCTAATCAGCACAGAGAAGTGTTTTGTTCTCTGCCATCTGCACCAAGTCGAAGCTCTGAGTCGGGAGATTAAGATTAATGGCATAAAGATTGAGAAAGGAAACAAAAGAATAACAGCAAAGGGTTGGTGAAAAGAAAACAAGATTCCAACTTTTGTAGGTTAGTTCTCATGAGCTTCACATGACTTGCATTTAGCCCCCCCCCCTGCATTCCCCCCTTCATTCCCCCCTTTCTCCCTCTGTACTGAGCGTCCTCCCTCCTTTCCTCCGCCACTTCCCCCCCCCACCCCTCCTCTCCGCGCAGCACATAGACTTCCTGTGTGTCCTGGCCTGAATGGTATGCGCATGGAGTGGGTGTCTGGGAGGCCTTTCATCCGGCATGGAAAGAAAAGAGAAGTCAAGAGAGAGAGAGGGTGAAAAAAAAAAAAAAAAAGGAAAGTGAAGAGAAGAGAGTCATCTTTAATCCGTTTGAGTCAGAGCAGTTGTCCAGAGGCGAGCGGGGTGGGGCGTATGAGACGGGGTGAGAGGGCTCTGGTTGTGCCAGGGATGTGTGTGTAGCGTCTGGAGGGGAAGAGAGAGGGCCTGCTGGGAAAGCCTGCAGCCTGCCCGTTTGCCTTTCTGGGACAGATGACATCCGGCTGGGACACGGGTTACATGGCTGAGTGAGGATATTAAAGTAGAGCAGGTAGAATAGATAAAAATTAACTAAAGTATTCATGCTCTACTGTGGGAGAAGGCTTAGTATAATTTGTAAAATCTGCAATGACGATGATTGAAATGGAATGGGAACCCTGCAGCCGCTGCAGCCTCGTGGGTGAGTGCTGAGCTGCATTTGGCGTTGTCAGACAGGGTGTAGCTGGCTGCTGAGTGCCAGGCCTGACTAGACCCTACTCACACTGTGAACGGGGCACTCATGCAAGTCTGTGAGACTGCCTCATGTCATGGAAACAACCTACAGTGGCATACTGAATGTCGAGGCATGCCCAGACAAGATGACCTTTGATGAGAAGAGAGCGCACAGCGCCATCTGCTGTTTGGATTGGGTTTTAATTGGTAGTTTGAAATGCTTCGATCTTCGTATATTGCGTTGTATATGGATGTTTAAAGATATTAACCAGTTTGATTCATATATGTAGATGAACAGACAGCACATGCTACCTGCTGACTTAGTAAAAAGTATTAAATCTTCACACATTAATTCTTTTAGTCTTGGTAGTGAGTGGAAATCTGGATTTTACAGTGAGCACGATTCCTTATCAGCTCTACAATGCTCTACATCACATAAAATATATATTTAAATATATAATTTTATGCCATTAGTGTGCTACATTAAACAGCTATTTTCGACCTTATTGTCCACATACAGAAGGTGAGGTCACGAGTTATATTTGCATTATGGCTTTTAAGTGTATTACAGGAGTGTAGCTCATTAACCTAATGAATGCTTTTCAGTGTTAGATATATCTATAACTTAGGTGCAAGCTCAACAATTACAGTTTTTTTTTTATTTAAATGGGGCCCTTGATGTTGCCCACAGCTCTTCACCTGTGAGTGTAGATTTATCATGGGAGTGACCTTCATTACTGCAGTAACACAAACACTTGAAATATCTCATTTAGATAACTTGCCGCTTGACACTTCTATCAAGCAACACTTTAACACGACTGCATGGGTGTTCCACGTGGGAATGAGACTCTTAACCCTCACTGGTTGTTGTGATGATTAGTGCTACGCCGTCATATTTGTGCCATCTTTAAAATGTCGGATTGTAACCTCAAAAGAAAAACGTTCAGATACACTGCTTTTACTAACTGATAAATACAAACAGACAAAATGTCTCTTCTTGTATCTTCTTTTTATTGTGTTACATGCACTTCCTCATAGATTTGCAGCATTATTTAGTGTTACAGTACAGCCTCAAATAGTGGCTGTAGACTCATTTAATCAAGTTTAAAAAATGGAGATTTATGAAACTGTGAGCCCGATGAGTTACGTGTCGGAGGAGGAGTTGGCAGTTTCCCCAACAGCCTGGTTACAGCCATTTTGATGCAGAGTGCTACTTGGAAAAAAATAATCTGAAAGGAAACAGATAAACAGTGAATCCTATGCTTTCACTGCGTATTTATTTCAACACAATACAGTATATACAGTTTCAAAATAAATTGCAAATCTTTGAAAAAGAAAAGAGGGAAAAAAAGAACTCGGCGTTAAGGGAACATCACCAGTGACAAGCAGCACGACCGTCACGCTTCTTCACCTTCTTAACATAAACAGCATATAAGCACGTAAATCAAATCTTGAGCACAGAGAATGTATTGAGAAGTTTCAAATTAAACATACATAAATGCATTGCACTGTATACATAACCATTTGAAGATTAAAATAATAATTATTCAACATTTCCAGCAGTTTCATTTGATAAACAGATAAATAAAGTGACATGAGAATAATATTTAAAAGGCAGTAGTTTCATCTGGGAAAGAAAAGCAGAGAAACAGAAACAACAACCAAAAAAAAACAAAACAGAGTAATAAAGTTTTGAATGAAACTTTCACCACATTTGATGAATTGATATACTTTCACTTAAGTTAGCATTGTTTTCTATTTTCTCCAAAGCAATGCAGATCTTAAGATAGTGAGGAAAACACATCACGTCACACATCTGAATAAGCTGAAATAGTAGCACTACTGTAGGCTGGATTTTCCAAGGACATGTAATACGGCTTTTTAAAAGTTAAACACAACTTTCCCTCACACGCGCTCACACTCGCACACACATACACTCTCTGAGTCATCAAGTTTATGTAAAGGACACTGACGGACGCACTGAGCATCCTCAGGTGACAGATGGTCAAATCATCTTCAGTCAGCTCGTTGATGCTCTAAGTTCCTGGCATCAGAGATAACAGGTTTAAATGCTTCAGTATTCTTAGGAAACACCTCTGCCGTGTATACAAGGTGGGCGCTGTGCATGGCAATGAACAATACAGCTTGCATATAACATACTAGTATCTTTGATATGGTGTGTAATAAAAACAAAACATTCTGGTCAGACTCTCGGATGACACCAAACCCGCATGGAGAGGCACAATTAGTTAGAAAACTGTGGGATTTTTGTGACGCACAACGTATACAGCGTATCTGTTTCCTTTTTTATTTTGCATGTGTATGTATAAATGTCTGTTTATGTATGTGAGAAAGAGAGAGGTGGGTGGGGCGGGTGGGTGGGGCAGGTGGGTGGGGCGGGGACCTGAAACAGCAGTAGATGAAAAAAATCTGGATTTGGCTCAATAAATGTAAGAAAACTCCAGATTTCAAGGTCAGAAAACTGAGCTTTTGGACTACGATTGGGCAGCGTAACACCTTGTTGCCGAAAAAGTCAATTGCCAAAGTCAATGGCCCTCTGCCAAAAAACATATCTAGATTTCCAGAAACAAAATCCAAATGTCCAGAGCAAACTTCACTCCAGCAGTGGACATGAAATCTATACGAGATGGCATAGATCCGAAAGCTGTCACTGTTCGTTATAGATCTGCGTAGCGAGGTGTGGTTCCTTCCCTGAATGGCAATCATTGAACATGTAGCGTAATACTGATCAGACTGAAGTGAAATCTTTATCCAGCACTTGATAAATATGCTGTTCATTGGCGCGAAGGTGTGATGTGGCGTCGTAATGCCTTGGCTGTATCCTTATATCTCTACAGGACAGCATTTCCATCTCACAGTCTAATTCTTTATATGCAGCTGGTGTCTTGGCTGCTTGGTAGACCATCAGCTTTCATCCATCTACTGTAGCATTCTGATCCTTGTTATGACACGAAACAGGGCGGTTGTCAAGACGAATTTCCTTTTTTGAGCTTTCTGTCTACTGGAATAATTTCCGTTTTTCTTGGGCTTGATATTTTCCTGAAATGTGCAGTATGGGATGGAGGGACGGTGCATGAGCGCCTGTCCAACTGCTCTTCGCCAGAGAAATCCCATCTTTGGCTTTATTTCTCATTAAATCTGTCCAAATGACTACAGATGAACATTTTCTTTTTGCGTCCCTTCCTGTCCTCCCTTTATGCAAGTCTAAAACCCTAAAAGGTTTCTGGCTCGAATGGAGTGTTGCATCCAATTTCATATGATCCAAGGAGATCCGACTGATCCCATCCCAAGCTCAGATACATCTGTAAATACAATGAAAAAGTTTGGTTCTGAGTTTACTAGAAATGATTTACCTCACATGGCCTTGTGGAGGATGGAGGACATTTTCTGTGTTTCAGCAGAGGGGTCAACTCATGATTCTGAAGGAGTCAGCTCTTGGAGTGATGATACATCAGTGGGATATGTTGTGGGTAATAGCTCCGGAAACTGTCTTTCAACTCAGACGATTCTTTCCTATTTTGAGAGCAGCTACAGTAATAATGTTGTTTTTTTTCCCCCCCAAGAAAAGCAATGTTTGGCACCATTAGCCAACACTACAGCTCTGCTTGAGGTACCGGGACCTTGAATAGGTAAGATTGCTCTTCCAGGTGGCACTGTGGGAGACAGACATTCATCCATGAGTGTCAGCATGTTAGAAGTTAGCGGGAAATTCTTGTTCATGTGTTACTGGAAAGAAGCTGTTGATCCCAAAAGGAAGAAACAATTACTGGAATAAATCCAATTTCTCTAAAAAAAAGTCAGTGCAGTCCTAAGTATGGGAGCAACACATTTACATGCTGGTATCCTTTATTGAGGACTAGATGAAACAAGTTGGACCCAAAACACTCCACTCCACTGCTAAAGCTTAATTAGCGGCTAAGCTACTTACTGCGATGCATTTCCCTGTTTAAGTGAGACAAATGATTTCTTAAGGGTCGGCGTCTCTGCCTCAGGATGAGTTTAAAGGATCTGTAAAGTAGAGCACCTGAAAAAAATAGGACTATTATTTACACGGTTACCTCTAAAGCTGTAATGATTAATCTATTAGTCGATAAACAGAAAGCTAAAAAAATACCAAAAGCTCACTGGGTCCATCTTATGTGTGAGTATTGGTTGGTTTTCTTTGTCTTCTATGATATCAATCTTTGGGTTTTGGACTGTTGGTTGGAAAAAGCAAGATATTTGGGGGGTTTGGGAAACTTTGATGGTCGTTTTTGACATGTTATGAAAATAAAAGAGACTTAACTGTACTGTTATCTGCACTTTACATGTTTAGTTAAGGTGTAGATCTGTATTAGTGGTCTAACTCAGCACGGTGTAAATGTATTCCAAGCTTTAGCCTTTTTCCGCAGTGACCTTTTCAGCTGATAGTGGAGAATCAGCCCCTCCTTATAGAGGTTTGTCTGCACATGTGGTGTTCTGTGATCCATATAGATAGCGTAACAAAGGCTTGCTGATAGATGACAGGGTTGCATTATTTCCAGTTTGATTATTTGGCAGTCGTGGCTCACTGAAAACAGATTTTCAGGATCTCCGATGATTGAATGAAATACATATATCAGTGGTTGGATGTCTCAGGATGTTTCCATGAATACACAAATCAACAGGAATTTGCTTTTCCACTGTAGAGCCAGCATGACCACATTAAAGTGAATTCAAGGAATTGTTTGACATTTTGGGAAATTAGCTTATTTGCTTTCTTGCCAAAAGCTAGAAGAGAAGATTGATACCACTCACAGATTTGTTGGTTTAGCTTGGCTTGGCATTTAGACAGGAGACAGGGGAAAGTCAATGCACTCGGCCAAGAAGTAGTGCCGCCCATAGCCCCATGTAAAACTGCAAATTGTCATTTTTACACACCAGTTTTGGTACGGATTAAACAAACTAGATATCATATGTTAATTAGCGAGCTTTATTCATGCTGGTTGGCGGATTTTGTTACCTTTGGATAGAACCAGGCCAGCTGTTTCCCTCTGCTTCCACTCTTTATGCTCAGCTAAGCTAACTGCTTGCTGCAGCTTCATATTTTCCGTCAATCTAGGAGTGGTATCGATCTTCTTATCTAACTCTCGACAAGAAAGCGAGTAGCTTATTTCTCCAAAATGTTGAAATACACCTTTAAGTACTTCTAAGCAGCATTGTTTCACCTGGCCTGGGTAACTCTAAGATGGTTAAACCTGTTTAAAGAGACAATACACATAATAATTCTTACTTTTTGGAGGGCTGCAGAGCGCAGGCCACTGATGAATAGTTGACAAGCTGCAGGGGAAAACCTGAGATGTGTTCTCCATCCAAAGACTTGGACATCTCAAACAAATACTTGATAGCTTTTTAATGGACCACTAATTTCACCAGATGTTAAGGGTTAGAACAAATGGACTGTTGGCACCTTGAAAAGAAGCCTCCACAAGTCCTCCAGGTTTCAACAAGTGACTACCTCAGTCACGTCTGGGCTTTTGGTGCAGTTCAAACAGCTGCACAATGCAACACCAACATGGTAAATTATCAATGATCTGCCATCCAAACCTAAAGAGCGCTTACGTACTTCTTTTATGTTTTTCTGCTAATTGGACTTTGTATGGGTCTCTGTTTCATCTCTTTGCTGAAAACAGTTTTTGTAGATTTACTGTAGCTGATTTCTCCCCCGTACAGTATGTGGGCTGTCAGGCCTTTCAAGAATTGAATTTATTAAGTAGATGTAAAGAGAGAGCCAACACAGAGTTCAACACAAAGTCACTTTATTAAGTTTAGGGGTAAGTGGAGCCACTGAATGAGGGATCGTCCTGTTCAGGATATCTTTGTTCAAGTGGATGCTGGCTCTGCCCGGGAAGGAAAGACAGAGAAGTGGGAGTGAGAGTTGTCTGCAAATAATGATGTCCAGGTATCTGATGCTCCACAAAAAAGGCAGCTCCAGTCAAGCTACACATCAAAAGTCAAAATTTAAATTGAAAAATGAAGTCCCAGAGGGTCTTGAAAGTACACACCACTTAACCAGCACCAACAATCTGCAGTGAATGTAATGTTCCCATTGTGTGTCTGATATGAAATCACTTATCACACAGGGAGACATTCATTTTCCTCCAAAAGAACAGAAGCTGATCAGGAGGGGATGAGGTGCACCACTGGCTGCATTGCCAGGTGTTCAATGGGGTAACTTATCCTCTTCTGCAGCCTTTGTTTTGACAACATGTTCAGCTAATGGGGTTGAAAATGTTCTACAAGTGGCTGTTTCCTAAAATGATTGTTATCCACGTGATCCATGCCAATTTATCACAACCTTTATAAAGTAATCTCAGTCATTTCTTTAGCACGTGGACATCATCAGATCCATAGTATGGACGAGAAGTTCTGACAAAATGAATATCCAATATTCCTCACTTTCTGTTTTCTAATCTATCAGCAGTAACATTAGAGATACGGTGCAGAAAAGAAAAAAGAAGCATTAGGAGATCTCGGAAATGAATGACAACATAATGACATTACACTAAACATTTTGACAGCCCGGAGGACTGTTTGAGGGCAAGTGCCAGCACATCCGATCCTGGGAAGGTTCAAACAACACCAGCCTGATTGGCAGTCTGTCTAAAACACTCTCCGTCCTGCGCAGGGAGTCCTCTTCACACAGATATTCATAACCCTTGAATGCAGGTTATCGAAGCAGCGAGTGTCAGGAGTTGACATTTCTCAATCAAAGATGGGTGTGGGATACGAATATCCCTGTCTGAAATGTTTTGTTGGTGCCTCTCGGTAACACAAATACCTTCCGCCTCTCTTCCCCACTCACTTCCTTCTCTCTCTCTCTCGGTTGTTCCTTGATTCAGACGGGAATCTGTATGTGCTATTTGGTTTAGCAGAGGTGTTCCTTTAGTAACAGTCCAAAACTGAGTTTCCCTGCTGTCCTCTTTGCGTGTCCTCCTCCTCACCATAGCTTAGCTAGCACACCTGGTCATCAGTGTTCATGCTGTTATGGTTCATCATTATTTGATCTGCTGTGGACCTGACCTACCCAAGTTTAGTGAATTCTGAGTCCCGCTCTTCTCTGCTGCAGCCAATAGTGGCGGTCCTGGGGGAATGGACCTTGCTGATTTCCTCAAGGGCACTGGCCAGAGAGTCCAGGTCCCCCGAGTCCTGGTGCTGGACTTCCCACAGACTCAGAATCACTGATGATGGGCTCTCCTGACATGCAAAGTAGCACAGGTTCCTACAGGCCAGGGAAAACGGAATATTACATTAGAGTAGATCACACGGCAAGGTGTAAATGCTGAGAACAAATGAGAGCCGGTTAATAGTTCAGTAATGAAGTGATTGCCCTGCACTGATTATAATAAGAAGGCCATTGGAAAGACATTTTAAAGGGGTACTCCAGTGATTTAGTATTGCACTTCCATACACTCGGGGACTCATAGCAGACAGATTAAAAAAGAGAATGTGCAAAATCAAAGCAGCAGAGGTAGAGACTCAAACTCCAAAACCACTGGATCCCACATTTCCCAGAATACAACTCAATATTTAGACCTTTCCTGCTTTCTTAGTGCTGACTGTCTGTTCATCATCAGGTACTGTTTTCACAGGCGCAGTAGTGGCCTTCTCCTCACGATGAGTAAACTGAACTTCATGCGTAAAAAAGCCCCTTTAAGCCTCAGTGTGGACTCATTTTGAGTAGTATTCTATAGTATGTGGGTTGTTGCCTTTCTTGTATACGTAGGAGATCTTTTCTGAATTTCCAGCTTACTTGTTTTCATAGTCTAAGAAAAAATCATTTAATAAACTTGTTTTACTCCATGACTTGCTATACAGAATGAGAATGAGCAATATTTGGATTTAAATTGGAAATGCCTTTAAAAAAAATCTTGATCTGACCATCAGTCAGTCAGTAATAGCCAGCAAAGAGTAAGTAAACTGGTTTGTCTTCAGGGTACAGTACGCTTACAGTTTGTATTGTGAACACATGGTTAACTGCAGAAAACAAGCTCCGAGCAAGATTTCATTTACACTGATTTTCTTCCTCTGCGGTTGATATAACATCCATCCAACAGAGTGCACTGTTTCATTACAGTGAGATTTCTTTTGATGCCTCCTCCCCTCTTTTCCTTTCCCACTTTCCCTCCTTGGAACGACGCCGTCCCCACACATTCAGGGAAATAATTGCAAAAACTCAGCTTAACTAGGTAGAGACATTCCCATTACATGCTTCTTGGTGTGTTCGACTGGGCTGAAAAAGAACTCTGAAATCCTTTCCCGTTCCTCAGTCATAGATGTTTGTTTTCGGACTCGGTTAAGTGAAATTCCTTAATCACATAGTTTCTGTCACAGTTTCTTAGTTAACTTTTCCCTCTCATGTTTCTCCAACTGGCAAGTAAGAGAGGATACTCAATACTCTTTCCCTCAAGAGCTTGATGGAGCTGACTGCACAGATCTAAGAGTCTTCACGGCTGTAAGCACTTGATTATTGACTTCTTCTGATGCACAAATAGCGATCACCCCATACCAAACAACTAAAATCCTCCACAGCCTACGCAAATACTGACCTGACACAACCTCAGCAGGGGTTGAAGGAGCACATGCAGAGTTGCTGCTAATGAAGAGTGCTAACATGAACACATTTTCTTGCCAGAGGCTAACCTGTCAGCGGTCTGAGACCTTACTTCAGATTTCTGCAAAACACGGCATCTTCTCTCAGTTATTCTGCCTGTGCTGAAGTTGGCCCTTACTCTCCTCTCCTTCTCTCTCTCTCTGCATGTGTTTCTAGATCTATAATGAAATCAGCAGTGTGGCGTGTTACTGAAGGCTGGTTGGTGATGGAAGATTAGGGTTGACACGGTGCCGAAATTCCAGATTAAAAATAGTATTCAAAGCAGGACAGCGTTTACATAGTGGAGAGACCAGAACATGCAGCCTTTCTGCTTTCTAGTCATTATTCTGCAATAACACCTGAACAAAACCAACTGATTCATATATCTGAGCTTGTGTAACACATAGATGACTCAGCAAAGGGTAAATAACAACTGCATACAATAAAGAACGAGAATGAAATGTGTGCCATAACTCATACCTGTCAATGTGGAGCTTTTGAGCCAAGAGCTGCCAGTCCTTCCCCTTGGCATTAGCGGTGTCAAAGGTGGCGCTGATCCGCTGACGGATGGACAGGGGGATTTTAAAGGCCCTTGACCCTGTCTGAGAGGTGATGGTACAGTCGGACTGAGTGAAAAAGGGAACCACTCCCTTCTCATTCTTGTAGCAAGAAAGAAAAGAGGGAGGTGTCAGGGTGATCTTAATGCTGAAAACCTCAATATGAAGACAAGGACATGGACTTATCAAGACAATTTGCAATCTATACATGAAAAGCTCCCTGAGAGGCTCATTAAGCAAGCTCTTAAATCAAATCAAGAGTTATTCGGTGTAATAAAAGAACCTATTAAGAATCCGCATGACCGCCCACGCACCGAGCACACGCTGCCTGTTTCTACGAGTGCCGCTCACCTCGACCACAGACGTGTAGACCTGGAGTATCTGCTCCTCGCCTTTCACCTGTCGGACGCTGATCTTGCAGGAGAGCTGAGACGAGGAGTGGCTGTATCGCTCCAGAGAGAAGGCACACTGCAGGGGACGCTGGTTACTGGCCCACACCTGAGAAAAGGAGAACTCCTGCAGGGCGAGGGAGAGACGGAGGGCGGACAGGGAGAACGATGAAAGGATTAGGCAGAGGAGACAACAAACTCATTAAATCCCTGCTAAAGACATTCATTATGTGAATCCTGCTTTGCCACCCACTTTGCCGTTTACATGATTAATTAAGAACCGAATGAGTGGCCTCTTTAGCCAATCAATGATATTACCTTACAGTTTACCCATCAGAAAGAACACCAACATTTAGAGCCCATGGGAAAATGTTAACATCTATACGGAGTCATTAGTGGGAAGATGTTCTAAATTAGATGTTATTTTACTTACTGTTGCCTGGGAGAAATAATTAAGTTACTTTATATTACTTTTGCATTTCACCCTACAGCGTGGCTAGTCTTACATGCAATCATTTGATAAATATTGCAGATCTAAGCTCACATTATTAGCAGAAATAGTTTATGTACTGACATAAAATCATCTTCTGAAGATTGTTTTAGTAAACATGCAGCCCACAGCATTCAATTCAGACTGTCAGACTGTCAAAGCCGTATTTACCATTTTGTTGGCTTGTTATGCTCTCTTTTCACATTCTGATACTCCTAATATGCCTTGAATATGCTTGTAAATGCCAATCCATTAGATCAGGAACAAACGTGACGTAACGTGATGGAATTAGGACAGACATGCCTTAATTTACCCAGCTTGCACTGCACTTCACACAAAAAGTGGCAGCTGAAAAAAAACGTAAGTAGCAGACCTTTGGAGTGAGTGAATGGTATGTAAGAGGCCAATTTTGACTTCCATTTCTAACTACTGTGTGACCCAGACAGTGGCGCAGTGAGAACAGGTCAAAATCACTGTTTTACGGATGAATCATCCTCTCTTCACATCCATCAGACAGGAGGATGGCTACTTGTAAAAGCCTCCTTTAGGCAAGAGCAGTGTCTAAATGAAAGCATACAGTCATCTTGCCTGTAGGACCCTCACATAGTGGCTCTTCCCTCTCCAAGAAAACCTTGTTGGCATTCTGGTGGCACTATGGTGGGCTAATTCTGCTAATAGGATGTCACTGGTGGGATAAACATCACAGGGCAGGGCAGAACATGCAGCATGTAGACCCCTAGGAAGATAACTATGAGATGTGTGTGTGTGTGTGTGTGTGTGTGTGCCTGCCTGGCAGTCATAATTAATTTTGTATGGGTGTGTGTGAGGGTGAGATAGCTGGCCTGAGTGATCTCCTGCTGTGCCCTTGCTGCTGTCCTTTGGCTTTGATGTGACCAAGTAAGAAAAAGGGAAACTGGCGGAGGAGAGAGTTCTAATGGAGGAACAGAGGATGCTGAGGAGATGAAGGTGCACAGCTTCCTTCCAGATCTGTGACCAAGCTCGGTTTGAATCAGAACTCAGATGCACATTCAGTAAACCTGCTCGCTGCTTTGCATTCCTTCACACTAAATGACACAAACTCACAGTTTCCTACCTGGCAGGTGGTGAAAGGCTTGATGCTCCAGAGTAACTGTGGGACGTCCTGGATGGACACCTGGAGGCTGAAAGTGTTCCCCCGGAACAGCATCATTTTAGGCTCCTCCAGCAGGCGCCCACCCCTGCTGCGCTCTCCCACTGCCACCTCCTGATAAGGGAAGGTGTGGGTGGTTTTTTTTCGTTGGGGATGTAGAGAAAAAAAGGTAGACATTTTATATGGCTGATAAACTCAGTGTTCCAAGCCAGGAGTTGGGTACAACACACGGCTTTTCATGTTCAATAAAATGTTTCTTTTAATTGATAATTCACAAGAATCTAAAATAATATACCCTCACACAGGAAATGCACACAAACCAATTGGAGCCTCATTTAAGACATTTTTCAAACAAAGATGAATCAGTTTTGAGAAAAGAAAACAGCAGATCAATCGACAATGAAAATAATCGTTAACTGCAGCCCTAATTTTGCAACTTCAGTGGCTGTATATGAACCACATCTTCCGAACGGAAAAAATGGGAAAGAAATGTAGAGAAACGGAAGTCTCGCTCGGAAATCTCACGGGAGGTGAGTTGTTTCTGGATGAACAAAACGGTCTTTCCATAATGTTGTCAGACACTTTTAGTGGACGTGCTTTTCGTGGGTACAGTTGCCTGCAAGGATTATGTTGCAGTCAATGTAGCCTGTTTGCAGCAGTAAAAATAGGTCCCAGGTTTAAAAAATTCCCATCAATGTTCAAAGTAAGATAAAAAAAAAACTAATGCAAACACACACAGCTTTAAGTAATTGTTTTTATTTATGTGTGCGCTGCTTGTGCACCCCGGAAGCCTCAACCTTTATCTGTCGGTGCTCTTTGCAACTTTGGAGAAACGCTGTGAAGATCATAACGTAAAAAAAAACAACAACTCTAAATGAATAAAAAGCAGAGTGGTGCACTGTGCATTTTTAAGCTTTCAAAATGCATCCAGAGTGATTGGCCCCCAAGAGCCACTGCTGCTCACAAACTGGATCAAACCGACAGACTGCATGAGTGACAAACCCACACGGCTCGAGCCTGAAACTCAGATAAAGAGAGCAGCCATAGCTGTTAGTCAAACATATTGGTTCTACACAAAGACGAGACACAAACAGAAGAAATCAAAAGTATTCTGTCAATACATATATACTTTTTTACTTTACTTGTTTTTTGCGTCCTGTAATTTTTCCTGATCTATGGAGAACAATAACATCCGTGCGCATGTGTTTACATTTTCTGTATCTTGGGCAGCGGGGAGTAGTGAGGATGTGAATACAGTGTGCATGCTGCTTATCCACCCGGTCACACGGCACACAGAGAGGGGAAATGCAAAGCATACAGGCTGTCTTGAACATGATCAATCCCTGCTTCAGGCTCACAGGGGAAATTAATTGTCGTATGAAGCACATACAAAAGCAAAAAGAACAAATGAACAAATAACCATGTCTGACTGATGGAGAGGTGGAGTGAATTGGCTCTTGGCACCTACATCCAATTTCTCTTTGTTCACATGCGATTCTACCTCTTGAATGGAGCCAAAAGTGAAGCGGGGCCAGTGGCTACACAGGACAACTATCAGCACTGCTTCAGAGAAGCTGTGTTTTTAATTAAGATAGGAAAGAGGTGAGCTTGTGTTTTTTTTTTTTTTTGAGCGAGGCCGCAATGCAAGGACAAGGGCCAGCTTTTCACAAATCACCACCCGAAAGCTTCGTCTGAGACTGTGTGCCATTTTAACGTGTTCAAATACTTGTCATGTGGAATGCAATGGTGAAACACATTTAATTAACAGAGAGCAAATTAAATTACGCAAAGAAAGGGCAGAGAAGCAACCTTGGAGCATCTGTTGTCTTTGTAATTAAAAGTCCCTCTTTGTCTCCTAGTCATCAAGCATCTCCCAGTGGCAATGTTACTGAACAGGCAGATCTTCAGTGGAGCACAAAAAAAAAAAACTCAGACAGCAAAAAACCCACCAGACGCATCGACCAAATGCTGGCAATTTAAATTTCTTATACCACATACAGATCGTATATTTGAATGGTGTTGGAGGCTCTGTGGAAGGCTGGTCTGTCCACCACTCTAGTATCTCAACAACGGTTGAAAAGATTGCCACGAAATGTGTAACAGCTGGAGATCCTCCGACTCTTTCCTCTGGTGCCACTATGACGTTGACATTTGCGGTTTTGAGGGAAATGTCTGGACAACTATTGGATGGATTGCCATTTGGTACAGCTCAGGACATTGATGAGCCCTTAATTTTTAATCTGGCACCATCATCGGGTTCTTTCAATTTGGCTTTTGACCAAATGCCCACAAAACGAATGACGCTGCCGTTTGCCTAAGCTGTGCTTCGTTGTTAGTGCTAATTGGCAAACGTTACGCATGCTAACAACCCAAGCTACGATGGTGACAACAGTAAACATTACCTGCAAACAAGCAGAGCCTTACAGAGCCGAGGAAAACAAAGTAGGACTTTTCTTTTGTGCCCTTTTCTCCTGTCGTACACAACAGTATGCTTCATGTATACAGGTCAAAGTAAAGGAAAAACGTTTTGAAATTTGACAAATGTAATGTCATTACTTTGAATCATCCCTGGTTCTTCATTGTTTCATTCCATATCCTCCCTCTTCCCTCATACCTGAAATGCATGGGGCGTGTCGTCCACACAGTAGACCCTGAGGGTGAAGCCCAGAGAGTTGCTGGTATCCGGACTACCAAACACAGCCAACCTCAGCCGCTTGGCTGCCTCCTGGTTCAGCGGCTCCCCCACCAGGGCGTAGCGGCCCGGATGCTCCAGCAGCACATGGCACCTCTGGGCCTCCAGCAGACAGTAGCAGGACGTGCTCTCCTCGTCCACGGACATCACTTCCTTTGGAGGGAAGATACATCGGGAGAGACCAGATTTAGTTCTGGTGCATTAAGCACATACGTATTCTGAGCCGATAATAGTTCACTTTAAGGTTAATCATAAGAGCAGCTCAATATTGGTCGTGCTGATGATTTTTGGTTTTTGGTTTTGAGGATTCAGCACCCGGCTATACACAGTGGAGCTGAGCATGCTGATTCATGATGATTAACATTTCAATTACTGCCAAGAATTTGTTTGCAGAGGGAGAACGAGGCTTTAACTTAACCATCAAACTGAAAGCTGAACTCCTGTCAGCTGCAAACATGGTGGTTTGAGCAAAGGTCTATCATTCTGTCTATTAGCTTATTTCCTGTAGACAAACAGACACAAAGAAAAAACTCAGCCCTGAGAGGCATAACTCCAGCATTTTAAATATAGTGACTGCATTGTTATTAAGGATATTATCAAGACACCTCAGAGACAGTCAACTGGAAACTTTGCCTCATACACAGACTCAGGATCAGGGACTGTGCAAACCTGAACGAGGGCCAAATGAATAATCACACATCTCACTTAACAGATGGGATACAGTAACACTGACAAAACGGATTAGCGGGGTGCAGTTGTAGCCGATGGCCGATTGCTCCTCATCTCGTGCTCAATCCTCCCTAAATCACCTTTGAAACATAACTGTGACCCACAGGTCCCCTCTGCATATGGCCTGGCTGAGGCATATAAAGCAACGCCGGGTAATTTAGTGGCCCACAGATTCCTAAACCTGCCCCATTAGCGCTGCAGCAGACATGAAGGATCTTCATGACATAGCTCATCCCCGCCAGGCAGCCGGGGAGAAATGATGGAGTCAAACTCTAGCAGTACAAAAGTGCAAGCTTTAATGGGAATGGCACTGAGAGGCAGACGGACCGAGAGGGAAGGGAAGGGAAAAAGACAGAGGGGGAGAAAGACCTCCATCTCCCATTATATCACTAATTCCAGAGATTAGGTTTTGAGTGAGCGTCCTTCCTAAGATAAAGGACTCATTATTTCACTGTGACAGAGACGGGTCACGGCGTTACATTTTCCTGGAGAACATCTCCTCTTCTTTCTCTGAACCCGTCTGCATCTTCCTGTCGCTCTCTCCCTTTTCCCCGCTGCTTCTCTCTGCTATTCTTTTCCTCTCTGATGGCATATAGTTCACATCAGTGATGGCTCTTTTGATAGCTCCCTTTTGTGCCACACAGCTGCTAGCAAATTACGTCTGTGTAAATGTCACGCGGAGTGAAAGGACCGGGCCGGGAGAGAGGCACAGGCGCTTCAAGGTCAGGCAAACTCGGTGGCTCCGGGGGTCACTCTGCCTCGATGAGGTCCCCAAAGCTTTTTGATGAGGTTAGTTAAACATTAAAAGAGCATCTTAGATATGTCTACTCTGCCGAAAAGGTGCGAGAAGATGGATAGAAGGGTGTTTGGATTGAAGTCAGATGTCTGAACAAGTCTCTGTGACGCTGTGAAGTAGCTCTACAGGGCAGAGTTGAAGGACTTCTCAGAGGTGTTACTTTACTGAAAGAGCTGGATGTGAGAGAAAATCTCTTTGCAGCAATCCCAGAGATAACACTGTTTGTATTTATAGCAATAAAGTCTTAAATCTTTTAAAGCACACCAGCCACTTTTTATCTGTTTCTGACCTCACATTGAAGCATCACACTGGATTAGGTGCATTAACCTTTTTAGCAGTTTTTTATCCAAATTAAATTAAAATCTAATTTTCAACCGCTAAATAATTAGTTCAGGGACGTCATTTCAAGAAGAACTTTCTTTTGTTGAACCTTTTTATTTCTTTATTTTCGTCATTATACTGTATGTCTCTGCTTTATCTCTCTCACTCGCTGTTGTTCCCAAATGGTTATTTGATTAAGATGAAAATAATAATGTTAAAGTAGCGTAGTATAGAGTTCAAATGACACTCACTGGCAGTCATAATGGTCCCAAATAATAATTATTTTCAAGAATAATTGAGATGATACATATTCCCTCATGCCTTTATCTAGAGTAAATTAAAATGCAACACTTATTAAACTTACAACACAGTTGTACCGTGCAGAATTACAACGATATAATCGAACCATAACAGACGTTTTTATATTTCAGATACAGTTTTTCATTATAATAAATAACAAAAACAAACAGAAGTCATGTGCTGTATATACAAACATATTTGTCTTCTTTTCCTCCTTGTTATGGAAATTGAGCTTGTTGTGTTCAGATTTTATGAACAGCTGCAATGCAGAATTCACAGATTCATGAAAGAGTAATGCTTTAAAATACCATTATCATTACACTGGAAAAGAAATGAATGTTTCGGTGACTAATAGACATCATTTGCATTTGGTCTGACATTTCTTTTGGATGTATGACAGCATGAGGTAGAGCTTGAAAGGCTGAATTTTATGCAGAATGACGAATCTGAGCTGGCAACCCTGAAATCGGCTCCGTGCTCGCATGACTACACTGCAGGATGAAAATTTTCATCAAAGTAAGTTTGTAGCAGTTTTATCAGTTCGTATTGATATTCTGGGTGCTGGTGAAAGTTGTGTGTTCGCACTTGTTAACATTCTGCATCGATGTTACAGCAGAGAATCTGGACCTGATGATTACAGCTGAAGTTTAGCAGAAATCGCTCACCTCCCACTTGTTGTCCTGCATTTGTCTCTTTAGCCGAATGGTCCAATTATCAGCAGCGACCTCCGCACAATGGGCTATGGTCAAGGCTATGGGACAGGACAGGTCAAGGCCTGGTGGGCCGTATGTGACTGCAGGGCTCAAAAAGATCTCTGGCCCGTCCTCCGACACAGTGCTGCACACACAGAGGCACAGGAAAGGCACATATTACAAAACATAACAGCAAATCTCATGCTATCACAAACATTTATGGTAAAATGTTTTCTCTGCATTTTAAAACGGCAAAACATCACTGAGTTTTAAGACAGCATGAAAATAAAGACACACAACAAACATCCCTCCTAATGAATCACTGCTTAAATAAGATACGGAAGCAGAGCGTGACCCCTTGCCTATGAACAAAGTAAATTCAGATCCTTGGACACTCATAATGAATCAATCCCTGACTAGCTGACACACAGACACACAGATAGAGGAAGATTAAAGCACCAAGACTAATGGACAGTGGGGCTGGAGAGGACAGGCTTTAGCACACAGCGTGTAAGCTTCGTGGGTCGATGGAGCTTATGAAGCCTGCTCTGGGCAGCCTGGTGACAGATTAGCTGTGCCAAGCTGCTCTTGGTCAGGGGCCCAATCTTGGCTGGAAGCCCCGAAGACTGAGAGCAATCAATGGGACCACCATCAGTCATGCAGTTGGCCCGGCTGGACACCTCACATATACAGGACACAATATTGGTGCTGTTGTCACTGGAGCAGCGTGGATATTTCTCAGCATCATTAATACAACTGCAGTGGGGACAAACCCTGACATGCAGGCACAGATGCATCACTAACGTGTCAAGAGTGTGTTGGCTCACACATGTATGCACACAAATATGGGAAACACCAACAAAGTGAGAAGGAGTTAGACATTTAAAGTCTAATTTTTATAGGTTACACTTCTCACACATAAGCACTGAACCACCCGACTACATATATAACCAAGTCAATAGCCGTGTCCCAATATACTACATACTAATGCATACTAACTAGTGCATTGTGTATACTGGTAATATGGAGCATTGAATTGGGACACTGGTCGTTGGTAGTCAACGTGGGGTTACTTTCCTGTTTTACTTGGGTAGTTTTCAACAAGTTTTCTAGTAGTTTCCATCCCTGCAACAGGGAAGGTATGTATGGCTGAGATTGTTTGGTTCCAGTTTCTGCTGCCGAGCACTGTGGGAAACTTTCTTCTACGTTATGCTGTTACCAATCAACACTAAAAAATTAAATGAGGTTACGATCCGCTGTCTAAAAATAAAATCATACATCCAGACAGCAGCGTGGCCCTGCAGCTGCACTTTTGTGCTAATCAGCCCCAGGCTCAGAGGAAACCAAGGTTACCTGCTGTTGAGACTATGGTAATTAGCCAGATTGCCTGTGAGCAAAGATTAAAGATGGTTATTTAGCATCTCTGATTGTGGTTATGAGAACAAAGAATATCACTCCAGGATGATAGCTAAAGTGTAGATAGCAGATTGGGGTTATTAGTTAAATCTACGTAGTCTCATATATGCAGTACACACAACACACCTCTTTCACTTCTTCACATAATAGCATCCGGCGTAACATTCATTGTTTTTTTTTTCCTGCACAGACCACAATTATAGATAACAATGTGACAGTGCCTCATTAGTGTTGGACGGTCTGTCTTCACAGAAGTATGGAATCAGAGTTTAACACAATTACAGCCATAAAAGCCAGTTTCATTACTGCGTTAATGTTTTTATCAAAAGAGTCGGTTCACCCAAGCTGAACAAACAAACGAACAAACAAACTAAGCTCTTGTGGTATCTAACCATGCAGATTGTCAATGGAGGTGAATGGAATTTCTCCCTCTAGAGCCACATTTCTTCCCTCAATAAAAGCTTCAGTGAAGTGTAGGCATACATAAGATGATTTTTGTCAAACAACAATATTGCTTTTCTAACTTATGCTGCTTAAAGCTGCACTAATCAATATTTTTATGTGAATAATGGGTCTAATGACTACCCGTTATGTTAAAGGTCTTGATTGTAGTGACCCCCCCCCCCCACCGAACATTGGTCAGCTCAAACAAAAAGCACGACATCAAAAACAACCACCAACCAACATTTTAAAAGGGAGCCTGATCTGACGCAGGTATGACTGACAGTGCAGAGTAATAGGTGCCGCCCTGCAAAGAATGCTCAAAAAGAGAGGATGTTACCACTCAACTCCTTCACTCAAACTTGTGCGAGTCACATCATATCAGGCGTATTTTGTCACACAATATGATTCTGCCCGTGGACTAGCCACTGTCCCCTGCTGAGCTGAAGAAGATCGCACACAAAACAACCTTGTGAAGCCCAGAGGATGAACGAAAACTCCTGCGAACACCTGAAACCGAGCCAGAGCTGATCGATTCCTATTCTTCGCCGAGGAAAGCGTCGTCTTATGTAGATGGCCGAGGTTTGAATGGAAAGAAAGGATCCAATTTCTCCTCTGGACTCTGTGGCTGTCAGAAGATAGGCTTTGACTGACAGCTCAGCGGTGCACAGCTCCTGCAGCTTCTTAAACGACAGCCAGAGAAGTAAACAGCATCAGGCTTATCAGAGCAAAGCAGGAGCCTGGAGGGCAGCAGCTTGGCTGAACTGGAGAGACTTTAGTCAGGGGAGCGTAAAACCAGCCCACTAACTGAGCCTTGAGCCACAACCTATAAATGACCTTTGATCTGTATCTTCACCCAGATGACCCTCGGCACTTAATGGGTGGGTGGAGGTGAGGTGAGATGACGGATGAATGTCAGATGCGACTAAATGTCACTTTTGATTCTCCCGGGGATGTAGAAATTGAATTTCATTGAGAAGCACAGGCGGTTAGCTGTTAGTGTTGTTAAGGCGATATCTCGCTAGCAGACCTGCTGACACATTGATACTGTCTGCTATAAATCAAGAACATGCCCAAAAACTGACTTCGGGTTGTCAGATAGCTTTTGAGGCTCTGTTGCAAAGAAGTCAAAGGCATTAGACTCCTTTTCAAACGGCTCTTATCTGTCTTGCCATTTTGTCCAGACGCAATAGCTTTGTGAAAAATCTTGACTGCAAAGTTACAGAAATACTGTCGAGTCCTGCTGGCAGGCAATAGTTATCTAAACTTTGTAGCCTATCACGTCCCACCGAAACCAAATACCAAATCAATATCACCCATCATCATGACTCCCCAATTTTCACCACTCTAACCACGATGGAAAGAGACGTCGCCACAGTTATGTCTACAAACACAAAACAGGCTACCAGAGTCATGAAGTGTACTGTCCTCCGCTGAGACAGTGGCTTAAGGCAGTAATGCAATCTGTCTACAGCTGCCAATGTATTTGTGACACATCATGTCCTCCCCTGTAGTGTCTGCAAGATGAGCAAGGACCACATGCTGGGTGGGAGTCTGCCTGCGTCCCTATGTGTACAGTACATGTGACTGTGTGCTCTCCGTATGAGAGTGTTTCTGTGCATGTTTGTGGAGCATGATCTGCAGAGAGAGAGAGGGGGATACGACGTGGCAGCGATAGGGATGAGAGATGAGGTGCGACGGGCTGAAAGATTAAAAGAGAGCAGCCTAAGAAGCAGACTGCTCCGCCTCAGTGAGAGTCCCTCACCTGCTGTCCTCCTGGTTGATGATCATGTACATTTCCCAGGAAGTGTCTTCTGCGATCCCCCCATGAGGCACCAACAGACTGATACCTGCAGAGAAGGAGGCACGCAAAAAAAAAAACTGATCTGCACACAGCCTGACATGCGCACACACCTGCTGACCGGCTGTCAGGTCTCTTTACTAAAGGTGACAGCCAGAGAGGTGATGGCCCCGGAAAAAAGGTGACGGAAGCAAGTCCCGAAGGCCTTGTGAATCAATGCTGCCAGCAGTCTCTTTGTCACAAACACACACACACACACACACACACACACACACACACACACAGACTGTCTATTTCTTTCACAGAAACACTCATACACAATATTCTGCTGTACGATTAACACTGCCAATCTACACGCAGTAGATAAAGCGCCTCAAGGGACAGGATGATGAATGTAGGCCACGAGAAAGAGCGGCCTGAATGATGACAGGTTTACATTACATTTTCTTCATAGTGTACAATATGTTCTTTAAAATGTTAAAGCTGAGATCCATAATGCTTTTTAAATCAAAGTATCTACTGAAACACAAAAGCTTCTGCATTTACGATGGTTAGAAAAACTTTCCACAGGCTGACAAACTGTCAGGACGTTAAAAATGCCAATGCTGTCTAACTTCATCAATTCAGTAAACAATATATTCATGTTCATGTTACTTGGGATCGATGACATTTCCACATTTTCGCTGCAGACTAACACTGACAAGGTCAAACAAATCCAAAATGCTAGACGCCCTGTATCAGCTTTGTTGTTTTTGTTGTTGTGTGGAAAGTTACAGATTTCAGCTTCTCTGTGATCTCCAGTTTTGTGTTGAAGGAATTTCAGTTTACACACGGGAACGTATCGAATGAAATTTCCCCGCAGTGGGCTCACCTGTGTTAGGTACCACCAGCCTCCCTCCAGCATGACCAAACACTGCAGTTGCTTTGTGGAGAGGCCTGCTGGGAGTCAAAGAGACATGTGGGGGGAAGAGGTTTTTGCCTCTTCTGCCCAGCGTCGTCCCCACTGCAACCCCTCTGAAGTCTGGAGCCAGGCCCCTTGGAAATGTCTGAGGGTGGGACATGACATGGTACTCTGCCCTCTCTGCCACCCCTACAGATACAATGAAAGAACTGTGACTTTTTTTTGCAGTTAAACAAACTCAGATCATAAACATTAGACTGAGAGAAAAGACAGGAATATGGTTTTTCACCTTCAACAGCAATGTAGACACAGCAAACAGCAAGGAAATGGCTCTTTTGAAGATTAAAAAGTTAAATACAGTATGGTGAAAACCAAACACTCTCTAATTGACCGTTCACTAAACGCCTCCCAAAACAGCCGTTATCCAATCATAGCGTAGCAGCCGAAACTAGGCTCGGCAAGTCTGTCAAGCTTTGGATTTCTTCACAAGTTGAAGCAGCGTGCACGGGGCTGTAGTGAGAGTGATACTCTGCATGTAAAGAGTGTGGAGCGTCTGTCGGACACGCCGCTTTATAGCCTCAGTCTTTCAGCACGATATCATGCACTGTATGTCGCCATCAATTGCATATTTCAGACTCCTTTTACGGAATTCTCAGTTTAAAACGATTCAGCTGGAGACAGCGTTTTTCAACCTGCTCACGGAGCTAACGTTAGCTACATTGGCTATTTAGCTACAGCTGATAAATTCTACCAGCAACAGTTTTCATTTCAGCCAGAAGAAAAACGGATGGAAAGCTAGAAATGAGAAACCTGCTTTTGTCTAAAATCAAGGACCAATTGTTTAAAAAATTACCATGAATGGTAAATCTGCATTGGTGCCGTGCAGGAACGGAAAGCTTAACAGGCGTCGCAACAGTAACTAAGGGGGACGTGGTCAATTCAGGATGCCCCTAAAAGGTGATGATGTTTTTTCTTTGTATGACAGCTTTCTTAGAGATTGCCTTATGGATTTTCCTTCAGACTGCAGCAGCAGGACTGTACACTACTCTGTAATCTCTTGCCTTTCCAAAAGTAGCGGTCTACCACAGACATGGCCTTTCAAGACAGTTCTGTTTTCTGACCTTTGACCTTGAGATCAGGCAAAGGGTCAAGGAGAGAGCGCTCGGCCATCAGCTCCTTGTCGATGGAGTCCTGAAAACACATGGGGCTGGTGTAGGTACGCGACACCGTCAGATCAGGCTGCATGGATGAATTAATAAGCAGGGGGTTTGCTGAAAAACAAAAAAAGCGATTAGACATCTTTAAGCAACAATTACATTACAGTGACACTGACACCATCAACAACAATAAAAACCTAAAGGGCATGTCATGACAATTAGTTTTTATCTACCTGTGGCTCTTGCTATAATATCATCACCATGGAAACAGCAATGGCACACACCTTACCGTACCAATGTCTTAATTAAAAGTGACAAATGGCAAATAACAACGGCTGGGGAGTAGTAATATGCTTTAATTTGATGTCACATTTCTGTGACAATAACCTGAAATATTGCCATTATTAACAAGGTTTATTATGAACATATTAATTACATTATTAATAATATATTTTTCATTACATTTCCAACTTCAGGGGGTACGGGTCCCATACTGTAGCCGTATATATATATATATATATATATATATATTTATATATGTGTTTGTAGTGGAATTAAAACACACACTCATAGTATTTTGTGGATCAATCAAGAAACTCAGAGCAGAGAAAGTTATTATAGATAAGATAAATGTGTTTACTGTAAGGTGAAATTATTTTGTGATTAATGACTCATTGACAGCTGTTTCAGCAAGCATGAAATGACAACGGAAGACGCGGCTAAATAAACAGCGTGGTTTCTCTTAATGAGCAGAGAAATCTACATTGCCAATTTGTTTAGCTGGGAATTAGGTGAGCTGTTGTCACGGTGACTCATGTTCAAGGATGTGATTGCAAAAAAGTAGTGAAATGAAATGATTTCTGTGTAACTGCTGTAGCAGGCTGCAACATATAAGGAGGGGAGGACATGTTGGACTTTATGGAGGTTTGGCTGTTTTAGCTCCCCTATTAAGCGGAACAGGGACCAAGATTAAAGCTTTCCCTGACTCCTGCTGTGTTATCAAAATGAACTTTATTATGCCCTGCTGAGAGCTGTTGCTGTGGCGACCCATAATGCCAGCCTTGTAAAAAATATGCCTCAATCTGTGGGGCGAAACACACCACGCTTCTGAGCTCTGATGTTTCTGTGTTTGGAGACACGAGACCACAAAGGCTTCAATCGGGAGCCGCGTGAAGAAAACACGAAAACACTAATAAATTACATTTTTAATTTTGGAATCATGAATAATTAACTGAAATGTCGTTGTATGTAAGATAATACCAAAGCAGGCGATGATGCCACAAACTGACTCACTACCCTCTTGTTCAACATTTTGCTTAAGTTATGGCACTAAAGAAGGTCTAAGTAATAATAGATAAGAGTTAAATTGTACATTTGTTTAGAGCTCAAAATGTGCTTGTTACCATAACTTTTCAGTGAACGTTTATCGCTTGGGGCACACTGATGTTTGCAATAAAGCAATAAATGCATGGTGTGCTTTATAGATTACATTCACTGTGTTATTATTGGACATTTGGTGCACAACAGCACAGACAGCAAGAATCTCCAGAAGGCTCAAGTAAACAAACTGAAAAATTAAATAGAGCCATTTTGGCCCCTAAAGGATTTTAATAATTGATGTAGTTATATCATACTACAAAGAAATGTATGCATAATTCATATATGCAAATATGTATATAGACATATCAATACAAAACTGTATGACTTGCTTGCATGTTCTGTAGTTTAGATGACATACAATGACATTAATATGTGAGTACATTTACAGTATTTGAATGAAAATAAAGTGTAATAGAATCACAACCGCATCTTCACCCCTCACCCCTCTAAAATTAACTCTTACTCCATTCAGCATCAGCAGTGAGTGTTTGCGTGTGTGTGTTATATATATTTTCGCTCATCTATATAGACAAGCTGACAAATCCGACCTGTGCCTGATCTCCCTTCTTAATTCGTGCGTAGTTCTTCTGTTTGGAGGGGAATGACACTTCATTTATATTATAATGTCATCTCACTGTATCACCAGGCAAAACTCCAGACTTAATTAGATTTTTGACAGATTTTTAGAGTCTTTTGAATCATTTTCTTCAGATTTTTAGGGTTTTTTGAATCATAAAAATAATTGAAATGGAATTGCAGTCATAAATCTACATTTCATTTTGCTGCTTTATAAAAATGAAATCTATCAAATCCTCATATTTTTGACTACGATCACCAGATTGATACACTAATAACATACCCGATATAGAAAATAACTAAAAAAAATAAGTTTATAGTTTCAGCAAAGACACTTACTGCTGTGTTTTCATGGTAAATGCAACGCAACTCATTTTCATTGAGCACAGGGACGTTTTTTTAGCGGCGCAGCTGAGGTTATACTTATGCAAATTAGGTGGCGGAGGGCAATTTTAGCACTTGTTTTTATCGGCTCTTTAACAACCTCTTACTGCAAAGTCAAGTGAGAAGAATTTTTTTATTTAGAATTTTTTTGCGTATCAAAATCACATAAACCCCTTATTCATGTATGAGTTTGGCCTCTTAGATTTCTAATATAGATTTAAAACTCGTACAAGTTTAAATGCATATCAAAAGACACATTGAAGTGGGATGAAGGCAGAGTCTATACTGGGTTAAATTACAGGAGACCAAAATGATCATCTACATTCTGTGTGAGGTCCCTCTCTTTTAGTTGATTAAGTACCTGAAGCTATCATACAGCAGCAGCAATGATAGGTGTGTCTCAACTCTACTCTTTAATTTATGGGGTGTGCAGAACTTAATGCACGAGTCAAACAGCGTGCATATCATCGTGAATTAATTAATCAAATCATCCAACATGGCACCAGACTCGCAAATTAACCACACCACTTGTTGAACTTATCAACATATTCCACATTTTAAACTGAGAGAATTTAACCAAAGCTTCCATCAAATATCAAATCACTATCTAAACAATCATCTAGTAATGTTACTGGACGTATCATCAAGTAACATTAACAACCTCTTTTGTCCATTTTCTTCCCTTACTTCCCAGTTTGGAGACAGTATGTGGTGGGAAGCCACTGTTCACAGTGAGATGCAGCATTTTTGAGCTTAAACCAGAACTTGTAAGACACACAGTCACCTGCTCACCTTGACGAGAGGTCTTGAAGCTGAAGGACTGGAAGCCCCCAGTGAGGGCTGAGGAGTCGATGACATCAACACCGTACTCACTCTGGCTCCTTCGGTAAAGAGTGACAGCGATGATCAGAAGCACCACTGTCACCACCCCCGCAGCAAGGCCTGAATACAAGGCCACATCACTGCTGTTCTCCACACCTTGGAAAGGAAGAGCGAGTAAGAGAGAGAAGCATATATTTGAGCGACTTTTTGCTTTCTAAGTCTACTTAATTAGGAAGCTAGGACACATTTTCTCCCAGAATAAACTGAAAATCTGAGGAACATCAGGTGAGTTTAAGTTGTGAAAGTCTTTTATAGGAGGCAAGCTACCTTGGTTTCAAACTACTTTAACGCCTTTTTTGTTTTCTCTTCCTCGTCTGCACTGCCTCCTGATGCACAGCTTCATTGTTCCATCCTGGAGTGTTAAAGCTACTAATGAGGAACCTCGGAAGGAAGGCGATTATAATCAACCCAGCACCTGACTGTCATTTCAAACACTGCTTGGCTCTGGTGTTGGAGGCACTCTGTGTTCCACTGGGATAATGTGACAAAACCAATTCATTAAATTAGCTCATCGGCAATGATTATGCTCTATCTGGTCCCACCAGTACTGCAGCGTCCAACTCCACAAAGAACAAGAATGAGAGGGAAATAAAGGGGCTGCTAGCTTGTTCTTGAAAGATAATGAGATCTGTGCTGAAACGGGACATGCTGAGAAATCCTCTAAGTAGCCTGAAGCTCAAATGAGGAGAAATTGACAAAATATGCAAAGCGGCATTAACAGCTACAGTAGCAGGTTAATTGAGGGCTTGGGAAGTTTTGGCAGCCTGGCTGCATTCTTTTTCCCGTTTCTGACAAACAAAAAATACATAACTGTTAAAGGACAAGAGAGGAAAACATGTGCTTGTGGTTTAGTAGGTACAGTATCATATTATTTTTTTTCACTGCACATACTACGCAGCAGTAATCTACGCATAAATGGCCCATTACCCAAGACAGCAGTAATGTATAAAGCAATGGATCTACAGAGGTAACCCGCTGGCTGCTTGGCTCGAAATGTCAACCTGATGTATTACAAAATAATGGTATCAGTGGAAATGTAAAGTATATTGGCACAGAAGTAAAACTGATATCATACGAATAAAAGTAAATAATAATGGTAGAATTGATCATCACCCATCACAACTATCATTGACAATATTGTAGCTAAACAATACAGTTTAACTCCGCAATGTGTAAATGGTATTTACTTGACTGTTTAAGTCCATTAACAAGTGACATGATCCAACATACAGTATGTTATTGTACAAGAGTGAAAATGGATGCCAAGAGTGGAGAAAACACTCACTAACCATCACAATCTCCTGCCTACGCATTTCAACAACCACCAGTCAGAAATCACAACCAGCCTGGAAACTTAGCAGAAATGTTCTTTTCTTATCGGCTAAAATACATGCAATGAGAAGAAAAATGACTTGTATTTTTCACTTATTATTCATACATATTGCGTGTATATTAACCTGTCTGTCAGAACATCATGTATCTGAAATAACTCTCCCCTCCTTTTTAAGTTTGGGGGGAATTCACAATGAGTCATGCAGAATGTGTTAGTTTTCTTAACCACGCCTGTCAGAGTGATTTATCCTTCTTATACCACAGCTACTTTCCAGCCATCAAAATATAAGCATTGTTTCCTATTTTGGGGCGATATGCTCTCTTAGGGTAGCTGCTGCTGCTGATGGTCCTCAATAAAAACACTGCGTTGGCACTATCCTCGCTCATCACACATGGGCTTTATGTTACTCCAACAAATAAAAGAAGTGTAGCCTAGCAACAGCTGACACAAGCAGCCCAAGTATAAGTCATTTATAATGGTGATGATGACGCTAAATAAGAGCAGTGAGGTTATCTGGAAACAAAACCCTCCAGCCAATCAATGTATCGTCTGGTCGTTGCACCTTTCTCCAATCAGAATCAAGTATCTTCCGGGCCATAGCTGTAGACAGCGATATCTTTAAAATAACATATTAGTAAGTAACGAAAGCTGTGGAGAAACTCACCCTGTGGCTTAGCATCATGCAGCAACTTTCGATCTGCAAAGACAGAGAAACATCAGAATTTGAGAGTTTCTCTTTCATCTTTTTGAATACTACAAGTTTACTGTGTATGCGTCCATGCCTGTGCACACTTGTGTGTTATGTATGTGGAGTGCAGTGGATGAATAATGATGATGGATGAGGGTGCTGGTAATGAGCATGATTATAATGACGATCATGATCTAGCCCACACTGCCAAAAACTATGAACAGTTAATCCATAATGACACAGTCCCTGAACACAATGGGTCTGATAGTAATGATGCTAAACTGTCGTCTTTGCTCATTGTTCACCAGTGGAGGGAGATGGTGATGATGTTACCCACTCTGTGTGCAGAGGCCGCCGGTGCAGTTGTCTGTAGCCAGCGCCACCCCGTCACACAGCCGTCCTCCATGTTTGGGCTCCGGAGCTGTACACTCTCTGCTGCGCTGCCTCTCACAGTCTGAACTACACACCGACCACTCGCTCCACTCTCCCCAGCTGCCATCCACTGAGGGAACCAGATACAAATACAAATGTTTAAGAATAGAAGGACGCACATACACAGATTTGACGTGCATAGCGCATGGTTGGAGTACATTGTCGCCCCTTCGTGCACTTTGGACTACATGAAAAAATACAGAAAAAGAAAGTACAGAAGTGAAAAGAAGCTATTTTTTTTTAAACTGACATGACAAAGATGCTCACCTTTCTTGTAAAAGATTCAAACATCAAGCTGGAGTTGAATCATTTAATAGTTCTCTGGGACTTTGAAAACAATTTCAAGGTAAGTAAAGCTGCACTACTATCTTTACAAAAACATTTTCCTCCCCAGGGTGCCAAAATGTTGTGCCATCTTGCTGACTTGGAGCACACAAAGACACTCTGCTTATGCCACACTTCATCAAGTTCTCCACCTCCAAATGCTCCAAAGGTTCCCTTCTTCCTGCTAATCTAAACGCAAATGCACCCTGTTCATGTTCAAACTCAGATGTGGGAAAAAGAATCCTTCAGAAGGAGGCAGTTGGCAAAGAGGAGATAATGTTTGGAGGAGTGCACTGCCTTCCCCTGATAATGTTTTCTTCTTAAACCTGATGAGCATTTTCCTTTATACTGGTGCCGTGGTTGAAATCATAAATTTGGGCTTGTCTTGGAAAAAAACACTTGGGAAAAGCTGATTACACATAAGTTTTGATAACTGGAACTGCTGCTCTGCTCTTCCTCTCACAACCTACGCTTCTACTGTTTGTTTCTCTCTCTCAGGCTCTCTTCATCCCTTTCTTTTTTCACCGCTCTCACCATTTCCCATTCATTTTCTCCTCATTTGATGTTTTTGTAAAGGTCCACTGCATTAGATTTCAGACACAAACGACTGTCACTATCAGCAGTGGAGATGTGCAGTGCATTCACTATGAAATGTAACTGGTTGAAAGGAAACTATACCGATAACTACAAAGCATACCTCAAGCTTTTAGACTGATTTCTTTCCTTCAAAGCTGACACAGTTCTCTGTCAATTTCAGGTATTAAAATCAACTTACAGAGACTTTAAACTCTCGTGAGTAATCAATCACAGAGACCATTTTCACTCTCACGCCACATTTCTTTATTATTGTGTCGTAATGCATTTGTGAGCAGAGAGAAACCTCTACACATTGATGAACTCAAGGACGTGCTGACATTGAACATTCCTAGCGTTGGCTGCCCAACAGCAGTCTAAGCAGTTAAATTTAAAGCTCGGGCTGCAGATGGTTAAGTTAGCTTAGCATAAAGACTGGGAGAACAGCTGGCCTGGCTCTGTGGTAGAAAATCAGCCTAACAGCACCTCTAAAGCGCACTAATTAACGCATAATATCTTGTTTGTTAAATCTGTGCAAAGACAGAAGTGGGAACAAGTAGAGTAAAAAAGACTAACATAACACAATTCAGTCCAAATTTCACAGATGCAACGCAATGTATAGAATGATATTTAACATGTTAATTAGTGAGCTTTAGGCTGATTTTGTTACCTTTGGATAGAGCCAGACTAGCCGTTTCCCTCTGCTTTCAGTCTTTATGTAAAGAGCGAAGCTAACCGCCTACTGGCTATAGCTGTATTAAAGAGGCAGATATAAGAGCGGTATTAATCTTCTCATCTAACTCTTAGCAAATTAGCATTTTTCCCCAAAACGTCACACTATTCCTTTCATGCAAGAAATAATAATATTGGCCATGAATGCAATGCAATCAAGCACCTAAATCCTTTAGGTTTCCTTGAATTGGATTTTTACGACTTGAACAGAACTATTCACTAGAACCTGTGAGGTGGGAGGACAATTTCAAAAACTCTTTTAACCACATGCACAAACACTGACAGCACGGATGTCTTTGTGCTCACCTGGACACAGTGTGTTGCAGGTGCTCTTCTGTACGGACATGCCCTCACAGAAGGCTCCCCCATTGAGAGGGGCTGGATTTGTGCAAGTGCGAGAACGTTTCTGCACACCGCGGCCACAGCGTACATTGCAGGGAGACCAGTCTGTCCACGATGACCAGCCTCCATTCACTGTATGTGCCAAAGGATGAACAGATACTGCATGAAAGAAAAGTGGCCTACATTCTGTGGTTAACAACATATTTTCGGTCATGAGTGACTGAACAGAGGTGAACTCTAACGTGACAACTGAGATGTCTTTACAAAGATGATCAATGGTGTCCTCCCTTCCGTCTACTTACACGTCTTCCTCTGATTTGTTGCCCAAAATAATGCGTGATGATTGACTTATCAGCTCATTTGCTGCCTTAGCACGGGAAGAAATATTATGTCCCGCTATTGTACATCTGTCTGAGGCTATCGGGAGTAGTAAGCCTGTCAGAGACTTCATTAGCATTAAGGAAATTAATGATTGATGGGCCTCAACAACGGGGTGTCAGAAAGAATTAGATGAATTCCAACAGCAGCTAAATGTCCTCCCTGAAAAAATAAAAGTAACAGGATGAAAGGTCAGAAAAATGAGCACTGAAACACTCCTATTAACAAGGTGCTCCTCTGGTGTGAAAGGAGGTGGTGCTAGTATGACATTATAATTTCACTTATTCTCCTTTGTCTCCACAGAGCTCTCTATGGGGCTATAAAAAAACCCCACAGAAAACAGCGTCTGCTGGCCTGCAGCTACATAAAGCGTTCCACACAAGGTGTTTAGTGCTGGTAGATAAAAGCTGGGGAGTTGTGACAGCCCACGTCACTGCCTTTCCCACCATTAATAATTGAGTTCTTGTAAATATTGTGCCTGTGTCTCCTTGTTTTCACACATGAGGGATCACTTGCCCATTACCTGTTAATTAGACTCTTGTGTGAAAAAGGACCACACGCTGTGGTTGAGCAGTGCTTTTTGTATTAATGACTTTGGGGAATTTGCTTATGGTGACAATCTGACAGCCTACTTCTGTGGTGAAAATTGATGTTTTGATGAAGACAAGAAAGCTGTTTGACATTGTTTTGATCACATGTGCTACAAACCTAAAGAATTATACCAGATCTCTATTGAAAAATAAGAAAAAATATATCTGGGATTTGATATCTTACCGTAGACTACAACAGTGGCGGTTGCACTGCGTCTCTTGGCCACAATGTTGCTGGCAACGCAGGTATAGTTTCCAGAATCAGAGAGACGGGCTTCTGAGATGATGAGATTATGGTCACCTCTTGTATCAATGACACCTTCAGAGCTGAGAGGCTCTTCATTTTTCAGCCACTCCACCTGAAAAACAGAGTAAATGAGTCACTCATCAGGCTAAAGGCTTTCATGTAGACACAAACACATTCAAAGATGAGACAGATGAAATGATCTGATCAGTGCTAAAATAGACCATATGCTGTAAGTGACTTTTCTGTGGTCTGATATAGAATATATTTTTCTTTTATCATAGTTTCAGGTTATAATGACTTACTGACATCTGCAGTAGTGAGAGTGTGTAGCCCGTCATAACAGACATGATGTGAGGAAAGTGTGATTCCTTAACACTGAATATTCAGCAGTCTCTCATAATAACAGTTTGTTTGTAACATGTTTATTTGTATGTTGGGTGAATTTGTGAACTTGTATTTGTATTTCAGTTCGAAAATATGTTCATGGATGGATTCTAAAGTGGATGTTATTTAACATTAATTACATAAAAGTGGACACTGTTAAAATATTTCTATTACTACTTCAACTGTAACTGCAGCTAGCATTCTATTACAACCGTTTAGCTATCAATTACTTTTAGCTAACTGCAGTTAACCGTCAGCATCGTTGTTAGCTAGCCAACTATTTCAGCCGTTTATCCATCACTTTGACTGTAGCTAGCATTCTATTCTAACTGTTTATCAATTACCTTTAGTTAACTATTTCAACAGCTAGCTAACTGTCAGCATACTTTTAGCTAGCCAACTATTTCAGCCGTTTATCCATCACTTTGACTGTAGCTAGCATTCTATTCTAACTGTTTATCAATTACCTTTAGCTAACTATTTCAACAGCTAGCTGACCGTCAGCATACTTTTAGCTAGCCAACTATTTCAGCCGTTTATCCATCACTTTGACTGTAGCTAGCATTCTATTCTAACTGTTTATCAATTACCTTTAGCTAACTATTTCAACAGCTAGCTAACTGCCAGCATACTTTTAGCTAGCCAACTATTTCAGCCGTTTATCCATCACTTTGACTGTAGCTAGCATTCTATTCTAACTGTTTATCAATTACCTTTAGCTAACTATTTCAACAGCTAGCTAACTGTCAGCATACTTTTAGCTAGGGTTAACTAAACTTTCAACTGTTAATTCTCAGCCTATCTTTCGCTAGCTAACTTCCGTTTATCAATTACTTTTACGGTAGCTAGCATTCGATCTCTGTTCTACTACTTTCAGCTAACTATTTCCACCTTTAACCATCAGCTAACCTTTATCTAGCTAACTATTTCAACCATTTATCCATTACTTTTACTGAGGCTAGCATTCTGTTTCAACTGTTTATAAATTACCAACTGTTTAATGTTAATCATTAGCCTACTTTTAGCTAATTATTTGAACTGTTTAAGCTAAATTATTAGTTTTAGCTAACTATAGAAACTGCCTTATCCATTACTTCTAGCTCACTATTTCAACTGTGTACCAGACTTTACTCCATATTTATAAGACTACAGTATAAGACATATCTAGATGGATAAGAGTATAGAAAGGCGTTTATATATTTGTTGCAGTTGTATATTTTACATGTTATGTTATGTTTCAGTAATGTTAAATGAAGGTAGAATTATACACAGTCGTAATGCAAGTGTCAGTATTCAGTGATCAGTTTATCAATTTATGTCAATTTATCTATACCAGCCCAATATCATATATCACAAACTTGCCTCAAGGGGCTTCACAATCTGTACAGCATACAACTCCCTCTGTCCTTACACTCTTGATTTGGAAAAAATGCAGTAGGTGGGTCACATCTTGTATCGTTACCAATTCAGTAGCAGTGTAGTGAGTCAAAGTAATAAGGAACTACAAAATAAAGGACGCTCTGTTGATGCTCCTCTTCCCGCATGACTGGCCCTGTAAATTGCTATTAATGTGCCACTGGCTTGAGCTTTTCATTGGGAGAGACGAGCTGGGGCATGAGGGAGTGGGGTTTGATTTATGGCAGTGTATTTGAGGATTAAAAACTCCACCCCACCGGGAACTCCATGTGTTTGTGCACGGGGGTTGTACTCCAGTGTGTTTGGACGTGTGTGTGTGTGTGTGTTTTGTGGAGAGTGTCCATTTGCCAAGGGAATATAACCCCAGCCAACAAACTCAGAGATTGCTTTGCTCTTTCGAAGCACCCTGGATGAAAAAATTGAGCCGGGAAATCAATAAATCAGGAGTCATGTTGTCACAAACGTTTTTTTTGCTCCTTTTGATGGTCCAAGAAGTCTTTCATCATGTGCCTTTAATTTAACTTTTTTCATCATTTGGCTGCACAGCTTTCAAGACAAACCAACCAACCACACTGGTGGGCTGCATCGGTCATTCTATCAATCCTTGTCTTTATATTTTTGCCTTTCCCCATTTCACACCGTCAACGTCTAATCAACCCCTGTGTTGCTGTCCTGTGTTGTATTACAGTCTCCACAGCTGCTACCATCAATCTACTCAATTATGGGAGCAGTCAGTTTCAACCTTCCACGGTGGAAAAATAGAGCAAATTTCTATTTTAATCATACAAAATTCACTCTTATCTTGTGGTTTCATCATACAATTATTATTACAAGGATTATTTATGCAATCACATTATAATCTTGTATTTTGCTTCAAGTCCTGACGAACTCTTATTCTTTTTCAATCTGTCTATCTATCTATCTATCTATCTATCTATCTATCTATCTATCTAGAGAGTTCTTATGCTGTAGTATTATAAATATAGAAGAAAGTCTGATACACAGTTGTTCTTCCTGAATGTTCAAAGATCTGTAACCAACTGCTGCCCCATTTAGTATCTGGAAAGTACTGAATTAACCTTGACAAGTAGGAGGTGTGTGCTTTATCACCTTCTCTGCAAATACCGCAGCCTCTTTCATGAGAGCTTGACAGAGGTGAGCTCTGTTGTTTTTACCAGGGTCACATTATACATAGCCTGTGTATTGTCTGCAGTATTTGAAGAGATTTTCTCTCAAAGGCATCTCTAATGTCACAGAGAGACGATTGTAAAGGCTCAGTAAAAACAGGTTTGAACCAAAAAGCACAACTCTGAGACCAGGCCAGCAAGATAAAAAGTTCACATTTACTCAAGGTCGAAAACAGGCAGGCATGGAGAGATGAGGCAAACTTATCAAATAGCGGATCAGGGTAGCAAGCAGGTGTCCAAAAGGCAGGCAGGGGGTCATAACAGGCAAAACTCAGGCAGGCAGAGAAAATGGCTGGACCACTAAGGCAGAAGCATAATAGACGATCTGGCTGGGAATAAATGGAGATGGAAGTGGGCCGGTATGCATGCTATAAGGCTAATGGGGAATGGTGGGAACACGGGGGTTACTGCAGGGCAGGTGGGAGTGGCAGGGATCTGAAACGGCAGCAGAGTTAGTACACAGCAGGGGAAACAAGCAGACAAGGAAAATGTGATAGTAGGAATTGGCTGACATTGTGACAAACCAAGTCTTTAGAAGCTGTGCAGATAATGAACCAACAGCTGACTTTCTGAACTGACCCGACAGGTTATCTGGCGTCGTACGAGCAACAAATTACATTTAGAGGAAGATTCAAGCTGCAGCTCCAGTCTTTACTTTTATATCTTCACTCTCAATAAAACGCAGGCTATTTTTACTCAACTGCATGTGTTGTTATGATGTGAGAAAAGGTCACATTCATTAAATGGCGATGAAGCTATTGGTCAACAACTATTAGATAAGAAGTTATATAATTAAACAAGGTCAGTGTTGGGAGGTCAGTTTTGCAACTACAATCACTGAAGATCAATTCAAACACATATTGCTGCTGTATGTCTACTCAGTGTATTAATGTATGATATCAAATTAGCTGAAAATACGCTTCAATTCATTAAAAACAAATCCCCACAACAACTAAAACTAAAGAACTATTTTCCTGCAGGCAGCAGGCAGCTATAAACAAGTGTGATGGAGAAATATAATGTGTGGGAATTCACTGAATTGAAAATTAACCCCCAACCCTTTGTTCTCTCAAGACACGTATTCAGATGGGATGCAAGGAAGTATAGCCAAAATTGAACTTGACAGGTACAAAGATTTAACCATTATGTTTTAAATTAAATATATCTCAACATTTAGTGGATAATATGTCACCTCAGGAAATACAGAGTAAAACTAAATGCATTGCCTAAAGCAAAAGAATTCAGAGGCGTGCTGCACTGCATTACATTTAACGCATTCTTTTTTCAATGACAAATCTAATTTCCATCGCAAGTAAAAAATAATGAGCTGAATAAATGTGCAACTACTCTCTATTTTGCAGCAATCTTTCATTGATCAGTCTATTTACATTCACAATGTACCAGAAAGTGCGAAGTCATTGGTGTGCATTCAGTTTGTGTTGCTCACAGACCTGCATGTGTTCTAGCTAAAGGTGGCGAACAAAGCAGCAGATATAATCTTAAGATATAATACAACACATTACCTTATTACCCTTGAGTTGAATCAAAAGTTATCTGACTACAATAACCAAACCGTATAAACTTAATTATGGTTCTTTCCTTGCAGAGGAAGTGAATTGCATTATACGATATTGTGGGTGTAGGGTTGTCCACCTCCTGCGGGTAATGTGGGATAAACGATAAATGACAGTAAAGAAACAGTGAAGAATCTGTGAAACGCCATAACGTTTTCCAGTGTCTTAAATCAGGATCATTGAAATGATACCGCTCGTATCTTTCTAAGTGAGCGATCAAACTTTTTATTACTGTAACACGGACCACGGGAAAGTAAGTAAGCACTTATCATTCAACCAGCTCTGGGTGCAGCATTATGTTTTACTCATTAGTGTCTTTTGTAATTCATTATACTTGACAACAGGAACCGACTTAACTGAATTAAGGCTGACCATGAAAGGTTTTATGCTGCATTCTCCATGGAGGTACAGTGTAAACAGTAGGTATATATGTACAGACAGGTGGGTAAGGTGGCTGTCTGCTAGTACTTCCTCTAAAGTGGCCTCTGTGACAAGCCTGCCTCCTCCTAAAGTTGCTGTTTTGTATCTCACTGTAAACCTCGGCTCAAGCCCTGATACTATATTGACAAGCCCCATCGGCGGCATCTGATACAGTACATGCCATTATGATGCTAGGCGACAAGATCATGGCTAATGATCAAAACCTTTTAATCATATTTGTTCACTATCTGACAACAAAACACTCTTATATACTTAATACTTAACATGAGGCCAGGGATTGCTGTGGCCTGCCATCAATGAATGGATAGTGGAAACACACATTATTTCACCATTTGCCAAAAGAGTGTGTGCCACTTGCCTGCTATTATGGCAACCCACTGCAAAGTGGCTGGCATGCACTGTAAAGCTCTCTGACATGCCACTCTGCCCCAACATTCGTCATTGAAGATTCAAGGATGCGGGCAAGATTTTTTGGCAGGCTCATCCCAACCTGCCTGAGTGTATTTTTATACAGTGTGGTGGAATATAACTAAGCACATTTACTGTATTTAAGCTACTTTATACCTCTACTCCACTACATTTCAGAAGCAAATATAGTACTTTTTACTCCACAACATTTATTTACTTTAGTTACTAGATTGTTAATACAGTTAATTAAATTGTTTATATACAGCCCACAGTAGAGGGCTCATTTTGAGCTCATACATTTACAGTAGTCTTCTGAAAAATCCTGAGTTATTGTTTTAAAAGATTACGAATATTAACATTAAGTATTATATATATGATAATGTGGCTCTAATAATATGAATAATAGAAAACCTTCCCAACTTCACTGTAATATAAAATAAATGTAATGTGAATTAAAACTTTTACACTAAACAAGAAAGATTTCGTAATAAGAAATAATAAAAAATATTCACAGATCTACTTAAATCAATCAGTAACTGCTGTGTTTACAAAAACAGACTGAAGGGGGGGGGGGGGCGGCTGGTGGTCTGGACTTCTGGGATTCTTGGGTCACCAGAATGTCTGCCACACTTAAAAACACAACTTTCTGATCAATGCTTTTTAGTTGGTATCGATAACAAGTGAGCCGTGTTTGAGTGATGAAGTATCGATTACTACGGTATTGATCATCACTGAGGATCATTCACTCACCCTCTCTGCAACACCGGTGAATATTTTACACTCTCTGTCCCTGCTCCCAATATTGGCTCTGTGTTGTAGTGTGGCAATACTGTTGTTGTTTGTCTTTATTTGCATTATATTTATATTTATTGCTTTTAATTTGTGTAACTAGCCTGTGTGTGTCTCTCATAGACATTTTCAAATGTATGTGTGATCAAAACAAATTCATCGCATGTGTGCCTGCTCTTCCAAACGTACCGAACCGTGTTTACATGTATTTATAGAATGGCGGCAGTGGCTGCTGCCATCCCATATGTTTTTTTTTGCCTTAGTGATATCACTTTTCAAACACTCGAATTAATGGAAAAAGTATTATTTTTGAATTGTAATGAAGTACTGGGAAAATAACGTCAACATTTGTTTAAAGAAGTGCAAAGTTCATACTAATGTTACCAGTTTCCCTCCTCCGGAAACTATGCAGACGTCCTAAAGGACATATGAGCTCAGTGAGCACAAAGGGATAAGCAAAAATAGACGACAGAAGAAGAAAGGTGTAACTTAACTTAACAGCCTCCGTTGTTATCTTCCTTTGTGTAACTGACCACAGAATTATCCCTCTAGTCTCGCTGTGATCGTAGGAGTAGAAAAAATGTGAATTCTGTTTGGTGGTGAGGGTTCGTTTTTTGGGGCCCTTATCTCAGGGAATTCTTACGCTGAAGAAAATTAAAATAATCGTCCGTCTCATGTTTGTGCTTTGATTTATCTCTCTCACTCTGCCCCTCCTCTACTCTTTTCCAGTGTTCGCTGCAGGAAGTGTATAAACCCAGAGTGTGATTTGCATTCTGTGTCGGTCCTGGAGTCTCCCCTTCGGGGGGGGAAGCGATAGAGAGATGCACATGCTGATGAGAAGGCAGGGACAGGACGGTCTCAAATGAGCCTGATAAGCTAGTGCCTGGGGAGGACGGGAAACGGATTTGCTTAATTGGCAAATTTGTTCGACTTAGATAGCAGCCAACAGTGTTGAAATACACCACACCTAACCCGGCTGACCAGGCCTTACGGCCGTGTGCTGGTCAAGGCTACTACGTTGACCATTAAACAGCAGCTAATTTAAACTGTTCCACGCTGTGTCCCCCTCAAAGTTTTCACTGCAACTTTTGTCTTGTTTCGTAACAGCTCATTTCCAGCCAGACGAGACAGAGAGAGAGAGAGCAAATTAAAACGAACTTATATTGAAAGCAGCATCAAATGGTCAGCAGGGGGGTCCATGAACCATGCAGCAGAGTTTCATTTTTCTGATAGCTTCAAGCTGTTTGAAGAGATCGAGATGAGAGAACCCAGAGGCCTGGAGCACTCTGTTTATGTGCAGAAAGGTATCATCTTCAAAAAAAAAGTATGTCTTCTTCAAGTCATTCCGATTCCTCCCTGCATCAGGCCTAAACACTCAATTATTCTGAAAGCAAATGTAATGACCTACATTTACAATCATTTAAATGGGAAGTGAAAGCGACACGGAGACGATTACAAAGCATTGCAGTAGGTTTTGTTCCATCTGATTCAATTAAGGTTGAGTTTCATTAACAAGCGCCCTCTCCTCCTTTCACTTGCCTCATGCCTGCACCCTCTCTGCCTTCCCTCAGTCATGTATGGCCTTCTCTCGATGCAACAATGACTTTCATGAAATCACATTAAACAAATGAGCCCTCCAAATCTGACAGCAGCATATTCTAGAGGCGGGGGTGGCTAAACCCTTGTTTTGTCCTTGGTTTATCTCCACACCATCTCTGGAAATGTTATGTTCCTCACTGAATAATTACATTTTAAGTACTCCAAATGACTTTGGATGAGAGGCTTGATGATTAATTACACTTGGTAAAGAATACTTGGGGAGTTAATGTGGGGCTAAAGATTGTAAAACAGTTTTTTTCTAAAGTTATTGGAGACCTTTTTTTCTCCCCCTCCACTAAACTTTTAGCCATATACAAAGCCAGCCACAATTTTCACTTCACTCGTCAAGAGCAGGCAAGACTTAATAGATTTGCTTGGATGTCACTTTAAGTAGGCTGAACAATAGATGTTTGACAGTTTTCTCCTTAAGTCAGACTTTAACACGAACCCTTCCAACATGCCGGATAAAATAATCACTTTCCTGGATGTGACAAACACCTCGCAAAATCAGTTGATGCCTGAAAATGGGCCATGTTGTTCAAGAGTCATGCTTCGATTCATATTTGCAACACCTATTTTAAATGTGTTTTTATAAGGTTCGGAAGTTCAAACAGTCCCTATACTGATTGGTTGGGCTTACTGCCCTTAATCAATCATAATATGCCATGGCGACGACTGAGCTGAGCTGAGATGTGTAGTGTCGCTTTGTGAGGCGACAAAATCTTAAGTCCAGTTATTAAAAGTGATTTGACATCTGTCCCTTTACAACATTCAACAGTTGGAAGCTAGCAAGCTAGGCTAACTAGCATCCTTGCTGAAAGTAGCCTAGCTTGGCAATGTTGTCTTTGTGCCACATTGTTATTTCAGAACACAGAGTAACATATGGGAGTGCTCAAAGCACAGATGGGACTATGCAATGGCTAACTACCCCCCCCCCATTGATAGCCTGTTGCACCAATGAAATTACCAGCACGGACATCAGCAATAAGAACACTACTGTAGAGGGCGCTGTCGCTGCAGATAAATAAGTGACCACATTTTTGACTAAATAAGTATACAAGTAAAAACAAACACTGAGCATATATCAACAATTAATTTCAGCTTTAAGAAAAATGATTATGTGATTATTATGCTCCAATCAGAGTCAATAATGTATTAAAGTGAATATAATTTGTATTCTAAACGGCTCCCTGTCCGTAAAAAGTGAAAAGATTTGGCCATCTTGACTCTTGTCACCAATAAACTGAAGCGGACTTAAGCTGTTTTACTATGATACGTTCTCTGTGGTCGGACTTACAGCGTGCACAGATTATTGCCTCTATCACTGCTGGGATAGATAATATGGCATTCTCTGACTTTCATTAACATCCAACACAGCAGCCCAGTAAAGTCCCGGGTGGCTTAGTTACAGTAAGATGCGGATAAAGTTCTTCTCTCTCTCTCTCGCTGTTAGTGTTCCCTCTGAGAACATGAGGAGAGCAGCGACATAAGGGGATTTCAACTGTAAAGTCGGCTGTACAGCGTTTATGTCTTAAAACAGCATGCAAAGTTGGGACTCATTTCATTTCCATCTTGTGAACAGAGCTCTTATTGTCAGCTCCCAAAATTAACTGTTTGCATTTCTTCAACATCACAAGTATTAATTTCCATCAGGATCCGTTGCAAATTGCAAAAGCATGAAAGATTCAAATAAATGTCATGACCAAAATAAATTTGCCTCCGAATACAAATAGATTTCAACAAATCACACTGCATCATGACCTCAATTCTTTAAACTCAAACTGTAGCTGAGCAGCAGCTTCTCTCTGAGCCCAATTTCACAGCGCTGGTTACAAAAAAAGGCTTTAACCTCTCAGCAATGCCTAAAGTCATGAAAAGAGAAAAGTACAGCCACATCCCAAACTCTGAATGTGAGAATCTTTTTTTTTTTTCCTGGTGCAAGTCAAACTAGAGGGAGCTGGATTTGTCCCTGCATTATTTACTATTACCATTCTCTTTGTTAGCCAGAGTCACATTAATGAATGCATGAGGAGTTGCCTATTTGATGACCACAATGCATGGGGGAGACTCGTGGTACACCGATGCTCCATTTGTGTGAGCTGAATCATTCATCACACACACACACACACACACACACACATAAAAATGCACAAACACAGTTTTATGTGCATTATGAGTGCTGCTGAAGGAGTCCATGGTCATCTTTAAGGAGTCTTAAAACCCCAATTTACATTTGTTTTTTTGATCAAAGTTTTATTAATATGACAGCCAGCAGGAGAGAATGTTTGGGCTATATAAATGTCAGGTACACATTCCCACACAAGTGCTGACTTTCAGCTTGAATTTCGGATGAACAGTGTTGAGTTGCAGCGCCTCTTATATGGTCTTCCAAATTTATGGAAAACCCAATAGACAAGATAAAATAGGTGATCAAATAATATTTATGTCTCAGTCTACAGACGTTAGCAGTGATTACCTGCCAGGTCTGCAGATGTCTTCGGGCTTGATCACGTCTGGCTAGTTTAAGGGGCTTTAACACACACACACACACACACACCCTCAATAAATATCACCCAAAGATGTTTCTGTTTTATGCTTATTTCCCCATGAATAATTAATGTTATAGAGAAATACTTAAGATCTGAAGCAAAGTTTACCCTCATCATTGTTTCATAACAAATCTAATGAGCTGGAAAAGAGCTCATTCTGATTGTGCTGAATGTGATTAAAAAGACAGATTTACAGATGAAAATCAACCATTTCTGTGTTTTACTGCCGTTTACAAACATCTCTGATGTAAACAAAGCTTTAACTATCAGCATCATGAAATATTAATAATTTATTTGTCAGTGTATGTAAAGACCTGTCTGTCATTTTGGGAGTAATAGCAGGGTTCCGGTCCTGTGCTTTGAAATTTTCTGGTCGGGCTGTCATTTTGTTTACGTATGGATCACGGACTGTGTCTTTAAGTAAATGCAAAGCTTCAGATGCCTGGGCACACAGGCTTTGATACTGACATATCTGCCTACTGAGCCTTCACATGAAGGCACACAACATCAGAGAGCAGCACAACACACACACACACACACACCACTCAACAGGACGGTCCGCAAGAGCCTCATTTTATATTCATAGTTAAAATTAAAATGCCAATGACAGGCTCTCTCTTTCAGACACACATAAACACATAAACAGGGGGAGAGGGAATGATAGTGAGAGTGCAATGAATACATGACATCTAAATAAGTCATAGTCGTACAGCCTTTTACTAGAGAACACAGCAAACAAAGAAACCTAGATATTACTCCAAGTATACGAATGATCACTCTGACTTGAACAGTACGAGCCCGAGAAACTAAACAAATGGCATCTTCAGCTCATCAACTGCAGCGCCGGCTTATACTAAACAGAGGAGAAAAGCGTAAAATGTGTCCGAGGCTGGAGAGCAACAAAACATTGTACCATGAAAACAGAGTTACAGTGCAAGTAAAGCAGACAGATGACTGCTCCTCTCCAGGCAACACAGGAGAAAACGCTGCTTGTTTGATGTACAAGAAGCCCTCACCTCAGCCACAGGCACTCCCTCTGGGGGACGACAGTGCAACACAATCATGCCATTCAGAGGCACCTCGGTGCCTTGGGGGTCCTGCTCAAAGTTCTTCCTCAGGTCTAGGGATGAGAATAAACAGCTTGCATTAAAGAACAACTACAACAGCATTAAGGAGCACCAAAAAAATGCAATTTGTTTCAAGCGTGACCTTCTCCCATCACACATACATGGAAAAAAAAAAAGAAGATCCCTTCTACAAAATCACGGCACCAGTTTGAAGAATAACCTTTTCAGGGAGAATAAGGTCAGTCTGGTATCAAAGTGACATGGAAGTTGCTTACAGGCGATCCGGACAGTTGCCTTGCGGCTCTTGGAGGTTCCCAGGTGACTCCAGGCGACACACAGACACCAGTAATCCTCCGGGCCATGAAAGTCCTCCACCTGCTGACGCGAGACGTTGATCATCACCTCGCGGATCTTCAGCCCTGCAGACGAGATGGTTGAATGCATAGATCGGCTTTCATTATATCACAGGAATGATCCATCAAAGAGATGAAGATTCGTGCGGACAGATTGATGAGTGAAATTTGAATCTGATAGGATTATCAGCAGTAAACAGATGCCAGGAGGAGAAGGAGGACAGAATGCTAGTCACACCAAATACATTTCAGGGATTTTGTTGTATTTGTATTTAACCACTTCATTGCGAATAAAGATATCTATGTCATTACTGGTCTTTTGGCAAACCCTTGTTAAAGCTTCAGTTTTGGGAAAACAGATGGCCAGCAATGCAAAATGCTGGTTGTACTTGAAATTGCTGGTGAGCCATCATAGCCTCTTTCAGTATCTGTAAAACATAATCCATTTATACAGAAGTGACACTAAATGCTTTCCAGTGGAGGCATTAACTGAGAGGAGGAACACACCAGTCTATTATTTTGTTTTAAGGGAGAGCGTGGGCACTCATTTTTTTTTTTTTTTTTTTTTGAAAAACATTTGCAGGGGCTATAATTTAAGGTAGAAAAGAGAGGCAAAACAATGCAATTAAATACTGCATGGGAACACAGATACAAATAATCTATTTCTGCAGCAGAACTTGTCACACAGGTCATTCGTTAATATCTATATATTGTCTGTGATAATGAGCTATGCGTGAGGCGACCATTTTCTGAGACAACTGATGGGAATTTAAAAGCCTGGTATTTCGATTTTGCCCGGACTGTGCACAAAAGATGACAGGCCTGGACCATTTACGTATAATAGGGTGGCTTTCTTTGGGTATCTAGGAAATTGCAGCTTTCAACCAACATATGTGATGTCTGTCTAAAAACCTGAACTTTAGTCAGCCGACTTGAATAGATGTATTAATAAATGAATGCAGAGTTATGAACAGCTAATGTTTGGTGTCAACTCTCCAACCTCATCACTCCCAGCAGCATACAATTAAAATGCACAGAGGGGGAATGGGGAGTGACAACAACAAATACCCAACCCCTCAAAGAGAACCAGTATTGGAGCCGATGGGTAGACTCTGCCATGGAGGTGACGCTGATTAAAAGGCATATATGAACTGCAGTGATGCAGTTGCGTTTGCAGTGAGCTACAGTAGAAGCAGAAGCGTAAACAGAGCATAACTGTGTAGTGGGTGTCACACGTGGGAGTAGCAGTGTGATTCAACTTATCTACTATAACTAGCTACTGAGCTTCACTCCATGCATCGCCGATTACAGCCAGGCATGTTTTGTTCTTTCTTTGTATAAACAGAAGACTGTGTTTTGCGAGCAAAACTCACAGAATTTGTCCTCAGTTCTGATCAGTAACACAACTGCACAACGCCGACTGTAAAAGATTTACATTAAATACATTGGAACAAAGAAAAATGCCATAACCTAATTATATTTTATGGCTAAAGTAAAGTTAAAGTTATAATTCTTAAGATTTAAGTCCTGGTTGATTTGGCGACACCGGTGGTTACTGGTGGTAACAGCAAGTGATGTTAAATACTTCAGCGAACACTTATTACACAGCTATTATATCAAAAATACAACAGAGTGGTGTATCTGATTACAGTGCAGCCAAACAAACTCACATTGTTTTGATAAAAAAGAATCAATAATTGGCCTTTTTCCAGCATATGCTGCCTATTGCCTGCAACTCTAACTGTGGCTGGTTACTCCTTGCAATAATTAATATTGATCAGCTGCCAAAGAAACGCGCTAACTCCAGTGACAAATACAATGCGTTTGCAAGGCACCCTGTGTTTCGCCAGATGAATGCTTTCAATGTGCTAGCAACAAGGGGAAATGTTGGCTTTGCATTAGCAGTAAATTAAAGCTCTGACACGGCTGAATTAACAGTTAATAATGAGGCTCATATCGATCAGATAAAATTACAAACAGTAACGCTGAATTACAAAGTGTAGGTTGGCAATTTTAAAGTCCCTGCGGGAATGGCAGACTCCACCACTAACAATGAAAATTATATAGAAAGGTAATCACAGAATGTAAATATATTAAATGGCTATTCTGAAAAAAACGTTGACCATAACGTAGTATTAAAAGGATTATAACTTTAAATAATAAAAATGCAGTATATTTTTCTTGTTATTTATTGGTTTAAATCTACTATTTCTAAAAACATATGACAATAATGTACCGTTTTATGAAGGCAGTAAATCAATAAAGGTTGTGCTTTACACAGATTTTTAGTACAGCTAACAAGTCGTGCCTAACAACACATCTCAGAGCAGCTGTTCAAAAATCACTGTAAAGCTCGGCCTCTCGTGGCTTATTGCTTAATTACGCAGCCCTACACTTGTAGAGGAGTTGTCTCTCTACAGGCTTTTGCCATCATGCCGTACACTGCAGACAGCAGCTTAGACATGGGCCGGGATTAAATGAAAACTAATAATGTGAAATGAAAGGTTATCAAAGGGAGCCTAATGAAGTAATGTAAAACAGAAATGTTCTCAGAAGACACTGTAATCCTTTGCAATGACTGACTGATAGTATGTACAATACACACACACACGCTGCACTCCTCCTTTCCGCCGCTACAAATTAGAGACTTAATCAACATGCCTGATTAAGTGAGAGTGAGGCAGATTTAACTACTCTAGCGAGGGGGCGAATTTGTCATCACATCATGAGAAACATGCACGAGAAACACGTCATTATGTTACCGAAGTTCAACTTTTTGGGCTCAGTGCAGCAGAGACGTTAACAATTCTTCACAGACGTGTCAGATAAACATCCATACATTCACCTTATATCTTATTAACTTCAGATCTTGGCTCATCAACATCATGTTTAGACCTTTTCTTCAGTATCAGAATAAGCTCAGGTGATTGTGCGAATGGAAATTTCTGCAGTAGAAGCCAAAGCAGCATGACTCTGCATGATGCAGGTTTAACAAATAGGCTATTGGCAGAAAGCACAGAGGTGCACAGTTCAATATTCAGACAGTGGGGTTCATCTACAATAACGCTTCCTCAGTTTTCACCAGATCAGTTGTAGAGTGCAGGATAAATCTTGACAGATGTTCCACAGGTGTTGACAAGCACTAGACTGTAGACGAGCTAAAGTTAGGGACTGTTTTAAGGGCGCATGCAAAATGGCAGAAACCGCTTTTAAGGTTTTTGCCAATAGCTATCTCAGTTTTTTTTTCATAGACACTTCAAATCAATGTAATATTCACATGGGCCTCCTCCCATTCTACTGTATATACAAAGAAAGAGAGAAAAATCAGGCCCAATGCAATTATGACTCGTGTTTTCCCACTGCTACCACCCATTTAATTTCCACCCGGACCCTCAACAGTTACACAGCTTTTATTTTGACTCAGATTGGACTTTCTTTATTGTTTTTGAAAGTGCGGTTTAAATACAAATCACGTTTTATGCTTTAGGTGTATGATATTCACATATATGTTGTATATTTTGTTGGCAGCTATACTTGTACGTACGCGAAGTAAGAATGGTAGAACAGATTCAGACAGTAGCTTGGTGTCGCACCTCTACAATGCGTCTAGTGCTTCACTGAAGGTTGAATTTCCTCTTCTTCAGCTCAATAATTTGTATTAAATACAGCGCGTGCATTTTGTCTCAGAGCAATGGATGAATATATGGAAAACTGGTTTGGTCCTGAAGGGCTCTGTGAGAAGACTATTAAAAATGCCAATTTAGGATTAAAAATTCTTGTACAGAACTGTTAAAAATAACCAACCTCACACCTTCATATCTGTCTTTGATGTAACCTCTAAACTTCGGTAAGCGCTTCTTGACAAGAAATTTCACTACTTGATTGTGACAATAGCCTAAAGCACTAAGGAGACTGGGGAATGGGTTTAGGCATGTTGTCTCTAAATTCACAATGTCTTTTTTTTTTACACTCAGACCTCCTCATCTTTATTAATGATGAAGAACACAGAAGAAACTAATGAATAAACAACAATCTACTGTTCCTGATGCAATGTTTTATGCTGAAAGCAGACAAACTGACTCATAGAGGGTGGAGTGAGCTACAGCTCTGCAGATTCACTCCAAAAGCTCTTTTTTTCTGGCACACAGTGAGAAAATGTCTGACTTCTGCACAAAAATGAAATAAGAAAACAAAAAAATGATGCTCTCCATATCAGCCCATTTCATATAACAATGCGACGGTGAAATAAAAAAAAAAGCTGATTTCAGTTTGCTTGAATGTCTCCACATGTATATACTAGTAATAAATATACACCCACATGGAATTGTGGCTATTGTTTGTTTGAGTGAGGGTCAATGGTGTTTCTGCTTTAGGCAAGATAAACAAAGGAGAGAATTCAGAAAGACACTCTGACGCCCAGGTTCCCTCACACAGAGCTTATTCCCTTTTCCAAGCCTGGAATCACGCTTGGTGACACTGAGTCAGAAAAATGATCCAATAACTGCACGGCCATGTTGATGACATGCGGTCAATTCTCCGCATTCAGGAATACAAACATCCATTCGGCTCCTTCCCGTGAGCCGGTCCCTTGCCGCCTGTTTCCTCCTTTCTGCTGCGCTCCCTCTGCCTTCCCTTCAGGCTCATGCCAGTGGCTCTTGACAGAGCGCCACAAAGCCTTGACAGCAAACCTCGAGGTGGAGCAGCTTCCACTTGTCCCTTCAATCATGTCCTTTAATATGTCTCTAATGTAGCCTCTATAAAAGGAGTCAGGAAGAGATATACCATTGGCTGATGCACGCTTATCATCCCACGTTGCTCTCGTTCTCTTTCTTTCTCTGTCTCTCTTTCGGTCTGTCTGGCACAGGGCCTGTGGTGTGATTTCTCCCGGCTTTGGCCCATTGTTTCGCCTTGGCTGAGTCTATGAAAAGGCCCAGAGGGAGTCAGGCAGTGCCAGCTACAAGTGACTCCTGATCCAAGCAGCTCAGCAGAACTCGGCTGGTCCGGCTCAGCTCAATCAGGTCCCGGATGTCTCCGTCGTACTTAACGGCCACGTTGGATGGGGATTTTCAGAGTTCTGTTTGTCTGAGGGATCCTCGCGAGGCGGCTGTGTGCATGGTGGGTGACGTGGCGTGGGCTGTGGGTTGAGGTGGATGGATATAGCTTTAGGAGAGCGTCTGTCTGATGTGAACTCAGCTTTGGGGCAATGTTTGTGTGATGTGACATTGCGGCATGCGGCTCAGCATGTGGGGGCTGTGAGGGTTGGCTGAGGGCCAGACACAGACGAACCCTGCTAGACAAGCGGAACATGCTCCCAGCAACATCTTCAGTCTGGTCCCAGCTGTGTGTGTCATACTTAATCCTGGAACCAAAGGGACGCATTACTCCGTGCATAAAAAAATCATGATAATTCAGCCATTAAAATGCTGCGAGTCCTTATTTGTGTCATCCCCCCCTCCAGTCGCCTTGTTTATGTTTATCCAAAAGCTGCGTGTCTGCTTATTAGGAGCAAGTTTTGCATACACAAGTAGGTTTCACTCTGTGGGCCACTTCATTTGTTTCACTTACATTTCTTTAACTAATAGTTTGTGACACTGAGAGACTCCGAGGCATCTCACTTTCCCTCACCAGTCCCCACCTTTCTTTCTTTGTCCTGAGTTCATGCCTGGTTGATGGTATCTCTCAGCCAGCTAGGATCATAATACACAACACTGGAGTCGGTCTTTGACAGAGCATCAACGGGAATAGATATCCATACTTCCTCTACCCACCCCGCATTCATGCGCTTTCCCTCAATCACTATCTCTTCATCGCTGAATCTGCAGGAGCTGCTATCCTCTCTTTCGCGAGACAACCAACGTGGTATCCATTTTCAGCCTCTCTTTCACTCTCCCATCGCCCTCTCCGTTTCCAATGTACTCTTTCTCCCTGATCCCCTCTTTCTCTTATCTCTCCATCAGGGTATCATCCTTTCAGCTGATGTGTATAAGCACAGATATCCCCTCTGTTCCACCTTCCTCCCTGCTCTTCTTTCACTCTGTCCTTCAATAATCTCCCGGGTTCTATCACTCATTTCCATCTCTTACCCCTCTTACAGCATTTCAACAGAGACAAAAATAAAGTTGTCTTCTGTGGTAGGTCAGAGTATGCAAGGTGCTGCAAAGGAATCGGTGTTTAGTTTACAGCCACTGCCGGCTTTTATTTTGTCGTTGGGATTTTAGGACAATCATATTCCCCTATAAATAATGAACTGACAAATATATTGTCTGTAAAGACTAAATACAGCTTCCTAAAATCGCTCTAAGGAGTTTATCGGTGTGAGCTTCCTGAAGGGAGGTTAAAATCTGGGTATGATGATTACATAGAATATCCAGCTGAGCCTTGTCTGTGTGTGGTTTATCAAAAGGCTTAGCAATAGCAAAGGGATGAGGAAATAACACTGTTGCACTGAATCTGAAGATACACTTTACTGTGCAGCAATAATCATGTTGTCCAGAAGGCTGATCAATGCAACTTTTGGTTAAAAGATGATCTTCGTACTGAATTTGAAGAAAGCACATGAGAAATGTACGATTTCAGATCAGCGACACAGCAATGTAGTTAAGGAATGGATGAAGTATTTAGGATGTTAAAGTTCCTTCTCACTCTTCCTTTCTCTCCCACGGTGCATTTCACTTTCAGTCTCAGGATAAAGTTTCAGAGGTTGTCTTGCATTAGGCTGGACAGGAATCTAATATATCTATATAATTTGAATATGGACTTGAATATGTTCTCAACAGACAGCTGTGTTTACGTGGGGCGGCCATTACTGTCAGCCCTGATCAGCCTCCTATTTCATGGTTCAGTTTGGCCCAGTTACCTTTAGTGCTAAAGCGAGGGCACACACACACACACACACACACACACACACACACACACACACACACACACACTCAAACGTTAATGACTGAATTAAATGAATGAAACTATCTTTGCTCATCCAGTCTGGGCGGGTAAAACACTCTCTCATGTGTACACAATACACATTTTGCTCAAACAGTTATGCATACCCGCAGGGAAGATTGCAACCACCACGAGGAACACTTGCAATTGCTTCTGAAATGGGTGGAAAAATATCTTTATACATTCAAACTGATAAGATACTGTAAATTCAATCCCATTTACTTACTCAAATTCCCACTCTGACTCAACAGATGTGGACTGCAGCAATAAGCCTTTCAATGAAAAACAACAATTACAGGCAAGCTAGAAGATAGAACATGTCAACAAGCATCCCTGACTTCAGTCATGATTGAACTTTTGTGATTTGCAGTCTTAAAAACACATCACAGGTCTTATCCATTATAACTGCAGCCTGATTACCCACTGGAGGTAAAGTAGTTACAGGGCCAGAGTCACCAATATCGATACTGATACTTTTAGAAAAGCTGCCAATTAGCTATTATGTAGGAGAGAGCCGTGATAACTACTTCTGAATACATTTTCATTACCACCAAATTATTGGGCTGTTCTTCTTAGCGTGGTTTTATTAGAGTATTAATACTCAAAATAAGACTTGCAGTAGTATTGATACTTTAGGTATAGATCCGAAGCCGACCACTTCTCATCTCATGGTGTAGATATTGGCTTTCATCAAGAAGATGAACAGATTAAGAAACAACTCTTCGCGTATACAGAAAAGTGCTGTTATACTTGAGTCTGGTCTCAAGAAGCTTGTTTTTTCTCCTGTTGTTCCGAACATCTCTGACTTGTAGGTGGTTGACTTGGACTCAGCCACTACAGTTGTTTATTTCGGCATTATGTGATTGGCTGAGTGCTCGACTGTTTTGTCATTTATTAGCATATTTAGCCATTTTCTGTGTTGTTTCTATATTAGGGGAAGCTATTTGGTCCATCTTTTGCTGGTCCACCAACTGCCTGACTTTCACGGCAGCTCAAAGACTATCACGAGCAGAACTTTGACAGGTTGGTGTTTTTCTTCTGGGTATTTTCATTCCCAGCATGTTTGGCACAAAGGTGCGAGGAGAGGCACAGGACCTGTCGCTCTGTAGTTTCATTCAAAGGAGGCAGCACAAGTGTTGGTGTTTTGGTGAATTGGATCATTGACGTGGTAAGAATAGACGTCCAAAAGCCGTGTTTGTTTTTGGTGCAACCTCACTCAGCAGTTGGGTGTTTCTGACAATGAGCACATGCTACATCCTTGGGAGGAAATGTGCAACAATTCCAGGAACAATGCTAATACTGTAAATAAACAGTTTTAATTAAACACTCTCAAGCAAGTCGAGGTGATTTCAGAATAACACAGGAAGTTAAAAAATGAATTGGTGGTACATTCCAATATCTGTCATCTACAGGTGCTTTATCACTGAAAATTATTATTACTTTATTAAATTCCTACAACCACCTGAAGGCAGCAGGACAGATATATGTCATAACTCTGCATCCTCCAATCTGAAAAGTACCGAACTGGGCAGAGCCACTGTGCGCAGTGATCCGCTGTGTTTATGTGCAAACAACACCAGGTTCCTGCAGAGCACAGACGTCTGCACACATCAAACTGGTCCGTTGGTGTTGTGCTACTTTATGTGACGTCCTGTGGGTTCACCGGACACAAGGAGCTCACAGTGAAGTACACTGACACAATTTAAAAGTTCACTCTGTTCTCATTATCACTCATTCTTGTTCTCTCTTTCTCCTCCTCTTTCTCTCATCGAAAAACACTGGATTACCAGCAGGCAATATTCCCGGGCGTCACGGCCTCCTTTTTTGTCTGGAAAGAGTGGCATTTCATTTTAGTTCTTGAAATGCATTTTTAGCTGTGATATGATGTGATACAGCAGAATTATAAATGTAGTTTTCCATTGATCCAATCATATAAATGCGTATAACAAAGTGCTTCTATTATTTATTTCTATAGTTATTGTACACATTTTATTGAAGCCTACTCCAGAGTGTGTAGGTTAGGTACAGTAGATCACTGCAATATCACAGGAAACACGACAGAATTAACTCTGCACTTTCAGTATCTCCGCAATCCGTCATTAAATGCTGCACCATCTGCCTTTGGCAGCAGATTTGTTGTGCCTTATTATATGCACGTCTGCAAACTCTGCATCATTCAAACATTATTTTCCGTCTTGGAGAAACTCTCCTCTCCTTTTAGTGAGCCATTTTCAAAATGCCACTCTGATTGCCACAGCTGTTCAAAAGGTATGAGGCCAGTAATGAGACCGGCTGAGAGGTTTAATGCCTCTGTCTCTCTGTCTGCTTTAGCTGTTACCACACAGTTTCAAAGTTTTGAAAAAGCTTCTTCCTGTTACTCCACAATATCTGGACCTCTCAAGACTCTTTGCTTTTTCATAATGGCCACATAATCTGTGTTCAAGAAAGGTTTGACATTTTGGGAAATGCACTTATTTGCTTTCTTGAATTCTGATTCTGATTCTGATTGAAGAAAGGTTTGACATTTTGGGAAATGCACTTATTTGCTTTCTTGCCAAGAGTTAGAAGAGAAGATCAATACGACTCATGTCTGTACGCTAAATCTGAAGCTACCACCAGCTTAGCTTAGCTTAGCTTAGCGCAAAGACTGGAAACAGGGGAACAGCTAGCCTGACTCTGTCCAAAGGTAACAAAATCTCATTAACATCGTATCTGGTTTCTATAAGCTGTACAAAAACGGAAGTGTAAAAATGACAAATTGATATGCTACAGACTATTTCTTGGTTGGGACCAGTAACTTCCTGGAGTCTCTGCTGGTTGCCGGGCAACTGGTCCTGACCAAGAAATATTCTGTCTTTGTGCTAAGCTAAGTTAGCAGGCTGCAGCTTCATATTTAGCGTACGGAGATGAGAGAGGTATTGATCGTCTCATCTACCTCTTGGTTCCCCAGTGCTCATAACCGATTCATGCGTCTCACAAAATTCAATATTATGTCTTCACTGGACATGTTGCTCACTGCACATCGCCCCACTGCTGTTAACGTTTGTGTCGTAGACTGTGAAAGTCGTCAGTCATGAATCTGTAATAATCTGCATCTTTCAAACAACTTTATAAATAAATAATAAACAGCATAAGACAACACATCTAATAAACTCCAACTGATAGAAACTGTGTTGATGTCCAACATTCAGTGTCCTCTTTTATCTCACACAAACACTTATTTATTGATAGATGCAATATATTTCAGGTTGACAGCGCACCATTGCCCGGTTAATGGCTTGAATAGCACAACAATATTATTCATACTAACTGCATAACGATAACAAATGGACATTCATTAGAGATTCTGCAACCTACACTTTATCCTGCAGTGATACATGACAACAGTGTTTGGTTTAAATCTTCAGAGGACATGAAATTATATTGTAAATTGAATAGATGACAGTGAAATAGTCATTTAGAGGCATCTGAAGACAAAAAACAATGACATCTCAGAGCTTTTTTTTTTTTTTTTTTTTTAAACTACTAACCTTCATGGTGAGTGTCTTAGTTCCAGTAGGAAATACATAAACCACAAGTCGAGAAAAGACAATTCTTTCAACATCTGACACGGCTGTATTTGTTGCTGTCTGAGTGGTGAGAGTTAAGTTACATGCATAGTGGCATCCTGCTCTAAATAAATGTGGTCTGGCCAGAACAGCCAGCTGTCAAGTGCGCAAGGTTGTATTTGTGGTGCATCACAACATTTTAAAGTATCTGTCTTACGCATAATAAGGCTTAAACCTAATATGCATCCGACATTGTGTGCATCTCCTGATCATCCACTCATTTCTAGTTCTATTTAAGGACAAACTTGTTTGGAAACTAAGAATATATTTGCCATTATTGGAAAGAACTCCCATTTCCTTCAGTGTTAAATTTTCTGTCACAAGACAAATACAGCTCATGCTTGCTCATTGTCATGTAAAGCTGAGCAGTCAGGATTAGCTCGCAGAGAAGATGAGTTGCAGGTATGAAATATTTAGTCATTACATGGTGTTAAAAATATCTTTTTACTCTGCTAGACATCTTACAGATCTAGAAACACATCATCATCCAGTTGGAATAGACCTCATATTGTGCCAGCTCTTCTCATTCTAATGGCAACAGCAGATGAAGCTATTCAAAGAATCTGCAATGGATATTTTCTACATTTCTTATCCATGTCTGCCACTCTCCTGGAAGGCACATCCGAGCTAAGACACAAAGGTAAAATCTATCTCCCTAGCTGAGTTAGCTGCCTCTGGACAGACACGGTCTCTGTCCTCTGCCTCAGACCCCCTGGTCAAACAATGTTAGGGCATGTGTTGTTGAGTCTGTCTGCATTTAATTCACAGCTTACTGCTTTAATAGCTACAGCCCCCCGCTTGCCGCTGAACCCAGGGGCCAGTCTATCACCTGAGTCAGACTATAATATCTTGTACTGAGATACAGCTGCTCAACTGCCTCCTACAGACGAAGCTGGATGAGCAGCCAGAAGTGTCTTAGCTGAGGCGAGATGTTCATTTTCACAGCATGGAGCATGTTGGCCCACATCTGATCTGCCTGTGTATACAGCCTGAGCAGTAACATGGACACAGTGGGTGACAGAAACACTCACTAAATCCCTGGTCAGGTCCAGAGAATACCTCTGTATCCTTCACCTGTGAATACTAAACCATGTCCATGCAGCAAAGCTTCACATCCTCATGCAGGGCACCTTTCTAGATGTTTCAACCAGAGCACACAATATTATAATACTAGTAGATGCATTTAGGCTTAGAGACTTTGTGTGTGTGTAAGTGATAAGAGAAAATGAGGAGAGAAAGACTAAAGGCAATGGAGAGGGAGTTCATGAATGACTGAAGATGAATAAGAGAAAAGGAGAGAGAAACATGCTGAAGACAGCAGGTCATGCTAACTGTATTCACCATGTTAGTTTAACATGTTAGCAGGCTAATATTTGCTAAGTAGCACAAAGTACAGCCGAGGCCGATGGGAAAGTCATTAGTGTCAAGGCTTTAGATGAAGTCATTCTGCGAGGAACATGAATGTCTGAACCAAACTTCATGGCAGTCCATCCAATAGCTGTCAAGACATTTAACTCAAAACTACAAATGTGAAAGTCTAATAAAAGATAAATAAATTAAGTTAGGGGCTCAAAAAAGTTATTAGGATTCACCATTTATGAATATCTGCAGGCTGCATGCGCATGTTTTGTGCCAATTCGTACAGAAGATGTTGAGATATTTCACTGGAAGAGGGCAAACTTCGACCTGCCGATGGTGCTAGATGAAAAAATGAGGCATCAGAGTCAGCAGGGTTAATCCTCTGAGGAATGAATGAATAATTATTGAGATATTTCAGTCTGGACCAAAGCGATGGACTACCAACATCTCCATACCTAGAGCCAGCCAGAGAAAAAGGTGCAGTTTATTCTTTAGAAAGGCAGATGACTTTATACCAAGTGAATACTGAAGAGATGTATGTAATGCAGTTATATGCAGAAAAAAAGGTGTTTCTGAAATGTGACACAACATCGGTATCGACCTGCTAAACCCAATGACGAAGCAGCAGTCATCATTTTCCTCAACCTGTAGCAATAATAAATGGGATTCTAGTATTCTGTTTACCAAACATGCCTTTTGGAAAAAGCAAGATATTATTTTTTTATACATTTTAACACAATTTCACTAGAAAGTATTTGAGAGTTTTGCATTATTCTTGTTTCACAAAGCCTTAAAATGATGGCCAATATTACTACTAGCCATTATATTTTCCATTTCAGTTTAAAAACCCATCACAGTTTACCTGAACAAAACAAATAAATATGTAATGGAGGAACGTCTGAAAGCAACATTCAAATGGGAAACATTTTACACTCCTGCTCATTTAATGTTGGATTGAAAGGGGGGATGTGGAATCACTTATTTTAAAAAGTATGCCACGCTTCAAAGGACATCTCCACTGTGCACAAATGATGTGTTAAGCAATAATAACGTTAGCATTTGAAGCTATACTGCTTCCAGAGGGGGGCTGTCAGAGTGTGCAGCCACCTCCAAGTGTGGGCTGTAAAAGATGGCCATGTCTAGTGTTCTTACAAATCAACTGATATTGGCTTTAATTTGGGGACATTTTGTTCTCCACTTTTTTTTTTTTTTCCTTATGAGGCGTCATCCAATAAAGTAGCTGTAACCGTCTCTAGATATTTTCATGTCATGCCAGAGGGCCACTGCTTCATGTAAATCTTGTAGTTTATCTTCTCGTATACTGAAGCACTAAACTGCTCCATCCATTTTCATTGACAAGACAAAATATCTTCTTAACTACTGCACTGTGGTAGTATAAAATACAAGCCATGACTGAAAGATTTGCCTATAAACTATGGACTAAAAGCTGCATACTGCATTCATGACATTGCTCCATTAGGTTTAGTTGAGTGAGAACCAGTTGCTGTGTGCAACATATAACTGCAAATATTCAGACCTTATACCTAGTCCTAAATCCCTGTACCTAAACAGTAAAAAAAGGTTGTTGTCAGTCAAACCAAAGTTAACCATATGCAGATTTTTCTGACCTGGCAACCCAGTAGAACAAAAACACAACCAACTGGTAGGCAAAGGTGATGGAATGGATTGCATTATGGCTGACATATGGTTAAGTTTAAACCCGATAATGTTTTTGTCACTTGGGAGCCGCGTTGTTAGCATTCATTTGGTGTCGTGTTTCTGGCCACCTGGTGAATGTAAGTCTAATATTAACTCTCCTCTTAGCTCTGTTTTTGGTCTCCACCACCTCCTGAGAAAAGGTATCTGGCTCTTTAGCTGTTAAGTGCTCCGCTATGTTCACCAGCTAGTCACTAACTTTGTCTGTCTGCTGGTCACTGCTGGGGAGGGAGCATACAGAAGACCTTATTATAGCTTTTTTTCATTGAAAACAGTTGCCAAGACTATGAGACCAGCGAGAGTGAAGCAAGACAGTAGATTTGTGGGCTGGAAAACCAAAACAATGAGCTAAAACCTCCAGAACTACTTTATTAAGGTTTGGAAAAGATGGCTATCGTTGTTCAAAGAAGTGTTGCCAAGATATGCAACATTACATACAGTCTAACTGTAAAAGAAATATAAATTAGATTACTGGCAGGAGGATCAAGTCGTGAGTTTATGCAGGCAGTTCCTACCAGCGAAAACAACTTGTTTTTTTCTGCCGTCATTAAATTTTAACTTTGCTTGTCTATCGGTGACGCTGTCACCTCAGCTTTGAGCACCAGTGCTATAGCAACAGTCTGAAGTGTTGACAGACAGGAAGCAGCCTTCAGAATAGCATACACACACACAACTTACTGAGACATTCTACAGTAATTCAATCCAAGTAAATGTTGAGGTACATTCATGTATGGGAAGGAACTAACTGGGCTAATTCTGCCTGTTTGCTTTACAAAATCCATCCATCAAGGTTTTCTGTCTATTTTGAAATCTTTGAAAACATTTTTAGCAAAGGTCAAGGTTATAACAAAGATTTAATAACCCTAATTCCAAATTCACAAATTATTTTGTCACATCCTCCAGCAGTTGGTGCTTAGGGGGACACTTCCTGACACAGTCCAGGTCTGGAGGGATCTTTCTACTTTATGAGATACAAGCACAGGTAGATTTTTAAGATGCCCTCTGCTGCTTTTATTCTCTCTCTCAGTCCTTTCCCTTCTGTATTTCTTCTTCCTTGTATCTGTCCCGGTGGAAACAGGTATGAATGGTGATAAGGAGCCAGATGGGAGCAGAGCTATGAATCCAGACTAGAGGCAGTAAAAATTTAGAGGTCCATTGTTAACTCTGGGGGGGAGATATTGATTGGTGCTGTGTGTTAAGTGAAGCATCAACACTGTTGCACTAATAGCAGCCGAGGCAGGCTCATAAATATTTTGCCTTCATCCTCACCTCTTTGGGTAAGTTATATTCTAATTAGCTGATGGTCATCTGATGTTCAGTGCAGACCAAGGACCTAATTATTAGTGTAGCTACTACTTATGCTTTTTCCGCTCACATGGATACTAGACAGGACTTCATAAAAACAAGATTATTTAAAAAATCAGACTAGCACCATAATTACCCTGATGCTTTGAACCCAACATTAATTCTACTGCATAGCCTTTCAAAATGCATACTTGAGAATTATTTAATTACAATAAAGTACATTTTAGGGGGAAAAGAAAACGTAATTGAGTTGTTTTTCTTGCCAATTTGCTGTACATACGTGAATTCATGAGATATTTAATACTGATATTTAATACCCATTGTGAGATGATGCAATAAAAACATACAAGGGCTTTAGAAACAAAAGGATTTTTTTTCTCTTTGTGGTTTGAATGAACTCATTTTGAAGTTAAAACAACAACAACTGTATTTCAGGAAGTTGCATCAGTAAAAGACACCATTCCCAGTTCAAAGTCAAATCCTAAAATTGAACAAGTAGGTGCCTTTCATGGTCTAACAGTTGTCATTTCAGTTTAGATCAAATGTGACACACAGTATGTAGGAAAGGAGTGAGGCAAATTTATTTGCAGGGTTGGACATAGCCACAGGCATTGTCATAAAGCCCCATTTGCAAAGTTCATTTTTAAGACTTCAGTCCTTGCTATCAGACATATAAATGCTATCCTCATAACCTAAAGTGACAGGAGGAAGGCTTGATGGGAAACAAATATAATCTAAGTTGCAAGCTGTATTTCTGTCTGTGTATCCTGTATGTGTGTAGCATGTTACATAAGTATTTACTGAATCAGTGTTTACTGTACCTGTCCCCAGGTCGGTGTGCTCCTGAGACATGTGCTGGCTCTGGTGGACCCATTCGCCGTTGCACTTGAAGAAGATCTGAAGAGCAGGCCGAGCTTGACACCGGAGCTTGATGGGGTTACTCTTGACGATGTAAGCGTCGACGGGCTCCTCCAGGAAGAGGGGCAGTGTCCCAGACTGGCCATGCTGCAGGGCTTCACCCCGAGGACCTACAGAAATAAAATGAGAACACAACGAGGCTCAAACAGAATGACTGAACGAAAACGGAATAGAAAAGTTAATTATTAATCGACAGGATGGAGATGGCTGATTCAAACCGTCTTAGATTTCTTCCCTGCCACATAACCCTGCAGTTAAATCTTCAACACACACACAAAACACCTCAAAACTAGCTCCCTCTCTGTCTTCCCCCAGTTTCCACTATCCCTCACTCCCTCTCCCTCCCTCCCTCCCCCCTGCAACTAGACCCAGCTAGTAGCCATTAGTCCTTACAGCGACATTTCCCTCAAACAAATCGCTTTGGAGCACAATGTGAGAAATAACACAACAACAACAACATCACCCCATCCCCACAGTCCATTCTCTGCCACAGCATTACAGTACAATCATTTACAGGAAGTCCACTGTAGAACAACCCCCCCAGTGACACAGTGTTTAATATTTTAAGTACACAGGGACGTACAGAAAATGCTGCAGGATATTTTGCAGAAAACTAGGCTTCGCTTTATTTTGGAAACCTGAAAGAGTGCCATCCTTGTTTTACTTTTTAATAATTAATGTCATAAATGTTATTGTTTCTTAACATTTCCATTTTGTCTCTTTGTTTTCTGATGAGTGAGGCGTTTTAGCTCATCTGGGAAATGTGAGGCGGTGGGTAAGAGTTATCGCAGCTGCACTGTTGCCTCTGCATATGTTATGTTTTTCGTCTCATGGGTAACAAACAGCAGCAGCAAAAAAAGTACAGTTTTGTCGGAGGGTGAGAAATCCTGATTTTATGTGAGTTTCCAGGGGAAGACTCTCGGGATAACTGGCTAGAACAGGACCTGAAACGTGCTTCAAGTCCTTTTTGACAGCCACTGCGTAAAAGAGACGCGTGACACTGCGTTAACAAACATCAACAAGCAGAATCCACAGGTCCTTTACAATGAAACGAAACAAAATTAGCATAAATTACTGGAATAAACATCCTAATGGTGATCAGGCAGATCTGCAGCAGTCCCTTAAAGACTTCTTTGATCTCTCAGATGTTGGTGTTCACCCAAGACACCGAATTCACCGACAATACATTAACAGGCATTGCTCCCTTCTTCCCCTGCCCGTCTGAGGTGTGTTCCAGTCAGCACACGTTTTGCTACTTCTGAGGCCCCGCAAGTGTAATTACACTCTGACTAATCTCCTAGTTTGCTGGAACCTCTTTCATGCAAGTGTGAAGGGTTTAGCGAGGCAAACCGTCCACCCCTCCCGATCCCAACTCCCCAATGCACACTGCATGTTTCTCCACAGTGATGGGTGTACCTCTGAAAACCCCATCAGGATTAGAGAACCCACTCTCTCTTTCTCTCTCCCTCTCTCTAGCTAATCTAATCCTCCTACCTTTCCTGCCGGATGTCTCCTGATTGAGGGGGATAGATAAAAGACTCTGTGTGATTCCCTGGCTGTGAAAATCACAGCACTTGCAGTGTTCCTCTCCCCTCTGTGCGCGACACATTCACATTCTCTCCCTCGTTCCTGGAACTGAGGCTGAACAAAGAGACATGCTTTTAATTTCAAAATGACTAGCCCCAGGCAAGCTTTTCTTGTACAGAGTGCTCCAATTTGTTTTGCGCGCGGAGTATTGACATGCCGTGTTTGTATTTGGATAGATGCAAAAACATAGACGTGAGTGCGCATCCAGACGATGATAGATGGGAACATGAATACACAAACACACAGCTGTCAAACAAAGCCACATCCCTCCAAGTAATGACTCATTTGTTAATAGATCAGGTATTATACTAATGCTTATCAACATGACAGTTTAATGCCTCTGCAACTAATACCTCAAATATAAACATCATCAGCGGGAGAGGTTTAGTCATGAATTACAGGCTTTATTTCAAAGTTAGTTGTCCGTTCACTTTTCCTTTTCCCATTTTTTATTCAGCAGGTGGGATAGTATTGCAGCAGACAGATTAGGCGAGACACAAGAAAAGACACTCTGGTGTGATTTAACCTCAGGCTGGTGGTGGGACATGTGACTCCAGGGGGGGAACACAAGCACTTAACTGTCTCTGGGAACAGCATAACATTACCTTTGCTCCTGAAATGGCTGAATATAGATCACAAAGTGCAACACTAAGCAGGGACTATAGGATGCCCCTCTGGCGCTGCACCTTGTGGCGAGTACACACATGGCAATGAAATAAGGGCTGTTATAGGTTCATCTGCATGTTCCCGGGGACACGCCTGCCGAAGACCGACAGCTCTTTTCAATATGCTGTCATTCAGGAGGCCGCTGTGCCCTGCGCTTCACAGTTTTCACAGTGATCTACAACCAATGCGTCGGTCCGGCAATAACATACAAGGGGCACAGATACATCTAGCCCAGTCTGAGAGGAAAACAAGATATCACTGCCAAAGGGCTGAGTGATGGCTCTATCAGACGCCCTTCTCTCTTTCTTCCTCTCTCTCTCTCTCTCTCTCTCTGCCTCTCTGTCCGTCTCGCACACAAACTTCTGTCCTGGAAATGCTGACACAGTCTCGCCAGCAGTGATGCAACCTGTGAGGGATCTCGCAAGCGTTTTTAATTTCCTCAAGTACAGCAAACACTCCATCTCTTCCCATGCAAAATTAAAAGCAACGAGGAAGTGTGGTCTCTCATGTCAGTTCAATGAATTCATAGCTTTTAGTGAAAATCTAAAAGAAATGAGGGGGAAAGAGCCCCTAGCTGACTGGACTAATGACTGCTGCTCCAGCACACTCGTAGTGATTTGGAGAGACTGAAGGCGGCAGCCGGGCTGATGTTTGCCAGATTCTCCTCCACTTTCAGCACACTGCAACCTCATATCCTGGCAGGCAAACTGCTGTCCTGTTTCCATCTCAAAACACCAGCTGATCCTATGAATAACTGACTTCTTGGCACAAAGATCGCAGATGATCAGGGTCAACACAAAGTTCTCTAACCGCCTTCAGAGAAACACTGGCGTGTGGCCTCTCCCTGCTGCTTTTTGTTCTGTATACAAGCAGCGTACACCAACCCCCGCGTCATCAAAATTGCAGATGACATGGACCTTCTTTCGCCACCTTCCTGCTCAGACTCAAGATCATGGCCAAGTGCTGACTGAGTTCATCCAGTGATGCAGCGACCCGTGCGACAATCGCAATATTATAAAAACAAGCCGTAAAGAGTGTCACAAACAGCCACAGTTGGCGGAGAAAGAACAAAACTGTGTCTCTGGCACTGTTTTTTGATAATGAGGTTGTTGTCAACAATTAACATTTAACCGCTGAAGTCATTTTGGATTAGCAGGAACATTGTCACAGCATCCTCTATTCATCTGCTGGTTCCACTCGTTGAATATCAAAAACTAGAAGCACCTTCAGAGTGTTGTAACACCTGCTCACCCAGCAACATGCCGTCACCACCAATGAAGCTCCACAAATAAACAAACAGTCCAGAACAGCACATCCCGCATCCTGCACAAAGACTGCTCCCATACGGCAAGCTGTTCCACTTTGTGGGATGCAGGACTGATAGCAGGGGGATCCTCTTTGTTAAAGAGGCTTCTGAACCTGAACCTCCTGCCTGTGCTGTGCTTTACAGGAAGATAAAACACAAACCACTTCTTGCATGCATGGAATACTAAAACCAAGTTCAATCTGATGTCCTTTTGACAATCTGTACAAAACAGTCAGCCCTGGGTTAATATGGGTCATTGTTGTTCGTGAACAACTGCAGCTTCATGTCACTCGGCCAACAGGGTTGTCATGTCAACATCATTAACATGGGTTGCTGTTGCAGTTGAGATTCAACAACATTTTAGGATTTGTTTCCTTTATTTGGTGTCTTAGCAAGTCACACTTTCTGATGCTGTTAAGGATGCAGAGGAGATAGACATCAATGCCACTGTCTGCTTGAATCAATGCTAACCACTAAACCGGCTGTGGGCAGATTTGGATAAACAGGTCTGATCATTTGTGTTGATACAAAACATGTTTGCTTCAGTTTGAAAAGGAGTTATAATGGATGTAAATGACCTTGCACTTGCAGTTTTCGCAAACACCGCCACTCTCTACACTTGGCTGGGTTTTTAATGGAAGTTTACTTATTTGTGTCCCATTTCAGTTGCTCTTCATGAATAATGTTCGTTGAACCATATTGAATTCAAAAAACCTGCTGTCACAATGGCACACGTGTGAATCAGGTTTGATTTCAAACCTCCAACAGGTGCGAGGCACCAAACACTAATCTCCTGCTAATACTGTACGCAAATTACCAGCATGAGCAGAGAGCAAAAAGGAGACAGTGTGTGTGTCTGTTAAAAGAAAAAGAAAGAAACACAGGGAGCAGGAGAGAATATATGGCTTTAATAAAATGCAACATTGCCTTAATGCGTTATCCAATAATCAGTGGCTTGATGCCTAAAACATCTAATTTTCACAACTATTCTTACATATGAGGGACTGGCCTTCCTTTAATAGCTGAGGAATATGGCAGTTTTAAAATAATAACACTTAACAGATATCGTGCATCATCACTTCTATTCAACTTGAGATGTTAAAAAAAAAAAGAAGTAAAAACTAGGCAGAAGAACAGGAAAGTTCTCCAACTACTTTAACGGACTTGACAGCATTTGGTATTAATAAGCAGGAAGCGGCTGCTTAGCCATGAATTAACAAACAAATCTACTAATTAATTCTTAGTTTGTTAATTAAGAGTCAGCGGCATAATTATTTGTTCATTACTTCACCATGTTGACATTTCAGTAACAGGTTTGAGAAATAAGTTAGTTGGTGAATTATTGGATTTTGTTGCCTGCTATGTGTCGTTGCCTTTGTGTAAACACTGACTTTCAGGCTAATGTGTTTGTGTAAATACATGAATAAATACAGCTTGGCAATGGTCAATGCTGCATTCATTATATATACCCAGTGTGAAGTGTCTTCATAGGCAGTATTGACGCAGTTCCGCGCAGCAGATGGATGGTCTAGATTGAGGGTCAGAGGTGAAGCTAGCAGAGGAGATGGGGGTGGAGGGAGATTGGTGAAGCAGATGATAGGTGGGTGTTGAAGATAGTGAGAAGCACTGGGGGAGCATCTGTTCAGATCAACCGAGTGCACGGCAGGAAGACAAAAAAAAAATGTTCAGCATTTTCAGGAAGTGCTCATAAACCTGAGTCCAAGAAGAAAGAGCACTTCTTTTTGGGTTCTCAGCCAACTTTGGCCCACTTAAGGGTCGCAACCTTTGCGATGCGCAGCCCCCTCACCCACCTCCTCTCTGTCTGCAGAGATTTCTGAATGACAGCTTCGCCACAGGGGAAAGATAGACTGGCAAAGATGGGACTTCTTGATCTCCCGGCACGACAGCAAATGGGGCGAGAAAGGCGGCAACATGTGAAAGCCTGATTGTGTTCGGTGTTTTGCAGACACTACCCAATATTCAACCATATCAAAACACATCAACCTCGTGCTAGAGGTGTGTCCCCCCCCGACAAGCTGACAGGTAATGAACTGCTTAGTAACCATGCATTATGCACACCAGCTGGATGCACACGGATGCTTCTCAGAATTTGAGTCCTCTGTCTAGTTGAAGTGCAGCTATTGTGGGTTGCCATGTTATTCCAAAACCTTGCCAAACTACAGGATTAAATTCAAGGTGATAACCAGGCTATATCCAGATTTGATACCTTTATTTAAAATCACATCCCTGTTTCCTCCCTGGTTCTTCTTCTCCTCCCTGTCCCCAGGCAAGTCTCACAGTGACTTCAGTCAGACTGCAGAAATGCCTGGAGCTCTGAAGCCACTCTCTGACTTGTAATTTCTTTGCAACGGGAGTCACACAAGCAACACATTTCTGCTCTGCCTCTCAGACTCTTAAAAACAGCATGGCCTTAACAGAAAGAGATGCCAGAGCGCTTTGTTCAAATATTGATGCAAACCTCTCATCTGTCATCTCAGGACACACACACACACACACACACACACACACACACACACATGTGTGTGGCACAACTGAAGCACTCCCAGGCAAAGACAGTTTCCCTTACACACATGCCAGATGTTGTCCAATCAAAACAAGACTTATGTGAACTTATGACTGCATTTTTTAGACTTTTCCTGTGTTTCTTGCTCATAAAATGCTTGAAGAAAAACTGGTTGTTTCTCTTTATCAGCAAAGCTTCACACTCAGAGTTACACTCACACATGAGAGCTGCTCAGAACGACCAAACTCTTATCTGTTGGACAGCAGCCCCACTCGAGCAGCGGGGGGGGGGGGGTAGGAGCCTTGTTTAAGGACACCTGGACGGTGGAAAATAAACGAGGAGTAAACGCCACCCATACACTTCCCCATCAAGATTTATCCTGCATATCTGCGCGCTTCAGTAAGTGTTTGTGAGCGTATAACATCAGGCTTCTGTTGCTGCCATTGGTGGAAAAGATAAAGGACGGTGCTCTTTGTGGGGAAGACGCGAATACAACATGATCTATCATTAAGTATCAGTTCTCTGTAGAGGAGACATTTTGGCATTTTCGCCTTTATTGGATAGCTGATAGTATAGCGGCAGACATAAAACAAGGGGAATCTAACCAAGGACACTGCAGTTACATGGTACGTGGTGTTATATGGTGTGTGGCTATCAGGATGCCCCAGTAAATGTGAGCTAGTGTATTAATAATGCAGCAATTTACACAGCGTTCAAAACTGTTATAATGAAAAGCCCAATGTCATCACTTGCTTGATTGAAAATGTATTTTATCCACCCAAATGTATAAAAATGCAAGAAATATTTGGCCCACACAGTGAATTCTGTAGCTTTTGCTGTGTTTCCTGCAGCACCAGAATATATTTTGTTGTCAAAACAAATTACCAATGTTTTTAGGAATTTAGGTGTGTGTGTGTGTGTGCGTGCATGTACAGTTTGTGCAAATGTGTGTCACCTACAAACACCCAGGTGGTATATGCGTCTTCATCGGTGTTGTGACAGCATGCCAGCCTGGTTTTGGCAGGCGGGAGATAGTGCTTCCCTCAGCTCTCCCGATAATCAAAGAGTAAACACGCCGAAGCAAAAGTGGGTTACCTGGATGTCAACCTGACAAAAAAAAAAAAAAGTCTCCCTATCTCTATCCCATCAACCACTTCTCCATAAGATTATGCACAAACTCACATTAATATTAGGAGGGAAACAAACTGATCCAAATAAGTGCCACGCACATTTGTGTGTGCCTTTCATATTCAGTTTGTCAAAGGATTCACTAGGAGACTTTTTCCTCCTGCACCAAAGGAGTGAGGAGTGTAAACTAAAAATATGACAAATAAGCTTTAGACTCGTGTATATCAGCACAGAGAGCAGGGATAATCCTGGAAAATCCACTCAAACTTGAGACACAACTTATAATGACTGGGCCTCAATGATGGACAGCACCAATTTAAAAAGAAACTCGTGTCTTGCTGTCTGACAGTTTTGCGTCAATATTTTGTTTGCCTAAAATGTTTTCCTTAAACTCTGCTCACATTATACTTGCCAAACAATAGAAGAGGCATCATTGTTTTGTGTCACCTGACCTCCTTTCATGATATTTGTTGTTGATGGGCAGCAATAGCCATCCAACTACCTCTATACAGGAGTTCACATTGCCTAACACTGCTAGTTCGCATTGAAAGCATTTAACTGGCGACACACAGCGGGGCTTTTATTGTGAAGCAGTCACAGGAAATGCAATGTTTTGTCCCCGAGCTTAGCTGCTGACTGCGATTGTTCATTAAAAATGCATCTGCAAAACAAGACATTTTCTGCATGTTTTGACAACGGATCACTTTTAAATATTGCAGCGAGTGATGGAACAACAAGGAGCAGCTAAAGTGAGCCGTCAGATGAAAAGTTGCAGACGACAGTTTGAACACCTCCAACTTCTCAGCAAACTAACCAACTTCGTTTACTGTACTATGCTGTCGTGTGGGAAACTACTTGTGCGGTGCGCAGCATGAAATCAGGTCACGGTCGCTCACGGCATGATGGGAAAAAGGCCGATTATTGACTGATTTCTTTATTAAAACAAAGTGAGTTTGTTTGGCTGTAGCATTAAGTCTCACCTCCTGTTGCCACCTGAACCAACGGGTGCCACCAAATCAACCAGGACTGAGATCGAAAGGATTATAAATTTAAGCTCTCAGCAGTGTTAAAAAGCCAGACAGGGTTTCGACTGCAATTAAGACTTTGAAGAGGAGCCTTTAATACTCAGGACTCCTCCAACAAGGTTCTTAGTCGCATACAGGAATATCGCTCCTCCAAGGAGAAGTCTGGAAACGTTTCATTTCCCAGATAAACCTACTGGTAAACTATTATCAACCATAATATTATTCTTACCTTACTATTCCACAGCCCATCACTCGAACCAGTTTAATCCTCCGCACCTCCGGAGGAGAGTGGGGGCTAATATCTGAGAGCCCACTAGATGATTAGATTATTTTTACTTTAGTTGTCCTTATCGCATGAACAATCACGTCATTTCTGAGTAATGACAGATGCAGATATGGAGTGCCTTTATTAACACGTTATTATTACCTCATCTATCAGCGCCCTCTCATTCTCTGGTTTTGCTCTGGAGTCGTTTAGAAAGCAAACCTCCGTTGACTGACAGTGATAGCAGACAAAAGAAGATAATTGCTTACTTACTCTTTCCCATATAGCCTTTGATCCATTTTGTCTTTTCTGACAGAGACGAGACAGCGACATAATTAAAGGCATTTTGTGGCGTATACAATCTCGGCTGAAATCACACTGGCAACCTGACAGCTCCCCCTAATGTGAGTGTACTTTGTAAGGGGGCTCGATAAATAAGTAAAACTCTAGAAAACAATCCTCTTTGCTCTTTTTCTCACATTTTTTTCATTCCGCTTCTCCCTGAGAGCTTTAACACAGGCCACAAATAAAGAGTGGGACTCTATTATTGAATGAATTTATGAATAAATTACTGCTGTGTGGCCAAATGTGAGAAAAGGGTTTAGAGCACGCACCAAAAGTTAATTTCAAACAAAGCTGTTTTGTCATTTTATTAACTGTTGGGCAGGTTGAAAATGAGATTAAATAAAAAAGTTAATATCCTGCTAATGACTAGGCGCACAGCTTCTGTATTAATATCATTAATCATCTGTCATTATGTACGATCTTGATTATGGAGGGTGATATACTTGAAGCCTTTTTTTTTTTTCTTCTTAGCTGCATGTCATCGGTTTCATGTTGTTCGAAATGGGTTTTTGCAGAGGAGCTCCAAATTGTATAGTGGGCATAGCAGCACAAAGTGGCATATTCTCCAGAAGACTTTGGCCTCCGGTTTGATGGCCGTCACTTTATGGACAGCACAAATGGTTGTTGACACAAGAGCGGTGGTATCTGTAAAAGCTGGCAGTAAATAACAAAGAAGGTGCACGACTTGTTGGCTGTATACCAGCAAAACAAGCTACTGGTCATTTCAGATCAGTAAAGTGTCACTTCACCACGGAGACTCTGCAGCCTTTGGACAAATTCACGTTTACTTCAATGCACTGGGTTCAATATCATCTTATAAATAAGGAAACCTGTCTACTCCACCTTTAAATTGGCTCATTTACAGTGTTTTTGTTTCTAAATGGGCTCCTTTAAAAACTTTTTATTAGTGTTTAAGAAATGTTAATTGGACGTGACATTTGTTGTTGTGTTATGAAGGTGGCAGGAGATGCGTTCTTAATGCAGCAGGACTGCATAATGAGGAGTGCCACTGGTTTTGGAGGGTTTTCTAAAGTCTGAACAAGACTGGGAGTCTACGGCCATGCTAGTGGCTCTGTGGGGCGTTTACTAATGCTAACATGCTCACAACGATTCTGCTAACATGCTGAAGTTTATCATCCTCATCATCTTGGTGTAGTGTGTGAGCACACTAGCATTTGTTCATTTGTCATTAGTTTTGCAGGTATTTGGTCATAAAGAAATTTCAATTTTGGCCTGATGATGGTGCTAGATGAAAGGGATCACCTAATTATTATCCGGAGGTGGTAAATTATCCATCCAATAGTTAATAAATATAACAAATATCAAACGTCGGGGCAACCAGAGTCTGTTGGCTTCATCCTCTGGGGAACATGAATGTCTTCACAAAGTGTTTAACGTCAATCCATCCAATACTTGTTGAGATATTTCGGTCTGGATCAAAGTGTTGGAACAACGGGCCGACATTGCCATCCCCGGAGTCGCACCGCTACTTCAGCTCAGGCTTGGAGACTTGGGGGGCGTTGTGAAATGTGAAAGACACAAGCATTCACCAGGCAGGCAGGCAGGGAGGGTCTAGTGAAAGACTTGACCAATCCTGGGGAATAAAAGTCGGAATATCTCGGCCTCAGATATCCGCTTTGATTTTTTAAATCTCTCATAAGTCCCTCAACTTTATGGAAGTGCAATACTAAATCATTGAATTCTCTGTTTTATTTTTGCCTCCAGAGCTTGTGCAGCACGTCCATGGAGGATTCTATGACCGATGAGCACAATGAGCCAGTTTGCAGCCATCAAACTAGAAGTCAAAACATTATTCAATCTGAATTGTGCAGTATAAGAATATATCATTGTTCAACCTGTGACACTCTGATTGCAGCACATTATATTCCACAGTCTAACTTCCAGCTTCACAGTAGAGATTAAGAGCTATCTGAGGTTTCAGGTTCAGCTTTAAGGCTTCATGAAAGCCTTGAGCACTTTCGAAGGCTTATCTATAATTTGAAAACACTCTTTCTACTATACGGAAAGGTGTTAACGTCTGCGAATATCAATCTGACTCTTTCAGCTACATCAGCTTCACTTTCCTTTCCCCTCTGGAGAATAAAAAGAACGTGGCAGAAAAGCTGGTCCACACAATCCTCCACTGCCCGGTAATGACCTACTCATGATATTTATTTCTGAAAATATGGTCAAATTGAAAAATAAAAGAAAAAAGATTCTACAATGACACTATGGGTTGGATCTGGGTCTAAAGGAAATGGATGTTAGCCAAAAGCCCACCAGGGAAGCAGTCAGTGGTCTCTTGACATTTCAGATTCATGAAAATCAAACACCTGTACAGTGCTTTTCCATGTCTCCCAGCATCCTTGCATATATCAAACGGGAAAGATCTCTAATGGCCCCTGAAAAATGCAAGAAAGTGAGTAACTTCATCCTGCACCTCTTCTCTCACCAAGCACTATTCTCTCACCTCGTCTCTGATTTTCTTTAGTGAGCAGGGGCCAGCGGTTCAAAGCACCACATCGGAGCCCAGTCTGCCCTGCATTTTATGTCCCAGCGGAGGTCTTCAAACATTACTTTTAACTGCCCCAGTAATGCAATCTGAGTGGATGGCGAATGTGTGATCCAGCCAAAAATAGCTCTGCAGTAAATGGCATGTGATGAGGACAACATGAATAATGAACAAGGGAACAAAGTTGAGGTAAAGGTTGTATTCAAATCACACAGTATATAGTCAGCTGCTATTTAACAGGCTCATCCAGTGACAGAAGGATATATATGATTTCTGCCAAGCAAAGCGGATAAAAGTCCCCGCCTCACTGTGCAATACATTACTAATGAACAATTTCCCATTTTACTCCTTAATAACTTAAGAGTCCCAGTGTACTGTGCCAAGGATTCCTAATGAATCTTTAAAGAAACAGAAAAAACCCCAGCAAAACAACAAGAATTTAGATCTTTTAAGGCTGAATACCCTCATTTGTCAAGCTTAGATGGACACGGCAAAAAGTATGTCAACACAATCTTGTTGCTGTTGTCACACAAATGATGCTTCACTTCAAATAACCAAGCAAATGAGCAAGTGAGCAAGCGAGGGGGGCATGCTCAGCACCTTGTGGCACATCCTCTGCACACAGTGTCCCAGATTCCACCTTATGTAACCTGATTATTTGTGCACACCGTACAAATAAACAAAAAAAAAAAAAGAAAGGCACAGTCATTGCTCAGTGTCTCAGGTATTGCTACGCATTGTAAAGCTTTGCTATCTCAGCACAACAATGTGTGGAATCCAAGACAGAGAATGCTGAGTAAAGCTAGCTAAAAGGCTAAAGCTGCCATAAGGAGGGGGATGTGCCATCAGCTGTCCATACGGATGTAATGAGAATAACATCAACCACACGGCCTGACCCAGGAGACCATCTCTCTCCTCATTAGAAATCCTATTGAACTTTAATTAACATGTTAAGACCACTATAAACCGGCTGCTAGAGCCCACCATCAGAGGCAATAACGCCTCAATTAGAAGACAGCCTGGAGCTGGATTCCAGAAAACCACCTCCTTTCTATCACACAAGCATACATATACACCTGAGGTTGAGCGACTCCCACGTGTGTGTGTGTGTGTGTGTGTATGTAACTGTATGAATGTGAAGCTGCTGGAGCAGGTGTGCTCATCCCCTGAATAAATCAGTGTTTAAGCAAAGTTTGAGTAAAGCCATGTAAGCTTGCAAATCCTGGCTGATCACAGAGAACGCCCCCGCGACGTATTTGCAAAGGAGGCAGCAACCTGGCCGCGCAGGTGGCACCGCGGCTTTTTGCTTCTACGCCGTGTGACTGTAGAGTTATCAGGAATGGAACTATTTTATCTGCTAATGGCCTTGATGAGAGGAAGCTGAGCAGATCTATAAGCGATTGTGATTAAATGTGGCAGCGGCTATCTACAGGAAAATGGAAGCTTGTTATGATCACACTAAAAAAAATGAATATTGTTTTGATTGTCCCAGACAATCTTATCTAATGGGAAGCCAGAGTGCAGTGGCGGCATACAGAATAACAGCACGGTCACAGGAAGTCAAGGTGAGGCTGCCACTCAATCTTAAAAACATGAGAGAGAGGTCCGCGGTGTGTCGACCTGCGTGGTTCCTGTTTATGCAGCTCGTCGGGTGTGTATGTGCGTGCACGTGCAGGAGCATCGCTGCATAATGTGTGGACAAAAAAGGGTGAGGTGAAGAATAACTGTGACCTGGTTCATTGTGTAGAGTGAGTGAGGCAGGATGTCTCTATGTGTTCATGTATGTCCATCGCAAAGCATGTAAGTCAGCACGAGCGTGTATACTTGTGTGAACACGTTTCTCCAATAATGAATGTATTCACCGAATACCCGGGATTACGGCTAATCCTGAACATTGACTGATCCCACAATGCACTGCGAGCGGGCTGAATGTCAAAAAAAAGAAAAGATCATTCAAATTAAATGTGATTTCTTTTTTTTTCTTTTTTTTTTAATGAAAGATTATTTTGTGACATTTCCAGCATGTACAGCAGATCATACGGGGGCAGGAGAGAGGAGAGAGGACATGTAACACAGAAACCAGGACGGCCTCGGGATCAATATCAATTTGTGTCGGCTATACATAAACATCAGGCCGCAGCTTAATCCTCATGCTTTATTAGAATCTATCAAACCTATTCAAACACACATTCTTCACACAGTTAACAACCCCTGTTTCGTATGACAGCAATTAGAATATTCATTAGATAGAAATCTCTTTAGCCTAATCGATGGTCTTTGAGCCAAAGGGATCTCTGTAGACATCTGAGTCTAAATCCATTGGATACAAAGGATCCAATTGCATAAGCTTTGTGACTTCTCCAACCCCAGTAGAAATCAATAGACCAGCCCCTCTAGTGGATTTAGCTGCTTGTTAGCAGGCCTGAAACAGCTGTCTTACCCTGTGTCCTGTGATGTTCTACGCCCATTCTATTTCGCCAAGTGTTTCAGCTCTCTTTTAGGTTCATTGTGCGGCTTATCAATGTAGCGCGCTCAGGTGAGTGAACGCAGCCCCACATCCACTCAGGCTTTTCAATCTCACCGTGACACGGTCAAATCAGGAGAGTGCACCAGATTAAATCGATGCCTGGCCAGATGACTGCTTGACGCAGCATTCCAGACCATTTCCTCGGCCGCGTCATCTATCACTCACAGCCCAAACAGTCCTCCCCTCTTGTCTTCATTCCCTGCTTGTCTTTTTCCGGCGTAATGGGACCGAACCGTCCAGGACAATGCCTGGTCTCTGGAGATGCGACACACTCACTATTGTGGAAATCATAATATCTGTATACCAAGTGATTCCTTCGCTGAAGGCGGTGGAGGGATGACAAACAGAGGTGACACAGCAACACAGTCTGTGCTGGGGGGAAAAAAAAAATCTAATTTACAGTCTGCCCCGGAGGTCAGCCCAACGGACCAGGTCTAAAACATCTATCAGATAAATCGGCTTGAGGACACCGGCAATCCACTTACCAACTCCACCTTCTGCCTGCTGCCCTGCCAGTTAAGTGACTAAATTGTGCCGCAGTTGAAATAGACAGGAGGCGCAGGAGATCTGTTGAAGTTCAAGTCCTCTTGAAGTTCAAGCCTCTGAAATATTAAAAAATGGTGTATCATGTAATCCAGACAGATACACGCATGTCACACGCCTGGGGGGAATATCAAACCATGCACAGGAGTTTAAAAGAGAGGTTTAAATGATTGATTGGTTTCATGGCTCACCCACATGTGCACTTTTATGTTCGCTCGGCTCTGCCTGCTGTTTTGAGCCTACAGGTGCCAGCAACTTGCATCCCCTCCAACAAGCACTCTCATCTCATTGATGTCCAAGTAAAGACATCCACAAGAGGTGGAGCTCCTTCTGTGAAGAGATATGAGAGGCCTTACATGCCTGGGAACACTGCATCCTTGTTGCAGTAGCGGAATAATAGTCAAAGACGAATCTAAATATTCGAGGAAATAGCTGTTGTTTAGCTGTTGGCTGTTTCTTTCTAATGGAAATCTACTGAGCAGCTGCTTGATGGTATGTTCCTGAAATCCTGACATCAGCAAATGAAGAACCGCTGACTTTTTAAAAGACCGCAGACGTCATTTTAAAAATGTCTTCGAGACCACACACACACACACACAGTGTATTATAGTTTATTTATGTTGCACAAGCCTGCAGGAAATAATGCTTTTTCATGTATATATAAAATGCAACACCTCCTCCAAACGTGGTGATTGCAGTCCCAGAACCATCACCTTTTTCCTGCAGGCCCGTCACCACCAACCTGTGGACATTAGCCACACGCATAATCACAGCCGCAAACCAATCCACATTTATATTCAAGCTCTGAAATATTATTTGTGAGAGGTTGTTATGTGTGTAACCACATCAAGGAGTAGTCTCTCCAGACTTGTAGTCAGAGGCACGCACACCACTTCCGAGACAATTTCTCTACAGTTCTCATTAACAAATAACAACATCTGGTAATGACACCGACACACACACACACACACACACACACGCACAGCCTGTCATTAATGGGGTCCTTTCACTGGAGCAAACCAAGCGAGAACCTGTCACATGCCCATGTTTCCACTCTCTCCTCAAACACAGCAATTAGGAGCATTGAGCCGAGTGTCACTTCAGCTGCCTCATTGACCTTTCGCCGGCTCTGCGGGTCCACCTGCTCCAACTGCTCTGCGATATCTTCATTAGTACAACCTGACCACGGAGGGGGTGTGTGTGTGTGTGTGTGTGTGTGTGTCTGAGTGCGCTGTACTGATGCACAGCTGAGGTACTCTGTTGCATGCAGTGACACCAAGAAATAATCAGCATCTTTAGCAAGGCGTTTGCGAAGCAAGGTGAGGACATGTAAGTTAGGTTTTGTGGACATATAGACCAAATCCAGCTTTTTCTTGCTGATAGCGCACACAGATCCTCGACTACAGTGCATCTTTCTGGCTCCAATGTTTCACTGCTACAGACATATACTCCTCACGTTCACACCTGTAGGTCTGTTCATTTGTTCCTGACAGAGGACACGAACGATCCATCGCTGATAGTTAGACCTAACTGTCGAGATACACGGAGTAGGACACAAGCCCAACACACCTGTTCTAACTCCTTTTCACTGTCTGACTGATAATCCCAGCACTCACTCACTCGCTGGTTACCAAATGATCTTGTACAAAGATATTCGCTGCTTATACAGCTCGCCTATTAGATCTCTTCCTTGGCAGTTCACGATGGGCAGCCAGCTTTTGCATTCATGCTAAAACACATATCTACTACCACAATATCCACTGGTTGGCCTGTTTAAAAGCAGACCGAGACCCTCCTCTTCAGGTGGCCTCAGTGCATTTGTTTAGTCCGCATCAGAGTTTGAACTTGGCCTGTCATACCCTGTCGGTAATCCAGCTTTTCCTTATTTTGTTTTTATTTTATTGGTATAGGATGTCACTAAACTATATGTACTTATTGAATTGAGCAGCTCTTATTTATGAGAAAAATAATGGGAAAGTAGAGTCCAGCAGTGTAGATGCAGCGTCAGCAGCACGTTATGTGGTTTGTCTGGTCAGAGGAAACAAATGACTTCAGTTAATATAAATGACAACTGTATTATGCATGAAACAGCAAAGAAAAGGCGAGCTGTACCTGGAGTCGCAGGAGAGTTAGAAACACTCTTTTGATTACATAATCTTTTATGGGCTTTCCTCAGAATCCTGTTGATGCCAACACACACTGAATATATACGACTTTTCTGTGCAACATTTATATGCGGATACATTACTTTGTGATTGTAAAAGAATAAATAGCAGTTAAAGACAGTACAAAAATGAGTAGGGTGGGGTTTTCTTTCTTTGGACCCTACCCTTCTATCAAAAACAAATATACTTAAATTGGAGAATTCATTTCCCTATCAATAACTAAAAGACAAGAGTTTTAAGATGATATACCCCAATTTCACCCTTAATATGTTAATGGTCTAAGAACTTTCTTCAGCCACCAAGTGTCAAATGACACAATCTTTTATATTATTGCTACTCAAATGTTTTAATGATGAGATAAACAGTTATTGCTGCCGCTGGATGAATGAATGAGCTGCGCACAGCTGGCAGCTCTGTGGTATTTGCTCCCACGCTCAGATGACAAATAATTAGAATAATAAGACGACATAATAAAAATATAAATCTGCCGTGAAGAGAAAGACCTTCTCCTGCTCTTCCTGATTAAGTCACACTCCCCTCCCCAAAAATACAACACCAATTCTGCCCCCCCCCCCCCCCCCCCCCGCCACTTCTAATCTGAATAACCTGAATACTGAAAACCGCTCTGGACACGGTTTTGTTCAGTGGTTATTTTGTCTCCGCTCACTCCTGTTGTAACAAAATGATACGCAGGGGAAACCAGTGTCACTGCAATGCACTGCACAACCCGGAGTGAAAGTGTTGGCAAACAAACACAAGAGAGATGTTAATGTGTCGGTGTGTCTTTAGTGCAGAGGTGGGTGTCGGTGTGTGCGTCTCAAACCTTTATTTGTGGGCCCCTGACTCGACGCCGTGACAGTAGGCAGAATAAGAGAGTGTTTTATGGCATCTCATTGAGACACCCTTGACGGTGACACCTCCTCTATACTATTCCTGTCGCCGGCTCCTTAGCCCCCCCCCCCCCCCTTCACTGCCTTTCAGCTCTATTTCTTTCTCGCCCTCTCTTGCTGTCTCTAAATCATCTCCCTTTTTTCTGTCTCTCATCTTTTCCTATCCATCTTTCCCAATCATCTTCTTCCATATTGCTCTCTATCCCCACAAATCTTCCACTCCACCCATCCGAGCACTTCCTCTGTCCGCTGTCTCCCTCACTTCATATCCCCCCCCCCCCCCGTCTCTCTCTCTTTACCCCCCACCAGTCTGTCTCTCTCTGCTCTGTCGGAGCACTTGGTACAGTAATGGTGCACTCTGCCGCCACCATGTTCATTTCAGCATCATCCCCAGAGTGGCTCTGTTTATATCTGAATATCAGAAATACCTTTTTGGCAGAACTGTATAAAAAAACAAAAAACCCAACTCTTCTCAGGATGAGTTCGGCTCTACTCATCCTGTGTGTCTGTGCTTTGCATTTAGACAAACAGCATATACGTTTACAAACCGATGTGTGCTGTGAATACTGATGCTCAAGGGAAAAAAACAAATAAGCTGTTTTAATGTTCATTTGCTGCAAGCAGGAGGTAACAAAACCACATCCCCCTAATCAGATTCACACAGAATCCAATTTGCTTTAAAGGTGAAGAAACAAATGAAGTAATGAATAGAAGGGAGGTTTCTGTCCTTTGTAACGAGCCATCAAGGCAATTTTCTCCTATTTCGTCTCTTTCCACCAAGTTCTGGTCGTATTCTTTACACAAAGCAAAAGGCTTTGGAGTCCGTCCACTTATTGATCAGCATGGCGACTAGAGGGGGGCGGGTGCCTGTATGGTTTGTCTGACTATAGTGTAATTAAAGCTGAGGCAAAGGATGTGCAGCACTGACAATGCTGGCTACCCTGCTTAGAGGAAGCTATTTGAGGAAATGCTACAGCTCAGGCTGATCAAACTGGAGCTTTGAGTGTGCGAGCGGAAATTTCAACACGACAGCTTTAGGTTTTAACGCCATATTTAGTATCAAGTGGGGGGGGGGGGGGGGGGGGGGGGGGGGGACACGTTTTAAAACTTAAAAAGCAATATTCAAGAGGCATTAAGCTGTGCAGTAAAAATGTGTTTAAATAATAACAAAAATTGATTTGATGCCCTCCAAGAGTCTCTTTTGCTTTCCAAAACTCATGTTAAAGTTTATAAGACCATCTGTTTCAGGAAAGCGAGAGAGACAACGTAGATCAGCAGCCCACAGAATGTAGTGGAAGCCACTGGAGTGTGTGTGTGTGTGTGTGTGTGTGTGTGTGTTTTATGACTAGCTCCAATTCATTCCTCCTCAAAAGCCTATGAGGAGAGTCAAAGTGTGGTGGGATGCAGAATAAAGTCCCGCTTAGAGATCATGGCTATCAAGGAGCAGTGCGTGTGGGGGATTTGGATATATTTTACTGGCTTAAAAAAATGCTGACATCATCGCAAGAGAAAAGCGGCGGCTATCGCGAGTGCGGGGCGAACGCTGGGAGTAATGGCGATGAGAAAATGAGCAGACCGGGGCGACCCTTCCTTCTGTTACACTACATTACCCCTGTAACTGCATCCGAGGGTGATTCACTCAGAAACTCTGATACAGGGCGCACTGTGGTGGGCAGATGTCATACACTGTTAGAAGTTCACCAGAACAAACGCACAAGCAAGCGCACACACACAGCTGCACACCAGCATACGTTGGCTTTTTTCATGGGCCATTTCATTTCACTTGATCTCGTGACATGGCGGTGATCTCCATTTTGTCATTTTAAATTGTAATTGCCCTGAGTAGCCTGGAACCCTGTCAGGGGGAGGGAGGAGGGAGAGGAAGGCAGACAACGATGGAAAAGTCTCGAGTAGAAAGAAAAAAAAACAGACAAATGACCAGAAAAAGATTAGAGCAGCTCGGAGAGACGGAGGGAAGGAAGGAATGCCTCGCTCTTTTGTTTCCTTTCATTTCTAACACAAGAAGAAAACACAGAAACGCTCCACTTTCCTTTCGTCCGTCCTCTTTGAGAGTCGGAACGATATCTCTTGATTTTCTTTTTCTCCACCTACCCCTCTATCACTCAGTGACGGAGCTCGCATAATTATTCCCTGGCTGTCTGAGCTGTAATTACAAGCCTTCAAAACAAAAACACTTCAAGTCCATCAGTTTCCCTTCATCATAATTCTCCTCTGAGGCTGTGTTACTGGCTCCTCTGGGAGGCCCGCTGTTTGTCCACACTCGGGGTCATAAGAGCCACTTGTTTTTCCATTGAAAGTGTCAGTATATTGTCCATTAAGGGCTTTTCATATAGACGTATATATTATATACGCTGTGCTTTACCTGGCAGCGTGCTTTAACTAAAACTGCGAGGCTGTGAAGGCTCAGCCCCCCCCCCCCCCCCCCCCGTCCCTGTTAAGTGTTCAGGGAGCAGTGCTTAACGCCACAGGTCATGTGTGTTATTCTTACAGCAGCAGACAGACACCATCCTTCAGTTTGATGACTTGGGGTTAAGTCTGAAGGTTGGAGAACATCCACTCTCCTCACAGGCGGCAATATGATGGAAATATTAAGAGCAGACAACCGGGGGCCAGATTTACTAAGAAGGCAGCGTAATGTGGAGCAGAGTGTATGAAAGACGTAGCCAACGTGCCACCATCTTGTTTTTTTTGGAACCAGAAGTGACCATATTTGGACGAGATGGCGAAGCTGGGGATCTGAGAACCCAAAGATAACATGCACACCCACCCACACCGGCAACCTGACGCCTCTATCCTGACTGACAGTCAGTCGCACACAAGGCCACGCCCTAAAGCATACCCTGCTTTATCCTCTGTTTTACTCTAAATGACAAGAGGACCATCATGCTGTATTGAAGAAGACTTGAAACTAGCGACTGAGACCATAAACTCATTAGGAAAATGTTGACTGAGGTAATAAATCAAGTGATGATTTGTGGTAATTTCTCATAGACTTCTATACAAACGGACTTGATTCCGAAATATTCAATTCAAGAAAATCTATTACTCACATTGTGATATTATTAAAATATTTTGGAGCATTAAGGCAATAAGAGTCAAACAAACAGTAAGGAAATGATGGAGAGATGGGACGAGACTCAACACATACAGGCCTCCTGTTAATCAGCTGATGTTTCACTCGAATATTGAGATAAATGCAGCTAAACAAATACTGTGACGTGTACATGTATTGCCAAAGATCATTGCTGCAGCAGCCTGTAGTGATCTCACAATTCATTGATCATTTAAATTCAAGTTTATTGAAGTTTATTATTTTATACTTTTAGATCTATATTTTTATTAAATGTTTTATTTTTCAGAGAACTGACACTGGATATTTTTGTGGTGCAACTCTATTATCTGATATCATTGAGATTTCGGTGGAAAAACAGTAAAGTCATGATTGTTTTCCCTTTTTCCTTACAGCTTGTGTAAATACCTTCTGCACTATTTTCGCCTGCTTACAGAAGTAGATAACTTAAAACGAACTGGCTAACATTAACCTCTGTTAGCATGTCTCTTCCTCCTGTAGCTCCATCTTGCAAACAAAGAGGTTGTGTTAAAATCTGCCGCTCTGTGTCATACAATCCCTTCTTGGATTATGCACAGTCTGCACATCTCACTTCCAAATGTAAAGCATGAAACTTTGACATCTTGGAAATGAAGAGAAGATCATTTCGATAGTCGATGGACATGACTATGCTGCCACATTTCTTTATGTATTTTTCACTGCACAGTTACGGCTGTTTTTAGGGTTTAATTCTAATTTAATGGCCCCGTTTGAAGGCTGTTTCTCTGTATACATGTGCACATAGAAGCCCGCAGGAATCCAGTTACGTGAAATGTTTTTCAAGTTCACAACACAACATCTGACTGTGCAATACCAACATCATTTCGTAGATTACTGAAATTACTGAACATACACATTAAATTTAAATCTTCTTGCTTTAAACCATACTAATTCTTTCATGTGTAGATTTTTTGCACAGACACTTTTTTCCCCATTAGGTGAGCGTTTATTTTTCCATCTCTGTTTGTCGATCACAGAAAAATCTCTGGAGGTCGAATCTTGTTGAGTCTTAAGTGTCTCCCCAATGATCAATTATGTTGGATCCAAATCAATACAAGAGTGAGAAAAAAGCGCATTTATGAGTCTTTCGAGAGAAGAGTTTGAAAGATGGTGAATGATGGGAAATGGTTAAATGAACAAAAGGGTGCTGCGGTTTTGTCATTCTGAAATGAATTAAGAAGCTTCTCCTGCCTGACACTGTAGCCTTCACCAGAACAGCACTTTTAAATGTGGTTAAAGGCTGAATATTTACATTTGAATAATACTGTCAATAACGTTGTCCGTTAATACGCTTATTAGCGTTCGACCACATGGAGTACTTACAAATGAAGACCTAAGTGAATGAAGTCCTATCCATTATCATGCTCTCAGTAGCAGCTGGTTGAGATTCCAATCAGTGGAGGAATATAGGCCATCATTCACTGGAGGGAACGTGCAAAACAAAAAGATTTTAAGGAAACATTTATGCAAATGTATGCACAATTTCTAATTTCACCACAAAGTGAATACCTGATGTTTGCTATATGTGTCGATACTGTTTGTCAAGAAGATGAGCAACAGTTGTGATTGCTTGGAAATGTCAAAGAAAATTGCTTTGAATGTGACAGTATGTCCGATCTCCTATAAATACCTCTGCAGATTGCAAGGTTACGACCCGAACTTTCGCTTATTTCCACAGTTATTGCATAATTAGTTTAACAATGTAATGCAACATCAAAGAAAAACTATACTCTCATTTAAATACTAAATTAGGTGTTCTGGCCAATTAACACATTCTACAATCCATCAGTAATGAATAACAGATCATTGCGTCATATAGCAGTTCAAAATGTATTCATATTGATCCACATTAGCGATACAGTGGTGATCAAAAGTAGCACATTTCTTACGTGCAATCAAATCAAATGAACAGCCTGAGGCAGTTCATTAACTGCCAGCATTAATGTGTCTGTCTGCTGTGACTAATGGGGCTGCAGGCAAACACTTAACAGGGCTAACATTGTGGAGGAGCTTTCCAGCATTACTCTGATAGCCAGGTAGAAGCTGAACAGCCCCACGGTCAAGAAAAAAACAATCACACAGAACAGGAGTAGCAAGTGTTTGTCACATGGTGGTGATTACAGCCGCGACCTTGTTTACTCCTGCCATGTATATATTGAATATCGAGTAGCATTATGCTGCTTGCGGCGTGAAAAAAAAACAACACTTGAACTTTCCTTCTTAAGTTAACAAGTTATGAATTGCAAACACTCTGAATATTGTTTCTGTTAAAAAAAACAAAGGCCAGCAGGAGCTCCACCGGCTATTTCAAAGAAAAAGAACAGTTTCCGCCCTGAACTAAACCTCCCGGGCTGATCTCTGAGCAAAGGCTTTAGGTTGTAACGTGTTAATGCTAGAAATGAGACACCCAAAGAAGCTGGGTGAGTCTAAATATGTCAGGAAAACACAACAATGTATAATTGATTTCCTGACTGAATTTACAGTCAGATGATTCAAATTATTTTGACATATATAAATAAATACAGTATAACAGATCCCTTTAAATTTCATCCACCTGCAGGTTTCACTTTTCCCATCTTGCCTGGATCCCATGACACAATAAAAGTCCCTCCATACTTTAAATTAACAATCTGATGTCAGCCTCTAACATGTGTTATGTCGTTAATGTGCTTTGGTAGGTGGGTGGTTTTTATTGTTTTTTTTCCTTTTTGTTGTATTTTACATCTTTATATGTTTCAATGTAAAACACAGAAATGTGCTTTATCAATAAAATTGCACTTTAGGTGATTTCCTTCCATCTGAGTGGTGTTAAAAGCTTTGTGGTTTCACAAGTCAGTTGCATTTTCACTTCTGGATACAATGCATCTTAAACCCTGTGCAGAGGTGGGTTGTGTGGTCACATCGATATCCTACAATGCATCAAAGCATCTTGGGTGCATTTACACTTGGATTAATGTGGTTCTCATCCGATCACCCCAGACACATGCAAATACCAAACAATGTAATATGTTGTTGATAAAACTCATACAAATACCTTTATTTATTTTACAACAGTGACTGTCGTTACGTTACATATGGTACACGTTGCTTTGAATTAAACAAAACAAAGCAAAAAGCACATAATATACACCTTAAAATACAATGCTATGTGTCATTTTCAACAAGTTAAAAGGGAAAGTTAAAAGAAAGAATGATAATAAAATGGGAGGTGCAGCTCGCTCACTCTTCACACAGTCTAAGTTTGGCTGTCGACCTCCTCTCATCACGGCCCAGCGGCTCAGAGGTCCCCAACCAGAGCCTGACCATGGCCAGATTGTCAGGACCGGCGTATCGTGTGAGGCCAACAGGCAAACCTCACTGGTGGCAGAGGTGACATCTGTAAAGTGCCATAATGAGATCTTTTAGTGTGCCAATGAGGTCCCTGAGAAGCTCAGTGAGTGATGCCCACAGCTGGTCATTATCTGCTCCAGTCACTGCAGAATCATAAACAGCTCTACAAAAAAAAGGCCCTCAAATCTCAGTCAGGTAGATGTCTGCTAAGCGTTGATGAAACTCCCATTTATTAATCTTAAGGACTTCCAAGGCCCATGGTGTGGCTGCTGCTTGAGAGAAGATTTGCTTTATTTACAAGGACTTTTATGATGTACTTCATAATGTTGCTGCTGATCCAGCCTGTGACCTGACATGGCTGTACAGACACAGCCTTGAGGAACGTATAAAAGGCGCACGGCATATCTGTATCATTACAAATCGCAGCTCATCGCTGCATGAACCTGTGGTCATCAGTCACCAGGAGTGACTTTATCTCTCAGGTGCCAAGGATAACAACGGCAGAGAGACATTGGATGGGGACCCACAGGGTGATGGTGGGAGAGCTGATGAGGGCAAAGACCCAAACAAGATAAAAAAAAAAAACCCAGGTATGAGAGTGTGTGTGAGAGAGAAAGGGAGAGAGTGACAGAGTGATGGAGGAAATACTATTAAAGGTAATGAATGTCACTCTGTCTTCCCTGCTGTATGATCCAGGTGCCTTTGCCAATTATCCTGACAGCCAGAGGTCTGGTCCCGCTCTCCTTCCCACTAGGGAAAGGCTCCGTTCCAGTGCCAAATGCTGGCCTTGTTAAAGGACTCACCAGGGACAATGGCTCCAACTAGAGATCATCACTTTTTAGATAAAGAGTTGCAGCTTCCGCACACCTACAGTACGAGAGCAGAGATCAAGGAAGCGCTTAATGTGGACAGTGAATTGGATGGTCATCCGCTTGTACGGACTCCTGGTGTTCACAGGCAGGAGGAAGGACAAACAGAGGACTTCCTTTTTTTGTGGACTAAGTTTACTCTTATAATAATGAGCTGAATGGAGCTGAATGGAGCACATTTTTCTCAGCTTTGTTAGGATAAATTGAGAGATAATTAAAACATGATCCGTCCCCTGTAATTTAGCGAAATGTTTCATCAACACTGCATGCTAATTGCACACAAAATATCCATAAACGTCTGGCTTGCCAACAATTAAAATGGAAGTAAATTAATACACCTATACATCAAAACACTGATGAATATTCTGAGCCGCGGGCCCTGAAAATAAATAAATGATTAGGTTTTCACAACACTTCACAAAATTAATCCCGAGAGTGCTTTTTCACCTAAAACATGCAATAAATTGGACTCCTAATGAAGCACGGAAGAGGTGTACAGCATATGGCAACTAATATTTAATCACAATACAGACATGAGCTCTGAGAAATGGAGAACACGCACAGAACATGCCCTCCTTGAGAAAACAAAAGTGTTTCAGCCTGTTCAGGAAATACTCATTGTGACTATTTACTGCAACAAATAATAATATTACAACTACGACCTAGTGTAGTAAGTGTTTTTAGAAGCCCCACATGGATGTATATATGATGTATAAATAAATAAATAAATATGTTTAACTGATTATATGGTTTTGATATAACTTTGTAAAATAAATCAATAGTACGCAAAGTACAAGATACTGAACAACGATACAGTTCATCGATGCTCCGCACTAACGTTAACGTTAGCTTAAGCAGCTCTGAATCCTGCAAGTCTCAATTCAGAGCTTTTAAGGTGATGAGGTAAAAATAATGAAATGTGATATTTAACTGGGAGACTCCAACAACTCAGTTAACCAGCTGCCGCTCATTTACATTGAAAAACTCACCTGCATCGTTTATGCAGACGGCCTGTGTTTGTGGTCTACATAGCGGTGAACAAGACTTGATTGTACCAGGAATTACACAAATCAGATAAAATAATGCTGTTGTTTGTTGTTGAGGTTCTTTTTTTTTGTTTAAATTGCACTTTATCTGCTTAAGCTAATGCCCAATTCATTTGATTAACTCCTCTTATAATCTATCTGTTAGCAGAAAGGGAAACCATTTTATTGTTGATTTGGAGAGTTTATTAATTATTATGGAATCTGGTTGAAAGTCCAGCCCAGGCCATGATGCAGAAGGCGTGGAAAAGAAGGCAGCGTGCAGGGAGAGTGATGGCTTTCCCTGCCCTCTTTCTGGACGCTTTCAACTTAGTTTGGAGATAAAGTCACAGCTTTGATCTTCAAACAGTCTGTTTGAGATGGATTTGGATCCCTTGGTTATCGCCACCACACAAGAGCTGCAAGTTTAATATATTTTCTACTTTTCTAATCTTTTATCTTTTTAATTTTTTAGCGCCACAGTGTTATAGAAAACCAGGAGGGCTCAATAATTCACAAACCTCATTGGAGGGCACACAAAAAAAAAAAAATCCTTGTTGTGGACATATTTTGTAAAATGAATACATCTTTAATAATGCAAACTAACTCAACACATAAATGCGTGAGTGTTTACCTCTGCATGTATGAGAACGGAATAATATTGCCCTCCATTATGTAGCCTTTTAAATGATCAATGTGTAACTCTAGAAACATTACTTACGTCCTCTACTACGGGTGAGTGGTAACAAACTCTGGATGTTAATTAGGCTGAAAAGCACACATCCAGAGCAAATTTGAGGCTAAGGCAAATTAGCATTTAAATCATTTCATTTCTAATGGATAAGTCAGAAATCCTCCTGATGTGACTCTGTGATGTGCTGCCATTCTGTGAGGGACTCGATCAGACGGGAGGCTGGCGTGTCAGCCAGGATGGCTGCGGATCCCCACTGTGTCCATCTGTGTGTCCATCCTGCAGGGATCCGTATGGGGCCCACTGATAGCGGAAAGAGGACGACTGCATGTGGCCAAAACATGTGGTCAATACATAAATGAGGATGCACTCCACATACAGGAAACCAGCGAACACAGGCCCAGAGCCACGAGGGCAGAAGTAAATGACATGAGGAGCAGTACAAGATATATAACAAACTGTGATTGTGTAGGACATGTTGAATGTTTTGTTTTTTAGCAGGGTATCATTTTCAAATCTAAATATAAAAAAGAAGTAGTGAGGAGGTGACATGGAGTAGAGCTGAGACTGGGATCGTTGATTGATCGATGAAGTCAATTGACAGAAAATGAAAGTCACCTAAGGCATTTTTCACCATTTCCTCCCTTCGTATGGACTAAACGATTAATTGAAAAACCAGATTAATCGATAATGAATATAATCGGCCCCAATCCGGACGTTTTTAGAGTGACACAAACAACTCCTCAGAGACTTGTTCTGGTACAGTCCAATCTGTCTGGGAGGAATTTCATGCTCTGAATATCAATGTGACATAACATCCAAATTATACATTTAGCTTTCCGATGCTGTAGGAGTAGTAGCTATTTAGGTCACTTAAAAACGGTATAAAAAATGAGCATGCCAAGCCTGTTAATGAATTCTTCTATAATGTCTTTGCTCTTTAATGTTAAAAGGGTATATGAATATAAAAAGAAGACACATTCTCTATTGCTCAAAGCATCCCTGCCTGGGAAATCTGACAAAAGCCTCCAAACTTCTCATCTGTGACAAATCTACAGTAACCTTTTGTTGTGTTGTGTTGCCTTTCATCCCCGGGTTCTCACTCCCATCTTTACAGGGCGTTTATAACAAGCAGAGTGCGAGGACAGTTCATGTCATTAGTAACCTCACATCCCTAACAGCCATTTCAACTGTTTGCTCCCTTGTCTTCTAAGAAATGGATTGCGGCGTTTGGCTGAACCTTTTTAACCAAAAGCAGGCTGATTGTCATTTGCACAGTCTGGTGAACTTGAATGAATACTGCCACATCCACACTCCACTCCTGTGATAGCACTCAAGGTCCTTTGAACTTCAATTTCTCACAGCAACAACATTTCCATCCTATTCACCATAATCACATATCAATATACCACAAATGATGGATTCTTGTGACCCCAGACGTCCCTTGAATGGGTCACGTTATGGTTGCAGTTTGAGTGGTGTTGTCAAACACCCACATTTCACATATTTTTCTTCCGTGAAAACTAGAGAAACCACCCAGATTAGTGCATTGATAATGCCAAACAAATACTGTTAACCTGTCTTTAATAAACGCTTGCCGTCTGTCCCATTCCATCTGTATTAGAAGACAACAAAAGAGCTTTCCCTACATACAGTAAAGTACCTCAGAGCTGAAATATAGGCATCACCAAAGAACCAACAAGGAACAAACTACCAAACACAGCCGTCGGAAGTGCTCTTTCTGTGCTCGGTAATAGAATAAAAGCCTTGTCTTATGCGAAGTGCAGCATCAAATGAGACACAGACAGCCAGGGTTTGTGGGAGAAAATCTTCCAAAAAGCTAAAAGCAGAGGGACATCTTCAATCTCACACTTACACACAGAGAACAACTGTAAATGTACACTTCTTGGGTTACATCAGCACTAAAATATAGATGCAATTCATACATTCAGACATCCATAACAATTACAGCGCAATAACAGTTATTATGTTTGATTACGCCCGTTGCATTCCTTTCTTTCTTTCTTTCTTTCTTTAAGCTAGCTCTGTTTTCTAGTAATTCTGGCTTTATCTTTTTGCACACAGTAATGCTGTGCACACGCCAGCACTAGCTTTTGTGTGCGGATCTTTCTCACTAGATTGCTGGCCAGCTAGAAGAGGCTTAATGCAGAGGGAAATGTTGCTGTTTTAGGGGCTGGGTGGCCTGGCAATGAGAACTGTGAGGCAGGTATGAGTTGTGTACACTGGCAGCAGGTTTCCGCATGGCTCTGCCAAGTCCATCTGGATTCAGCCCCACCACTGTCCAGAGTAATTATTTCTCCTGAGAGTCGCCTCTAATGCTCGCCACGCTGCTTGCCATACAAAGCGCGCGACGTGCCCAGAAATATGTGTGAAAATGGCTTTATGTAGGTGAAAGACTTATTTGGAAGTCAGCTTGTCTGTGTGTGTGTGCATAAGTGTGTGTGTGTGTGTGTGTGTGTGTGTGTGTTTGTTTTTGATTTCAGGTTGCGCTGAGTGAACAAAGCCATTCAACTGTTTGGCCTGCTGCGCAGCACTTCATCTCAATTTATAGAAGCAATTAGGACGTTTTTGTTTCCCCTCTTTTATGTAACCACCACAGTTTAAAAGGAGCAAAAAATTGCGCCCAGTAAAAATTAATAGCATAAATGCTCAAGCGGCTATGATCAAGTGTCTTATTAGGCTGGACTAAATTAGTTATGTGTGACTTTTCTCTTTCATGCTCAGCTCACTTTTGATGAGCAATTTTAGTCCAATTTCATTTGGCACGTCATATAATAACAATTATTCCTTTTAAAAGACAGCAGCTTCTTTCGATGGGTTGCTCAATCTAGACATACACTACACAACACGACAGTGTACAGTGACTTAACTGCATTTCTTTCTGGGATAAAAACGACTGGAATTTCCTCTAAATTCACCGTTTCGTCATTGTAATGAACATTCCCATCAGAGGTCTGCATGTACTGCCCATCTATTTCCAGCAGAATGGTGTAAAGATGGGAGATGCGTGCACACACGTACATGTAGGTCACCCAAGCAGTTAAAAATGCAAATAACTGTGTGACCCGCACAGTCCACGCTGTGAACATACCGCCAGTCATTTTTGCTCTAAATCCTCCCTTTCTCTCCGCCCCTGAGGTTATTTCCTATCACATGTAGAAACAGGGAGTTCCTCTATGCAAATGAGAGTAGCGTGGAGAGTAGCGGCCTCACTCTCATTTCCTCATAAATCACCGAAGGGAAGGAATACATATAAAAAGCGGAGTCAAAGAGCAAGTCACTACTGAGTACCTCCTGTTGTCTGTACTGTTTTTGCCAAACTTGACAGAACGCTGGGTTGGTAGGGTTGGGTACTGGCAGGGTCTCTGTATATCTTTCTCTCTCTCTCTGTCTCTCTCTTTTTCTCCCACTCCCTCTCTGAACTGAGGCCAGGGTCCTCTTGGGCCTGCTCCATTGTGCCGGAGGAAAATTGCCAATCCGGGCTACTCTGATTGAACACTGAAAGCAGGAGTTTTATAAAGGAGCTGATTTGCTATTCATTACCTCTCACTCACTCCTTTTCTTTCTCCCACACTCTTCCGTTTTTCCACTGGCTCACGTTGCCACACTCCAACTTCCTTTCTTGGTCCTTTCTAGCTCTCTTTATACTGTGTTCACCCTTTCCTTCTCTGCTGATCCCCCATCCCACCTCCCTCCCTTGGAGACTCCCATGGTTAGGCTTGGATATAATGTGGCTTTCTCCGTTTTTCCAGTTCTGTCGATACGGCAAATAGCGTAATTACCTCCTGGTTTACCAAAGGATCAGCACACACCTGCCTAGATTATCAAGTGAAGGCTGTGTTTGGAATATGCAAGCCCTCAGACTGGTCTGAATGTGACAAAGGAAATGATGCAGCAATGGCACAAATAAATAAATGAAGAGTGTACATAGATGAAGAACAAACAGAGATCCCGTGCTGCTTTGTTTGACTGATGTTACCTCAAATGGCTGTGGATTGGAAGACAATTTCTCTGCCAAGATAAAGACCAGTTCTAGTGATCATTGATCCAACTGATGCTTGAATGAAAGGTTATAGTTTTTCAGCTCTGTGGTATAAAAGAAGCCTAGCTTCTCCCGAGGTTTTCTCCAGGTGCTTAGCAGGGTGTTTCTCCTGCCTATCGACCAATGTGTGCTGGTTGAGGTTTCTAATCGCAACCCCACCCAAGCATGAAAAGGATAAGCGAGCATAGAAAATCGATGGGTGGATGAACAAACAAGACACAGCTCTAACAGTAAATCTCAGATCTCTGGGGTATCAAGCTATTCCTCAAGTCCTCCTGGTGATTAGCAGGAATCACTCAGAATGGGAAACTGAACAGACAAGCGAAAAAAGACTTGGCAACACCAAGTAGCACAGCAAAACTAATTGGTGCATCTTCATGAAATATTTGGTTCTTAAAGCTTGGTGCCACTCGAAGGACCTCGAAGGTCCCATATTGTATAGATTATAAAGCAGGTCTAGGTGCTATATAAATTCTGTGAAAGTATCAAAAAACTCAGCCCGTATTCAGAAACCGTGCCTTTAAACGAGCCATCAGGACTTCCGTAAGGTTGTGATGTCACAACGCTACAGTCACTGCACTCAGCCACGCCCCCCAGCAGGTCATCTGCTCCAATCACAGCACACCCACAAAGTACAGGGATGAGCTCATCCGCCTGCTAAGTCTGTCTAAGTTATTCGATCGCTCTGCTCAGAACTACTCACCAAGTTTTTGGAGGCTGTTCAGTTTGTCGGAAACGGCTTGTTTCAGACAGGCGGTGAACTGAGGGGCTGCATAAAAGGCCTGTATAAGATAAATAAGGGCTTTTTTGAACTCTCAATTATGCAAAGCAACTCTAGTGGAGTCCCAGACTAAAAATATAGAGCTGAAATGAGCATAATATGGGACCTTTAACAATGGGTTTTATTGAAGATGGAAAAAAAAGGTCCATAAGCTAATAGGCTTGCTAAGTTAGCTGCTTACCAGTCAATTATCAAGCAAACAAGTAAAGCTGTCCTTAAACTCTTGCCGTCTGTCTCATTCCATCTGTATTAGAAGACAAGAAGGAGCCTCCCCTATATACAGTGAAGTAGCTCAGAGCAGAAGAATAGGCGTCACCAAAGAACCAACAAAGAAAAAACTACCAAACAAAGATGTCAGAATTCTCCTTCTGTGCTCAGTAGCAGAATAAAAGCCTTGTCTGATCAAATAAGACACATGTAGACAGGATACTTTATAGGTTTTTAAAAGAAAATCTAAGCTAAAAGCAGAGGTCCATCTTGAATCTCGCACACACACTTAGAAAAACAGTAAATATACACTTCGGTTAAGGCAGCACTAAAATATAGAGGAGATGGACTTCAGTTTATTCAAAAGACGTATTTGTACCATGACTGCTGTCTCATAACTGTCTGCAAACCATTCCTTCTTTGTGGAGTGTTTATACTCCGTCAGAGGAGGTTAAGTTAAAGTGGTTGTAGCAACACAGTTAATACGCTACAACAGCTTCCTCCATTTTAGACTCTCTGGATCTCCACTCTCTTTCAAAGGTCGGCACTGTTAAGGCGGAGAGTTGAACTTGGTGCAAAATTTGCACAGATTTTCTTCCTCCCCACGCAAGCGAATCGCCGTGACTCTGTTGGAATTAATTGATTTCGGTGCAAAATTTCGCCGTTTTAAACGCAGCCTTTTCAAATTGTGGAGCGCAATATCTCCAGGAAACAGTGACTCTCATAAGTTGTTGTGACAAATCCCTGTTGCAAAGAAATCCTGCTATGCTGAAGTTTAATGCTTGGATGTGCAGTTCTTCCTGAAACTACCCTCAACCCAATGTTACAATAATGCTTTTTTTTCTCTTTCTATTTTATCCTCCCTGTCCACATAAGTGCCACTGGAGATTCATTCAGACTGATGGATTTACTTTCAACTTGCCACCTTAGGTTCGTCATCCCTCTCCGGGAAAGCCTCGGAGCCCAAGTCCCTTTGAGCACTGTCCAGAGCACTGAGAGCCTCTGTACCATGTGTCCATGTGAAGCTACCACTAAACAGATCGAGGCTCAGTCAGAGTCAAGATAAATGCCTCAGGTCTATTTTCTCCACTTTCAACTGGAAGAGGGGATTTGTTGTGTTTTCTCAGGAGGAAGGAATTAAGCATTTAGGTTGCAGCGATGATGAACTGAACATGACCTCATAATACATCACTTCTTTCACAATTACAAGCCACAGATCAAGTAGCTATGTTAAGACAAAATACACTACACTGAATATAAGTCCACCACAATTAAAGCCTCTTTCCAACATAATTATGTTAACAATAATTAGTAAAACACGACAATAGCTTTTAATTAGCACAAAGACGGGGGATCGAGATGAGTAAGTAAGATTTCATCTGTGTTTGGGACCAAAGAAGAAGCATCATGGAAATGTCTTCATAAACACGTTTTGAGAAATGACCTGCCGGGTGTCATGCTGTTTCACTTTTTATTCAATTTTAATGACATTCATGGCTTATTCTTCTGACTCAAACATAATCTCTAATGCAAAGCGTCTCAAATATAAAAATTATAATAGCATGAAAGGCACAAAACTACCCATCCAGTGCTGACTGTTCCGTGTCATGTCTCTTTCTCTTTAAAAAACCCCACAACAAAACAAAGAAAACCTAATTGCTCTTGAGTGCATGCTGCACAGAGTACACTGTGATCATTCCTCAAACTTATGGGAGCCCAAGCACATCAACATTATAGGCTGCAAATCGTTTTTTGCACGAGTAGCTCTCAGTCAGAATGTAAAAGAATTAAAGCGGGGCGCTTTAAAAAACAAATATATTTGAATGAATTTTATGTTATTCCAAGGTTTGAACAACATGACTGCCACATGCTTGCACATTTATAGAAAGTCCTGAGCAAAACAATGGGCAACCACGTCATCATGGTGTCAACACACCTCTTTCTAATAGTACATAACAATGCAGTGGAACTTGATATTCAATTATATGTGTCACGTGTCTGAATTTGAATTATATTTTCACATTACTGCCACTTAAGTTTAGCACATACGTTGATTTTTACACATCTTGCGATCATGTTACTTATCATAGGTTTATTTATTTTGTAGTCAGCCATAAACTAAAACAGTTAAAAGAGTGGGTCATGTTAACAAACTGTTATTTCAGACCAAATTGTACCTTTCCTCTATGCCCTGGATAACCCTAACACTGGAAAGTAAACGATCTAATCGCAGAAGTTCAGGCTGCGGGAGCTCCGTCTCTCTCTCTGGCATTATTAAATGAAGCTGTCATATTCCTATGGGGTCCTATTTAGTGATCAAACCATAGTTCCTTCCCCAAATGTCAGCATTGATCACTCCCAGTGAAGAGCTTTTAAGCTATTTTCTAAATATGGTTGCAGATCGGTCCTTCACCTATTTGAACACCATCTCCTTAAGTTCTCTCAGAAAGGTCGTTTGTAGGAGGAAACCTTACTCCTGCGCTCTACCCACAACATTTCTCCAAGAGGTTTTTCATTCAGTCCAAATATCTTATCAGTCTTCAGTTTCCCATTAATTAGTGGCTCTGTTAAAGCCTACGTTTACAACAATATTGATCAAAGTGTTGAATGACCTGCTTTCAGCCGCTGATGATGGAAAGTCCTTGGTTTTTGTTCTTTTACACCTTGATGCTACATTTGGTACTGTCGAGCGCTGTCTTCTGCTGGAATGAACTGTGGGTTGCGTTTATGGTTTATTGGTATGTGGTAATTTATGGTAATTCTATCAATTGGTAATTTTAGTTTCTCCCGTGTGAGTTTGTCCGGTGGGGCACGGAAAGGTTTTCTTCTTTCTTCCATTTATATGCTGCCCCTGCGGCAAAATATTCGTAGTCATGGCATCAGTTGTCATTGTTATGCAAATGAAACACAGCTATTTCTCTCTGTTGATATAGATGACAGAAAGCAGATTGACTCACTTTTTTTTAAATCCCTCTTTCAGACTTAAGAACTGTGTCAAATGTAATTTCTTACAGTTAAATGATGACAAACGCCAAGTAATGATTTTAGGTCCTGATATTGCTAGTGAACAGTCCCCCGGTGTCACCTTTCATCTCCTCTGAGAGGATGACAAGGTGTGGACAGGTTGATGACAGCATGACGACTGAAGGTGAGGCCTTCTCCCTCTTAGGGCCCACGCTGAATAATCTCAGAAAGTTAGACTTTCCCCTCACTATCTTAAATCACTTTCTTTTTAAACTTGCCTTGCCTTAATGTTCTTCTTCGTATTTAAGCATATTTTCCCTTATTTTAGCCTTTTTCTTATTTTAGATTAGTAAATTGTGCTTTTAAAAGCTTCATATAGATAAATGCACTTTCTTAGTAACCATAATTAACAACCTTATCTTTGAGTTGCTGCGTATTGCAAGTGTTCCCCTTTAATGTTCTACACAACTTTGTGTAATACACAAGGTGAACTCCAGCAAAAGTCAACATATTTAATAGCTTAATTAGTTGAAAACCTTTCAGCATCTACGCTGCAATTCTAACCATTGAATCAATATTAAGTCCACTTGTGCAAAATACCACATCATGTGTGGGTGAGATAATTACCTCTCTCGGTCCAAGAGTCTACAGCGTACCTGCGTGAATGTGCAAAAAAAGAAAAAAGTATAATGATGAAATAACTCAAGACCTTTATCCTGTCGTCAAGCATTCATTTGTTTGGGTGTGCTTTGTGTTTTAGTGGGAAACGCACACAATTCAACTCTGCACGAGAGTCCTAGAAATGGTCCCTGGAGATGGAAAAACAACACAGCCGATATAAAACCTCCTGTCCGTGTGTGTCTGGATCTGAACGCTGTGTGTGTAGTTGTGGGTGTGTAATAAAATACCTAAGATGAAATTGATATCATATGAAATCTCTGGAAAAAACGGGAAAGGTGAATTACAATGCCCAGAGGGCCTCCTGCTCCTGCCCCCCCCCCCCCCCCCCCCCGTATCACACGCATCACAGATCCATTGAATTAAAATTCAATAAGATCTAGGCTGTTTCCCAAACCGTTTTGCACCAGTGAGCTGTGATATCACCTCTACTCTCCAATCAAATCCTGGTACCATTCTCTCACTGCGATACCAACCAATCAAAAAACAGCTGAAAATAAATTTGTTGATTTTCAATAAGAGGTACTCATAACTGATTAATGACTGACGCTACAAAAAAGAAAAATCTACATTCATTCCTGCAGCCCAAACAGCACATTCTTTAGGGGTTTAGCATGAAAAGCATTAAATGAAGATTCCATTAAATACACAGCGTCAATGGGCATGTTATGGGTATGGAAAAGCCTTTTGATTTCCAGAGCTTTGTATTCTGCCTCTTCTCCAGGTCTTCAGCCCACACTCACATCATTTTAAATGGGATGCAGTGAATGACTTTGTTCCAGGCTCTCATTATGCAGGCAGCAGAGATATGCACTCTTTGTCCCTTGAAAACTATTAGATTAATTAATGGGTGAACATATTTCCCTCTCCCCTCCATCCTCGCAATCAGCTTTCTAGGTCCATTCTCCGCTCAGTGAACTGATTCATTCTCTCTATCATGACAGGCCTTTACTCCTTTTTTTTTTAACAAAATAAGTGCTGCAGCTAATTCTGATTGACTTGATAGATTTGTACAATTCAAATGCCGACGGCTTAATGAGGGCGAGCTATAATCAAAAGGGGAAAGAAAAGGGACCAACTTTTCAAACCCGGTCTTTGCCTCCGGAACATTTCACTCAAGGAACGACTCCTTGTCATTTTTTCCCAGATATCATCCGGTGAGCAATTACAGAGAATGTACAGCGAACGATGCATCATCCACTCCTGCATGCTGACGGTCGGTGAAAAACAGGAGTGTTTACTGAGTAGGGGTGCCATTTACCATGGTAAATATGTGCGTCCCAGGCCAGTGAAGGGTTGATGGTTTTGCAGCAGCGTGACATCTGATATACGGCTGTATGCAGGGAGAGGGCTGATCAAGGCCACCTCTATCACTCAACCAGATAATCTCTGCACCCGGGAAAAACAAATGATGGTGGCTAGCTAGCCTCAATATGAGGTCTCACATCTTCATCCTGTTCATTTACTGTGGAGCTTTTCTCTCGCTCTCTTCTTTCAGTCATTCTCAGAATTTTGCCCTGCCCTCCATTATTGCATTCTTTGACAGTGTGATAAAATATTCGTTGATACAACTCATTAATGCAATTCCTGGCTTTAAACCAGCTCTAATTATATTCAAACTGCTATAATCTGCAGGGCTATTGGAGCACAGTGGATATGTGTGTGTGTGTGTGTGTGTGTGTGTGCCTATATGAAGGTTATCAGAGCTGTTTTGTGCTTACTTTCTGAAGGATGTTTAAATTGTGCCACAGAGACACAGGTGTCAAAGAGGGTGAGACAGTGATTTAAAAGGAAGGTGTCTCGAAAGCAGAAAACACAGAGGGGGTCAAGAATAGTTCCCTAGGGCAATTTATAGGCCTCTGTTATGGTTGGGAAATGAGAATAGAGAAGTAAATTGCTAGCCAGCGAGGACGACGATAAGAGCGAGCCTCACATTCTGTTCTTATGCAGAAGAAAGCATGCACAAGCCCCTCCAAAGCCTGGGTAAACAGAGACTGAGATGCTGGGTAGATTGAGATGGATTGGACGAAGCCAATCGCTGACCAGGGCAGCTGAATGTCCTTTCTCAAATATAGAGCATGTTGGTGGCTTTGATATTCATAAGGTGGCTTCGAGAAGGTTGGGGGAGTCAGATGGGATCTGCGATGTATGACAGAGGTGTGATGTGAGGTTGGCAAATGGCCTGACACTGGCATTTTGTTAACTGCATAAGATGAAAAAGAGAGAAAGGGCAAGGAAGGGAGGACATGGAGGGAGAAAGTAGTGTTTATTCCATCGTGTTACAGACGTGCAAAGAGCACATGCGTGCACATTTACTGACTCACACATTGCAAAAAGTCAAATGTGGTTAGGGTAGCTCCTGAATTGTGCACAAACCAGGCAAGAAAACACAGGCTTCCTGAATCAAGCCGTCACGTCACATACTCATTACGTCGTACACACTGAGAGCGCTACGTAGATAGGATGTAATGAGTCAGAGATAAGGAAAAACAGGGCACAGGGGACAGAGTGAGCGAGTAAGAGAAGTAGAGAGGGAGGTTCCCAAGTTCCCCGCTGGCAGGGAGTTTTCATGTAATCTGAGCACACATGGGGCCAGGGAGAAACTTTGATCACACATATTTTCTACAGTTTATTTGCAGCTCAGAGTCTGTTGTGCGAGTGTGTGTAGCCTACGTGTGTGCATTTTCCTGTAATGTAATGTGGAGGACATAAGCAGGTCACACAGACACATGCCTCATTCCACTTGCAGCAGACCCAAAGGATTAATTTAACGAGCTGTCGGACGCTTGTCCTATGCGGCCCTCGTTAAGACCATCATGCAGAATCTCCATTTGACTGCTGCCTGCCGTGACTAATTGACTTATTTTGCAGGCCTAAGCAGTACTGAAAGCTCTCATATTTCATATTTATCTCTTTTTGGAACAATGTCAGGAAACTTCAGTGAGAGCAGGGCGCTGCATCCTCCCTTGAATAGCAGAGAACCGAAGGGATGGATACTCCCCAAACTGCTCTGACCACACAGAAAATAAACCACATGTTCCGTTTTGTCTTCATTTAGTTTTATATTTAAAACAAGAAATAAATGAAGTCACTAGTTCTTTTGGCATAATATACTGTATATGTGATCTGATCCCACCAGTCATAATCCACCCTGACAGATACGTCTTCATCTGCTTTTTTTTTTTATCTCCTTCTACATTGTATTTTATCAAGATTAAACAGGTTTCAAGCACGCTGCTTCCAGCCCAGGAGCAGTAATGACTGCATCAATCAGGCTTTATCCTGTACTGGACTAATACCAAGAAAAATTGACTTGTTTGTTTTTCCACTGTCATCTCATCGCGAAATATCAGCCTCCTCATTCCCTCCTCATGCCGTCCTGGCAGAGTATATACATTCAGGAAGTGTCAGGACACACAAAGCTCCCTGGGGCATACAGTCAGGCTTTTAAAAGCTATCTTATTGACTCAAGTTCAGTTTCAATCGTCTGCTGCATTGGAGAAGGTTGGTATTAACAAAGGAGTGAAGTGTTGCACTTTCCTATTTAACTTCATTTGGATGTGAAACTTTAGCAACTCGTCTTTGTTAGCGGGTGAAGAAGGAGTCAATCAGCGCCGCCACCCGTTCTCACCCACACAAAACACACTCGCATCACCTCCAGTGCCACACTATCTCTCTCTCTCTCTCTTGCACACACAAATGCAAACAAAATGCCCGAGGCGTCTGTACTTTACGCTGCCGCATTGCTCTGTAGTTTCGACAGGGATGGGCCAATACATTTGTGTTAGCTGGTGGCGAAAAGCGAGAATGGATCTGAGACTGTCTTTTATTAGTACAGTATTGTGTCTGAGAACATAAAATCTGACAAGTAAATGGAAAAACATGGATCATGTCTGAGGAAAAATCAATGATAAAGACTAGGATGTAGCGGCCGGTGTTGTGTGGATGCGGTAGGCTTTGTGCCTTGTCGCTGCTGGCAGATTATCACTACACATTTCTTATAGCTTTAATAGAGCCATGATCCAACATGTATAAAATACACGCACATACACGGAAACATAAATGGGTCTCTCGCTGTGTGTCTCTCTCTCACACACACCAAAACCCATTCTTTCTGCCCTGCCCCTTCTCTCCAGTCGAAGGTGCACTGATGGATTGACAGCCGAATTGGATGTAAGCCACACTTTGCTCCCTATAGTACAGACAGACGTGGTCCAGATGCAAGGCAATCAAGTAAAACAGTGTGAGTGGAGGGCAAGAGTGCTATCTGCACACCCACTCACACAGTGAACTGGCGAGAAGAGAAACAGAGGAGGAAGAGGCTGAAGAAAAAGAGTGGGTTGGAAAGGTGATTATAGGGTCTGAGGTAGGCTTGCCGCGGTTGTTGGTGATACCGGTGTTGCACAGTGTTCGGGCACACACCGATTTCATCATGTGCTCATCGGCTCCACTGCTTTTTCAAAATAGAAATAAAACCCATTTAGTTAATATGAACCAAATCAATTGGTAAAACACTAGGCTGTTATGAATACCTCGTCAGACAGCGATGAACTGAAAGTGTCTGCTCCGTAAGTAAAGTCGCAGGAGTCAGAATTCACGTGACGAGAGTAAGGAGAGCTGACAGACGATGGCGTTGAAGCAAAAGTGAGGACACCTGGTTTCCTGCTCAGGGCAGTAGACGTCTCCCAACACGGCGCTGGGGGGGCGGGGAGCACTCTTGCCAGCGGCTTCTCTCTTAATGATATCCGGGAAAAGGGCCTCCTGGTGGTAGGCAGGTGGCCGGCAGGGAAGGGGGAGGAGCGGGGTTCAGCCGTGTTGGCAGAGCCTCCTTCTTACCGTCGGACTCAAGTCTTCCACTGGGAACAGGGGGGAACCAGCAATGGAGGGAGCCAAGTCAGAGGACTGCATTGCGCCCCCCCCCCCCCGCCTCCAAGCCGAGAGGGTCGAAAACATCCAGGGCTTCTTCAACGGTGAAGCTCACATGTTTAGCCAAGCTACCGTCATCATCCTCCAGACGCACTGCGAAGGCGTCTGCTCGTCACTGTTTCTCCGTCCTGGGGAGCGAGTGCCAGTCCGGCATGTTCAGGACCGAGGCAGGTCTTGTTAAATGTTATTAACTGGTGGGATCACTTCCTCACCGTGGCTGAGGTGGACTATGAAGGTTGGAAAAAAATGTAGATGAGGAGGAGAGCTGCGGATGACACAAGATGAAGAACAATAGGGGGGGAAAAGGATGGAGTGAGGGGAGGATTTTTATGGCTGGGGAGGCAAACGATAATGGAGGAGAGGTGATGTGAGTGTTCACTCCTAACATGAAGAGCTCCATTCCTCATGGCCATTTAAATAATGCACAACAGTGGATGTCCATCCAATGGTGAATTATTCAAATGTAGTCAGTAATCTATTCGTTATGCTTATAGTCCAGCTCCCATTAGCTTCACCTGTACTTCACCAAGTACAACTAAAAAGATAATAAAATACCGCTCACTTGTTGCTGTTGACGTTGTTTGTTCCTCTTGGTTTATCTGATGTGTGTGTGTGTGTGTGTGACATGCCTTTGTGTGCCTCAGAACTGAACGTTGTTGGCAACAGAATTAGACAGAAAGTGAATGGGCTGTTGTTTGCAGTATTACCACTGTTGGGTCCCGAAGGTAAGCACTACCATCACCATCAAGGTATTTTCTTTGTCTGGAAGAGCTGTGTTTGTGCGAGCTCCACTCTGTTCTTCTCAGTCTGCTGGACAGCTCCTCCAGCAAAACGAACCGTGCAACATTCATCTAGCACAGCGCTGTTGTTTTGGTGCATTTTGCTGTCAGGCTTTGCTGCTTATTGTTCCATCTTCCTGAAGCCAATGCCAGTAAAATGAAGAAGAAAGCAGTTCAACGTAAAGTGTATATGTAGTGTATTTCACACAACTTGTTACCGCTAAAATACTTGCCATGAAAGTAGCATTACTTCCTTGGTCTGTGGCTATCGGCCCCAAAGCCCCGCCCCCACGTTCGGCCATTGCCTTGAGTTTTTTTTAAATGGTAACCATACAAGCTAGGCTTTCCCAAAAAAATTTGTTGAACTTTGAGATGCTAATTCCTGCCATTGACCAAAAGCGAGTCACTTGGCATTGCCAGCCTTTGAAGGAACGGGGACCTGGTGAGTCCAAAATGGAGGAGGCCATCGTAGCTTATTAGCGGTGCTTTCATCCACTTTTATTTGACCTCCTCTGCCTGCAAACCATTCCTCTTCAGCGAAATAATTCATACTCTGACCGTTATGAGGCAGGTTAATTAATTAATGGTGTGAAATTAGTGTCATTTGCTAGCATAGCGATTAGCCTGCCAGCTGCATTAGTTCTTTGAGTCACTACGTCACCAAGCGTCTAGAACCAAATACATAGCAGGGATGAATTTCACTTTCTGTTGTTGACTTTCCGAAAAAGTCTTGAGACAACTAAGGCTGGAAATATGTTCCTCTGACTCCAATGCTGAACTGGACCTGGTAGAACATATGAACTTGATAAAGTATGGAAAAATCCCAACCTCAAATCAGATCAAACAAAGTGGATCAGAGCGCAAAAGACAAAGCTTAAAGCGAGTACATTTCATGATAAACCTGGTGTACCTTTACGCACCTGTGATGTTTCAGTCCCATTGCTCCTACAGTCAACGTGATGGCGAACCTTGGTGTAATGTAACATAATACCACGTCTCATCTGTCATTCCTCTCAGCCTTTCATCAGTAACTTGGGCTCACGTGTCCAGTTTATTGAGAGGATTTTCCGTGTAGGAATGTCTGTTTGGACCGATAGTCCCAAAGAAACAGGTGTACAACATGATTAGACATTCATGCCTCAGGTTATCCACAGCACCGATGGGTGTTGTTGTCTTTTCTGTTTCATTTGTATTTTGAAATGAAGCCGTCAATTGTAATTTAAAGTTATTTTGCCTTTTGTTTGTCTAGCCAGGTCATGTCCTCAGATGGTATCTTTTTATCCTCCACCATGATATAAACTTCTCAGATCTTACCGCCATTCACGCTGAGAGGTACTGCATTGGATGTTTTCTGTCAAGGCTCTCCATACAATGCGACAGCCACAGCTCTGGATTGGATCTGTCTGAATAAATATCTGTTTCAATCATTTCATTGGGGATCCTTGTCATGGTCTCATACTGGCTCGGTTGTATAGCTCTCCCTCGCTTCTTCCCTTTAAGTGTTTTCCCCATCTGTTAGTGAGTGTGGCTGTCAACCGAATGTGAGCCACTCTTTGTCCCTTTTACCTCTCTTCCTCTTGCCTTCAGCCCTCTTTTCCTCCTCCTCCTCTTCCGCTGCCTTTAAGCTCGCCGAGTGTGACTGCTAGCTCCTGTGATTGCAGTGCGTGTCCCCTTGGACCGAAGCAGACGCTGCCTTTGCTCCGGGAGGGGAAGCTCATTTAGGCTCTTCACTCATGAGGGAACAGTGGTCTGTCCTATTTGTGTGTGTGTGTGCATGCCTTTGTCTGTGCGCATGATAGATGAGATGTACAGACAGTTAAAAGCGAGGGAACATTAGTGCAGACAGATTACTATACGCAGGTGGTATACCAGTCATTTTCATTCCTGTTGGCATCCTGCTCATGAGGAAGAGAACATGTCAATTTAAAGACTTGGCGTGTAAATGAGAAATGTAGAGAGAGAGACTAGAAAGACGGAGACTAGAAAGAGACTAGCAAAGGCTGGTAAAGGATTGCACTCCCCAGCATGTTGACAGTGAGCCTGACACTTCATTAATCCAAGCAAATCCCTCCAAAGTTACTCAAGTGTGGATTCTATTTTCAAATTTCCTATTAGTTCCTCTTTGTGGATTAAGCACTGCAGTTCACGACTGAGTGCCCAGCCCCAGCCTCGGCCCAGCACATATAATTGGCTTGTAATGGATTTGGGGTCGTCTTTGCATCGGTGATACGGATAGATTCGAGGCAAAAAACGGCCGCTCTCCAGTCTCTTCTCACACACAGCCCATGTTGAGGCCTCTGGTTCTGTATAATTCCTTTCTTTGCAGCACATTGTCATTTCTATTTCAGTGTGTAGCTGCGGCATCCATAGCTGGAGGACTCTGGCAGGGGAACGTGACACGGCTGGAGATGAAACATGTCAGGTGTCATGCAGCCTTAGGGCCCCTGTCACCGTCAAGACCCCTGATTCACATTCTGAAACTGTCCCCCCCCCATCTCTAACCCTGTGCTTCTCGTTTGCCCTCTCTTTCTCTTTCTGACTTTTTCTCTCTCTCTTTATTTTGTATTTTGTCCTTGATCCCCTTTCATAAACTCAAAATACAAAACTATATGAACAGGTTTACTCATCTTATACCTTAAAATGTCTAAAAACAGAACGTATTATGCTGCAGTCCAGTCTGGTGGATGCCAATGACATTGTCTGTCCAGGTATTATAGTAAACAAAATGAAATAAATGTTAAGCTGGATATCTGAATTGAATTGTGACAGACGGTTTAAGACAATTAATAATTCTTTCGGAATCAATGTATTATTCTTAAACAATCCTGTAAGGTCACAAACGACTGGTGATTGAATGTCATTATATCGTATCCTTATCTTGTATATCCAGGACAGTATTGACATATTTACCAATGAGGAAACAACAAGGTGATAGAAAGTATTGATTAAATTAGGGTAAATAATATCTGACAGTGATGCTTTATTTTTCTTTCACTGTTATGTTTCACAATTATAACACTGAAACTGACTTTGATTTATTACGTCTTCAAAGTAAAGTTGACTGCTTATGAACAAATTGCTTATAAAATAAAGCATGAAGCTTTGAAGGCTGACACCATTATTTTAGATTAACTAACTGCATCATTTATTACTGGGAGAGATAATTAAATGAAAGAAAGATTCTTAAATAAACAGATTGATGCATACTTGCATGTAATTGATTAAGGTTAAGGGCATCACTGAGTCAAAATCAATGTGATAATCATGTGAACTTTATCATATCCATCATAACAGATCTGCACCAAGATTTTGACATAGCAATACGTCAGCCAGAGACATTTAGAAAACAGCGGTTTGCTGTTTGGGAGGCAGCACTAATTCCCATATGCTGTGACTACTACAGTCTTAGTCAATCCTCAGCACATAATCACTTTAATTGTGCAGCAACTTTCACGCAGCCCAAAGTGCTAAACAAGACAAGATCAAATGAAAATAAACAATAACCAAAAAAGCAATAATAGCAATATCAGAAAACAAACAAACAGTTTGATCACAGTACAATAAAACAATAACAATGATACCAGCAAAATAAAAGGCCTTAAATGTCTTTTTAAAAATTCGAATGGAGTTTGCTTTTCTAAGATCCCAGTTTAAGGCCATAAAAACAGGAAGCAGCCTCACCACATTTCTTGTGGGACACTTTAGGAACTGCGGAAAAACAAAAACAGCGGCAGATCCGAGAGTTGGGACATAAAATGAAAAGCGGCTTTGTAGATAAGTAAAAAGGAGTTTAAAAGAGTTCTTGGTTGTTGAGACAATGACATCACATAACAGCTGATGATGTGCTCCAGCACTGCTGTGGGATACAGAAGGCAACCATTACGACTCAGCCCTGCCCTGGCAGAGAAGGCTGGACAGATTGGGGGGTGGGAGGGGGTGGGGGTGGGGGCACCGACTTAGTATGAAGTTTTGCCAGAGCACGCACCAGAATCTCACTGCCTGCATCTGTTCTTATTTATTCACACTGCAACCACATCCAACTAGTCCAGTCAAGTACACAAGATGGGGTTGACCACAGAATATAACTATATTGGTTTTGTATTTAGAGGGTGGGACTGTGGGAGACTTCGGGGGGGTGGGGGGTATGGACATCTTCCCCTTCTGGATAAAACCTCTATGGGAAGCCTATACTGTGTAATTGAATATATTACTGCATAACCTACACTGTGTAATTGAATTGAATCATTATTGTAATGTTCTGTGAGGTTGGCTGGTTTACAGGCTGAAACAGACAAAGGCATTGGCGTAAACAGAGATTCACACACAAACACACACACACACACACACATGCACACCAGTGTAATGGAGGTGCAATTCAAACTAACAAGGTTGGAGTCTGCCATCTCACAGTCTGATGGTCCCAAGCCAATTATCCCATCATAATGAGCTGGTCAGCTAAGGATGCCTGCTTGCATTCATTTCGAATGGGTACGCGCCTTTTGCGCTTGTGTGTGTGTGTGTGTGTGTGTGTGTGTGTCTTCAAAGTTCAACATTTAAAACTTAGTGATACAGATATAGGCTGCGGATAGGAGTAAACTAATAACTGTGCTGCAGTGTGAAATGCTTATTTGTATGTATGAAGAAGTGATGGGAGTGTGTTTTTGCAGAGACAGTTACAGACAACGTGCTGCAGAGGCAGATATCTGTGATAAAAAACGCGCCACGAGGCTTTTCTTAATGTAATTAAGATCGGCTTTCCATGATTAACGGCTAGAAGTTAATTTGTTGTCCATGCATGCCAACCCTTAAACACAGATTCCACTGTTGATTTCTTTCAATTAGACTAAACAAAAATAGAACATAGATCTTAGCAAATCAGCAATATTCATAACATCATGTCTGTTATTTGCTTTTTAAAGTTAATTTTACTATTTAATCATCTGTTAAAGTTTGTGCTTGTCTTCCCATCTAACATCTAATGCACCCACTGTACCATGTCTGTATTATGGAAAAAGATTGGTCTTAGAATGCTGCACAGAGCACACAGAGGACAAAATAAACATCCTTCAATGAGATGCACACTTGTGATAGAGATCTATGCAAATTACAGTGTGTCCAACAAAATACAGATAAGCAAATTCCAACCTTCAAAGTCATGGAAGTCAATGAAAAAGCTGTTAACAAACCTTGAATGAGTCTACTATTGTGGTACTCTGAAGGAAATCTGTCCTGTACATTGAGTTAGTATCTTGTTTGATTAAAGAACAGGTTGATGACAGATGGAGAGCCAATGTGTGTAATGAGGTGGCATCTTGCTGTACTTCATTATTCTCCACTTTTATGTACGTAAAATGTACATAATCCTTTAAAATGTTGAAATTAAACCTGTAAACCTGTAAACTGCCAGGCGCTACTGAATGTTTGAAGTGGGATACTCATCCTGAGAAGCAAAGTTAATAATATAACGTGCAAATTCTCATCTTCATACAGTGTACAGTCAACATGCTAACTAGGTCACAAGCCTGTCGGAGCATCTGGTTTGTGTTTCCATATGGAAACAGCATGTCCTGTCTACAAAACCCGGATGGTTCCATCCTTGTTTTGAGAAGAAACTGTTCCCCTGACAGCTTCTTTTCGCCCTCTTCACTTCACGCTCGCCACCACCTGCTCCAAACCAGTCCTTGCACTGCACCCTCACCCACAGCTGCTGGCAAGAGTGAATGTGGAACTGACTGGGATGGTGACTTTGACGCTAAGTGCATCCACCTTTACAGTGTTCACCAAACAAAGAACGAATCAACCGACCTGCAGCACGAAGTACACTGAATTTTCTCATTTTTATAATCCCGTAAATTCAGAGCTTGATTTTTGGCCACTAAGGGGCATAAAACATCAAAACAAGCCCCGACATAATGTCTTCTATCCAATGTACTACTTGTGCTTTCACTTTAAACGGAGTGTTATTAGCGCTCAGTTGTAGTCGTGTTTATGTTCACCAGATTGAGGCCAACATTCACTCTCTTTAGCTCTGTTTTGGTCAGGAAATTGCCATTTTAGCTTCTTTATCTACCTGATGTTTGGTGCTTATCAGAGCTTTTTCTGTTAAAAACAGCCATAAACGTCCATAAACCCAAAACAACGAGCTGAAGAAGCTGAAAAGCTCCACAGAGCTGCAGAATCAGATGTTATTTCTCTGCAATTCTGGCACCACGAGCAACCGTTTCACACTCATTTGATTTAATATTATCATCAAACATACTGATTAATGTAGGTTTAAAAATCCACATTGCCTGAGTCCCACTGTATGTGTTAAGCCAGTCACAAACTGTAACGAACAGGAGAGCGCTTTTTACAACATATAAAGAATTAACCACGAGGCAATGTGACCCCGAGGGCTCCCAGCTCCTCACCACTGATGGCAATTGAATCAGATCTGGTCAGAGTCCTGGACATTAATGATGAGGTGTATGCCTTTGCCCGGAGATAGCGAGGTAAAAACACACATGGTTCAAGGTCAGACAGCTCTGCTACCAGGTGGTAATGTTTACTGCTTGTTTAATGAGTAGTGCAACAGTTTGTCTCGCTCAATAATCAATGCTCTGCTGGTCAAGAAGCTTAGTGGCTTTGATGTGCGATTTTCAGTGTGAGTGCCAGTTCTCCGCGATCCAAATTTAATCGAGGTGGCAAAGTTATGGTTTTAGATGGAAAATGCAAACACAAAAAGATGTATTCTTGCAATTGATTCACTTAGTTAGCTGTTGATAATTTTACTCAAATTCTGCTTTGATACGTAAAGATGCTAATGAGTGAAACTTTGTTATTTGTGCACTACACATTTGTGTGTATCTGCACGTACAGTACATGTGTTTTGGCGTAGTCCTCCATTTTCTTAAACCAACTCAATCCAATCCATCTCCACTCCTCTCTCTCTTTGTATCTTTGTTTTTGTAATCCATTCATAAATATTTGTTTTCCAAACGGTGGTCCTGCACTGCAAAGTCTCTGTGTTTACTGCCTTTTCCCAACACAGATGGATACATCAGTCTGGGAAAAAAATATAACTGGGTTGAACTTTATGCCTGTTAGAAGAGACAGACAGACAAAGCAGATCAGAGTGGCTGCGTTCAGACAAAGCATTAGCTGCATCATTTTATTTTTTGTTTGTTTTATTTTAAGCAGGTAAGATGTTTCCTGTCTGTATAATTGTTAGACATCGCAGCTCAAGAACACCTCAATTAGGGCCAGAAGCTACAAGCCAGAAGCCGGAGGCAATACATTGGAGAATTCTGATTATACGTGGACCTGCATTGATGAAGGTAAATTAGGAAGCAGGACAGTGCAGATGTAAACAGTGCATCCTGTAGAAGCATAAGTCAATGTCAATATCTTCCTCGGTTTGGAATTATTCAATGTGCTCATTAATATTAACCCAAGGTCGGAAGTTAAGCACAACTCTTTTGTTTCTTCATAATTAAATTTGGCCTCGTTAATTGAGGGCTGGTCTACTGTAGGATTAGTTAGATACCTTAACGTAATTATTTCTCCTTAGTTCAAGAATCTATAATTGAAATATTTGTAAACAATTAACATGCATTTTTCTACAGAGTGAAATTAATGTGCAAACTGAACATATATTTTACATACAATGATTGTTCAGGCTTCGCTGTAACGCTTCTGAACGCACCATCAAGCACTCTGTTGTTTTGATGTAATGAATCATTGCTTTGACCCAAGTCAATCATTCCTTTCCTAATTTTGCTGTTGGAGATTGAACACAGATGTCTGCTTCTTTTGTTAATGCTGAAAATATTCAAAAATTCACCTGTGCAGCCACATTATGATACTGTATAACACCTTAGCTGTACCTTAACAGGACTTACTACAGACCGATCTCTTAAGAACGTGTTTATGACTCTATAATATTTTGAGTTGCGTGGAGATGCTGCAGTTAGCTGGGCAATGAGCCATTTCTATTTGCTGTTTTTAGCCTCAGCAGCAGAAGACCAGCAGTCTGTCACGGTCCAGCGGTCCAGCACTTGCATGTTTATTTGTCCATAAGTATAAGTGTATATTTGTGCGAGTGTGTGCTTGTGATGCCAGTGGGACCAGTGCCAGGCAGAACTGTGGCATTTTGTTTATCCTGGCTCATCTCTTCTTTCTCTTATTGACCCATCACTGCGTCCATGCAGGCCGGCCCTCGCTCCCTGACACTACACAGATAATGGCTTTTCTGGAAACTCGGCGCATTAGGCATCTCCGCTGAGCTGTAATTATACCACTAATGTGCCAACTTTGCAACACATTCCTCTAAGGTATTCGTTTTTTACTGTTTCAGAATTGTATAAAGACCAGAACAGAAACGTAATTCAGAAAGTAGTAGTAATTGTAGCTGATGAGAAGGGAGGAGGAAAGCAAACTGTCAATGAGGACATCATAGTGATGTGCCTTCTCTTCAAAGCCAGTCACGTGGCTTGTCCTCGTAACCATGGAGATGGAATTATAAAACACCTTGGAGGTCCTTGTCCTTGATATTTTTAATTTTTCAAAAATTAATGATATTCATTCTGTGGCTGCATATTCATTACTCCGTCAGAGCGGCTCAAGTGATGCAATGTTTCTGTGACTTTGATCAGCCTTTGAAGACAAAAATGTCCTGCAAGTGTTTGACGCGGGTAAGAAAAATTGTTGCACCTCCTGTGCAAATACCATTTTTCCAAAACTTTATTTGTTACTCCAACCGAACAAGCCTGTAATGATATGCAAAACGTCTCTCGTCTCTCTCTGAATCCCTAATTATTGCTTGCACACACTGTGATTTTGGATGGCATCAATTTAGACTCCATTACGTCCTCCAGCTTGCCAGTCCCAGTGGTGGCGCTAATGCAGTCCTTCCAACCTGCACCAGTTTAAATGAGGACGGAGCATTATGATGAATGGACCCATTTGTTAGCAACTGCATTAAACCGACATTAGCTAACACTGCCCGCATCCCCCCCAACCTTAACACACACACACACACGCACCAACAACTGCTTTAATTGATCACTCATTCATGCTAACATTCCTAGTTATCATTTGTACTTTTTCATTATTAATCAAACGTGTGGGATCGTCACCTCTCGCTCTGTTTTCTTTCTTCCATTATTCCTCCTACCCCTTGCCTCATCACATTCCACCTCCTTATAAAACTTGCTTTACTTCCACTTACTCCTCCATTCTTCATTATCGTCTTGTTCTGCCATTTTAACTTTTATCCCCTCCTTTTTCCTCTTTCTCCATCTTTTTTTTCTTCCATCGCTAAGGAGTGTGCTCTTAAAAGAGTAAACGAGTGCAACTCTATTCCTCAGTGCAGGTTTTTTTTTGCAGTGGTTATCACCATATGATTATTAGTGATGGACAATTGGCCTCAAAGATGTTTCATTATGAAAGAGCTCGCTGGGATCTCATTAGCACTCTCTGCTGCTCAAGCCTCCTCTGCTCGGGGGAATTACATTTCGATCACCAGGGCTAGAGTTAACAAGGCAACATTAAAGGAATGTGAAGGTGCAACAGCCAAAAAGAGACAAATTAGTCACCTTCAAGAGTGTCAGAGGTTCTATTCATATAAATAAATAATAAGAACTGTGTTAGGTCTAAAGGCTATTACACTAACTTACAGTATAGCCTGGTTTACCTGCACAATCATTATATGGCGAGGACTGCAACCCCTGATGCTGTAGGCTTTTGTTTTTCTTTTTGTCTGACAGGAGCATCCATCAAAAAATGTAATTTCATTTCTTTTCAGCTGTTGATAAAGTTGCTGACTTGTGCCAGTCCTCCCCGCAGGATCAATAGCTGTTTATACAAATAACGTTGGAAAGTACAATACACCCGTCGCGTTGCTGGAGGTGACTCTCTCCAAGGGCAGCTGCAGCAGTTTACCGAGGCGGCCCTGGGGTGGGCTGTTTTCATTCTGTAGTGTGGATAAACTTATATTAACCACATAAAGCTGTTTGTATGAGCTGACAGCTGAGGTTATTACATACACTGACTCAATAATTGAATGGAGTAATTGTTTACACGTAAACCTTGTAGAATTACAGGACAATTCATTATGCTTTTACACGGCACACAATACAGCGTGCCTGAGGAAATTAGATTTGTTCAAGGGTAAATGACCTTTATTCACTCTTTAAAACACACACTGTTCACTGTATGTCACACATGTCAGAACCATCAGTGATTGAGGTTAATTACCTCGGGCGTGTCAACATTTCAAGCTGCAACATCTCACTTAACACAACATCTGAAACAATATGCAGAGCCCTTTTCTCCCAGACATCCGCCACCAAGGGAAAATACAGTTCTGAGACTGAGCCTCATCTTCTGTTCTGAATGAAGTCACCTTAATCCTTGCTCTTTGGAAGGTGCTATAATTACCGCCGATATGCTGCATTACCCAAAACAGTTTGAAGAGACAAACACAACAGGAAAGAACAAATGTTTCCAAAATGAGAGAGAAACAACAACAAAAAAAGCTGAATGAAGCGAGACTGCAAGTAAAAAAACAGTGAGGTGAAAGTGAAGACGAAAACAAGGAGAACAAAAAGAAATACGTCACTATACAGTTTCAAGGTATAGGCTTTATATGAGCCGCACTATCAAAAGCTCCTCTACAATATAGCAGAAATGGTGCATCTTAACAGAGGTGGAGTGTAACACACCTGAGAACACAGCACAGGTGACCGCTGAAGTGAGACCATGGCCTTGTCTGTGTGCGGAAAGAGACATTTTTATTTTCCAGCTAGTTAGTGGCGTCTGACTCGACTCTCTCGCAGTATCTACTGCTGTGACTGTGTTTTTATTTCCCTCTGTGAATCATGATATCATACTTTCATGCATTTATTCATCTTGTGCGAGGACACTTCACTGGGAAAGGGGATGAATAATCTTTATGAACGTTTTTTTTTTTTTAAATATGTATTTGAATATGCAATCATGCTTTATTTCATTTTGTTCATATTTGTTGTGTGTGTGAGCACATTAAGCTTACATTGTATGAATGTGCTGTACAAATACAGTTAAACAACAAGCTGAAACTCGCAATAAAGCTCTGTAAAGCTGAGCTAACATTGTTATCGTAGCCAGCTTTAAACATTTCTTTATCCGAGTGGCCGGTCACATACAGTATTGCGCAACCTAATAATGAACGCAACGGGGATTTTTCCGGGCAAAATAATACGTTCTGATGAGTCTGTAGATCCAGTAACTTTACATAAAGTGTACGTGGTCACATGTGATGCGTGAGGGTTTAGCCACCGAGTAAGAGGGAGAGATCAAACTACGATATGAGCTGCACATATTTTAATCGCATAATTTGACTTGTAAATGAAATTGGCTCATGTTTTGTCTCGTAGACATACTGACGTACAAAACTGAAAAATAAAATAAAGTCCGTAATTGAGAATAGGAAATCAGAATCCAATCAGTGAATGCTTTTTTAAGTGTATGATATATCACTTCCTGTTTGCTGGTTCAAATGCTTGGAAGTTGAGAAAAAAAAAAACACAAGATAGATTAACACTAAGAGACATAACATTGAACATATTCTTTAATAAATTACAGATTTTTTTTTAGTTTTGATCAATCATTTAAGCAAAATGCCAAGCACTTCCTGTTCTCTGTTTGATATCATTGTCAATTGAATAAGTTTGAGTTTTGGACTGTTGGGGAGACAAAACAAGCAATTTGAAGATGTCACCTTGGTTTGTAAGAACTTGCGTTGGGCATATTCTATATTTTTCTAATGATTAACTGAATGATCATGGTTACTAGTTGCAGCCTCAGTGATATAACACGTTTTTTAAAAATCCATAGGTAAGGCATATTTCAACAAAGTCAATTCAGTGCTACAATTTGAAACTTTACTATTACACATTTTTCTCTGAAATGTTTTCCAGTTCAGCAGATAGAAAACAATTCCACCTGCATGAGAACTCTATGCCCCCTCTCCCACCTTTACCACAACACCTCCTCCTCCTCCTCCTCCTCCTCCTCCACCTCCTTTCTCGTTTTCACAGTTCAAGCACATCAGCAGGCTGCTGAGACACAACCCTGGGGTTTGCGGCTCTCCACTCAATATTTCCTCATCACAAAGAAGTGGCAGACCAACAGGAGTGAGGGGAGAGTGCAACGACAGGCAGGCAGACATTAATGACTGGCTGCTTGTTGTGCTATAGGCCATATCTCCAACTTTGAGCTTAAGACCTCAGCTATTCAGCAGTCCACATGAGCAGTTAAGTGTGTTTGCCCACTACCTGGCTCCTGCACCTCTTTAATACTCCAGTAGGAAACGTGATTAATTAATAGCATTGATTGAGTAGTGATTCTTCGCACCTTCCCAAGGTCACGATGCACAGTTGATGGATAGGAATTGGCAAGCAATGCACTTATGAAATATTCTCGGCTGACTCAATAGACTGTAAGGGTGTAGCAGTATGGCGGAAACATGAAGTGTTAGAAATAATATCACAAGGCAGACATTGCGGGGAAGCAAAAAAACATTGTCATGATGAGAGAACACACAGTACAAAGCCTGTAAACACAGACTGACGCATTCGCGCAAGCTGATGAAGAACACATGATGCACTCGTGGGAAAAAGAAATGCAGAAACAAAAGCACACACGCGTTTACTGACTATTAGATGGCTACACTTTATATAGTTTTATCCGTTGTTATAACCACTAATCAGTTCACCTGACAAGTAAGCCAGCCTCCTCCTCATTTTAACAAGAGTCTTTTCAGTGAAAACTCGTATGCGAAGCGAAGCGGAGTACACCATTCATAAAACATTAAGGCAGCTTTTATTTATTTAATTATTGAACACGTTCCCTTTTACAAGAAAGGGATATGAAGCCTGGAGGAATGTAAGGAGCAGCTTCAAGCTTTGTTGAGGACAATAAAAAGAAAGCAAGGGAACGGAACAGATGGGAAAGAGAAGATAGCTAAAACTCGAATGACATGTCTAGAGATTTCTTTCGGCTGCTCCTCTGCTACCGTCGCAAACCGACTTCCTTCTCTCGTGTGTTTCTTTCGAGCCTTCTCAATATTCCTCCCCGAAACCAAAGCACTCCGTAGGGTGTTGAATATGCAATACAAAATTTGGACCTCATTTTGACCCGGATTTGTCATTTAAATTTCATAACAGCACTACTCATTTTTCCAAAAAATGTTTTCTTGTGCTTGTTTTATTCTAATATCAAAGCAACAAATTGGCCCTGATATTTTTATATTTTTTCTGATCCGATAAAGTGCAAAAAAAAAACTCAACCATAATAATAAGCACACTGGCTTTTCTCTAATACGTACTGCACTGCAACACCTGACTCTTTTCAAGCTCTTTATTAATGACAGTCTTGACTCTTATATGAGGGTCGTCATTAACTTTACTTTCCATCTCAACTACCACTGATAGCAGAAGTGACCTACTGTAATGCTTATGATAATTGTAAAGGCTGCAGTTTGTGTGTGTGTGTGTGTGTGTGTGTGTGTGTGTGTGTGTGTGCGAGGTCCAGTCAGGGAGACGGCGGCCCACTTTCAGTAACTGATGAGAGTGGGAAAATAGAACGCTTGATTACCCCTGACACCGCTCGAACAGCGCTCCTGCCAATGAAGGTTATTGGGCCTCTATACACGAGTGGTCAAATATAGAAGGACACAATTATGATCTAGTTTTGGAGTCTTTGTCATACCTCTGAAGCAATGGGGTTTTTGATTATATATGGTCAGGTGTTCCGTGTTTTAATGAGCCCCTGTGACCTCCATCACCGGTCAGCATCATCAAGCTCATCAACATCTTTAATCATCATCGCCACTGTCAATCATCAATATTGCCACCGTGTCTACATTGTCGTCATCTTCATCATTATCTCAAGCCCCTGAATGTAAATTTCCATTTGATATCCGTCGTCGAATCACAGAGACACACAATTCCTGCAACTGCAATTTGCTCTCGGTGCTTTACTATTCAAACAAGCGTGCCAGACATACAGCGAAGGCCGTAGCAGCCCTGAACAAAACACTCCCTAGAGAACACAATACTGATGGTTTTTCTACTGTGTAATGAATAAAAAAACACAGAGTGCTACAGCTGTCCCACAGGCCAGTAAAACCCTCTAAGAATCCCGACATCCTCCACCTCCTCCCCACCGCTGCCATCTCAACTCGGAGAAAAAAGAAAAAAAACGACGTGGGAGCTAACGCATACATTTTATAACTAACAACACCTGTCCAAGTCTGCAGCCATGACAATGCATCAACCAAATGAAATCCACTATAATTGGACGCATTGCCTTTGTTCTGTGAGGTGTAAAGGCCCCTGCCAAAGACAAGTCAACAAACAATATGCAAACACAAACATACAGCGCAGCCTCCTGACCCTCAGTAAACACATGAACACATCCTAATACACATCCTACAGAAAGACAGACGCACACAAATGAAAAGGGACCCTTATGCCCCTGTCTTCTGAAGTAATGAGGAATAGGTTGGACTGTATTTTTGTGGGCCTTAAGCTCTAACTGCTGCCTGCTCTTTGATACCAAAATGTAATTACCTTTTGAAGCTCTGCCTCCCTCTTTTTAACGAAGGATGTGAGAGAAACAGACTCAAATGTGTGTTTCATGTGTTTTTCTTTCTGTACTGACACTCCAATTACCAAGAAACTTTGTATAAAAACCTCAAACACCTGAGCTCTAATTCCTCTCTTACAGAACCGACTTTCCCTTTTGCTGCTTTCCCTCCAAAACACTTTGATATGAAACATCTCTCTTAAACTTAAGATGCGACTCAAACTCCATTAAAGTGATAACACGTCGTTCCACTTTAGCTTCAGAAAAGTGCCAGATTTCCTGTGTTTTTATGAGACTGCAGCGCTGCAGTGTAGCTTGAGAGGGAAAGTCACAAATAAGCCTCTCGTGTTCAGTGTTTATTGCCTTTTAACACGTAAATAGTGTTCTTGTGGTGAAACTTGTCAACATTTTTGAGGACACATTTAACAGGTAACTAGTTGGATTTACAAATGGCTCATTGTCTATCATTTTTCTCAATTACTCAAGCTATAATAAAGATTTAACTATATTAATAAGAGTAAGCGTGCAGCAGTCGTGGGTGAATGAAGAATGAAGAGTGTCTAAATCACTCCTTCATGCAGCAGGTAGGATGATTTGCTTGCTGAGGTTGTTACAGCGGGTCTGTGTGAATAATTTATGCACACTGTGTTTTATATCCACTAACTCACAACAATATTCACATTGCTGACTGAATATCAAATTTGAAACTTATGGAGTATGAGTTTTTACCTCTCCACTAAAAAAGCCATTTCTGCATCAGCCTTGCAACTCCTTTATTCAGGCAGTGCTAATATTTACTTTAATTATCACGCTCCTTTTTGTTTACAGACATTTACCAAAGATCTAAGAAAAATCTTGTGAACACTGGGGCGTAATCTTCTAAACATACATTAGCGTATTACCTGCGCAAAAATGTTTGCAGATGCAGCATTTTCCTGAGGCGCATGGCTTTGTGGCCTCAGGAAAATGCTGCATCTGCAAACATTTTTGCGCAGGTAAAAGTCTCAGATATGTGTCACACATTCGTTTTAGCCATGCTAGGGAATGGCTCTGTGGATGGCAATGCTTGTCAGTCGGTCACCACTTGACCAGATCGGTCAAGACCGAAATGTCTTTAAGATGGATTGGATGGATTGGATGGATTGCTTTGAAATTGTGTAAAGACATTCATGGCCCCCAGAGGATGAAACCTACTGACTTTAGTGATCCCCTCCCTTGAGGTTGACATGTTTGTTATTTTGTGACATGTCCAACTAATGGACAGATTGTCGTGAAATTCAGCGCAGATATTTGTGAAATAATGACATTTATCTTTTTCACGATCAAGTACCTACAAACCTATGACATTCTCATCAGCCTCAGCTGTACTTTATGTTAGTCCTAATTAGTAAACGTTATCGTGCTTACCCTCACTAAGATGGTGAACGTGGCGAACATTATACACGCTAAACATCAGCATGCTGACGTTAGCATTCAGCTCGAAGCACCAAGTGGGGTAACGAAGTACAACCTCACAGAGGTTGGCTGTAGCATGGCTGTAGATTCTTAGTCTGGTTTGAAAATAAGGCGAAATTAAAATATAAAAGTTACTCAAAGTAGTTTAAAATTGCAATGCTCAAATTTAATTAAATTTCGAGTTAAAGCCAAAGTAAATAAATCAATTTATAAAAGCTGTGCAACATTTGAAATGCATGAAGCGCAATTGGTATTGGGATAACATCTGCACTGGTTCAACTGTAATGTGGGAAAATGTGGGCGACTGTATTTATTTAAAAGTGGGTTTCATGTTGATACATATCAGAATCAGACTAGTAGTTGGGAGAGTGGGTGGTCATGATGACGAAAGGCCACGACACTCCCACAGGCAGGGGGATAAAAAAACACAGCATTAGGAGGGAGGCATGCACACAATGCCAAAAAGCCATCTTTGTGATGTTTACTGCGTCTGAGTAATGGTGGAACCTCGAGGGTTAAGGGCAAGGAGGGTTAATGTGATACGCAACTACAAAACAGGATAATTGGCTTGACATTTAAGAAGTGGCTGACAGCTTTAACAGCTTTAGTTTTTAGCTTTTTGGATCAAAGTTCAATATTTGCAGTGTTAAAATAGAAAATATGTTTTTCAAGTTTTCTGATATCTGACACTAAATACACTGGGCAGAGTGTTATTAACATACACAGCAACACAAGAAGGACATATGTGAGAATTAAGTCATTAAAAGACTGAAGCCATTATTACAAGCTCATTGAAATCAGGTTTAAGAGCGTAACAGAAAAACTGACATGTGAAATTAGATTCAATGGGTTGAAGATCAGAGGACTTAAGATGGGATGTTCTTGTTGGCATTTCGTAAAGCGTTTGCTGAAGTGCTGTCAGCAAAATCCATGGTCTGTGTTTTATTGGGAACACTCAAGACTAATACGGACAAGATTACTGAAATATGAAATGAAAGCAGTATTTCCTCATCATAAAGTGCGCCTGCTATGATCAGCATTTCATCAGTTTTAAACATGAGGGTTGTTCTGCGCAGGCTTGCTCAGAAGCCACATAGAGGCAACGGTTTCAGCGCAACATCCACTACTGTAACTCGTAAAGATAAGCAGATTTGATCAAATGAGTTTTTGACTGAGTGGCTTGCAGTGATTATTTTGCACTCAAAAACTCAGTGTTTTCCAAGGCTGAACACTTTTTTGTTGACGTAATTAATCACTTAAATTAACTCAAACAGATTTTTTGGAGCAGAACTAATGGCTGCACAACGGGGTTATTGAATTTTCATTTCCTTTTTAAGACTTAGGAGTTTCCCCCTATTCTGATAAACCATAATTACAGCATATTCTAATTCATCTACCAGAAGAGCAACAAAATGACAAGGGGGGGGGGGGGGTACCAACAGTTAAGTGTTTGATTGTTGCTATTGTGGCTTCATTTCTGAAGGAGGACTTAAATCACTGGCTAGCCTGCTGTGTTTGAAGCTGCAGCTTCAGGTGAAGCCATATTTTTTGGATTTGTCACACTTGAGCATTAACCTCAGCAACAATGAAATGTATTTTCTGATGATCACACAAAGTAAAGAGTACAGTACTGAGATAAACTGCTTGGGGCTTTGAATGTTCCACAATCTTAGTACTGCTTCAATACCACGTGTACTACTCCTAGTAATAACATTCATTATAAAGATAACTAATAATAATAATAACTGTCAATGCAAGCAAATGTGTGTGAATAGTTTTTGTCACTTTTTTTCTAATATTGGCAGCAGGAGGTATCTCATGCGTTTCTGCCTTATCTCCTTTAAAAAAGGTTGACCGGGTCCCTTGTCGGTCAGATGGAGACGAGCGTTTCCACGGTGAAATGTCAAACTAACAAATGCGAGCATGTCCCTGCCTTCATCTCTGCCAGTGCCTTCTTCATCCCAGTAACAGCTTTCTCCTTTAGCGCAAACTGTTTCCACAATGAAAAATTACAAATGGAACGATGATGCTAAAAACAACTCATGAAATACAAGCTAGCCTCATTATCTCTCACTGTAAGACTGAGAATTAGATCCAACTAGTCACTTAGTTCATTAATAATCAAGTTAATTAATATCCGAGCGTATTATATTCGCACACACAAACAATGTGATTATCAGGATTTAAAAACATATGCAGCAGAGTTACATAATGAAAGAATATTGCTTTACAGGTTTTTATACAAATTCAGCTCCACTACAGGCTATGTCCAATCTCATCTGTGTTTGTTATGGACTTGTTCTCTATTCTGAAACTGCCAATACGATGTCACTTAGAGACAAAAAGTCAATTGTGGAAAGCACAATAAGTCTCCATAATTTATCACAGGAATGTAGGCAACAACCCTGATATATACAGGGGGAAAACAACGGGGAGTAATCTCTTAAATTAAACTCTTAAATGTTTAATTTTGGCATTAAGCAACATGCCATTTTAAAACTAAGTGGACATATTGAAACCAAACTGCAATTGCAGTTTGCACGATGTCTGCTGTTGAATACCTGGTATCATTTCAGCACTCCTCAGTGCACTAGGGATTCATTACTTAACTATGTACGACCAGGACGCAGACTGTGTGTTTTCACATCACAAATGACGGTCAAAGACACTAAAACATGAGTTTTGATAGAAGATAAACTATAACTATTTATAAGAAAAAGCAGGAAGTACAAGCACATGACAAAATAAAATACTGACGTAAAAAAAAGGCCTTTGTACCTCGAGTCTCAGGTTAGCTACTGTAGCTAACTTGTAACTTGAGCCAACTGACATTTCGCTGAGGATTGTGACACTTTTGGCAAGTTGAGCAAAACTCAAACCATCCAATGCCAGGTCTCAATGACCCTACGTTCTCTGCTAAAACACAAGAATACAGATATCGTACACAAAAACCAATGTGTTACTCAAGACAGTCAGCTCTGGAGACTACTGCAGAAGGCACCTGTAACACCATCTCCTTAAACAGAAAGCCAACCAGTGCTGTAACAAACCCACAGTGCATTGTGCGGCCATTACACTGCGCAACCCTCATTTCCTGTATTTTTTGCTATTTTAAAGTATATGTACAGGGAGCCTACCCCAGAGTCTAGTGGGAAAATTAAATTTATGCAGTGACTCCCTATGATTTCTCTCACTTTATCTGTTGCTTGAGTTCACAGAGACTTAGTTTTACAGACCTTATCCTGTCCAATTTAATGATGAGAAACATAATTAAACTCTCCTTCAGCACGTTTTAAATGCCACGGGACTACTGACAGCCAGAATATTAATGAACATAAATAAAAGTGAGAATTCACTATTCAGGTATAGAAGTGACTGAGCAACTACTTCCAGGCTGCTGACAGAGAGCTTTAAAAGTTACCCTGTCCATTTCATCCTCCGTCTTTCTCCACAAGTTCCTGTAACAACTGTGACCAATAAACAACACTTCAAACAACAAGAATTAGTTGTTCTGTGGTGTAGGTGTAGAGAACAGAAACCTACAAAGCTGCTCTTTGCTCTCTGTGGTTCCTCAAATGACAGGATGAAAACAAACACTGCTCAAATTAAGACAAAGTGCAAACCAGCCTAGAGAGGAGAGCTAGGAACTTTGACACTTGAGTTTTTAAAAAAAGAACAGCTCCTGAGAAGTAGGCAGAGAGAACAAGCAGAGAGGTGTAAGAGGGCTGGGAGTGAAATGCCTCCAGGACAGAGCCCTTACTCATCCTTGCAAAAGTAAGACAAAATGTACAGGAGAGATGAGCTGAAGAGGGCACCCCGTGGTCTCCAACACCCATCAGCTAGCAGTGGGAAGCGGGGTTGCGTGTGGTTAGTCCAGGGGGACTTTCAAGCACAGGTCAGATCGATGTACGCCCTTAACGCAGATCAGAGCTTGACAACTCCCCTCGGCGTTGGCATTTCTGAGTGAACAGCAATTTCCCACCTCCGCACAAGTGAATAACATCAAAAGTAATGAAACTCGAATGCTTTGTTGTAAATGAGCATCTGAAGGCAATAATTTAAGCGAAGGTAAGAAACCACTACTGCGTTTTGGGCTTCGGGAATTCAGCTGGTGAGACGCGATGAGATAAAAGTAAAAACGTTAAATAATCAAATTAAACTGATAACATGCCACGCTGCCACGCAGTTCTTTGTTTGTCACTTGTACTTATTGTTATTTGTTATCCGTAAAAATATGCAGTGCAGCTTTAACACTAATAAATTGTATTTATTCAATACAATCTATATCTAATCCCATTTACTGTATGTTATCACAGTGTGATTCTTGTTGACTAAGTGCTTCAAAGTGTATTTTTTGGTAAACACAGTATAGTCTGTATACGTTCAGTCCAATAATCAAATGTTTTAATAAAAAAAACAAATCAAAACCACCACACAAGGAAAGGTAAGAGAGAAAAAACTTTTTTCTCTCCATCCACACTTCCAAGGCTACATCTGTTCTTAGCAGCAGAGATCACTGTGACTCACATATTGATGGCCTTCTCCTGTGACAAAAGGAAATCATTCACTCTGCAAACATAGGAACCTCCCACCAATGTCCTGACATTGACGTGAATGTGCTGAAAAAGAGAAAGTTTACTGAGAATTGACCACAATCAGTACAATGACAAACACAGAACACAATGCCATCTGTCAGAGGCATTCGATCATGAAACGAGCCCCGAGCGCAGTGACATTAATTTCTTCCCTACCCGATGACATTTTTGTACGCTGTGCCTCTTAGAAATCAAACCTATTTTATATTGTGGAGGTGTGTAAATATGGAAATCATGACAATCTGCACATTGCATAATTGTATTTCTATTTTTCAGTCTTATGCATATAAAGTCTAAAATGTGACGGTTGCAAATATATATAGATAAATAAATAAGTATTACTGGCGAGTAATTTCATGTCTATTTTGTTTTGAAGAAGAAATAAACATAATTTTGCTTTTTCCTACTGACTATATCTGCTAAACGTGCTGGGCATGAATTGAACTATTGTTACGTGGATCGACACAACATAATTGCCTTTCTATACGGTACAAGACATAATAGGATGTCTGTAAAGGTTCACAGAATCCAGTACAGCTTGTGGGAAGAAAACATGCCAGCTGATATTTTAGGCCCAATTACCCATATGTTTGGGACAAGTGACCTTTCCACGCCGGTGCGCTGTCTGAATGTCCAGGTAGCAACAGCTACCAGCCATCAAAAACGGTTTATTGAAGTGTTTATTCTTAGCCTTTCCCCAAAGGTTAGGCTGAGCTCCCACACTCACTACCCATCAGCTTTCTAATGTGTGTCACAGAGCAACATAGGCCCACAATGAAATAAGAGAGAGCAGATGGCTGATGAGCTAGATTCATAATTTCTTCAGTCTCTTTTTATCTTGGATAAAATATTAGTGTGCTGTCACCCACCCCTGACATAGTTATGATCCCACTTTTCCTTCACTTCTATTCCAAATGAGGTTTTATGGCTGCGTTTAATTCTGTGGTGGTTCATCAGGGTTTCAGAGGCAATTACCCAGCAATGGGACACTCATCCTAAATCTGAACCATGCTACTTTTCATTAAATAGCATATGGTCTCCTGTGGCCGGTAATATACACTGATATGAAACTACTGAGACAGTCACACTGCAGTGACATTACTTTGCACAATACTGAATGTTTTGTGGCAGGCATTGCTCGGTCCAGCGTACGCAGAGTCGTGAAGAAACATTCACCTAGAAATTCATTAAATAAGGTGGTTAGATATCAGTTTCTCCACCAGCTGCGGCTCAATAGACCATACTGCAATGCAGCCTGAAGACATTTACACAGCTCTGACTTTCTCTCAACAAGAAGAACTCACTGTTTTGTTCTTACTATTACTCCCCCCTGTGTGTACAAGGAATGGGTTGATGCAACAATTTTAGCGCAATCTCTGGAGGAAATCTAAAATATAAAAGGAGACAAGCTGAGGTAAAAGAGAAAAAAGCTAAAAGGCTAAAAAAAAAAACCTAATTAAAGCATGAACCATGTATCCTCGACATAAATTATGTTTGTTCATGCCCTCTAGAACCACAAGTAGAAACGTTTTCTGATCTGACTCCCATATCAGCAGGACGACAATTTGTCTGCTTCCCAAATCACTGCTGAAAAAAAATCTGTTTTATGATGTGACAACGCTCTCGTTAAGGTTTAGTTAGACTTAGGCACAAAAATCAATTGGTTAGGTTTAGTCTAAGAAGCCTCACGCTCAGTATCATGAAGGCACGACACTTCAATCCCAGTCTACTGTAGTTAGAAGCGTATAGCCTAGATTCAGTCTGATAGAACTTAATTTCCTTTACTTAATTAAACCTTCTGAAACGTTAGGGGAAATAAGTATTAATGAGAATATACGCATTTATTTTTTCAAAGCAATTCATTGCCTTCAAAAACAACAACAACAATGTATTCTAAATGTTTCTCAGCTCTCAAAGTTTAAAGGTCCAAGTACACAGAGAGCAGGCCTTCGTTTGAAATCTCACATCACTGTTCTTTAACACAGCATTCAGGTTTCCCTTTCTCTGATCATCATAAAGCCCTCTTGATCAAAGACAGCCACCTTTACTGAGCCCTCATTTTTGCATGAATGAGGAGGTTCACAGGGGCAAGAAGAAGAGACACTGGAGACTGGGAATGTACTGTAAGGGTACCAGACTCCCACCGCCCCAGCCCTCATTTTAGAAACACTGGCAAAAAGGTTAATGCTCCGCTACCTGCAGAGGAGAGGGAGGGAGAAGAAAAAAAGAGCCGGGGGATCAAAGCTTTTAGGCATGCATTTCTTTTAATTTAAATTTATATACTGTATGTGTGGAAAATTATATCTGATATAACAGGACTGAATCGGACAGAAAAAGCACAAAAAAAAGGTAAAACACTGTCTCATAATCATCTCCTGAATGCCATGTTTTTACCTTTAAATTTCTTCTGGACATTGTTCAAAACACAGAACTGACTATAGTTCCTAAATTAAACTACTGATGCAATATAGAGTTAATTCTAGAATGAAATTTAGGACCATTAATAAACTACGCAGCTTTGGGATATGGATATATTACAGGACCGGCAGAGCAATCTGGGCCTCTGTTTTACTCTAATACTCTGGTGTGCTGCTTAGGCCATGGAGGCCACAAAAATTATTCTTATCTAAGAAATTAGGTCTTGTTCCTATCAAATATGTTTTTATGTTTTTATAGTTGCAAATACACATCCCAAGAACCTTAGGATGGAGTACAAAAGCCATGATTCAGGTTAGGTTGGTACTGACAGGTTGGATAACCTGCCTTACACCCTCAGACAGAGCTGTGCACATTAGAGTCCCGTTCACAAGTGTCATTTGATCCCGGCGCTGTCTCCCTTTTCCCCAGGACTCTGCCATTCCTCACCTGCCCACTTGTCGTCCCTGTTCTTTTTTCCCCACCTTGACAGTCTTCAGATTCAGCCACCTGCTTGCACACCTGTTCCTTGTCTCCCTATTAGCTCCCTATTAGCTGATGCTACTATAGCTTCCTGTCAGCGTCCTGTTTGCCTGTTTCCCGACACCACCTGCCTACGAGACTGAGTGTAAGCCTGTAAACAAGTTGTCATTTTCTTACAAATTGCCACCTTAACTCTTTCTGTGTCTGTTTGATGATGCATGATGTCTGCCCCTTGTCGAAGTATTGCCCCGAATAAGATATCGCCCCATCAGCATTTATTTGCTTGCAAGACTGTGCTAAAAAACTCAAGAGCTGAAACTCTGGGTCGGCTGGGGGGGGGCAGGGGAGTGTATATCATTGTGTATCAACCCACAAGGGAGAACAGTCCAGGGATGTTTCACCTTGTGCCAATAAGGTACATTTCCACTTTCTTAAATACAAAACCTGAAACCAAGTAAACTGTGATCGTACTCAGCGGTCCACCAAAATCACTGGGCTCAGTCTTGCAACCACCTACCTCTTTCCACAATAGTTATCTGTCCATATAGCATGAATAACTTGACTGCTAAACTTGGTAAAATACTGCTGCTACCACACAGACCATGAGAACCAGGTCATTTACATAAATAAAAGAAGACCTAAATCTCACTTTGGTGTGGCAACTCATATAAACAGATCTGTAGCAACAACTGCTATCACAGAGACATGGACGTAAAAGTGGAAGTGAAACAGTAATGTGGAGCAGTCATTATGAATTGGAGTCATTTGATGAGATGCGCTCAGTCCACTGAAAGAAGGTGGAAACTACAATACGGGAGTCTGACAAAGCATTTTGTTTGTTCTGTTCACAGAGGAGCTCCTTTACTCCTGGAAGAAAAAAAAAAAACTGTCGACGCACAAACTATGCCAAAGGAGGCGTGGCCAATGATGAAAAAGAATGCCTAATGACTGCCTCGCCTCCGCTGCTTCTAATCAATGTCATCCTCATAGTGCATAAGTAAAGCACTGTCCTCAATTGAGGAGGTGAAATGAGGAGAGACCCAGTAGGTTCAGAAACAGATTGATCCACCATGTTATCACCAGCTATAGTTCAAAGCAGGAGAGGACGACTGAGAAATTAGCTTTGCTGTTTGACTTGCCGGCAGCTCTTGCCCTCAGCCAGGTTTGAAGGATGACAACAGGTTTGCAGCTTCACATCCGTTATCGCCACCTGTCCTGAACAACATCTGCAAAAAGCTGCAAAGAGAACGAGGCCAACGCAGAGAGAACGAGGACGATTCAGGCAAGTCGTCTCTAATTTATGAGATGATACATAATTTTGTCAGTGCTGAATAAAATACAGAAGTGTTATTTGCCATTTTATCATCCTGGCATGAGGCGATGATGTGATAAACGTTTTGTTTCTGGAAACGCCAACGATAAATATTTTATTGTTTTTTTGTTATATTCACAATAGTCAGTGTTCTTGTCTGTTTAAGTTAGATGTTTGATGCATTTGCTAAACCTACTGCACGTCTTCGCGAGTGAACATAGTGGGATAAGATCAACTACAGTGGTACGGTTTCCACAAACTATAACATGCCAAGCTTTAGTAAATACAAAATAAATACAGTAAGGCCAATGCATGCCTTAACTTCAACCCTGTTTGCTCGAAACTGTTCAATCTTTACAATAAATGTGGCTTTGAATAGACATTTCTTACAGCGTTTCGTCCTGTCATGCTCGAAAAGCACAGGTGTAACTGATAACATTAATGATGGCTCCGTTCCATTTAAGTGTGCCAATAAACCATGGAAGTGAGCCAGCATGCACAATACAAGGGCCCTGGATCTGAGGTGATCTCTCTCTTCTTTTGTATTGGTGTGTTTGTATTATGTGTTGTCATTTCAGCCCCTTTAATACCACACCTGCCCAGTAAAGACCCTCAGAGAGGTTTGCACTTTGCACTGTGAATCGCCTGCATTCCTTTACTCGTCGCCAGATTGGCTATGCCTCTATACTGTTGCTGTTGTTAGTCAACCTATCACCTTAACCTAACAATCTCCTTCTGTTCACGTTCACCTTAGTAAACATTTGTTTGCCTGGTTACAGTAGTTGTGCAGGTGATTAGGCGTTCTGCCTGTTCTCATGGGTTTGGGCTTATTCTGATTTCAGTGTACTGAGCTTGTTAGAGGGCTTTGGCTGTATTCATAGCACTAGGGTTACAATGCACAACTGAAGCTAGAATATCCCAGAATAATGGTTTACCCTGGGAAATCTGTCTTCACAAAAGACAAATGTTTTTGGTACCAGTCAATGTTTCAAGACAGACAGACAGAAAACATCTTAGGCTACATTACGGCTACCTTTGACTGATGGTTTGTTTTAATTGCACCTTATTAATATGATTACATACAGAAATGGCTATATAGTAGGCTCTTATACACATATAAACATATTAATACAAATATAATCATAGCCAAATATTCTATGATATCAAGGTGCTCCAATCTCACCCCAACTGACAGATCCAGTGCAGGTCAGATAAGTCTTTGGTGGCGGCCTTGTGTGTCTTGGAATAACTGTAATCTGAGAAGTATTCCATGAAGACTGTCCTCACTAGACAAATGACAGCATTGGTCATTTGTACAAATGCCTAAAACAAACTATGTCTACCTGGCTAGTGACCTCATTTGTGAGAATAATGACTGTGCTCTCTCAGTAGCAAAAGCATAAGTAACTTAACTCAGCTATACCCGAAGGATAGGAGTGGTCGATCAGAAAACGCTCATCATTTGTGGAGCAGCCAACAACCTATGTTATATTTTTACTATTTAGTTTACAAACTATATCAACAGGCACTTATGAATGTCAGTCTTTCTATACGAACAGCGTCGATTAACAAAAAAAAGGACGATGTACACACAATACACATATTTTGTTGCAGTATGGTTTAGCTAGACTACTGAGCAAGTATGCCTTCAATTGTCTGCTCAAAGCAATGTTTTCAAACTTTGTAAAAAAGTAGAGATACAGCAGTGAGTGACAGGGCACACAGACATCAGGCCTCCTGCTGCAACATGACACCCGTCTCAGGCCATTAGCGCATTAATCATGTGGAGCGTATAATAAAATGCAGCTCTATGCACCACTGCAAAGCAGGTAAGCAAGATTATGTGACAAGTGATGAAAAAGAAAATGAATGAATGACAGACAGAAACAGAACAGGTGGAGAAGAGATACGAATAGGAGGATGAAGAATACTGTATATAGAGTACTGTATATACACTGTAAAAACTTGAGTCACATAATATAACAGATACAACAAATTCAGAGAGCAGGGCTCCAAAAGCTACGAGAAACAATTTCGAAGAGACGAATGAAGGCAAGAGACATAAATTAAAGATGAATTGGTGATGATATAGGATGGAAAGACTATTATGAACAGATGCAGACAAATCAATAGCACCTACAACCACAATTAGACCACATGAGATTTCTTGGCCAACATACACTTGAGAGAATCACCTAATCTAATTCACACACACACACAGAGGGTGAGTCAGAAACACTCAGATAAATAAATTAAGACGTAGCATTGGGTCATTGCATGTAAACTCACACAACTGCAGAAGTCCACAGCATTTAGCATAGAAGTTTATCTTGCGTCAATAACTAATTTGATATAAGGCATAAAATGAAGAAAGACTGTGCACTACTTATACATATTTTTATGCTGCACTGTCTTCACAGCGAGAACAAGAAAGCCTTGTAAAATGTCCTTTTCTGTCACTCCCTACTTTCAGACTTGGACAGGATCTCACAATGGAGCTGGTTGTCATAATCTCAGTAGGTAAGAGAAGGGTAGACAGCTTCTCCTGCCAGTTAACAAAATAGCATAGTAATATAGTCAGTATTTCCCAGAAGGAGCTAATGGGCTGCTGTAATGAAATGACACAGCAGAAAGAACAATGGACGTGCAGAAATGTGCCCATACTCTTCACGGCAAAAAGAGACAGGTGGAAATAATATGAAACCAGGCATGGATGTCAAAGCAGTGCTTCTCTCAAGCACGATGAAAGTGGAGAATGCAAATATTTATCATATTATATCACATTATATGATACAATATTATATGCACAAGCAGCAAATGATAGTGTGGAAAACGACTTGACAGCGACGAGCACTGGGCCATGAATGGTGCTCCTGAAGAAAATGCTATTTTGTCTTGATGTGTATACTAGTAAGCATGATCACAGTGCCGTAGTATATCTATGTGTGTTGTGTGCAAACAGTCGTGGAAAATGGCTGAAACTGAAGAAAAGAAACGGTAAAAAAGGACAAGGTTTACAAAGTTCAAAGTTATTAACTCAAAGAAAAAAGACAACACAGTCCTGAAATAAAGAGTGCAAGGCCGTGGTTCGTCCTCTGGGGAGCATGACATGTGCTTACCAAATTTGAGAACAATCTGAGATCAAGATATGTTGCTCTGGACCAAAGTGTTGGACAGAGAGACCAATGGACTAATAATCGTTATCTTCAGGCTCTACAGACACAGGGATAAAACAAGCGTGATCTTTCAATTGACAAAACTATTTAAAAAATAACTGAACTTCCATGTCAATAGTTCAAGTTTTCGTTTTTTTGTCACTTGCACTCTTCTCTGAATTACAGAGCGTTAGGCAAGCAAGAATGAGTGCCCTGAGGCCTTCTCATGCATCAGTCCTTGTTCTGAGTCATAGAAAAGTAATCTTACATCAGCAGCAGGTAGATTAAGAAACTACTGCAGACATTTTTAAATCGGTAAAACGTACAAACAACAGCAATTGTTCTTCAGCAGAATGTAATGCACATAATGTGGAACGGATCCACCAAAGACCAATATGCAGACCAGTAGTTCAAAGTCTAGCGTGTTTGAAAAACTTGGTAAACGATATCTATGGCTATTGATTGAATTTAAGCAGTCACATTACATTATGGACTCTACCCCATCTAGGGGGAAACGCTAAGAGTGAACACAATCCCTTTGAGATGGGTCATGACATCACCGGTTTCTGTTCTGTCCTGGGAGTGTTCTCCATTAGCTCTGAAAAACAAACCTGCTGTTCCTGTAGGTTATCATAAACCTTGTAGGTCAGCAGAGAGGGAGCTGAATGTCAGCGGTATATTCCCTCGGTAAGTGAGGGCATCTAGGACATAAAACAGCCCAAATCCAACAAAGAAAAAAACATGAACACACATACCCGCACACATGCACTCAGAGACGGTGTACTTAAAGCTCAAAAAGACGGCAAATTCCCTAATCTTTTACAAAGGTCAAGAGCCTGCTGGTCTTTCTTACACTTCGCTATCTTTGGATGCTTTGTTTAGCATTATGACATCAGTTAACTGTCCAAAACATTTTACTGTAATGTGACGGTAAAAACAAAAACAAAGAAAGTTTTGAACGTTATTTTTTCCATCCCGACTTTTATTTTTCTTAGCCTTTGCGTTTGATTGTTGGCATTCATTGGCTGAGACTAGGGAGGCCTGTGTTATCGACTGACTATGGATCAGGACCACTCCAGCCTGTAGGCTATTAGGAGAGCCAGCAGTTCAGGCTCCTGCCCTGCCGCTCCTTAATTGGTCCCCTCAGAAGCCCGGCGCACACAAACTTCACCATCACATTGGAAGATTATACTGGAGAGAAAAGAGAATCCCCGTGTGCAAACCGTTTGGCATCGATTAGCTCACTCTATCACTTCAGTTTCTTCTTCACATTTTTTTATCTCATTTATTTTCACCTACAGATTACAATCAGCTGGGGTGGTCTTTGAGTAAACCATACAAGTCGCGATAAAGAGGAGTAGACAGAGGAGAAAATGGCTGGAACAAATGGGAGATGACTCAGGACTGCCTACTGGGTAATTGGGTTTTATCCTCTCATTTTATCAGGCCTTGTTTTGGATTACAGCTATGCAACACACACATACACGTGAAAAGGAGAAGGATACCTAGACATTAGCAGATCTCAAGATAACTGATTAGGAGTGGGAGAATGAGACCGCTGCTGCAGTCTCATTATGATACTCCACAGAAGAAAAGCCTGGCCATTTTCTCTGGAAGACGCAGGGCTTTTCACTCTAACCAAATCTGGTATCAAGGTATTGGACACAGTCGGTAAACACAATGCACACAAAAATGTCAACACGAGCTGCTGCTGCTGCACAATAGCTTGTATTTTCTATTTCCGCATTCTAATTCAATGCATGTTCATTTCAACCTGACATTTCAATTTCAGATGCTTCTACAATTCAGTGCTTTGAATATGGATCTTGTCAGTACACGTGTACGCTCTGGTTGGAGACCATGACAGGCTGACAATTGCTAGAGTCATCCAGCAGAAATACTGTACATATGTTACCCTCTAATACGCAGTATTTCACGCCTATTTCTACCTTGACTTTTGACAACAAAGTGGTGCTGTTACAATAGTAATTCATTCAATCATTCAGCGTAAAGGTTTATTCAACACATGGGCTCCCTATGTAGATATGAAGGGCTCATTTTAAGCTAACAAAAACACAATGATTTTTAGGTTAAGGTGATTATACACTGATGAAAACGTAATTATCAATATTATACTCCATTTCTGAATCCAACACACCGGTCCTTTAAACCAAACTCTGAATTATCATTACGATACCCTTCTTATGTCAGTCTAGTGAGATTCCATTTAAAGACCATACACTGCGTCGGACCACGTGGTTTATTCCGCTCAGCACAGTTTAAATATGGAACCGAGTGCACCAGCATGACATCTGTCCAACACTGAGCTATGCCATTGAGTTGTTTCTGAACAAACTGCGCTCCCTGTGTTGATCGCAATAAAAGAGCATATCACCCAGTGCGGTATTATGGCTGTTTAATGTGTTTTTAATAGTTAATGGGAGCTCTATAGCTTGGAGGCATACTGTAAGCTATTCAGACTGTGGCTACACAGAAACACTTGTTAGGATAAATTCATTGTTGGTTATGGTGTCTTCAGAGAAATAGTTAGTAATAATAAGAGGATAAAATGACACCAGAATTAATTCTTTCACTCTTAAATAATAGCTTTGTGTATTTGGAGCCCTGACTTCATGGATACTGTACTGCCTTCAGCTCTGGGGTGGAGTTGGTCTAAACCAGCTAAGATGAAATGGAGCAGAAATAGGCAAAGCTATTTATTGATTCTGCTGTCAGTGAGGTGAAACAAAAGTACTCTTTAAATGAATGTAGCCACATTGATGCACGTAATAGATGTTGTGTATCTTAATGACAAAGGGGAGTCCTTGGCTGAAGGGGAATCTCATCAAAGCCACACATGTATAACTTTGCAACGGTGCTGAGCGAGGCAGAAGAAAACACACAACCTTATGTATGGATAAACATTTAAATTCAGCTGTTCAAGTCATTAACCAGTGTCAATATGCAAGAGGAGAGGAATTCAACACTGCTCAGGAGGAATGTAAACAAAAGAGGATATTTGCTATATACATATTTTTTTTCACATTTTGTTTTAAAATGCTTAATTCATTCTCATTTAAATGTAAATCAGTAGCATAAATAGAAATTTTGAGTTTCTCATTCAAATTCACATTGAACAAATGTGACCAGCAGGCAAAGACTGCAGGAGGTTATGAAGCTACAAATACACCAAGGGAAATGTGGACAAAAGCAATATGTAATGGCTCCAGTCATTTAGAATAGGTGCAAATAAACAAAAATGTGTGATGATTCCTCATCAACAACATGAATAGCCAGATTGCCTGCTGTGAAAACAATAAAAGATGAACGTACTTCAAGAAGTAAGAGCATGCATCCTGTTCAGACATAAAAAGAACAACAAAAACACAAGGGTTATGAACCCTGGTCTGGGTAAGTGGTTAGGGTTGAGGGCGGGCTGGAGTAAGGAGGAGCTGGAGCATTAGAAAGAGATCTGTGGCATATTACCACTGAGCTGGCCAGAAGGGGCAGACGAAGGGAAGGACAGCTGACCAGTGTTGGCTGATCACAGCTGTAAGGGTCTAATAGGGGATGTAGGGAGGCCTGCAAAGGGGACAATAGAGCTGTCAAGCCAGGAGACGAGCTGCACACACTGTTAAGTGAACTTTGAACTTACAAATACGACCTGCCAAATACAAAACAAAAAGAAGGAGACAGCAAAGGTAAATAGTTGGAAGCACAGTGTGGTTTTAAAACAGCTCCTCCATACACAGGTGTCCCTCTTGTCCAATGGAGTTTACTCTTTGTGCTCAGCAAGAAGCATGGTGTTCTCCCCTACCAGCGAAAATGTTCTCACTAAGCTCTCTCCAAGGAAAGACTGCAGATTCAATGCCTACAGCACGGTGAAATCACGTATTCCAGACATGATGGTGGCGGAAAACTACATGTTGAAAATTAAGATAAATACCAGTCGGGAGCAATTAATTAAAACGTTGTCTAATTATGAATTATTAAACTCATAAGCTTATTTCAGCTTAATTAACCTCCATGTTGTTTATCTATTTTATTTGCAGGAAAACATGATGACAAACTGACATACTGATGACATACAGTATTTAAGGTGTTCAACACATTTTCTATTTCTTACCATCCAAAAACGTTGTAATAAAATTCAGTCATATTATATTCTCTTTCAAATCAGATCCTCCTGTCTGTCTTTTTTTTAATAATACAGCTGTGGGGAACTTAAAGCAGACAGGTTTGAATCCTACATGTGGCAGTTTAAATCTTTCTTCTCTTGAGGGATGATTCTGACTGACCGTTGTGGAAGCTAGGCAAAAATGAGCAATTATTTGCAGCTATTTTGTCTTTGAATGCTTGTTTTTTTTTTTTTATACATACTCATGAAATCTGGATTAAAGAAAATACACAAGTCTTTAATTTAGTCTGTTTGCACCAAGCTCACTGTGGCACAAAGTATGTAAGTCATCATTTTTGCCATCTCTGAGTTTGGCTAAGTTGAATGTGTTTTAGCTTCTCAAAGACAGTGGTTCTAAATCTTTCCCCCCTTTGTCTGCAGGACTGAGCATTTCTTCTGAAGAACACAGAAGACATCTTCAAAGACAAATGGAATTCCACTTTCTGTTTTATTTCATGAATGACAAGAGCTTTGTTTGTTTTACAACATATACTCACACATGACTACAGAGAGGTATTATGTAGGCTTCATATGCCAAGAGGGACTCCGTACTGCATCTCTCACACTCACAAAAGCACCAAATGGCCATTGAGAACAGACAGGGCTGCATGAAATATAGCCAGGCATAGTCCTATTTTGCAGCCTGCGGTGTCATCTGAATTATTATTATTTTTTGCTAAAAAGGGAGAGCAAAGCCTCGCTTGAATTCACAAAATGAGGTCTAGATATAAGGAATGTGCACGAACCACCCGAACAGCTTCCCAATCAGTAACCAACCTTTCAACAGTACTGCATTCATGAGACGGCAACAAGACAAGGACAAAACAAAAACTAGTAGCCAGAACATTAAATTGGATCACAGTTCCTTTTGAACGACAACAATTTGGAAAGTGCATGCACTCAAAATGTGTGTTTGTGCTTTCCTTTAACATTTACCATCCCACTTTACTGGTCTCATACCATTAGAGATGAACAATGTCAAATGTGTCAACACGGATGACTAGCTTATATACAGCCATGACAGCATATGTTTCATGATGTATGAGGGCTGTATTGGTTCTGAAGCACATTAACAATGAAATTAATCACATGTTCACCTCTATGGATTTCTTACACTTGTCATTTTTGATGCGTTTCATTCATTACATAAATATTGTCATGTACTACGGTCTACGTTGACGTCTGCCTTGTGAGACAATATCCAAAAAATGTGTCTAAATGTGTTCCTTTTGACTTACTCATCATATTTTCACACCAGAACTAGTGCCTGAACATGTTCCCTTTCTGCAAGTCAAAACACTGGAGCACACACACCAAACACACATAAACAAACACTGAACCCCTACTTTAATCCAAAAGTCATTAAATATGTATTTGCTTTTGATTACTCTTGAAATTAATTCATCAGGGAGAGCAGTGACAGGTGCTCGCTGTTTCTGACAAACTGCTGTGGCAGTTACTGATAACATGAGATACTTAAGTATTCTGCACTGTAACCCTCCTATCTGTCTTCACTCTCTCCCTCGTTCTGCCTCTCAAAGCTCAGCTCTCCTTTCTCCTTCAGTCAGGTGAGTTGAGAAATGATACCAGAACCAAAACATTTGTCACAGCGACAATCCACTGAAACTAAATTACATCGAAAGGAATTGCAAGGGTGGAGTGGACAACCAGAAAGGATGAAGGGGTGAGGTATTTATGAAATAAAAGCACTTTAGAGAAAACAAAAGTGTTACCCGTAGGTACAAAGTGGGAGCTACTAGAGAGAGAGAGTGTTTGGCATTGAAGTGAATGGTGTATGGTGTGAATCTCGCCTTTGTGGTAATGCCCTTGAGTTAGCCAGTGAGGCATTGAATGGTGCATTGTGGATGGGCAGTTATCTCCAAGGCTTCCCTTTCAGTGTTATTAGAAAACACATGACAGCAATGGTAGCTCTTATCGGACAGAAAGCTTCAAGGCTGTGGACACAAAGCTGAGAGGCAAATCTGCAGGAGGTGATTGAACATGGCAACGTTTGAATGATGAATGTATAATCACTTTGTAGTATGCTACTATGAATATATGCTAAAGATGTTCTGAGCTGATGTTGAGAATTGGCATCAAGCCCGATCTGGGCAAGTTTTAATCGATCGGTATCTGCTTAAACAAACCCGATCTTTGCACTGCTCTACTGTCCACCATAGCCTGCAAGTGTTCCAAAGCTGCTCTCCTTTAAAGACAGTCGGGCTCTGTAATGTCACCGTTTCATTGCATTAATGCGAAATGTGAAAAATGATTTGCATATACTGGTGTGAGTTCAACACCCATATTTCAAAATGGACATGGATTCCCTGAGGTCAGACGATAACAAATGTGATATTTAATCTTTTATCTGGCTTCTCATTCATATTAGCAATAAGCAGTGTAAAAAAACATTCAGGTAGCAGCTTCTCATTTCTAGCAGCCGCTGACCGTCGATTCGCCGGATGACAAACGTTGCTGGCAGCTGGTCATATCAGCTGTTGGTAATTAAAGTTAATTCCGGGAGTAACTCGATGACAGGCCGGAGTTAAACGTAGCTGTATCACGGCGTTTTGCTGCATTAAAGAAAGTGGCGGGGACAAAAATGGGAATTTTAAAAGTGTGTGTGAGTGTATGTGGGGGGGGGGGCATGTCACTCAAGGATGTTAAATAACAGACTTTCCATAAAGACAAAGAGGGTACCCCCTTTGATAAAGAGGAGTGGCCTACCTTTGCGCTGTTCCACGTCTCCTCTATGTCTTCGCTGGCCGTCGCTGTAACAGGTAGGTAGGCAGGACCGGCACCGGAGCCGCCAACTGTGCTCGGGAATAACCAATAACAGACTGCTAAATGGTGGGGGTGTTCGATTAATAATCCTCGCTCATGCCCGACTCTGGCTGCCTAAAGTGAAGATAGCGAGTTTATTGTGTTTGGGGAGGTTTTTATAGAGCAGCGGCGCTGTAGGATGCATATAGGAGAAACACTGGTGTGAGGGGCAGTTGTGCCATTTATATAAACATTAGCATCAGATGGGACTCAGCAGATTACCCATTATGAAAAGGACTTGGATCAGGGACAAAATAAACTTGATCAGGACATCCCTAATGATGTGTAATTTCCCCCCTGGGGATCAATAAAGTATTTCTGAGTCTGATAATAAATGCTGATTATAAAGAATATAATGCCAACTGCGTCTAATTAAAGTAGAAAAAGATTCTACAACACAACAAAGACAAAACTTGATTGCAAAGTGGAGCACGGACCTCCACGAATCTCTCCACAGTACCACAATGGAATTGAGCAAAAAATACGAAGCTCCATCAACAGACTTATAATGAAAGCATTGTTTTTTTTTTTATTGGAGCAAACAAAAGGACTCAGTTCCAATCAATCCTACCTCTCCTGGGAATATCATGTACAAAGGCTTATCTATTGACCAGATTCCAAAGTCTCAATATCCCATAGACAAAAAACAATAGCTATTTGATTACTACTGTAGTTCTGTCCAACCCAGACTCTCATCACACTTTATCAGTGTAATGAGTATGTGCATGTTTACTTCCAAGCTAAATTTCTTTTCTTCGCGAAACATTCCCAATCATTTCCCCAGCTTTCTGCTTTTCACTGTAGACAATATTTCCAAGCCTTGTTTGGCTGCTGGTGAGCTTAGTACCCTCTGAATGTGGAGAAGAAAAGATGGGAGATGGGGGTTGGCGAGTTGGATACATAAATGGGTTCCCTTTGAATAATGCAATAGCGAAACTGGGCAATATGACCACCATGCGATCTCCTACAGAATAGAAACAACTGTGGATACCAGCCTCGCTGTGCTCGTGAATTCACCTCATGTGAAATGTCAGTTAAATCAAAGCGGGAGCTTGAGAAATAGTCTGGCAGTCATTTTTTGGGATAAATAAAACATGGCAGAGATGACTCTATTGCCCTTTACTCCTCTCTCACTCTCTTTTTCTCTGTTTCTATCTTGAGTTTTTTTTCCACTATGCATGACATTTCAGTTGAAGGAAGGTTGCAGAGTGGCGGTTATCCTACCAAACCTACTTACTATACAGTGATCTAAGGTCAATCAGGCATCTGTCATGGAGCATGGTAGGATGGTGCTTCTCCTCCTGCTTAGCTGTTGATCAGCTCCAGGCTGACCAGTTACATGGCTTAACAGTGGTGTCATGTCAGTGTCACAGCACATTTATTGATTTCACCCCAATAACCTTATATAGCCCAGTAGGACCATACCAATGTTTTAAATAAAGCAGTCTGTCCAATTATGCCATCCAAGTATTGAATTTTAAAGATGATTTTCTCTGACATTTTTTGCCTTTATTGGATAGTGACAGCTGCAGAGAGAGACAGTAAAGGTGGGAGAGAGAGAGAGCAAAGGGTGTGGGCTGGAATTGAACCCAGCACCCAAGTATTGCATTTTAAAAGATAAGGCTGATATTATTCTATATTGTTTTTATTGTCTACAAATCCCATGAAACGGCAGCAATGTGTAAGTCCAATCTCTCAGAGCTTTTCGACTTTCCTACCCTGTCTGTGTCACTCCGCCCCAAGCTCATTCACTAGGATATTGGAGATGTCAATCTTTGAAAATGGGTCAAAAATATATAGTTTCATTTTTAAAAAAGGGCCGAATAATTTACCTAAAAAGCTGGGAAGTGCAGTTTTTAACAAACAGTACTCAAACAAGAACAAATATTGTGCATTTGTTGGGTTTTAAAGTGTTCATAGGTAGAAAAAAAGCATTTTAATATCATCACGATGGGCTTTTTGATTGCGATTTGCATTTTTCACAATTTTCTGATATTGTACAGACCCCACAATTAATTTTTAAATTACTTACTTACTTACTAACATAATTTATAATCTACTAAACATTAGGACCATGCATGTTTTTGCGACGTTTTTGCGCTCGTTTATACTGAGCAGGCACAACGAACTGACACAACAACTCAGGCACTTTGACCGTATGTTTCATAATCAGAATCAGAAATACTTTATTGATCCCCGGGGGGGAAATTAGACAAGTTACGGGTGCTCCCCATTCAAGAATCCCATTTGAATTCTGTGTTCTCTACGACCGAGTACGGTCGCATATCTGCAGCGATAAACACTCCTGTAGCATTAGTTATTACTTTGGCACGGTCTGAATCTGCATGGGAGGAGGTCATTCGAAGGCAGCAACACTACACGAGCTTCACTAACCTGGCTAACCGGGCTAAGCTGACTAGCATGCTACAGCTGATAGACAACAACGGGTGCACTGCTGAAACATTCTGGGTGAAACTCGCACTCTAGAATTTCGGTTCCTCGCGTGCGACTAGTTCGGCAGAAGGTCCGCGACACAGAGACCGTGGACATTTGTATCGTGGATTTCTCGGTCTCGGTTTGAGAACCATTACACCCCTACTATAGACACGAGGTTGAGGTTGGCCTTAGTTAAAATAATGCGACAACTGAGCATTTGATTTTCTGAAATCATGAACAGCTCTTGTTCAACACGAATGATCTGCAAAGAAATTAATTTACAGTCACGAGGAAGAGAAAAGCCTGCGAAGCACTGCACTCACACGTTACTACTTACTTACTACTTACATATAAACATATCCAAGCTGCGGTGCACTTGCTCACCCTTTCACTGCCAACACTGCTGCTTCACCGATCACACTACAAACACCTCTGCTATGTTCACTGCTGCTGCTTAGCATCTCATCAGCCCCATCTCCTCCCTGAATCCACCTGTAGGCACTAATTCTAGGTTTCTCCTCTGGGGTAAGTAGGCTTCACACTCTTGCAAGACGTAAAGAATCAATTTGCATTACTGAATTATAACCCTGCTTCTAATTGAGAATTAGAATATCAACTGCAGGGGAGTCTATACGTGTGGTGTGGCTCGAGAATTGAATTTTTCCATAACCTAGCCTTGTCTGTATGTTTCACGTTATTTAGTCAGTTTCTTGTAGAGTCTGCCTTTTCCATTTCATCTCATTTCATTTCTGCATAAAGTGTTTGACTGTTGACATTCATATTATTGCACAACATAAATATTTATTTTACAGCCTGGCAGAGAGCCATCACAAACGCAGGCACCACTTTAAAATCTGGCAGATGTAAAACAACATATACCTATGCAGCTTATGAAAACCAGATTTTGCACGCACAGGCATTTTGCTTTCAGGCACTCACAACATTATTGTTTTTTCTGCCAAGCATGGGTCACTCTTTTCAAATATCATGAGGCATTTTACATGGAAATGTAACTCCTGTGGGAAGAGGGTTGCGTAACTACAATGTACAGCCAGTTTTGAAGGGTTATACTTTAAAATGATGACCAAAAACCCTCCTGATCCCTACATGCAAAGTTGCCTTGAAGATACATACGCTTAATCTAAACCTAGGGACGCAAAAATGAAAACCTTGGGGCTAGTAAACTAATTGACTTGCAAATGCATCTTTGTTACACTGCCATGTGAGCTAAATGGATGTCAATAGGTCAGGAGAGAGATTCACCAGAGGAAAAAGAAAAAAGATTCCATGATGATCCATTCACTGACCACATGGAAACATTTTTAGACAATGCTTAACACATCAGTCTTCTCTCAGGCTTACATCCCATACTGTTGTCAGATAAACAAACCTGGCTGTTGGGTATCCTCCATGGGACAACTCAACTGGAACGATTAGCCTAAAGCTAATACACAACCAATATCAATTAGATGTTGCAGAGGTGAGCACGGCCCTCAAGCAATTACCTCCATATAACCAACCTTGGAAGTACACTGTGTTTAATGTGAAACAATAGCTTAGACAGTTATTAATAAGTGACAGACACCAACTTCAACCAACAACAGGCAACTTCTCAATGGACCAATTCACGTGGTTAATGAAACCCTCTATTGTCCCCATGTGGTGGCTTTAGCAGCTACAAATGTAAAAAAAAAAAAGAAAATTAAATCAAACTTAAAACAGAAAAATTTAATTGCCAAACATCTAAGATATGGAACAATGTGCTCTCCCTTCCCGTTACAGTTCAAACGTGGCAAAGGGCAACAGAGCGGATATTATCTCAAGACTGTAGCTGTTCTCTGAACAAAACTGCACGTCAAACTGAGCCGGAGTTTCTAATTATTTTAATCATAGAGCCTTTAACGAAACTCCACTCAGTTTGAACCTTTAAAAACCACCAATCACCATTATGCAAACGCAGCTCAGCCAGCGCGTGGCACACTACGAACAAAAACACTTGTTATAATTCAAATGCAAGCTGAAGAATATCGAACTTTTGTTATTGTTACGGTCACACGCACACACACACACACACACACACACACACACACACACACCGGTCGGAATGTCACTTTTCAGATCCAAAACCAGCTTAAATCACAGGTACAAACAAGTCTGTCTTACCTCTTCCTGACGTGGCCGGGACCTGCGAACCGAGCAGCACGAGGATGCCAAAACTCAAGTAGCATCCTCCCGAAAACTGTCCCATCACTGCTCCGCTTGCCTCCCTCCCCGCTGAGTCTGGGGCCCCTGGTCGCGGGTCTCGAGCATTTGTCGTCTTGCTCGAGGCACCTCTCAACGCGTCCCCGTGCCCCGACGAGCGCGCTCCGTCCAGGTGTTGGGCGAGTTAAGTGTCCGCCAGGAGAGCCGCCGTCTCGCGGAATCGCAGTGCGGAGGGAAGAGATGGAAAGTGGCGCGAAGCGCTCAGCAGTCGGCACACTTCTGCGCGAGAGTGGAATAATTAGGTAGAGCGCGCGCGCCAGCCAACAGCTTTCCGGTTTTCGGAGGCAGAGAGAGAGAGAGAGAGAGAGGCAGAGAGAGAGAGAGAGAGAGAGAAGCAGAGAGAGAGAGAGAGAGAGAGAGAGAGAGAGAGAGAGGCAGAGAGAGAGAGAGAGAAGCAGAGAGAGAGAGGGAGAGAGAGAGAGAGAGAGAGAGAGAGAGGGAGAGAGAGGCAGAGAGAGAGAGAGAGAAGCAGAGAGAGAGAGGGAGAGAGAGAGAGAGAGAGAGAGAGAGAGGGAGAGAGAAGCAGAGAGAGAGAGAGAGAGAGAGAGAGAGAGAGAGAGAGGTTGGACTGGTCTTGTCCACACCACTGTGGACCTGTTGAGAAATTACAAAGGTGCGTGTGTGGGTTTGTGCGCGCGCGCCTGTAATGACTAGATGAAAGAAAACAATGTCTTTCAATTATCTCTCTCTCAGTTGTTTTTTTTTCTCACATTTTCAGCTACACCCAAGCCTGCTTTCTGGAAACCAACGTGGTCATTGAAATCGACGCCATTGCCTTGGAGTTAGGTTTTTACTAATTAATGCCTATCTTCAGCCTATGAGCATATGGCCTCTGAGTGGTGTCCAATTGCCAATCAGGCAGACAGTAGCTGGGTTAAATTAGGCTGCTTCTCTCCAAATGATTTAATTCATCTTGGTGTTTATGTTGGAATGATCGGCCTCACTTTTTTGTCCTGACAGAATATATAAGCAGTGATGGAGTATTAAGTATTATCGGCATGATGTACTTTAGACTTACAGAGTGTTATTTTATTGTCTGTATTGGATTTATTACTGCAGCATATAAATAGCATTTTGTCTTTAGGCAGAGGTGGAAGAAGTATTCAGATCCTGTACTAAAGTTAAAGTAGCAGTACTATTGTAAAAAATCCTCCATTACAAGTAAAAGTCTTGAATTCAAAACTGTACTGTGTAAAAGTACATAATCATCAGAATTTACATTAAGTATTGGCTTTCAGCAGCATTGTATTGTTATATATTATATTATTGGATAACTATTACTGATTTGATGCTGATTCAAGGTTATTTTTCATACTACTGGGATTTTAAGTTTACTGTACAACAATGTGTGCTATTTTATTGTACTCATCATAGGCTTTTAAAATGTGAATTTGTAAAGTAGCCATAGCTGTCAAATAAATGTAGTGGAGTAAAAAGTAGGCCTAGTAGTAGAGGTATAAAGTAAATTAATACTGCAGTAAACTACCTCAATATTGTCAGTTTTGTCAATTAATTGAGCAAGTAAATTCCACCACTATGAGCGGCTATTCTCACTTAATGTAAGAATATTGTGATGAGTCAACTGCTATTGAAATGTACCGAGATAATATAGCCTTCTTATAAGTATCCACTTCCACAGAATCATTTTCAAACTTGCTTATCGGCAGTAAACGTTGGGATATCCCATTCAGAATTTGTGCCTATGTTCGTTCTGTATGTAAATCACTGCCGCTTGACCTTCTGTGACTCAATTACCCTATTGAACAGAAATTCAGTGGTACATTTTCGCAGTTCTTGCCAGAGGTCAGGCTGCCGGGCAAGGTTAACTACTTGATGATATTTCTAAAGGGGGCCATAAGCTGTACATTAAATATTTGGGACGGCCTTAAGGCTATTGAGCTACCTTACAGACCGTGAACAATGGAAAGACACTGCTAATGCTCTTCTCTTGTTGGATGAATGTGTCTTGTTATTTTGAAAACATAGAAATGTTACATTAACCCTTTCCCTCTCTGACTGATTATGCTCTGAGATTACAGAAGAAGCAGGATTTGTGCAGAAAAAACATTCATATCTTGTCTTTCATGGTCTGTTGATTGACAATGAAATAAGAGTAACTAAACGCCCCTGGGTAGCTCTACAGGCACTCACCTCGGCAAGTGTTCGGTGCTCCATTGTGAGAAACAGGGTTGTGGGTCATTAGTGTGGGACTGCTAAAACGGCAGCTTTTGTCTATAATTAATCAACCCACAAGACCAAAAACTGTGGGGGCAGCCGGGCAGTTCCTGTAAAGTTCAGCTAAGTGTCACTGCAATCCAAAACAATAAAAAGCTTCATCACAAAAATAAATAAATAAACAAATGAATAAATAAATAAGAATACCCTTTTTAGTGGAGACGAGATGAAAGCATGTTTTCAGCCTTTAAAGATTTATTTGCTCCTTCCAGGATACAGAGCAGGCAGGTCCAAAGAGTCAGACTTAACTGCAGTGGGTTTGTGTTATTTCTAAATCCAGACTTCTTAATTTATTTGTAAAACAATGTCTTTGGGCTGTCTAGCCACAATTTACTGCAGTAGTAGATATTAATTATGAGTTCTGAACACTTCTTGTGTAAATGTTTTACAAATCTTAAATATTGTACAGTTCAGTAAATTCAGTAAAACACGCTACTGTATTTCAATCAGGAGAGACTTAAATGAGTGGACACATATTTTAATGACAAGAAATGTGAGAGTCTTTGACGCCTTCGTGACGCCATCGTATTTTAAGGAGGTAGTGAAGCCTTTAGTAAAGGATAACCCCCCCCCCCCTCCCGATGGAGTCACTGGTGGGGGTGGTGAAAGGATGCTGAAGATCTGGATGTGATGGACTTCTGATGAGCTCAACCCGGACACTGAAGGTGAATGGGGTGGAGGAGGGTCGCAGCGATTCAACACTGAAATGACAGCTGACAGCTGACGGCAAGGGAGAGGAGTTGAGTTTTGGCAGCAGCAATATGATTGGCTGATGGAGATTGTGGCCTAATCTGGTTGGATAGTGAGAGAGTAAACGCCCACGATGAGCTGATTAGAGAAACAGGAAGAGAGAAGGATGTGAATGAATGAGCAAAAGATTGTCTTCCTGACTGAACTTCATATCTTTAAAACATTTTTATGCCCTTGTTTGAAAAGAGTGAGGAAGTAAGCATGGTTTGCACCTTCTAAAAAATGAATAAGATGCAAGGAAATATCCTGCAAATACATGTTAATGTAAATACACAGACATGTTTACTTGTGGATACATTCCAACAGTGTTTCTATAAGGCAAGAGGCATCGTAGTATTTATTGCTGCCTACATTTCCTTAGCGCGAGCGCTTGCATGGAAATTCTCTGATGGAAATGTGCAAAACAAGCAGTTTCTTGCTTTTTACCACATAAAGCGTTTAAGAGAACAAGGCAAGAAGTTCGTCGCCGCTAAAGCTGCAGCAGCATCGGCTTACAACAGCAAGGAGCGACAAGCACAAATAATCCACCGTATTGCTTTCTGTATATTGAATTTGGTGTGTATCATGAAACTCCTTTGCAGGGCTTCCACTGAGGAACAGTGAATGTCACTTATTTACTCAGTCATCTGAATCTGCCTCTCAAAAGAGCCCTGTCTGTGAGAATTATATTGTTTTTAATATGCAATGTTTTGCTGAGTTGGCATGTCTTTTTGCAGCATCGCCCTCATGCTTTACAATCACAGAGATACACAAAGTCAGACTTGTGCGGTGCTGGTTTCGCTCTTCTTTTTTGGGTGTTTGGCAAACCAGCACCTCTAAAGCGCACTAATTAACAAGTTTCATCTTGTTAATTTATACATAAAACCCGACGTTTTACACGGGGTTATGTGCTAGACGGTAACTTCACCTTTAGTGCGCGAGATATTTATATTCTCAGCAAGTAAATGTGTATTTTCCTAAATATCACACTTTTCCTCTAACCAGTTTATTTGTCATGTGAAGATATTACAGAAACCTTGGTGCTGGATATTAAAGAATAAATAATGTCACAGATTTGTATACTGGGGCTTTGGCTGATTCTTCTAATACGTTTTTGTTTGGCGCTGGATCTGGCATGGATACATACTGTACTGTATGTATGTGTATGAGCAAGAAGGTGATGTGATATGCATTTTTTTGCCGACTAAAGTGCTAAAGAGGGTGGTAGCTGTCAGTGGTAATGTGCTGTAAAAGGTAATAGTGTGTCAGCATAAGAGGAAGAGAAGAAGGTTGCTGCTTTGCGAATGTTTCATGAGGTAGGAAATCGTTCCACAGGTTTTTTTGTTTTAGGGCTTAATGATACACAGTGTTTTGGTGAGTAATGTCGAATGTAAATGTTTAAGGAAATTCCCCAAGGTACCTTTGAGTGCATCACTTGAGATATAGTTAAGAGATGAGAGACAGTTACTCATGGAGTTTTGAACCAGCAACCCCCCCAGTCTCAAGTCCCAACATTACCTGGGCTCAGGAATATTGCAATGCTTATTCAATATATGATATGCGTGTGCTGATACTGAAGTAATAGGCCTCACTTTTCAATTCACCATTGTTCTTTGTTGTTTAGAGGCTATGAGGATGTGAATAGCCAAAAGGTGCAATTATGTTACAAAAGACAAGATAGAAAATCAATGTATTGGGTGTATTTTTCTATCTAATTCAATAATATAGTGCTCACTATTCATATATCAGTCACTGCAATCGATAATGGAAGCGTTTAGACAAAAGCAGAGTATTATTTATTGGACAAATCACTCATACAGTGCATGGTTACCCTAAGGAGATCTTTGATGTCATTCTTTATGTTTGTGCTGAATAACTCCTACACCATATTCTATTTTACTTTTGTTTAGTTAAATACAAGACACAAAGTGTTTCATATATTAAAGGCGCATCTTGTATAGAACACATACTGTACAATACCTGTGTTACAAACATGCCAATATAAATTATTGTAATTGTGGATATCAAGTGGAAGTCAAGACAGCAAAGTTAAAAAAGTAAGTTTCATGATATCTCTGTGAGTTTTCTGTTTAGAGAGAAGCAAATGTGCAATAGTCGATTCAAAATTAGATATGGGCCTGATCTCCTAGTGTCGAGGCACTCACACAGGGCGGGAAGCGTGTGATCACAGTACAAGCTCATTTGAGGGTGAAAAGGCAGTGGTAACTTCGTGATCAGAGGCAAGGGATGACGCCCTCCAGTGTCGTTGTGAAAGGGAGTTTTATATATACATTAACAGTATATATTAACAGTGGATGCGATAGGGAGCTGGTCAATAAAATGCAGTGCAGTGCGGTTCCCACCAGGGCGTAATGGCAGTCATATAATGGAAAGGAGAGTCAACGCCAGCTTCTCCCGAGAGGTAAATCATGTTCTTGTGTAGGAGGTGCAGAAATATATGACATCATAAATGTGAAAACATGCCCCAAAATATGGATATATAACATCCCAAATGTGTCAGCAGGGCAGATTCTGTTCCTGTTGAGACTGCATTCGCATTTCTTTACGTGCCGACTGAAGACACAATAACCACATAGAAACATACAATGGTTTAATCTGTTGCATGTACTTTGGTTAATTTACTGAATAAAACTGCATTCACGTTGTCATTTGGCTTTGTATACAGTACAGTCATACAAAAGGCTCTACATTAAGCCTGGTAAATCTATTTACATCACTACATGAACTGACAGCTCTCCATATAATCCTTTTTACACGCCTGAAATACTATAATTAGTTCACTAATGAATTGAATAACTGAAAGACTTCATAGATGCCTCTAGTAAGACTTTGATACACACTATATCATTCATACATCATTATTGTTTGATGTGAAGGCAATCTGAATGATGGCTGTCTGTTGTTTATCTTTGAGGCCTGCATTTTTAATAGGTCAGGCATGGATCAGTTAGTACATTCATGGACTGTCGTCTAGTACAGACTCTATAGAATAATGCTAGTGATTTTAAACACTGGCATCTTAAGTGGAACTTAATTGAATTAATCAGCACAAAGATTTAGTGTAATGGTGCATTTATTTTCTTTGAGCAGGAAGATATTGAGTTTGTTTCCATGCCGAGTACTCCAGCTAGCATATTTAGCATTTTAAAAACCTGGATAAGGGCATATTTAGGTTAGGCACAATGGGGAGAGCTCATTGTGCCTAACCTAAATATGCCCTAAATATGCCCTTATCCCATCCTTTGCAACATATTCATCCCAAACTAAGTTAATCTTGGCTAGCTCGTCACTCGCAGTTCTCTGCCAGGTCATTTTTGGTCTTCTTGGTTTTCTTTTGTCTCAGAGCAACCTTATGAGATCTGCCTCCATTTGAAGCACATGGCCCAGCCGTTTGGTTTTTCTGTATAACGCTCAGGCATCAATTGTGGATGATGATGTTTACACATGCAAATCATAACTGGGATACTCCAAAAATCCAATCACACCCGGGATACTTGTGTGCATGTAAACGCACCTATGAAAACTTTTATTATCCATCTCCACAGTACTGTTGTGCATTCTACATAGTGCAGCAATGCTGTCATGACACATTCACTGTCAAGGAACTGCCTCTTAAGATGACAATGACCGTGCTCTGTTTGGTCTTGCCAGCCTGCCACATGTTGCCTGGACCAGAGTGTTGGTGGCAGCCGGTCGTTTCTGTTAGATGATGGTCAAACAATGGCAACACTGCCTTTGCTGTGGGACACTGCTTGTTGAGGATAAGTTGCACTAGTGTGTACCTCTAAAATTAAACACTGCTAATGTTTCCAGCAAAACATTTGATTAATCTTTAGAAATCTCTAGAAATGTTTCATTGACAATGACAAAGACAGTGAAATACATTTTCTAATCTCTATTGTTTGCCATGCATTTGCTTCCATGTGGCAAATCTAAAGGGTGTGCAGACCCTACCTATCTAGCCCAAACTGGCACTGGCTTGGTCAGGTTTGAAGAGCACAAAAGATCTTTTTGTTGGGCACAAAACCCCAAAAGGCAGGAAGCAAATAACAAACAGCGCTGCATCATTTGAGCTATTAAACCTGATAGCCTTAAATTTGAACAGAGCACCACTTTAACTCAGAGGTGAAAGATGTTATGACTGGTACTATTTTCTTCAAGCAGGTGTAACCACAGCTAGTGTAAATATTCTGTACCGATAAAACAGCTCTGACATCTGTGTTTATGCTAAAGGGTGAGTACAGCAGGGAGAGAGACCAGTCCTATTTTGATGAGGCAGCAAACACACACATAGAGCACAGCAGGTTATCTGTGACCGCTGTGTCCTTATAAACACAAAGCGATTATGCTGAAGACGTGATAGAAACATTTAGCCAACATGTCCTTGCTTCTCTCTGCGGTGTTCTGCTGGCCTTCGGGCAAAAGCAGTTCAACAAAATAATAGATAGAAAATTACGCAGCGGCATTGTGTGGGAGGTTTTACTGTAAAGCAGTTTTGTTTTTCTTATGTGGTAAATAAGCTCTGAGTGCAAACTGGCTCAGTCTTGTGAGACTAATGGAAATTACACAACATCCATGACTTTCCAAAATAAAGGGGAAAACACAATTTATCGGCGTGTCTAGACAGGAAGAAAGACAGAAAAAGCTACCAGCAAAAAAACATTCGACATTAATTTTATTGTTTTCTACATTTTGGTGATGTATATTTATTATTTAGTTGTGGTTCCAGATGTCTTTTTCCCCATTCTGTATTCTTGTTTCAATTTTTCTTTAAACGATTAACATAGAAACACTGGACTCTCCTGGATAATGTCAGTTTTGATCAGTTTTTTAAGCTACTGATTGTATTATCAGTTTTCCCAAAATCGTAATATTTAGCCTCCATCTGCAGTTAGCTGTGCGCATAACAGAATTTTAAGTTCGGTGATGTCCATCCAAGTGCTCCAACTGTCAGTCACATTACCTTTATCTATGGGAAAAGTGAATGTGACTTTTATGTCCAGAACCAGGTGCACCTGAAATAGCTCCTCCCACTTTGTAACTCTATTTGGCCTGTTTTTGTTCTTTATTTTTAATTATTTGTATTTATTTCAAGGTTGCACGTCATCATTCTCCTTTGTTTCTAATACCTGGTTCTATATTTTTAATCAACATTCTGTATAATACTGAAAACAAAGCGCTGTGCTTCCACCCATGTCTTCGTCTGAAGAATGCCAGAAGATGCTTAATTTTTGTTAACCTTCTCTTGAATAAAAATAAGAGTTTGCATTCTGGCCTCTCAAATCTGTCTGCTCAGACCTCGAGGAGGTAGCGTACCCTCTTTCTCTTTAAGTGTAAATGAGTAGCTGGGCACACGTCAGTTTCGAGAAGGTCCGAGATGCATGTGCACAAGCAGACACGTGTAATGTATGTGCATGAATGCCAATGTGTGTAGTAATGGAATCAGGACACACATGGTACAACACAAAGAGCCATTGCCCTCGAGCAATGGGCTCAAGCCTTTGAGAGCCATCCCAGTGACAGGGCCGGGGGTCCGTGGAGCTAATCAGACCCCTGGGACATGCTCTCAGGCAACAGTTTTTGTTGTTGATACTTGGGGATTCTCTACACATAAGGACAAAGAGGGATAAAGTCAGTCTGAAGGTCTTTCTCTCCTCCAGCACATCGTCCACCTTACGCCGGGTGCTGACTGCAGGAATTCATGTGCCGGTATGTGTATATAAAGTTGGCAGCTTTCTCTTAATTGTAAATCGTCTCACATATCATTATGTTATTGCATGATGCAATATTTACAATGCTGAAAAAAGTGGCTACTATATTCATGAAAGCAATATTTGCAATGACCAATTGAATCCATTATTTAAACATTCATAATACTGTATTCTAATTAAAGGAAATATCCCCCTCATAACATCCAAGCTTCCAGAATGTTTGTGAATGTAGTACTTGTACTGTGTAGAAACTGGACAATCATGGAACAACATCATCACTATTCAAAAACACAGAAGCAGACCCCTGGGACATGCTCTCAGGAAACATTTTCTTCTGTTAGGTGCTTGGAGATTCTTGACATACAAGGACACAGAGGGATACAGTCGGTCTGAAGGTCTCTCTCTCTCCCCTGCTCATCGACTGTATGTACTGAGTGCTGGGTGAAGCAGTGCATCATTATGGTATATATGCTAATATAAAACACTATTGGCAGTACACGGCTAGCAGAATGTGATTCTACATTTCACAACCGATTCAAGGTAAATGGAGGTCTGATATTTGAAATATAGAAGGCAACAAAAGTTCCTGAGAAACCAAATGATAACTGGGTAATTATCCAGTATTTGTTCATATAATTTCAGCAATGTTATACCTTCTTATTTTCTAATTAGAAAAGTACTGATAATGACTCAAAGGATTGTGTGAACTAAAACCTAATTCTAACCACAGATATTATGTGTGTTATGTCATGACACTGCATTTTAAGACACTTATTACATGAAATGCTTTGAATAAATTACTTTTATGCTTGGAAAATTTATATTAGAGGAACAGGGAAATATGGCATTTGGTTTTAGATGGTTTTATGCCCCGCATGGATCCCCTTCCCAGGAATATTCATTCGTATGACAGTAGTGAACCCCTATTATACATTTTTACCCTACAAACGCCTTAACTGTGTGCATTCTTGCACATATGTTGTTTCACCCAGCTGAAAGATCACACCAACATGGGAAACACATCTCTACGTGCAATTATGTTTCTCACACCAAAATCAAGTCAGTCTTGCACAGATATACCACTTCTTGTGTTTTATGGAAATCAAATGTCAAAATTGACAAACTGGATTCCCCCAAAGCCTCTCCAGTAATCTTGCCCTGAAGCTTCTGACATTCATCCAAAGGTGAAGACAAACTGTCTTTGGTGATTGGTGCAATATCGCCCTGAGGGTTAGAGCAACTGCCAATCAATGATCGTGCAATATAGCTAGGATTCTGATCTAGATTTTCTCAGTCAAGTGTGCTGTATTCTCAGGAAGAAGAAAGAAAAAGCAAGAGGCTAAATACAGAATAGGAATGAACTCAGGCATGTACAGATTCAATCAAATCCTATTGTATGTTATATTTAATTGGCTTTAGTAGTGTTGTGATATTCATGTATGCATTATATATAGGTGCCAGTGGAATAATGCTGCAAAACATCCCCAAAGATGCGTGGCTAATAATGCAGGTCAAGGATAAAATGCAATAAATGACAGATATAAAGTGCCTTAAAGAAATTCTCTGTATGTGTGACCTTGCTTGTCACAATTAAAATAAGTGGAATATATAAAATAATACAGTTATACAGTTATAGAGTTCTGCTCTTAACATGCAGTGCATGAACAGACACCGAGAGAAGAGAGTGGTAGTAAGGATGACAGAAAGAAGAAGGGAATACGCTCCCTCGTTTCGCTTCATTTCTACAAAGAACTATGTATCTACTAAATATCAGACTTTTTATGATGTACTTCAGTCTTGACATATTTGGGTAGTTGTGGGTTTGTTAGTCAAAGGGTTATAAAAGTAAACTATGTGTCAAAAAAAAAAAAGAAATATCAAACTTGGCTGACTGCCAACTGTGCCACTGGCAGTGTACATCTTAAAACAGCATAAAGATATCTCAGAACAAAGTTCACATCATGTATCACATCCTCTGAGACCAATTATCTGTTTTCCCTTCTTAACCACGCAACTCTCAATTTCCTCTCATTCCAAAACAAAACACAATAAATTGTGTGAGGAGATGAGTGGATCATGATGTGAGGCAACTAAGAGCGTTCTGTGTTTTGAAATACAAAGAAAAAAGCTTTTTTTCCTGTTCTTTCAAACATTACATTTACTTCCATATGATCAAAGAGATATCTATTATCCTCTTGAAGTCGGATTGTGTATGACTGATGTGTTTTGTGTCACGCTGCAATCAATAGGTATGTTGACAAAAGAGCAAAGAGCAGTAGTTGACTCAATCATGGATGACACATGTTTATTTCTTCTCTCTGCTCCTTTGACTTTGCTGTTGATGCCGAACAAAAGAGACACTCCATAAGATCATAAGTGACCTTGTCATGTATGTTAACATATAATCCATGCTGCATCTATATAAAGAGTACAAAAAGGCCGGCAACATCAACAATATGTAACAATTGCTCCTGAATAAAAGTTGGGAAAAAGTAAAGCAAGTACATTGCAAGGTCTTAAATCAGTGCTCGACAGCTCCGGTGTTTTGCTTGTCTACCACTGTGATTTGTACCTCTGGGAGACGGAATGACACCCTTTACCCTCCTTCCACCGTTGACCTTGAATGGGAAAACCAGAGGAGGGATTGGGATTGGCTCCAACCCAAACTTGAATAGTCATCTGTCCTCCCCAATCAGTCAGCCTTTCTCTCTTAAAACAAGGGCAAAGTACTGAGTGGAAAAAAATACAGGAGTAAAACACAGGTGTTGGTGTAAAACAAGAGAGAAGCCAATCTGGCCAAAAAACTCCAGGGGTTAACAGGAAGCCTCCCTGCATCCCTGAAGAGATAAATGTCATTTGTTCCTCAACACATGTTGAGACATGAAGCAACGGTTGTGTTGGCCGTCAGTGACAGTGGCCGATGACTGTGAGAAAGAAGTATTTGGTAATTCAGAGATGAAGGTGGCAATTAAAGAGTTGGAAGGAGTCAGTACAGTAGTGATGTGCAGGTCAGCTCTGACGTCACTCGAATCTACAAGTGCTCGCCAATTATCCACTCGCCAACAGCCCCCCCGACCCCGTGCCTCTATCCAATTTAAAAATCCATATCTGCCTGCACCTGCATAAAGCCTTTATTTCTCAGTCAGTGGACCACTACTCAAGCTACTGTTACTTTTAGCTCTGTATGAATGAACCCCACACATTGTCACAATGCTAAGGTCTCCCAGACAAAACAGAAGCCACAGTGATGCATTGCTGTTTTCATTTAAAGTTGCACAAACCAATATTTTTACATCAATAATTGAAAAAATTACAAATCCACTGATAATATCACCAACTTTGCAGCTCCCCTGAGCTCTACAGTGTCTACTGTCCTTCAGCTAACTGTTTACCCGCTTTATTGTTATTGCTCACAGCTCTCATTAGCCTTCTCTCCAGACGAAGCAGGAAGCAGGATAAACACACTGTACACTACCTGCACAGCACCAAACAGCAGACAGACAAAGTTAGCAACTAATTGGTGAAGTAAATGGAGGACTTAGCAGCTAACAAGCCATAGTTCCCTCAGGAGTTGGTGGAGAACAAAACAGAGCCAAAAGGAGAGTGAATATAGGGCTTTTACTCATGAGGGGGACACAAACACAGCTCTAAATGAATGCTACTGTTGCTTCGTGTCTGTATGGCATGTAAACAGACAAATAAGGCTTTAACAGGTGATAATATGCCGCAATATGTTGTGTTTACAGCTTGTTGTGCTGCTCCCAGATGGCCCAAAAAAAAAAAATCAATGAACACATGTTTAATCTTACATGTAAACTGTACATCACTCTAGCATTATATGGCGGTTCTACTGAACACAACAAGCAGAAACGACAGAAATAATCATATAATATTTTATAGAAATACCTTCACTATATGATTATTACAACATTATTATTTGTATGAAGTACTAGAAACTGCTAAGCGAGAGAGAAAAGCAGAACATCCTGCGACAGACTGCAGAAAATGTTAATCTCTTCCTTGATAAGAAATATTAAGGCTGCCATGGAAATCACTGATGAGAGCTTTGATAGCATTTTGGGTGCAAATTCAAGATTCTCATCTTGCTACGTTTCTATTCTATCCAGAGATGTGGTCCACGCAGAACAGACTGCACCACACAGAACAGATGGAGGTAAAGCATGTGACGTCCTCAGGTAATTCTAGTTCAGCGCTAATGGGCCTATATTCTGAGGAAAACAGCTACAGTGTTTGTACGTGGATCCAGGGCTCACACACTTTGTTTGTTTGTTTGTTTGCTCATCTGTTGATTTTCCTGATCACAGTTAACCTGTCGGACCCCCAGTGGCCATGAGGAGGCATGGCTCATTGTACAAATGACACTGAATCGAAATTATTCAATTGCCTCCTCTGCAGTGATAATGAGCTGCACAGAGGCCTTCTGTGTCTCATTGTTATAAAAAAAAAAGAAAACAGAATAAGAGGAATTGAGACGTAAACTGAATAAAATTAAGAAGTCTCTTATCTTTTTTGCATGACAAAAGCTGCTGTGATAATTCCATTTTCCCTGAATTATCCCACGTTGGTCCAGTTAATGTAATCGACATACATTTCTGCACACAGCCACACTTGGGTTTTGATCCACATGCTTCCAGCTGAGCACCTGTATGTTTAATTCATGGAGTCTTGTGGCTCACTCAAGAGTCTTTTATTTTTTGACTACAGCTGGTTATACAAAGACAATGATGCCACATTTTCTCAGCAGACTGGAAACATGCAAAACAAAAGGCTGTCTCCACATACGAAAGCTTCATCAAAGTCTAAAGCGACAGACCCACAAATTAGCAGCTGAATGATGCAGGTGACACATTGTCTCTGATTTCACCATGCCGTTTTGCCTATGATGGAACGAAATAAACAGCAGACGTGTGACAGTAGACATTCACAGCAAATGTTAAATGGAAAAATCTGCAGCTTGGGTCCTTGAACAGTACAGTAATACTGTAATAGAATAAAATGACTTCAGATAAAGAATATTCATAATTAAGTCTCACTCTCCTGCACTCTGTCAAAGAAGTTCGCATATATTAATAAAACATCAAATTAAAATACTAACTACAAAATAATACATCTAACAGTGTAATGAATGATTCACCGTAAAACACTGTTACTTTTTCTTATATTATATTGGATGGGATCCCTTGCTGTATTATTCATGAAACTCTTGGCAGATTTTCCAAAGATTGCCTGGGAGACCAAAATACACGCTTTGCATGTTTGTGACAGTTATGAAAACATGTAGTCACCACGTAACACTAGGCAATCTTCAAAACAAATCAATCTGCCCAATCTGGAATGGCCAGTTCCTCCTGCACTGCAGTACTTGACGTTGCTAATGCCAGACGTCAAGATGGGATTTTCACAGTGGTAATTACAACTTGAAGTCATTCAAATTATGATAACTCAGAGTCCACCTGTACTAACAGACTCACCAGTCAGGAGCTTCAAACACTGGTTTGGGAAATCTCCCCCAGATCCCATCAGCCAGCTGGAGCCACTAGTGCTACAACAAAGGTGTAATCCCTCACTGGCTTCCCACCCTCCAAACCAAAGTACTGTACATTACATTGCAGTTTGAAAAAGGTAATAAGGAGGTAAAATCAGGTTATATAAATATTTTCCTGTTACTACCATGTTATTGCCCTATTGAGATGTTCCTTCCAGTAATACTGTCATGATTATTATCACCTTATTAAAGAATATAAACCCTAATAATACCAAATTAAACGTCAAGACCCTGTTGTTTGTCCATGCCATAGAAGCGTATAGTGTGCATATATTGTATGTGTGTATTGCTGCATACACCTGTTTGTAGTGTAGAAATACAATAGTAGTTTCAGCAGTTTTATCGTCGATGCAGTTTTAGAACCTCGTTCATACACACACATACACGCCCACAAGTGTACAGGAAAACAAGTTTGGAATAAAGATTCATCAGTGGAGTTAAGACCAATTAACTGGCGATCTCAGACAAGATTTTTAAGGCCACATAACATCGTAACAACAAGATTGGCTGCTCAGCATTTTACTCACTCACATGTTAATCCACTTGTTCCCCATTTTCAGAGTCTATCTACCTGTCATCAGTTGGTTTTATCTATTTGCACCTCTGTGTCAAACATACTTATTATACTAATTATTTCAACTGTTTACACTCTTGGAAAACTTGCTGCAATTCATACAGATACTGACAGTGAACAGTTTAATTTGTTTTTTTGTTTTTTTTAAACTGCTGCTAATGAGGAGTTATTTGGTTACTTGTTCATTCTTTATTTTTAACTGCTCATTACTGCTGTCACCGAATTTGTGAAATCTGTTTGTGGTTGAAGGGCGGTCTCATCTATCTTTCAAATTATCATTAAAAGCTGCAGAAGCCTTTACTAAAGTGTTGACAGCAGAGAAAAATAAACAATTGCTTTCTCTACCTGCAAATTCAGAAACGAAAAACATTCTATCACATACGGGAAATGATGATGTTAAATAACACATGGTACACAAAATAATACAGTTTGTGGATACATGTTATAGATGTTAAATACATGACACATACAACAACTCAGTAAATAATCAAATACCCAAGTATCTGATTTAGTATGAGTGAATTCAGCTGGGAAACAGAATGGGTTAATAAACACCACTGACAGATGTTTTTGATGAAGCCTGGAAAAAGTTACTCACTTCAAGGAAAAACTAGCAGGATCTGGCAGTGGTAACAAGCCGAGGCAATAATAATAACGATGGGAGACAGTGTGTCAGTCTCATATTTATCTTTTCAAATACATTTTTAAACATTCATTATCATGCCTTGTCATGCCAGGACTAATGAAGTGGAGGACTATCTCATGGAGGCACACTTTCTCAAACCCAAATAGACCCTCTTTTTCTCCCTCATTCCCTTTCTGTCCACCGCACGCTCACATGGAGCAAATGGAAGACACGGGAGCAAGAGCCATTTTTAAGGTGGAACACCCGTCGATGTGAGCAGATCCATCAGTGTTTGTCTCCCACTGAGATACTGAGATGATGGATGGATCTAATGGATTGATTTAAGCCTCGGCTCTCCTTACTGACTGACTGAAAAACCGAGTGCATGCTAGAGCAAATAACTTCAGCTGGTGGGGAATGCATTTATACTGTGCACTTCCTCCACAGTCGAGTTCATCCATCACTCCGGCTGATTGTTACGTTAGGCTCTCTCAAGGTTACTGTGTATGCTTTATTATTACCTAATAAGGAAGGGCCAATATTACCAGATCACTTTGTTCATGTTTGCTTCAATATTACAAAGAATTGTTCACAGAGCTTTTGTTACAGTGATTACTGATTATGAAGCCTACTCATTCTACCTTTAACTAGCCAATTAAGCTGAACAGGGAGACTCAAGCTGCTACTTATGCTATTCAGAACAAATCAGGGAACTTTGACACGTTGCTCCCATTCAAGAATAGAAGAAGTAGCATAGAGCTAGAAATGAGACGTAAAGGAATAAGGGAAGAAAGTGAGAAAAAGTAAGAAAACAAACAGGAGCGACTGTAACAGGCTGCATGTATAAATGTACATTAGATGTAGTAGAAAAGTTACTCTCTTTCTGGGTGTTTGCTTGTCTGATAAAATGTGTGTGTCAGTAAATGCAAAACGCTTATTGTGTTAGAAGGAATGTTTTCGGTTCTTGGCAATGTGGGTGTCTCGAATACTGCGCAGATAAATAATCACCAGCTGCCACAGACTTTAATCCGTACCTTGTACCCACTTGAGGTTTTCACTTAAGTTGATATATGTAACAAAGTCTGTATAGTGTGTGACTTGCCATCATATCCAGTCATGTAGGCTTAGTGGCCCACAGGTGCATTAGAGATTCATTAGACATAAGCAGGTAGGCTGTAGCTAATTCATATCAAGATCTTATCCTCTGTATGAACATGCTGGCATCAGGACTGTATTCAATCTGTATGTATTCAATCTAACAGTGCATATATATAGTAGTAATAGTGAAATAGTGCACCTGACAAACAAGCTAGCTAGCTGTTGTGCTTAACTTCTTTTATGGTGTGCTGAATCTGAGCTGATGGTGAGAGCGACTGACCGGTACATACATTCTGTTACTATCCAGACAATAAATGGTAGCACAGAAACAAACCTCCTGCCTATTGTTCCTCCACCAACACAACACAACACACAGTCAAGGGGTTGCCAGAGTCAGTGGTGTCTGGCTGATCTCAGCTGCAGTAAGGTATACTTAACTAGGTTAGAGTAACCTAAAGGGCTTTGTAATATCGTGTCATCTCAACTAGGAAAAAAAACTAAGAACACACTGTCCCAGCATTATCATCACATTTTGATGTAACATTTCATAAATGCATGGCCATCACAACTTGAACATCTCAAAACGCTAAGCATCCTGTAACCAGATTTACTTATTAATAATCAGTGAGACCCATTAGCCTTAAAATATTCATCTACAGTGGCTTTTCAGGCCCATAGCAGCACTGGCACTTTCAGGGTGATAAACTCACAGGCAATATTGTACTTGACTGAAGTGGCAAACTTCACAGTCCCGAAGTTTCATCAACAGGCTATTAAAACGTGTTAACGGTATTATTTTCTTATTAAACTTGTTTTCTTGTTACATATATTTTTGCACATGGATAAGGGACAGCTATGTGTGTCACAAAGCACAAAAAATTTGGCATTTTTGCTGCACTGTAGACAGGACTGCAACATTCTCACATTGCAGAGCTGTTTGGCCTGTGATAGCGCGGCGCTCCATTCATATAGTTACAGTATACTGGATAAAGATGACCTTGTTCCATCAAGGATATTTGGACATGCTGTAAGGAGGAGCCGGGAAAGGAACCAACGTTCCTATGAGGAGTGGACCACCTGCTCTACCGTGTGAGATGCTGTCAGCACTCAGGTCAGATGCTAAGCAGGTATTATAGCCACTAAGTATAAAGCCTCACCTTCAAAACCTCCACTGCATTCTCACATCTAAAGGTCAAATGTAAGCATCAACTATTTACATTAAGAATGATCTGTATGTGCAAGAAGAGGTGAGAAAATATAATTCAATCTGAAATAAAGTCTCCAATGCTTGTTTCACATACATGTGTTTCTCATCACTTGGCCACCTGAAGCAGATAAAGTATGTGACATTTCCGCTGTTCACAAGTATGCAGTAAGAGCAGGTGGCTATTAGAAAAGTAGTTGAATTGAAGACCCACGGTAAAACAGCTGTTGCCAGTAGGAGATGCAAGCCGAGCTGTGCTGAGAGACCTCAAGCCCAGACTTTGAAGGAAGGATAAGGATCAGTCAGCAATGAGACCACCGCCTCTTGCCTCTGCATATCTAACTCTCATCAGTCTTTGCTGGGCAGCAGCTGCAGTGGAAAAATTGACTTGGTGCTCACTCTCAACTGACATGTGACACTGGAAACCCATGCAGCCACCAGATAAGGCACACTGAGGGCCAGATTAACTACATGAAACATGATTCTCAGTTATTTCTTTTAATCAAATGAAAAATAAAAACATGTTTTTGCAATTTTGAACATGAGGCCAAAAACAGCCCTATATATATATTAATATGATGTCAATATTTCAATAACATAATTGTGCAACTTAATTTAATAACAACATATTTTAATAAAGCATAGCAGCCAATACAATTTAAGCCAAATGTGACAATGACTACCACAGATGTACTGTAAAAGAAAACCTGTTCATTTAAACCGGTTGAGTCAGATGAGGCCCCTGAGCATTCGTCACCCAGGCATCCCGTGACTAATGGCGTTGTTTTGAAGAATGCAGCATGTCACCGCAATGTTGCACACCTTTATGTGTATGTAGGAATGTCCAGCCCTTTGTGTGATCCAGGCAACAGAATCTAATCTTGAGGACGCCGACTGTACGCTCAACAATGCCTCTCATCTGTTATGGGAAAGCCTGTAACTGTGTGCTGCAATGGAATTGCTTGATGAAGTAACAAGCCAAGGTTGCAGAGGATACCTTCCATTGCCTTTGAGACCAACTCAAAAAATCAATAAATCCCACATGTACATAAAATTGTAGACCTATTATTACACCATATGAGTATTACAAAATACAAAACAGGTAAGAAGTAACCATGTTCATTATTGTGTAGACATGGCTGTTGTTTGAATTATACAGTCAGCACAGATAGATATAGGCTACATATATAAGATATACAGGCAATAATTAATAAATGTTTTCTCAACAACTGTGACAATGACATTATGCCTGTATCTGCAGCAGATGAACTAAATTAGCAGTTTACTCACCCTGTATTCTTCAGTAAAAACAGTAACATCCATTGACAGCTGAGACATATTGACTATGAATATTGTACATGATATGAGCAGGATGCAGGGTAAGTGGCATATATGTGATAAGACTGTACGTGAACAGTTATATTTGAATCCATGTTTTCCTGCAGGCCTGTCGTGGAAGGCGAAGCTTAACAACAGCTGTTGGATACAACAGATTTGTACATCATTTCCTCAGCGCCTAAAGCATTCCTGGCTGTGATGAACAACTCGTGTGGTAGAGCAGAGTTTTGACTGTAATTGCTTTGGTTAAATTTTATACTGTAGTTGTTTGACAGTAAACAAGCATTTGTTACGGAGAAAATAAATGTGTTCACTGTGCATCAATATGCATGGAGAGCATAGTGACCAGACTTTGTGTACAATATCTCTAGAATTCAAATTGAAAAGAGCTATTGTTCCCACATGGTTGCATTGTTTAGTACTATATATCCAGGCTGCTGTATATTAAGCAACTTTACTCATACTGGGCAACAGTATTTGTTTCCTCATACATGATACTGTAGATGCCAATATCCATCACCAAGCTGTCAGTGGATCACAGCAGGGAGGTCACTGACCTTAAAGGGAGAGATTCGTTATTTATTAATTACACATGGACAAGAGGCAGTGACATGCCAAAGAGGGCAATCAATCAAACGTTTTGACTGTCCATCTCGTCTGCAACAGCTTGGTTACTGCAACATCCTCACACTGCAGAAAACTTGGGCCTATTATAGTGACAAGCTTCATCCATATAAGTAGTTACATTGGGTGACCTTGTAGTATGTCGTTGTGCCTGTATTACACACAGACAGCAGAGAGGAAACAAGACAGGAAACTAGGGAGAGAGAAATACAGCAAAGGTCCCTGGACGGACACAAACCAAACATTTGTGTTCACGGTCAGCGTCTAGAGACCTGATCCACGCCGCCAACGGTGGTTGAAGAGTGAAGCTTCTAGGTAGTTCCAGGAAAAGATAAGCTGCTGAGTTGATTTTGTCACCCGGGCCAGCAGAGTGGAGCATCTGCACCACCTGTTGCTGTGGCAGCCCAGGGCTGCTCGAGGTTTCAGCAGCCATTGGCAACCTTCTGGCTTCAGGATTGCTTTGCAAATGGCAAAGTTATTCCTGCATTCCTTTACTTTACTTGACTGCGGATCAGTTACAAACTTCTGGGCAGGGGAGAGATCTGTATTTTGCAGACAATGTCATGCAACAGTTAATGCATGGAAAGCTGCATGCCTATGGGGACAGTGACAGGTTCCAAAGACTTTAATGCTAAGCTCAAACCAGTCCTTGGTGCACTGTCTGTACCTTCTTTAATCACCCCATGCACTCCCTGCCACCACCTTCTGTCATCAGACAAACTTGGCAGCTTTCATTGGGAAGTGAGGAATGCTGAGCTCAAAGGACCAAAAGTTGCTCCAGTGAAACATTTGTTGAGATGGTTTGGAGCTACACTTCGTGTCAGATCATGTCACTGGCAATTACTGTAAATTGCTTCGCTGTACTTGCCTACTGTGCAATGTCTGATATAAACTAGTTCACTGCTGTAGTACTTAGCTACGACTGTTAATGGCAAAGGCAGTAAACACAAACGTGATCAGCTGCTGATGGGTGAGGGCAGAGGTGTATTACCTGACTTTACTTTCTCCGTGCAGTGCTGCTTGGCTTTTGGGCAGTAAGTAGGTTTCTAAGGATATAGCTGTAATACTTATCCTTTGTCACAAGCTTCAGAATTGATGTGACTTAAAAAAAGCAGGTATAGGCTGACTGAAGATTTTCCATCAACTTAGAGTTATTTTACAGTCTCCGATGCTGACATCGTTCAGTAAGTTCAGTTCACCTGAGGATTGTTAAGTGATTGTAATTGACCGTTTGCTAGACCCAACAGTGATGGTCCAATCACCTCAGCAACCATAACTAGGCACAGCAGGCATTTCAAGCTTCGGCTTTCTCTACATAATGAAGCGGTGTGCATGGGGTTGTTGTAATAGAGACGCTCTGCATTTACAGAGTTTGGATGGTGATGGCTTTTCCAAAACCAAAAACACAAGAGCAAAAAGTATAAGGAATGGATTAAAATTGATGTGAAGTGCTGCTGGCTAGAGCTGTCCGAAATCAAAGACCTGTTGTTTAAAGTGGTAAATCTGCCAACATTATCAATGTGCTTATGTGCCATGCGAGAAAGGGAAGCTTGACAGGCATAGCAACAGTAATTGAGAGGGCAGAGCTTGGTCAAATGTCAGGCTGTATGTTTGCTCTTGTTGATTTGCGCTTCATGTAAAAATAAATTCATCATCTGAGCTTGAGCGATTGAAAGCCATGCATTTGTGTGAGTGACAGGATGACCTCAATAACCAAGTGTGTCCCCGCGTGTTCTGAAAATCACATTTGCTGTCTTGATGGATACTTGAGCATTCCTGGCAATTGGTGGAAATACATCATAGAGGCTGACACTTGGTTAAGTGCAAATACCGTGCAGGTTTAGAACAGACCTTTCGTTTGAACATTTCAGCTCCATGGAGACGTATGCGGATTGCTTCTTACTGTTATGTGACCGAATGCAGTAATGACAGTGATATATATTAATCAAAATAATTACTGAGCTGCTTTCAAATGCAGAAGATTGTTCCTTAGCAATTTACCTTCCATGGCAACACTTTCCTCTCATCTTCTCGTTGTGCCACAACTCCATCAACTATGCTTTTATCAGTGCTTCAGCAGCAGCAGGTTTCACTGCTGCTATGACCTCCCAGTTTGCCTCTCCTTGTTCCACAGCACTGCATTAACCAATCCAGTTTGCCACCGCGCCTGAATTGGTTTAATTAAATCCAGGGGCCTTAACACCGTCATGAATTTCAAAGAGTACAGGGATGCATGCACACATATGCCAAAAACCTACACCAGCTTGGTCCTTCCAACTAAATGTTTGATCGTCATTAGTTGATATTCATGCAGTGCACACCAGAGGTCCTAAAATTGAATCTCATATTCTTTAATATTCCTATGTTCATCAGCCTGCATATTAATCATAGAATTTAAATCATAGGAACTGATTTGTCTCTAATGGTCTGTACAGCGCATCTTTATCAGTTTTCTTAATTCCTTTTCTCCTCTCAGGTGCTTAAGCTGACATGAGACTACGTAATTAATTCACTTAGTGTATAGAAGACAAGGCAATCAGTCAATGTGAAAGACAGTAAGATTAATTCAGGCTTTTTGTATTGATGACTGCCGGCTGAATATTAGATACATTCATGAAATAGTTCATAAGCACTGAGAGGGCTACAATATAATAAATGACTGTAGCATAAACGGCTGCATATATTATTTCTACAATGCTGGTCTTCAAAACACCGGGGAGGAATATATGTGCATACTGTATTGAAACCTAAGCCTCACTTAATGCTAGAGTGCAAGTAGCTGTGTGTTTCCTGTGTAATCCTCTGTATGCATTTCCTGGATCCTTGGGAAATTTCATCCCTCCTATATTCTGAATTGGTGGGAGGGAAAAAAGGAGGGAAAGAAAGAAAGAGAAAGGGAGAGAATTACTGCTGAGCTGATGCTTAGCGATGCCTAACACTAATTACATTTTTGCTGCTGTTTTAATGGAGTTTACATAAAGTCTTGTGGCAACCATGTGGGGAGAAGTGGTACCTTGTTTTCATTAGATTGATCACTGATGCGGAAAGCGCCTACGGTATTTTTGTTTATAAAAGCACTGTATTTGGCAAAAGTCATTCACTATTTCTGCAAATCAGATTAATCAAATCAGGGCAAGAGAGAACAAGCACAGTATGATATGGGAGTGGGGGGTGGGGTCAAGTGAAAAGCAGCTGAAATAAGGTTGATATAAGGGTTAGAACCAGCAGGTGTCAACCATGTGGTAATGTGAAGCTTCTCTCTTGAGAATCCAGAGTCTTTGATGTGTGCTGTAATTAACCTACCTCCAGTCTGTGATCAGCCATTTTCATGAAGATCTCCTATGTTCTTACTCAAGTCAGTTTTATTTACATAGCCCACTATCACAAATCACAAGTTTCCTCAAGGGGCTTTCTGCATAGCAACACCCTCTGCCTTGAGACCATTCGAATGAGGAAAAAACATTTAAAAAGGGAAAAAAAGAATAAAAACCTCAGGAAAAGCCACAGAGGAGGGGTCCCTCTCCCAGGACGGACAGACAAGCAATAGATGTCACGTGTACAGAAAAGATTCACAACAGAAAATCATAGTCTAAACAGATATGATGACAAAATGTAGATTGTAAAACATACATAGGTGTCGCCCACTAAGTAGGATGAGCCACACCACGTCCTCTCCACCATAGAGACCTGGAAAGAAGAAGAGGACAACAGCATTCACACAGAGGAGAAACAAACAAACACACAGGGGAAGAGAGAGAGCCATGATAACATGCAAAGGAGGGAGAAAAAGAGTGAGGCTGAATCTCTTGGGGGACGAAGATCTAGATCAACAACTGGATGAGGCACCGACGGCCAGGAGAGAGAGAGAGTGAGAGGTCCCAGGACGGCTAGTCTAGCATAGCCAGACCTCTCCACACTTCGGCGAAAGGTCTGGATCAACTCATTCGGGGATAGGGTAAGAAACGCACTGGCTTGTTTGTATTTCTTTAAACTAATCATAATCGTCTTGGGCGGCGCTAAGCCCAGGATGCAGCGACGGTGCCCTCGCAAAACAGTAACACACAGATAATGGAACTTATTCAGCCTACATCCAGTGAGACAGACTACAGGACGGCCAACATGGACAATGAGTACAATGTTTATAGATCCATTGAGACTAAGACTGACCTGCCAGAAGTAAAGTGGTAGCAGGTACGATGCCTGAAGTATAGAAGGGTAAGTACAAATTGAAAGTTAAAGCAAAAAGTTGAGTTTTCAGCTTTGATTTAAAGGCCTCAACAAAGTCAGGCTGTCTGATGTCAGCAGGAAGATTAATCCAGAGAAAAGGGGCACAATAGGAAAAGGCCCTGCAGCCGACTTCTTTTTAACTCTGGGGACACATAGGAGCCCAGAGAGCATGGGATGGGACATAAGGTCTAATGATATCAGAGAGATAAAATGGGGCGAGCCCATTTACAAGCTTATAAGTCATCAGAAGCACCTCAAAGTCTGACATGGACAGGGAGCCAATGAAGTGAAGCTAAAATCTGTGAAATATGGTCAAATTTTCTGGTTTTAGTTAAGATCCCGGTATCAAAAGCTGCACTGAGGTCCAGTAATTGAAGTGCCGAAGTGAAATCTGAATCAATGTTAAGCAAAATGTCATTCACCACTTTAGTCAGTGCAGTTTCAGTGGAATGACAGGCCCTAAAGGCAGATTGAAAAAGGTTCAAAAAGACTGCTGTTAATTATTTGAGCGAAAAGTTGCTGAGACACAACTCTTTCTAATACTTCAGAAAATAATGGAAGGTTAGAGACTGGTCTAGACAGGTCTGATTCCTGGGTCAAGGTTTCTTAAGTAGTGGTTTAACTACAGCAGTCTTAAAGCTACTTCAGACAGTCAGTGATAAATTAACAATATTCAGCATTGTAGGTCCCAGAGATGTCCAGAGATCTTTTCAAGGTTTAGCTGGAAGAGGGTCAAGGAGACAGGCAGTTGGTTTTGAAGCTAAAAGCAGTTTAGTTTCATACGACATTTATTGACAGCCTGTGTTGTAGAAAGCCGGGCCAAGGCCAGACTCTGTTAGCCTGTTTTGGCTGTCCCATTTTGCGCAAAATGATTAATGATTTTCTTTGTCACAGCATATTTTGCATATCAACTAGAGCATAGCGCAAAGAGATGCATTTGCTATCCAGCTTCAAGGACAACAGGCTAACAAGGGTTATTGTATATATACTGTACATGTGCGTGTATTTAAAAATCAATATGTCATTAGGGTGAAAGCTGAAGTAACCTAGTCTTGTTGGCAATGCCAATTCTGTCCCCAGAGGATGAAGTCTACGGACTGTGGTGATCCCCAGACTTTTCCTTTAGTGCCACCATGAAGTTGGTCCACCATATTGGTCCACACTGAAATATCCTGATAACAACTGGATGGATTTTCATGAAAATGGGTACAGACATTGATGTTCCCCACAGAATTAATCTCTTTGGTATCCTTTAACTTTTCATCAAGCGCCATCACCCGGTCAAAAATTGAATTCGCCCAACACTTTGGTTTTTGACCAAATACCTGCAAAACTAAGTACATTATCAGTGAATGTTAGCATGCGAACACGTTGAAGTGAGACAGTTAAAAACATTATACATGCTGAACATCAGCATATTAGCATGCTGACATTAACATAGCTCAAGTCAAAAGGGTCACTGTCTGTGGCATGGGAGGGTGGTTTTGTCATCAAAATGTAAGTTCATTAATGTAATAAAACCTACATCAAGAACATAAAGCTGATCTCTTGCAGTATCTAGTTAGATGAAGGTTATCACTGGGATTGTGAGAGACCTCGTTGGCAGAGTAGAGCTGAATTCCTGCATTTCAGATATGCATCCGTTGAAATATTCAGCTGTGGACATCTGGTTCGTCTTTGAATTAGGGTGTTCTGTATGACATGTCTTTATTACAGATGTGTTGGTGCTTGTGGGATTGGGGCTTGAATCTTTAGGTTTTTGTGTGTTTGAATGGACAATTCAAATGCTATGGGACTTGTGTATATAAATATTATGCACATACATATCTTTCAGTGTGTTGCAAATGTTCATTACTTATTGGATGGAGTTACCTTGTCAGCTGCAAGTCTCTTCATTTTGAAGGAATAGAACATGCCAACATTTGTTTGCTGCTCATCACATGAATTAAAATAACTTAAAAGTTATTTGTGCTGTCAGTCTGGTTTGTGTCACAATAACCTACGCTTCCTTAGTGGTTTTATCATATTATATCAGAAGAATATAACTAATATAAGATTGATAAACAATGCAGTAACAACAGCACTTTTTAAGATTAAGAAAAGACATTAAAATGTCAGCTTTTAAATAAAATTCTGTATTTACATATTGCAATTATGATGATATGTGAGACGTACAAATATGGCCACTAATAACAGCAGATATTTTACTGCCATGAAAATAAATTATATTGCTACATGCAATAGCTAAAAACATATCAGTAATACAAAGCGACACAGACAGTAATCTTCCATGAAATTCATAAGCACTTCTGTGGGAGGAAGAAGGAAGCAAACAAAATTATTCCAGCTCTCCCCTCTCACAATTCAAAGTAAACTATAATCTGCGACCATTCTGATTAGACCTTGACTTATTATTATCACACAGAGCAGCATAGCAGAAGGTTACTTTTCAGAGTCAAAGCTTAGCATTCGTCTCTGGGGATTTTTCTATTTACCGATCCTATCAGTGACAAACCCTTGCACAGCCAAGCCCCAGTGACCATGTTTATTAATAGACAGTCGTCTCAACTACTAGCCAATGAACTGCAATTCCCTAAATATGTGATGGGATTTGGCAAGTGAATGCTAAGAGAGAATGTGGGTTGACCAGACTGCATATTGTTTTGTAGCAGTAAATGGAAAATCAAAGTACAGACAAAGAAACTCATGAAACTCAAAAAACGCTTGCTTGTTCCTCTTCTTAAATTTGATCTAACATGCTCACACACCGTGATTAAACATTCTGACAAAGTTAAGTGTCGCCTTAATGCATCTGCTGATTTCTGTAACCTTACGAGAATAACTGTTTTATACAAGAAACTGTAAATATTGAAATTGTGGGACTAATCTGGTATTTTTCCGATGCAATCACAGTTCTATGTAACACACACATACGGTGATGTATGCATAGTTTATGATTAGGGCCCTCACTGCATGCGTCCACCCACTGTGATATGTGATATGTGCATCTTGTTTTGATGTGTACACAGCATAATGTTGATGTTAGTCATTAATAAAAAATGGCACCATCTGCTCCCTGCCTGTGCCAGGGCTCTGTGCAGGATATCTGTCTACTCTAGCACTGTTATGATGGACAGCTATTCAATAATCCACCTCAGAATAAGAGCATGCAGGCCGGCACCAGAAGTTGCTTTCTCCTACTGTGAGCGGTACAGTGACACATGATGCTCCCGCAAAACGTCATCTGACCCTCTCACAATCAATAGCATCATGGGAGCAGGCCTCTAACATCCACTTCTGGTCTGCTAGGTTTAACTTAGACTTTAGTTAATCAACACAGGAGTTAATTGATTCGCCGTGATATGCTAAACAGACTGTGTGTGCCTTGACAGTTGTTTAGAAAGGGATTTGGGGGTGTGATTCATTTGAAGAATTGACTGAATTGAAGTGCAGCTATCAGCATATATCTTTCCATCAGCGTAGGCATTCCCACGGTAAAGCTCTTGAAATAATCTCATAACTGGTGGCCTTAATCAAGATAAATGTGTTTATCTCAACCTCAAAATACTGAACTCGGAGAACACGGTAAAGGAATCATTTGTACATACAGTGATACAAAACCTGCATCTCTTCACACAGATCAAAGTGAGAACAGATAAGCTGCAAAATCGACAGGTTTGGTGTTTATTTTCAAGGCATTTAGTTTGCAAGAGCAGACAGTCATTGCAGTATTTATACCATAGAGTGCATAAAATACACCCAATGCCCCCCCCCCCACTGGCACTGTCAGAATGCATAGTTTATGGTTGTATGTTATCTTTTTGATTAAGCAGGATTTATTGAATCTTAACAGCGGCTGAAAGTCTTGTTTTTGCTGATCTCCAGTGGTGATGTGTGTTGCACCTTAGTCTTTAATACATATACCAGTGACTCCCATTGTATTGACATTAAAGGAAAGACAAATTGGCATGTTCTCACTGGTAGCAGCGTTTTGAGCTTTAATCATCACAGTGTGAGCTGGCCTAGAGTCAGAAGTTGATGAAATGTTTGATGTCTTGTTCACCGCTCACTAATTATTCACCTCCTACTGAATAAAAAAACGAATGTGATTAGTTGTGCACTTAACATGTGGCCTTGTAGCACACTTGTGCGCTTTACCTGTTTTTTATTGGCACCCTCCCCACTTTTGACCTTGGGTAGATGGGCAGCTTCTGACAGAGAGCTGAATTAGTTCTAGGCAACTTGAAAAGAAATCCATCTTTTTGAATCAGCTCCATGAGATCTACGTTGTACAGCTGCAAGAACATTATAGCAAAGCATGTGCTAATTGTAGTTTTCTGTATATGCAGATACAGATGCTAGATAATCTTCTTCATAAGCACCTGTACTTGCACCTTTTGGGTACATGGGGAGAATTTTCTGGGGGGGTGATTCATCGTGGCTGTACTTATGCAAACGGACTCATTAAAGAACAATAGCAGGAAGCGGTTGATCAAAAGCTGTACTTAGCACCATTTAGGAGGCCTAGGTTAAAGAAGTAGTGGTAGTCAAGTTTAGCATGTTGAAACCTGCTATTATCAGATGATATAAATGATCTGATGTGTGTGGGCTGTCATTGGAAAGTGATGGAGGCTCTCCTGGTATGTTCTGTATGTTCACATTACAGTGTTGCATGTGTTGTTCAAGCTAGCAATGACTAATACTTAAAAGAAATGTCAATACAGAGACACCATATAAAGTGCATTTAATGTTCACATCATCCACGTCTCCATGTCAGACAGGGTGGAGGAAAGGGAGACTACTTTTTGTCCTCCCTTTAGTCTGTTTTCCTCCCTCCAGTCTTTATTTCAGGCTAATGGCACATTGAGGTTAAGGACCATTAGTCCGCTCCCTGGACTATAGCTGCACCTATTATAGTGCTACAGCATAGCTTTCTTCAATGGGCCAACTCTACTTTATCACTGCTCACCCAAGACCTTTCCCAGAAGGTCAGTCTTTTCTAATGACTCGTGACTTGAGTCATGAGGAGGAGAGGAAAAGTGAATGGGGAAAATTGCCTGTAGAGAGAAACAGAAGAGACAGAGCAAGAATGAAAAGCAAGGAAGGGAAGAAAAAATGAAGAGGGCAAGGAAAAGGTTAGTGGTGGCGGAGAAACATATATCACAGGGACAATAATGGGTCTCATGTAGACACTGGCGAATAACTTGGACTATTTAGAAGTCATCGTGAAGGTTCTTGATTTAATAAGGGAGGCATCCAGGAAGACATTTTACAAAAATATAACAATAAAAATCTTACATTTGAATTTTCACATCCAGGTTCCCTGGTTACACAACCACTGACTTGGTTTTGGTGGTGGAACTACGACTGAACTGTGCGTATTTGTTCTCAACCAAGCAAGGATAATCTCCACATGGGGATAAGAGTAATGAGTTGCATTACATTGTGAAATGAGCCTTTGAAACTGGAAACAATATTCTGCCAGTAGGTTCATATTATTGGTGTGGTGAGATTTCCTATTGACCAGTTTTGCATCATTGACTGATGGAGGGGGGAATAGGAAATCTGAGTACCATACAGTATCTGCAGCTGAGGACACTTTTTCATTGTTTCAATTTTCATGGTGTGAATTTGCTCAGTGCCGAAATCCTCTACCTTGATTACATTAGCTGACCTTTGATTCAGTCAAATTCCTCTTTAATGAGCCTCACTAATTAATTGCTGGGGAATATAAAAAGGAAAATGTGCAGAAATGTTTAGGACAATTTATACTTTTGTAACTGACCTACTTACAGTTAGTTTCGAGGTGGACAAAAATGGGAGTTCTTACAATTTTGGAATAAAATGAGGAAGAATTCACAATGAATAGTAGATTATATAATTGCTGGCAAATCGTAATGAACAAAAATATTCATCTCTGTAAAACGATAGTGAAACCTTGACATTTCAAAACGTAGGTTTTCCACGTTAAGATGAACTAGATTAAACTGTCTGAGTTATCGGATGGGGCGTATTTGCCAGTGCCATCAGAGTTTGCTGTCTTTCTACTCCACTAACCAGCGGTTGAATATTTTTCAGATCATTCCACAGAGTGCTTCGTGGATGCAGCTGTGTCAAGACTCAATTTGATGGCTAATAAAGTGATTTCACAGCATCCACTCCACCTATAAAAACAGCATGGTTTTCCTTTAATTAAAGTAAGCAGGACTAACCAACACATGGTTGTGTTTATTCTTGTGAAAAAACAATTACATGTTGTACCGATGGAGAGTAATGTTCATGATAACATCCATCACATCACTGTATTCACATTATGCACGCAGCATGTATAAGATCATGAGAAATGTAATGTACAAAATGCTTCTTCAGTGATCCTGATGCAGTACCAGGGATTGTGGTGGGTGGGGATAGATTCAGGATCTGTCCCATGACTAAATGGCACCTTACTGGAAAATTAGTATCGCCAGCTGTTTATCTTGATGCGCCCAACTATTTGCATAGCAGTAGTGGATGGAAATATTATTCAATTTAATTAAATTTTCTTTTGCTGACTTTTTGGAAATTTGGAAGTTTGATGGAAACTTACGATTCAAAGGCAGTGTAGGAAGTGTAGTACAGGCAGGCGACCTTGAGCCAGGCCCACAACATACTGGAGGGAATACATATCCCATCTGGCCTGCATGGGAACACCCTGGGATCTCCTTGGAGGAGCTGGAGGATGTGGCTGGAGAGAAGGACATCTGGGCTTCTCTGCTTAGCTTGCTGCCACCATGACACAGATAAGCGGTGGGAAATAGATGGATGGAAGGATGGAAAATACAACATCTGTGACATAGAAAGTATGAGTAATGCCAGCCAGCTCTCTGGGTAAGCTTATCAGCCATAAGGCATTGGACCCCAATGGCTCATAACCTCCATATTTGAGCGTACAGGGCATAAATGGTTGAACAAATAGAAGACAGATAAGCAAAGGAAAGGTATATGGGAAAAGATACAGTGTCATGTAGGAATATTGCTTTCACAGGTACGGGACACAGTAACTTGATAATGTCAGCCAGTGATTGGAAAGTAATTGCTTTCTAATGAATTTCAGTTTTTCCCTGGAATGTCATCTGTAGCCTCTTTGTTTAAAATAACATGTTGATGTGAAGACCTGCTCTCAATGAAATAATGGAAAAGCATCAGACACATAATTTTGACAATTCTGTGGTGTTGCAGTGATGCAAGCTCTGGCTCAAATTATTTCTCCATATATTCCCTGCCCAGTCCTGCAGTTTTGAAGCATTATCGTTAAAACAGTGGGGTGCATATCTGTGTGCTTTGGGCAAATTAAAATGAAAGTGTGCATTTTGTAACAGGCTGAGAATGTCGTATCAGGTGCCAGTCAGAAAAAAAGTATTCCAAAGTTAAGTGAAAGTTAAAACTTGTCTGACATTAAAGGAGTAGTTAAGCATTTTGGGGTATATGCTTATTCACTTTCAGAGTTATATCAGATCAATGCCGGTGTCATATGTGTCCTTTCAATAAACAGCTACAGCCTGCAGCTGGTTAGCTTAGCTTAGCATAAAGACTGGAAACAGGGCTGACACTTCAGTTTTTGTACTGTGTGTAGGGATATGATGTGTTGATTAATGACCTTTAGGTGCTGATAAGAGGATTTTGCTAACTTTGGACAGAGCCAGTCGAGCTGTTTTCCCCGTTTCTAGTCTTTCTGCTAAGCTAAGCTGATGTCTGTAGCTTTATATTTACTGTACAGACTTGAGAGTGGCATCAATCTTCTCATCTAACTCTTGGCAGGAAAGCCAATAAACACATTTCCCAAACTGTTGCTTTAGAACAACAAATACACTGTATAAGCACATAAAAATTGAATTTACTTCATAGTGGTCTGCACAATTTCATGAGCGTCCACAGTGTATCCAAAAGTAAAACTAAAGTAAAGAAACTGGCTGGTTTGGGTTTTTTTAGGCACAGTATGGCCTAAAAATCCAACCAAAATCTGTACTCAAGAGTCCTATTTTCTACAGATTTACATTCACATTATATTTTTTTTTACCAGGGTTTTATAGTTGAAAGCAATTAAAATCTGCTGATCTTGTCCACAAAATTCAGACAGGCAGTATTGTAATATAAATCTGGTATATAGGGTTTATAGGAAGAGTACTGTAATTTGAAAGAAGTGGTGAGTAAAGGGTTGCCATGGTTTTTTTTGCATCAATTATGGCTGCATTCATGTTAGTAAAATCAACACGTTGCTATAGAAATGGGGCTGCACCATTTACATCGTCTATTAACTTTGACTATTCCAAGCCATCAAGCAAGTCAAATATCACTGAAATATTTCTATTTCATATTCCGATTTTTGTTCACACCACTCTTGATTCTGTCCTGACTCATTTCTGACCGGACCTGCAGGATTGTAGGGAGTTCTGTATCTCACGAGGGCACAGCAGTGCAGATGTTGTTTGGTTGGTCCAATTCTGGTATTGTTTATTTCTTTCCCTTGCCTCAGCCAGAGGCCAATGTAATGCACCCAATACTCCACATCTAGAAACTGATACAAAAACAGTTCTGCAGAGTCCAATACATGTGAGGTGCACTGGTGCCTTAAACTGCAAAATAAAACCAGCAGCTCATGAAAGCACCAAATTGAAATATAAAACTCAATAGGAAAACTTTGGGAATGCAATAGCACAACATGAATGTTCACATAACACGAAAGGAACTCATATTTGAAAAACTGATGACAGAGAATGATGTTTTTCTGTTCAAGAAAACCAAGGAGAAGGACTTTTTCAATGTGTGACAGCGTGAGGAAAATAACAAAACTTTGGAAGGAAACTATGTAGTCTTATAACACCCTGTCTGTCCTTGTGGAGGGATTTTTGCACCAACAAAGATGTTGGTGTGTGTGTGTGTGTGTGTGTGTGCACATTTACCGACACACATTATTTGTGCAATGCTTTGGCAGAAAGCTGATTAAAGAGTGAATGAGGAAGTTGATTTCTACCCCACAGTGGACCAACAATGTGCAGGATTAATCAGGCCCGGCTCCTATCCGTGCAGGTTAATTAGGGTTAAATGATAATTAGGACACCATTAAAAAGGCAAACAACCACAGAGGACCCTTAATCCGCGCAATGCTGTTCTGCTGCGGGTAGGTTTATTTGTTTGTGGAGGGGTGTGTGTATAGACAAAAGGTGTTTTTGTGCATCCAGTATGGACTATCAGGGATGTTTGTATGTGTCTACTTGGAACATTATTTTGAACCTCACTGAAGGAATGTTGGTTTTTGTGACTTTGTAGAGATGAAAGTCATGACACATTGTGTAGTCTTACTTACTCTTAAATAATGATTAAAAATACATTAAAGTCAAAGCTGAAGTTAAAATAGAAAGTTATCATAGAAAAACATCCATATATAACACGTTGTTTTACAACATCCACGCCACATCGTCTTAACCGCTGCTGTACTGAACTGCTCCCGAAAAGTTTACCATAGTGAAAATAGAATTATGACTAATAGCCATTACTGATGGGATGTAAATGTGTCAGGGTTGACCTGGAACATCCTCTTTGTCCTTCCTCAGATACAATTTCCCCCCATTTTGTAGTCGCAAATGTGACATCAGGATGTTGCATTGACAAATTGGAATTGATTGGAGCCTTGGCTAAAATGTCTCAGGTTGTGACCCCTGAAGCTCAAAAGCATTTTCCATATTAGTATTCTGCACCTCACAGCTCCTACCTGGCAGCCAAGGTTTTAGAGCATGAATAGAATCAATCTGCATTAATGCATCTTTCAGTTTTCTTTAATGTTTTTTCTTGCAATTATTACGTTTCTTTTCTTTTCTATTATCATTATTATTATTATTATCATCATCATCAGTATTACTCTGTGGTTAGTACTGTTGCATCATGGTCTCAGATTTAAACCTGCGGATCAATCTTAGTGGAGAGAGCCAGTTGTGTGAGCTCTGCTTCACACAGGTTAAATGTTGTTAAATACCACAATGCAAACCAATAATCTGTATGACGATCATTGAGCAACTTTCCATTTTGTGATGACGGTGTGATTTGTGATGATTTGGAAGACTTGCAGCCCTCCTTTTGTTCCTATTCTAAGTTATTGTAGCCCTCTTTTATTCATTCATTTAATGATGGATATCGCCATCATACAGCCTGTGGCCCTGACAGGGGGTTGTAGCAGTGGTGGTGGGGGTGGTTTGTAATCCTCTTTAGGGTCCCCAAATCTCTGGAGCTGGCACTGAACTCCCTCCCTCTTCAGCACCCAGATGTACACTAGGTAAATTTATCAGCCCAAAACACCCTCCGCATGCCTGAGTGAAAGCGGGAGCTCAGCACTGATAGTACGGCTGTACAGTAGCAGTGGGCATTTTATTCCGTCTTATTTTTATTTTCTTTCTTTCTTGGAAGGTTACAATCGGGGGGGGCCTCCTCTGATCTGACTGCTGCCCGAATGAGTAATTCCTGAGCTGCGATAAGGGCTTGGATAAGCATAATGACGTTTGGAGGTGTGAAGTTTTTGCTCCCTTTGAATGGAGATGGTGATTCTCTACTTACACCTCTGTGCTTATTTAGAGCCCAGACTATGGCCGGGAATTTCAATGGAGGTTCTTATTCACAGGCAGGTTTTTCCTGTGTGTGTCAGTGTGTGACCTGCATTCTTTCCCAGTTTTACCACCCAGCAGGTGGAGCTCCATCCTGATGAGTGTTGAGCAGGCAGTGTGTCATTCAATACCGGAGTTGATTGAGGGGTCACTCTTCTTTATCTGCTTCCCCAGTCTGTTTCAGCACTGGTTATGTACAGTACGTATATGTGTGTACGTGAGTTCATATGCATTTGTCAAAGGGAGATTTGAAAAATTGGAGTGTGGGTGGTTATCTTTTTTTTTTAGTCATATAGCAGCATTGCTCTAGGGATGGCAAGGTCGCTCGGTCATTCAGCCCGCCACTTTGGTAACTCTGGAAATGTCTCAACAACTTTTAAATGATTTGCCATGACCTGTTACTTTCCCAACCTTTGGTACTTATATCCATGGTACCCATGATACCCAGAGGATGAATCCTACTGAATTTGGTCATCCTGCAACTTTTCCTCCAGTGCCACCTTGAGGTTGACAATTTTGGCCTTTAGTGAAATACCTCAGTATGGATTGCCGTAACATTTGGTACAGACACCCATGGTCCCAAGAGGTTGAATCCGCATGGCTTTGGTGATCCAGTGAGTTTTAATTAAGTTTCAATTTGTCAAATACCTGGAAAACTAATGACATTCCCATCGGCCTCAGGTGTACTTTGTGTACAAATATTAGCATCTGCATTTTAGCATTGTCATTTTGAGTATGTTACCATGACACATTATAAGTGAAATTTATCAGAAATTTATCACATTGCGCACAACAGCTCCACAGGTTTGAATTTGAATTAAGTTAATCTTTCTCCATTACATCCTTTAGGAATGCATTGTACCCCTCTAAAAAGTCCTGCTGCAGCTTGTAAATCATGGAGTCACACGGCTTTTGTAGAAAAAATAAGTTGATAAAAAAAAACATCTGGAGCAAATAAAAGGAGAAGAGAGGGAGGGGAGATGCAACAGAAGCAATTTTATAGCTGAAGTGCAAAGAAAAACACAATTACTGGGGGAGGAGAGCTGTAGAGCAGCTGAGTGATGTGCATGAGTGAGGATGTTTGGCCTGTGTACATTGAGTTAGGTTGGGGTTGAACCACACAGGACTGATTACCGCACCAGAAAGTTTATTGAACGCCCCTTTCCCAGCAAGCAGCTATTATAATTGTCCGTTCCACTTTAGAAGCAAAATCATGCTAAATGACCCTCGAGCCATTATGCAATTCGACTGACAGACTTGTACATCATTCTACAATGTGTATGTCACTTGGCATTTTATGGTTTGCACCATAAGGATCACTGACATTTGTTGTGTGGTAAAACATGCTCAAATTATGAAAATATATTATTGCTACAGCACTTCAGGCTGGAGATTTAAAGGTGTGTGTGCAGACAAGTGTTATGAAGAGGGAATAAAGCATCATTAGTGGGGTAAAACCTCAAAAACACAGTATGCAAACAATGAAATAAACAATATGTTTTATACAGCTTGTGTTTGCAGGTGTGTGCACCTTCAACAAAGGTAGTATAAAACATACAAAAAGGAAAGGAAACATATAGAGACATGGTGAGAAATACTGGTAATCTTACAGGGGCTATTTTTTTATTGACCTCAATAAGGCTTTTGATTTGGCTTATCACTACCCATTCCTAGATTAGCTTTATGCAATTGGTCTATCTCACAATGCATTATTATGGTTTCATTTTTATTTACATAATAGAAAACAATGTGCTGTCCTTCAAGGGAGTAAGTCTGATACATTTGTTCAACAAAAAGGTGTACCCCAGGGTTTGACACTGGGTCCACTTCTTTTCTCTACGTTTATTAACGATCTTCCTTTAATCTGTTCTAATTCTTCTGTTCAACTATATGCAGATGATACTGCCATTTACACTTCAAACTGCCCTTCATTTGGATTTCAACACCTTCAACCAAATTTCAAAACTAATAAACTACTTCTCAATAAAACGTACATTACGGTCCTTGGTACAAGACAACAACAAACAAAATCTAATAATCTTATAATAACTCGTTATGATGATACTTATCTGCATTGAGTTGATCAAACTAAATACTTGGGTTTATGGCTTGACCCTGAACTTACATTCAAACCTCACATTGATCACGTTCTTTGTAAAATTTAGTTTGGAACCAGTGTTTTATTTCTATTTAGAAACTGTTTTACACTTAGTGTCCAAAACTTGCCTCCCAATTTATATGATAATTTATTGATTATCTCGGTAGATTTGCTCTTGGATGTTCCTTTATTACTCATCACTATATAATGTATAACTCTTAACTTGAATGACCACCACTCAGTATAAGAACTATCCTTATTACGTTAACAGTTTTTGGTTACATATTCTTCACTATATCAATTGAGGCATTCTATACAATATTTCTCCCTTTCTTCAGTCAGAAAAGCGTTGGAAAGAGAGCATTTATATTCAAGGCTCCTTCAGACTGGGAGAACTTACCTTCAAACACACGATCCTTGACATAATTTCATGTCCATACCATTTAACAACATCTTAAAGATATAATCTCTCAGATGGTCTTGGTTGGACCTTTGGTCAGTTGTCATTCATCCCTGTCAACATTTTCTGTTAGATGGCTTGGCAAGTTAATTGGAGTCAGGCAAGGTTCCAAAGGTTGCTGAAAAACACTGTCACAGATGACATCAGCTGCCCTCAGTGGGTCATGCTCCTCAGGCTCCTCAGGGAAGGACACATACAATTCCCTTTCATCACACACAGAAAATGTCAACTTCCGTCTCAGCTTAATATAATACAAGGTCCAGTTCTAAGTCTCAGACTTCTTACTATAGTGCAGTTACAGTTTTCCAGGTGTAGATTCAATTTTCCTGGAAACACTGTTTTCTTGAAACATTGTTTTCTGGAAATACTATTTTTGAATGTATTGTCATGCTTTGTGAAAATAAAACATTCCAGCATTAACAGGCTTTCCACTAAATTAGACCACAGGCCAAACTGGCTGTGTTTCCTGTCCGAATCGCTTAGCTTTGATTCACCTCATTCAGAGCATCCACTCAGCATTGAATGCCCTAAAGTATTGATTGAATTAAACAAAGAACCCTCATGAGAAGAAAAAAGACTGAATGCAATCATATTCCCATTAGTGCCAGGCTGGATGAGAGACGCACGTGCTGGCCTTTTCTTCTAGCCATCCTTATTCAACATTAATTACTGTTCATTTCACACATTCTGTTCTTTCACTCTCTCCACTTTCCTAGGCTACACACCATTTCCATCCCCTGCTCTTCAGGTTGGATTCTCCCACCTCCGTTGAATTAAAGACTGAACAAGGTATCCGTCAACGGTCAGAACATTATTAGGCTTTTTGAACCCTCTGCTTTAATTTTGAGGGAAAGTCAGAAATGGAATTCATAAGGCTGAGATTCATTTGATGTCTTCCCTGCTCATAAATCAAACATTGCAGAGTGTTTTCACAAAGCTATTGAAGAAGACCACTGTGAGAAACGCATTGTGTTCCATGAGTGCTTACGTAAGGATAGAGAGAATTGTGTCCTTTTATTCCACCAATGGCACCTAAAGCTTTTGTCTCTGAGCAATTGTCTGGCTGTGTTTTCATCACTGTCACATACTCTGGAGCTTTCACCTCAGCTTCTGTCTTCACATGTGCGGCTCATAATCCAAATGTTGCTGCAAAACTCTTCGGCTTGTCGGAGTAACCTTGATGGAATGCTGATGCGCTTGAGGTTTATTCAGCTGAGACGACTGAGGTGGAAACCAGCCTAAATACGGATATTACAAAAAAAGTAGGTGGGAAAATGGAAGCTGTCTAAGAGCACACTGTTGACACAGTGCAGAAATATGAAGGATGAACTTTCCTGGTGCAGCAGTTATTTTGTACAACAGACATTACTTAAAGGGGAACCCCATCGGTTTTCACATCAAAGTCTGTTTACAGGTCTTGGGGAGTACTACTGGATATGTGAAAAAAGTTGTATAAAGCCTTTTGTGGTTCCAGAGAGAGCTGCGCAAAATCTGATGAATTTGGAATTAAAGAAAGAGAAATAAATTAGCTTTCCAGACCTCTGTAGCCCGCTCGTGATCCCTGCCTTACTCATGGTAAACACTGTACCAAATGGTGACAGTGCTGTCAAAGGGCTGACCTAGAGAGAGTTTAAGGTCTTACATACAAACTTTACCAGCAGTAGGGAGGATGAGTTGGAAATTACATTTATTACATTACATTTATTTTGAAAACTGTAGGTTTATTTGCCCTAGGCCTCTTCTGCAGAACTTTAAACTGACCGACAAACCAACATTGCCATCCCGAGAGAAAATAAATAAATATTGTTCAACTACTGGAAGCTCGGCTTTACAGGTGCAAGAGCAGCTAATGGATATATGGCAGGGCTGTTGTTTGAAGAGGAAATTCAGTGATCTGTCTGCATCAGTCATTTATCCAATCATGAGTAGGGAGGGTCCATGTCCGATTGTAGGGAGAGAACTGTCAGTCATCTTGAATTGCCTACTTAACTCTTAAATGCACTCCTCAGGTCTTTAGAGACTGGAGATCATGTTACACTCCATCTAATGCATTCATTTTATTCAGTTAAGCCCTTAGCTCCCTGGTATTCCTCAAACCATTTGTTTTTAACAGTTTTTCTGGTGTCAAAATGTCAATCTTATTGAAAATATTTGTTTCTAATGTTAATGTGTATAAGGTCTTAAGAGACTTGAGGCATGTATGCCTTTGACCCGCATGCTATGCAGGTCAAAGTCTGAAGTGTTGGACTGGGAATCCCTGGACTTTTGACTCCACCACTCATACATCCTTTGTCACAGTTTACAAGAATTAAGTGGTTAAAAAGCCATTCTCTGCCTCACTCTGATTCTTTTAGTTTCCAGTCAATGCAAAGCATAAATTAGAGTTTTTTCCTTCTTTGCAGAGCCTAGCTTTACAAATGCCTGATGTTAATGTCATGTTTAGGGACTGAAAACCTTCTCCTGACAGTTTGCAAACACCTGTCTCCTGATGGACCATTTGCTTGTTGTTATGGTAATTCAACAGGCACTAAGAGGCATCTATAACCCCTCCATAGAAACTAGAAGAAGCTAACCAGCTTCAAAATAGATTTAGTGTGTGTGTGTCTGTGTGTCTGTATTTTTCAAGGTTTACCTTCATTATCATTGCAACAAGGCCTTCCATCTCAGGAATGAAACATCTGCTGTTTGGGCTTTTTGTTCAACTGACAATTATCCTCGCAAAGATGTTGTATACAAACATTTTTCATACTAATTCTTTTCCCCATCATCGCACATTTATCACTCCTACGAGTGTACTGGCGCAATATTTCAGCGTGCTGCGTCAGGAGTATAGTGCATTGTTTTATTTCACTTTTTAAGTACTGAACTATTTGGCACTCCTCCACAACTTAAACGGCTCTGATGTTTTGTGTGACATTTTTTTTTTATGATAAACAACACTATGATTTGCAGAAGACTTGAATGACTGAGAGCTCCATAACAGTAAACTAAGACTGGCATAAACAAAGAAGGACAGATCTGCAATTACATCATTAGTTTGTGTGACTCAAGGAATGAGAAAAAACACTAATCTGCAATGTGTCCCATTTCCATTTTATTATATGCAAGCAGATGCCAGTGGTGATTTCAGAGGATGATATGTTGCAAAACAGAAACTGTTTCCAAGTATTTTAATGCAGCTGTGTGTGTATTTTGATGATCAAGATGTGTCAAACATACATACCCAACATATCGCACAAAAAAAGAGTACAATCAACTTTTTAAATGACACTCTCAGTCTTTGGAAAGGAAGAAGAAGACTGTTGCTTGAACTACTGATAGGAAGAGAATTACTTTTCTTTTGTCAATTTGTCAAGTGCTTTGAGAAAAGTGTGACTCTTCTTAATGAACACAGCTTAGGCCCAACACAGCAGGGGAGCACCGGGCAGCTCTTTGAAGAGGTTTTTACTTAAGAGCTTGCATCACTGTCTTGCCTGCAGCACGGATGGTTAATAACAGATAACCTGGGCTAGCATATTCCAGTGTATTCCACGAGGGAAAGTCCTCTGCTGGACAGAGGATTACTCTTGGGAATACTGTTTCATTCATTTTTCTCCATTCATTCAAAAAACTGCAATGGAGGATTACCCACTGAATTGACAACATGCCGACGTCAGACACACGCTCGTCTACAAACCAATCCATTGCAAGTATAAGGAGACGCGGCTCACGTGGGTGATAGCGACAGGACGTCATGTATAGTTCTTTAGTCTGTTTGCATAATTTGCCATGAGAAACAAAACGTTTACAAAACAAAAACCTGAACCTTGCTTCGGACTTTCAGCGGTGAAAATGCCCTAAAACTATGACTTATGATACTATTTTTGTACTAAAGTGACACATCTGGCATATGTCCTGTGTCTGGTATATTTTGATGGTAAAACTTAGAGAGTTTATACCTTGTTTGTGCAGGCGCGAACAGTAAAGCTGGATTTATACTTGACGCAAGGGATTAAGAAAAGATATCTACGGCGTAGGTTTTGATTTACAGTTCAGCGTCGGATTTCATATCACCATAGCGACACTAAATGGATGTGTCATATGTGATTGGGCAGTATTGTTCTTTAATGATATTCCCCAGTGTAACTGTTTGCATTTCATTCACTTTATAAGCCACAAATTATTAATAGAAAACATTTTTCCTGTGCCAGTGACTTTGTAAAGCCCCTACACTTCCTTGGTCCACCTACACAAGTATTTTCACTTATTTTTCCTGATTAGACCCTGATCCTCTAAGGACTGTGTGGGTGTGAACAGGCTGAGTTTGACTGACACCTCTATCACTTCCCTGACAGTTTTGTGGCAACTGTTTGGACGGGGACAAATGACACCTTTATCATTCTTATTAGTGCGTGGAGTTTGGTGACATCATGTCATTTCCTGCATACTGTAACCTGAGCAGAGGTCTAATGATTGATGATGATTTGCTATGATTTATTATTTTACTGTAAGTCTACATTGAATTCTAGACTTTTCTCTATGATAGATCATTTCACATCTTACAGACCTAAAACCATCATTGGAGACATTACAGTCTTCACCTTGTTTTAGAGAGGCCTCGGGTAGAAAGTGGCTCATCTCCCTGCACTCTCCCCTGCGCCCTCCCCTCAGACAAAGAGTCAGAGCTGAAAGCTCTGTCAAACCCTGATGGGCCTTATAATGTAATTTCTCACAAGGTAAAAGCTTATAATGCATCCTCATATTCGCTGAGGTCAGTTTAACACAATAGGGTTTTTCATTTGCAACCCTCTCTGTTTGGTCTCAGTAATAGCATCTGAAACTGCACATGATGGAGCCATATGAATCGTTCTTTATGCACAAGCATTGACTTTGGGACCCTCTCTTCATTTCAAACGCTGTCTAATGTTATAAAAGGCTATTCACAGATAGTCACGTAGCCTGGCATCGCCGGACCAATTTCGCAAATGCGAATAAGTCGAGAACCTCTCAGTTAATTTTCGATTTGCTAGAGGTCTTATCAACGGGTGCAGACCAAAATGCTGGATACAATTAGATAGACTTACAACCAATCAGAGCAACAAAACGTGTGATGTAGCACTGAGCGTCCTGTCGGAAGTACAGCAAACACATCTCATCAACAAAAAACGTTGTTTGGTCTTTTAGAGAAAATAAACTGTCGCGATAAAGGATTCAACAGAGCCTTCCTCATCAGCGGCAGCCATCTTGGTTGTTTAGAAAAGGCTGCAACGACGCTCCTCTGTACAGTCATCGTATCGCCAGGTCGGCTTGAAATCTGTCTGAACGGGCAAATAAAACTGTTATCTGTTGGTTTTCACAAGTATGACAGCATTATGATATTTTATTGTTTTTGTTGCACTAGAATTTATAATTTATTGGATTAGAGTCTTTTTTTCCTTTTCCTTAGATCTCCACGTCTGACCATCAATAAACACTTTAATATTCTTGATTGGTTGATTCTTTTAGACTTAAGAAGCCTAGAAACAAATTGAAGAGAATGAGTCACAAAGCTAAATTATAATGATTATGTCATACTTCCCACAATTAAATGTTACTAGACATTAAGCATTGCTTAAGCGCTTCAGGTACAAGAACACATTAAAACATCCAAATAAAATTCATATTTACCAGAAACCATGTTACCGAAAGCATACTGTAATTCTGATGTGAGCTAAATTTGTGATGTGACGCTCCCAGGACACTTTTGTTTCCACACTGTTGTTTTCTATCATCCGCCTCGGGTATAAGCCTGTGACAGTGATGGCTGACAATGATGGATTGACATGGACAGATTAAACACGGGCTGTCAGACCGTCTCTTTCCTCTGCAGAGGAGCATCTATGCAGTGTTCTGCCTTTCTACCTCAGTCGATTCCACAGGTTAGAAGGAATCAAACCTCTAATTGACTTCAGTTAGTGCGGGGACATGTTCAGACTGCGCTCGATCATTAGAGGGCAGACAAAGCTCTGACACACAGAGATTTACAGTTTTGAAATTATTTGGATGGGGGTTCAGAAAGAGGTCGTTTTCAGACCCCATGTCGTTGGCTAACAGCTGGCAAGCTGTTCAAAGAGAATCATGCACTCAGTATTTAAAAAAAACACATCCATGTGATCCACATAACAGTAGTCTCAATAACACAAAATGTCTCGGTAATTTCCTGGAATTGTATTTAACCTACTTTTATCTTGTGAGTGTGTCTTCAAGGACTATTACAACATTTGGGGGAAAAATTTGATTTTGATTTCTTGCCGAGAGGGAGTTGAGAAGATTAATAAAGAGTTCAAAGGTAACCTAAGTAAATCTGCTTACCTGCACCTATATGCTCATTAATTAACACTTGCTAGCCCTTTCCATCTGCTTCATATTTAACATACAGACACGGTATCGATCTTATCGTCTCGCTCTCAGCAAGACAGCCAATACGTTTATTTTCCAGAATGTCAAACTATTCCTTTCAACCTTCACATTTTAACTCCTGTCGTTGAAAATAAGCAGGTTTCTGAAGTTAGTGAATTCGTTTTGATATAATTCAGAACAATGAACAGTTTCTCTCGTGGTGGCCTATGAATTTTCTTCGTATTCTTTAGCTTTTGAGGCAATTTCCAGTCAAGCAGAAGAATAGTTGACAATGACTGCAGTGAAGTATAACATGCTAGCCTACCAGACAGCAAAATCTCCCACAGAGTAAATAATAATACATTGCTTTAAGGCAGACTGGAGCAAATTCTGTAGATAATTTGAGATGCCTGCCAAGCAGCAAAACAATATGGCTGGATACTTGGCTAAGCACCCCAATGACACTGAGCCTTGCAAACAGCCCAACATTATTATATACAGTAGCTTCCAGACAGCTTAAAGAATGCTAAGCAATAAGCATTGTCTGCCAGGAGGCAAAGCTGCTGTACAAGTGGCAGTCAGACAAGTAGCAGTTCATCCTTATAGGCAGCAAAGCGGCTTGACGTGTAATTTAGCTGCCCAGTGCACTGCCCCAGCATGCTTTGCAGCCTGGAAATGTCGTGGCCATTATCTGGTATTCTTAAAGCTGTGCAGAGGCTGTCTGCTGCAGGTCTCTGTATGAGTGACTTTCAGGCATTCAGGGTTCCTAGAAATTATAATGGTAGTACGATTTGGAGAGTGACTCATTATTATACATTACTTACATGTATTCATATAGGTCATTTAATTATGATTTTATATAACTTAGACTTTTTATTTTACAGAAAGAAAACACTGTAAACACTGTGAACATGGGCGTGTCCCACATTGATTTTAGTGGCTATTATCCAAAACACATCACATGGCCAGGATACAAACTCTGTACTGACTCACCACATTTCATTAAAATCCAATTCCCGAAAACAAAAGAACACCCAATATGTCTCAGATACCACTAATTCTGTTCTGAACGATAACTGAGAGCTGTTGTTGGTCAACATGAGCATATTTTAATTAGTGTGTGGTAAAACATCACGATGGGATATTGGCGTTTCATTGTAAATTCATTTGTTGACATACACATAAATGTATTCACAAGCTCATTAATAATAGTTGTCTACAGCTTTGGGCATGCTTTTGCAATATGTACGAAAATGACGAGAGGACTTTAAGTGCATACACACTCTTTTAGCTCTGTTCTAGTCTCTGGGGGAAATATCTGGCTCTTCAGCTGCTTAATGCTCCACTATGTTCATCAGCTAGTCTCTAACTTTGTCTGCTGTTTGGTGCTGAGCAGGTAGTGTACAGTGGGTTTTTAGAGCTTTTTCACAGAAAACTGCACTATGAGAGCAGTAAGAGTGAACCATAACAGTTCAGCTGTGGGCCAGACAGCTAAACAATGAACTGAAATCAGCCATGAAGCTTTTTAAAGCTGAGGGGAGCTGCAGATTCAGGTGATATTTCTCTTTAGGATCATTGAGCGACATCGAGTGTAGCCACTTTAAAGAATCATGTAATTATTGGAGTAAAAGAAGTAAATGCCACAACACAGTAAATAGTATGAACATGTACAAACAGGTAAAACCACAGAAATGCACGAAGGACAAAGGCTGCAGCCGGTGTTTTGTTTGTTTGTTTAGCCTTTTATCAGTGTGGTTGTAGAGGATGACCGCACATGAACGGGTGACCCTTGTTTTCTTTTCTAAACCAGATTCTGGATGTTTTTCTGAATTCTGATTGACTGATATCAGCATATTATTGAAAAGGTCGGGATGCTCTCTTTGAAAAAGTTGCAGTTGTGATTCAGGAGCTGAACCTTCTCATGAGTATATTCTGCAAGTGTTGTTATGCATGGACTGTAACTCAACACCAACATAACCCCCACGTTCTTCACATCATCACATCCAATTCTGTCTAACTCTCTTCCGTTGCTCTTATTGGTTAAATAAAAGAACACGCATTCATTATGCATTCATGATCAGGGAATGTGTGAATGTGCTGCTTTCTAGTTTTACCTTTACGTAAAACAGTAAAATAAAAGAGCCTTATTACGAAGAGTCAGGAGAGGTGGCGAAGCGGCCAGGAAGCAACGCTGAGTGAAATATATTTTTTCCTCCACAGAGAGCATATACTGTAGACGGCACTCTTGTGGTTTTATTAGTCCACGCTGAAAGCTCAGAGAGACATTACTGTTCTGTATATGCATGGGATAGATCTCAGCATGCATGTTTCTGCATACAGAACGAGCTGGAGGAGTTTCAACTCTTCCTCTTCGAGATACTTTTTGCCTCACAATTTCCATCACTGCCTGGTGAAAAACCTCAAATTTTCATGAGCTAAGAAAATATTATCATTTTCTAATAAGAGGGAAACTTTCTCAACCCGTAAAGTAACAGTTCATTCTTCAGTTCATCTGAAGAATTCACAATCACCAAATATGGAAATACATCCAGGACAGTGTCAAGACCACAGGCAACAGGACTCACCTAGGCCCCGAATTGGATGGCTCCGCCCATCTCTACCTGCGCGCAACCTGCAAAAAGAAAACTCAACACAGCACTGACAGAGTCAGAGGCCGTCACACATGCTACATGTTGGCCAAATCAGTACGTACTGCTAGTATAGTAGGCGGTTTCGAATACAGCTTAAGATGAGGAGAACCTACTGAACAAGGGAGGGAAAACAAGACACCGCTGAAGTCAATCGGGAAAACTGTCGGCAAACACTCAATAGCAGGAAGTAGTCTGAAACGAGAGGAGAGGTAAGTAACAAAATAAAACAGGAAATATAAATGACTAAACACATAACCTAGGAAGCTTGCCGAGCCGTGTCAGACGGCGGCTGCATCAAGAGTCATTATGTTATTTCACTTTTAACTTTGTTTCTTACTGTCTATATATTAACATCGACAGTGGACCCCTTCTCCATATGAAACATATGAAACAGAAGATGGCTGTAAAATAATGGCCCCTTGAAATAAAAAAGCCCTGTGAAAACAACCACCTGCAAACATACCGTGCCTGTACTGTACCTACATTCATACCGGTATACAGAACATGCTGCTGGAGCTCTTACATAATAAGGTACATAACCACTGTCCTGCTCACGGTAGCGGAGATAATGTGCACTCTCATCACAGCACGTCACCTTTTCCAGCCTTCATTTGTTCATAATTTACCCTTGTGGGCAACAGAGTTGCATTTTCATACATTTCTTTTTTTAAATTCCATTCGAGTGTGACTGCAGCGCATATAGACATGGCTGATTGGTGATATCATCAGATACCTGTATATTTTAGATTCTAAGTGCCACGCTAATATGACAGAAGGAATACTGATTAGCTCGATTCGGGGATGTAAGACATTGATGTTATGCTAATGCAGTGCCTCTCTCCTGACTGTGTCCACACACCGAGCACCCTCTAGCAATAGCCGTGAATTTTCATACAATCCACCGATAATTGAAACTCATTTTATTCAGAGGAAGCAGTGGAGGACACCGAGCAAAATTACGTCAATGTAAATAATAAGCTTACAGGTATTAATCTATGTCTCTTTGTCTCTTCTAACTAATCCACATAAACATGCAGCGCCCGTTGTTTTTACAAAGAACGATATATGACATTTGACTTTGCACACAAAACACAACGTCATGCATTATGCATCAAGCTCGGGAATATAAAATATAAATCATAAGCATGTGTGTTTAATTTTTAAAGTGAAAAGACAAGATTAAACCTGCCCTCGCTGTGTTTGGTTTAGTGGTAGGGTCAATATCGTAGAGACAAACAATTGTAATCAGTATGACAGGAGCAGTCACTGGGGTAACCAGAGTGAGCATCACTGTGATTTGTATTTTAAAAATCAATTTATTTTGCACGCTTGAGGCTTCAGTTAAACAAACCCAGCCTTTTAGTGGAAGTGACAGCCTGCTGGTTGGGACATGCTGTGTCTTATATGTCCTGATGGATGACGGTGTGTGTGTGTGTGTGTGTGTTTGGCAGTATCATTTTGTGAGTGAGTCTAGAACTTTCAAATTTTCCATTTAAATATCATTTCAATTGAATATCATCTTCCCTAATATACACAATACTGCAGGTATTTAGTGTTTCAGTTCACTGAAGTTCTATAAGGGAGATATAATCTTGCTTTGGATGTTGAAAAACTCAGGTGATGTTTTTTGTACCTTTCTTCCCCAGCAAAGTGAGTCTACAACACAAAACACGAAAAATAAAGGCAGCTGCCTCATGGGAGAACATCTTGTGAAAACAGTGGTCAGGAAAAACCTCAGATAGAAAAAAGCTCGATCTGCAAATAAATCGGTCCTTGAATAAATATGTTAATTGGGGTTATCGTGGGGGTGTTTTCTGCATTGTGTCAAAACAGCAAGTCGGTCTGATTTTAACTAACCTCTAAGATAAACCATCAAAGTTCTCTCCTCTGGCCATTCCCATCGCACTAATACGCTGAACGAAGCAGGAGATGTGAACGTCTTAATTACGGTGCACTCTGAGATAATGATAACGCTCGCATTAGCCTGCTTGAAGAGGGTTACACAAACACACACACACACACACACACACACACACACAGTGGTGAATGGTTGAATGGTACAGCAAGGTGAGTAAAAACCATTCCTGCTTTCTTAATAGATTAACACTGACAAGGTACTTTGATAACTGAAGGTTCTTTTATTGTGTTAAATAAAACTTTAAAACAAATTAGCAGCAAGGTCAAGCTCAACCTTCATCACCACCAGCCCTGATTTCTTTTTTTCACAGATAACCATGATACATGCCGGGATTATTTGCTGTCGGGATCCTTATTGACCCCCCACCTCCAGCAGTCTTTGTGTATGTACCCTTCAAATTCCCATCAAGTACAGCGCACACAGCAGAATATAGATGGTCTCAACTGGTTTCTGCCTCACGAGGACACACAATGCTGTGAAACACTCTCCTTTAAACTAAAACCCGATGTTTCAAGCCCACATTGTATCCATAATGCAGAGAGGCATTAATGAAACACCACACAATATAGCTCTTACAGCTGGGCGAGCATGGCATCTTTCAGTATCCATGGTGACGGATGTTTTCTACTTATGGTGGAGAATGTTGTGTTCATCCCACAGTTTGTTTATACATTTCACCTTAATGTGGAGAGTCCTCCACAGCTGCGAGTGTGACTTGTGAAGGGCTAGTGAAGAGGGATCGGCTTGGGAAAGGGCCTTCATCATCTTATGTCCCTCACGACGAGGTCCTTTGCTTGATGAATGTACACAGTTATGTACAGAAAGACTTAGGTTTTAATTGGAGTTGGGTATGATTTTAAAGTAGGGCAAGAAACCTTGAAAAACACTCATCAGTTAGCTTGTAGAGTAGAACTTTATAGCTTCATATTTGGCTGTAGAGAGAGAAATGCTGAAAGTAAGTCAGAGCAGGAGTTCAGCAGCCACAAAAAACTGTGAGTAATGTGGAAATGTGTTAGGAGTGGCAGGCAGTCCAAAGCAGCCCCCCTTTTTTTTATTTTACTAAGGGAGGGATCCTTAGAAGACCCCTAAAAGCTGATGCACAGCCACTGACTGGCATTCGTTGTTAGACCACTGAGCCTACCTCAAGATAATCTTACAATAACCGCATCATGGGAAAACAAAAAGACATTTTGGAGAATCTGGCAGGGACCTTTCTGATCCGACATGCGCTCCTCCGCCAGGCCCTGGCAGAGTGCCTGGGAACCCTCATTCTGGTGGTGAGTAAAGAGTATTTTTGCATCCATCCTGAAGGGAGCAGAGTGGATCATTTTGTTCAAGTTAACGTTAAATTATTAAATGTTTCCTGTACTCGGTGTAAACTAGTTTTCAGATTATTGTCTGCTACCGTTAAATTAAACATTTGGTTACACTTAAATAAGAATCTGACATTTCAACTTGCGTGCCTCATATTTTATTCTGTTGGCCATTTATTTCGGCTATTTGTCAATTAAAAAGTGCAATAACTTCTAACATACCTCTTTCACACTTGAATCTGCAGTGTGAGCTAGATTTTTGGTAGAACTAAAGTTCTGCATGTGTGGATTACCTACTTATCACAAAATCTACAACATACATACAGCACAGTAAATAGCATACAGAGATGTAATAAAAGGAAAATTGAAGCACCACTACTGAACATGCCTGAGATCACGTCAAAAATCTAAAAATGAATCCAACCAGCAATTAAAGGAACACGATGGTGAGCAAAAGAATTACTGTCTTCAGTTTGTTATATTGTGGGTAAACATATCATAAAAAAATGTTTAACAAGTTGCAAGTTCTCCCTAAGAACACATCCTTAAGCCTTTCACCAGCGTTTCAGTTCAACGTGAGGAAAGAGAAAAATATCTTTTGAAAATGCCCCCATGGGATTCTGTGGAGGAAGAGGTGAGGCTGCTGTTGTGTCTGGCAAGAGTTTAGTTGTTTGATGACAGAAAATGTTGTTAGAGAAACACTGAATAATTTCAACTATATTCATTACAACTGAAGCACCTGCCACTCCATCAATTATCACCTGTGTTATTTCCTTCTTTTTATTTGAATTACACACATTGAACCCTATTTTATATCCATAGTCTTTGCTAATGATAGAAGACAGCATCTGTAGCCCCCCCCCCCCCCTCCCCTCGAAACCTATTTCAACTCAGTGGAAAGCCACGACATTCTTTCAAATTAAAACGAAATGTTTTTTATCTGGTGCAAAACAACCAGGAATCCCTCTGTGTCTCACGGTAACCCACAGACAACAAAAATATCAGGAGAGGGCACCAACGGTGAAACACCAGGCCATTTGTTATTCTGCTCCCCAGCTGGGACTGATCTATTAATTCCAGGAGACCTTTCTCTCTGCTGGCAATCACGTCCCCTCGGTGGTCAGAGCTGGCCCTCCGTGGAGGAGGGCTCCGCGGGTGGAGTCCGATTGTTGTCGGCATCAATAGTCCCACACAAAGCCCAGCTATAACATACACATGACCTCTGAGGTCAGAGAGACACACCCTGGATACGACCAAAAGCAAGACTCAGCTAGACCCCTGACTCGAGGTCAGGCCACCGTGGGACTTTGTTATTCTCTTTGAAGCTTTTCTACTACTGTCTGTCATGGTTTGTTCTTTTAACTTGGCGGCATATTTCGGGCTGGATCTTAAAATAAGAAGTGTGTTGTTTATGTGTTCAATGAAATAATTCCAGATTGTTTGTCTAAAGTTTTACCCCCTCCTCTTTCCAGATGTTTGGTTGTGGTGCAGTAGCACAGCTGGTGCTAAGTGGAGGCTCCCATGCAACGTTCCTCACCGTCAACTTTGCTTTCGGTTTTGCTGCAACATTGGGCATCCTTGTGAGTGGACAGGTCTCAGGTGAGGATATACTGAACTGTATTTCAAGGGGAATATCAAGGGGAGGTCCAGGTGTAGCTAATAAAACATACTTAAAGTTGTTTTTTTCACTTTGATACTTCATGACTTTTCCTAATTTTACAGTACATCCGTTCAAGATTCAAGATTTGCTTTATTGTTCTACATTGTAGGAAATTAGGACTGGGCTTCCACCCATGCTGCATCCGTAGAAAAAAAAACCATTCCACATACCTGAAAGACAGGGAGTGACAGCTACAGGGAACAGGAAACATATCTGTTTCATTATCTGTGATTGTGCTGACAGTACTTCAGCAGTAGCAGTGTTGGCAGCACTTCCCCTCCCAAATCCCAAATAAGTCTTATTTGGATTTCTCTTATTGAGAGTTTTATAACACTTTGTTTAAACGAGGTCCAGTGTTCAGTCTGCAGCAGTTGAAAATCTGTCAACTTCGTGAGAAAAACTCTCTGCATATCCGTCTCATTAACGTACAAAAAGGACAAGAGTTTCTGGCCATTTCTGAGTTCAGTCAGAAGCTGAACACAAACACACAGGCACGGTTGGTGCATCGGCCAAACTTTTTTTTGGATGGTCCCTGCTGTTCTGCCTGGAACATTACTGCCTAAATTTCATTTACTTTTACTGCATTGTATGACACTTAATTTGAAATTAAATTTTTAATAGTAATGTTAAGACAATCGCTCTGGACAAAATGGACGTCTACAGGGCAGCTGAGAATTCTCAAACCTATGGCACTAGTGTTGCTACTTTACTTTTTTATTCTGTTTTTACATTTTTATTTGGCTGCTGTAATGTTCGGCACTGCGTGAGTCTTCCTGATTGAACTTACTCTGAGCTTCATTTCATGCTAGTCAAGGACCAACCCCCGGCTAAAGCCACAACAACGAGGGAGTGAAGCCAATGTCAACAACACAACTGCGAGGGTTCATTTCGTAAAAGGGAGGAAAACTTTATTATCATCAAGAAAAATCAACACTTAATTATAACTACAGTCATTTGCATCACTGTCATGAAGTACCTGCCACTCACAGAGTTTTTCCACAAGACTCAGCTTTTCTTTGCAGCTTCCATCAGCATAACAGGGAGTCATTATTACTGATGGCTTGACAGACACTAAATATCAGCAAAAGGTAAACTGGCAGTTATCTGAAGTGCAGTATTTACCCTTCTGATGTGTTTTCCAGACGGATGGCAGTGAGAGGCGGCAGAACAGGAAGCAGTGGACAGAGGAATGCAAAGTTTAAAAGAGACACACACACACACACACAAGAAGGAGGGGGCACTTACCTCTTAACGTGAAAACGACGTGGTCTGTAATTGAAAGGAAAGTGAGTGAGTCAATCCTCAATGCCAGTATCATCTGTCAAAAGCAGCAACACTACAAAGGGATTCGCAGCTCACTAATGCTCACTTCTTCAATGCCTTTATAATGAGGCTGTCCCCCCCTCTAATACACATTGCAGCCGAGAAAATAAGCTCTTATAATTAGATAGCTCCTACCCTGACAAGATTAAGGTGTGAATACGAGCGAGGCACCCACACGAGTGTCATCAGAGCAGTTATTTCCCCCTTCAAGGTTAGAAAAAAAGATACTTTTCTGAATCTTTTCATCCCGCCAATTTAATTTGTGTCACAGAGACCTTCCATCGTAACAGGAATACTGAGACCGCAATTAATGAATATACAGGTGGCTTAGAACAGTCTCACTGAGAAGGGGGGGGGGGCAGTACTGCAGAGATAAAGCAGCCTCCATGTTTCCTCAGGGTGAATCGCATAGAATCTGATCGTAGATATATGCATACAAATATGCCATGTTTTCTGTATGTTTCTCATCTATAGGTGGCCATCTGAACCCGGCGGTGACCTTCACACTGTGTTTACTTGGGAGAGAGCCTTGGAGGAAGTTCCCGCTGTTCTTTTTCTTCCAGACTCTCGGAGCCTTTCTGGGTGCAGCGGTTGTGTTTGCCATGTATTTTGGTGCGTGAAACAGAAAATTTTAATGTTTAACAAGCCACACACCTCTAATCCGTAGACAAATCAGGATTGTTGCTGTCTACTCAGTGGGAGGAGACAAAAGCTGGATGAACCCCGAAGACCAGAAAGCAGTTTGGTGGTGACAATTAAAACCTGCCTGACAGTTCGATCAAAGCCAAATGGTTGTTTTTCTCTGAGAAAACACGTCAGTGATGCAGCACATCACTTGTTGCAGCTCTTCACCAGTATGCCGCACATTTGGTGGCTAACTTCGACTGAATCTCGTACACAAGGGATCAGTTAACAGACCTTCCATCGGTTTATTTTTCTCAAAGACTCATGGGAGCTGTAGTTATTGAATTCTAAAAAAAGAAATGTGGTGATATCTTTATTAAGGTGAAATTGGGGACCTTTGTTGAATCTTGCTCTCCCTCTTTTCCTGTCACCTCTCTACTGGCAGTATCTAATAAAGGAATAAATGTCCCCAAAAATAATAATGAAAGAAAACATGAATGTCAACCTTGTGGTGACACCAGAGTAAGAGTCAGTGGAGTATTAACCTCCTAAGAACCCTAACCCAAACATGCGTGGACATCACATTTTGGGTTATACCATAATACATAATTCTGCTTATATGGAAATTCAAAATTGTCCCCGTATGCGCAACCAAATCATGTCAACAGATGATGCTTAGTTTTTATACTTATCAGGTCCCAATAAGCCCAAATAGCAAAGAGAAATTAAGACAGAGCTTGGGTCTTAGGAGGTTAAAGTAGGATACAGTGTCTGGAAACAGCTACAAAATGTTGTTATAAATTTGGTTTATACATGCATTCATGGATTTCTGTTCATATTGTGTCATGTGCGCTTTGCAACCGTGTGTTTACTTGTATGAAAACCTATGTGTCACAGTCGGTGCATGTTGTTTTGCCCTCTTTGTATGCTCGTGCTGTTATTCTGCATGCCTGCATGCAGTGATATCTTTCTATATTTGTGCATCCTTGGCCCCCATTCAGTGCTGCCTCTAGCTTACATACTGTGGTTCTATGTAAGCAAGCAGAAAGTAAACAAGAAACTGAAATGTCAAGTGTGTCACTGTTTGCAGTGGCTGTCAACTTTATCCCTTAAATATACATCATTTCACCAATTTAACCTAAAATTTGCATTCAGTGTGGCAGCAATTAGAACATTTTATTCTCCTAAATGACCTGCAATCCAGAAAAAAAGGAGAAAGAGGATGTAGTTCAAATAATCAGTTGAGTTCCTACAAGCTTTATTGTGCTGTAAAAATACACGAACAATTGTAAAAGTAAAAAGTAAAGTGATTTGTACATTCCTCCACCAGATGCATTATGGGACTTCAGCCCAGGGGAGCTAATCGTGGTGGGGGAGAATGCCACAGCTGGGATTTTTGCCACATATCCATCCAAACATCTCACCCTGGTTAATGGATTCTTTGATCAGGTAATAGTGACTTCACCTCTCGTCAGTATTCTCCACTCCAGTTACTGTACAGCACAGGTTCTCTCTCTGTGTCCGTCGCCTAATGTCCAATCACATCACATCAGCTCATCTCATCTTCTTTAACCTTTTTAAAAGCAGCAGACAGAGTAATGAGCAGGACAGTGTCACTATTCATTCGGTCTGATTGTCTAAACCTGGAATCTGTGCGGAACAGCTTGTAAGTTTGTAGAAAAGGAAAGTCAATTAGATGTGCCGCTGTGTCGGAAGATTCACATAATTAATGTAGGTGAAATTACGCGCTGTGCATCAAAAAACAGGGAAGCAGTGCAGATAATCCTGCTGCTGATGGCTCCATGTGTTTATCTCAAAGAGAACTTACACTTCTTGGAGAGGTCTGAGTGTGTGCCTCAGCCAGCAAGGCATGTTTGTCTGAGCAGACAGAAACGCAAGTTGACATAATCGTATGGACGTATGGACCTTTTGCCTCAGCAATTTGCACGTTTTACATTTTGCGGCTTCTTTTTCAACAGGATCAACAGCTGAGTTTGTGCTCCACCACAGTCCAGAACAGCTAAATGCTGGCCATGCCTAATAATAATCAGAAAATGAGTTAATATTCTATTCCTGCCTATATACATCTTTAGGTTTTCATACACTCACTTACTAGACAGCTTCTTTCCTCCTGTTCACTGACTGTTTATCTCTGAAGACATTTTCTAGACCCCTGTTGACACTGAAATGGCGCTTCCTCTGTGCTGGTGTCAGAAACGCAATCTCACAAAAAAAAACTGCAGTACTTTCAGCTCTTTGCAGCTCTGTTACATCATCCAGACCAGCAGGCTGCCCCTGCTGGTCTGGGTGGCTACTAGACATCGCCGCTCATATAGATCCTGACATGTCACAGCATGAGTTTAAATCTATTCCATGTCTACTGTGTGCATATACTGTGAAACTGATTGTTCTCAAGTCCAGACCTGTAGTGATGCAACCATGTGAATAGAAGAAAACACCCTATTTCAGGCTAAGCTCTCCTCGTGGTGCATCCGCCGTCCACTGATGTCAGAGTAGATCAGTGGACAGTGTTCACTCTGTGATGTGCTGTTGTCTGATGAAAAAGTTGACGTGATCGCCAGATTTCACATTGATTTCTCTTTTCGAGACATTTTTAGTTTGACAGCTTCTCAACGTTTTCAGAACAATTTTTTTTAAAGGTGATTAAACCTTTAATAATAAGCTTAAACCTTTAATAATGATAATACCTCACAGGACTTCTGATTGTTCACGCAACAGCAGGACTATTTTATCTCTAATAATTGAGGATCACGTCACATGAATATACACAAAAACGATTAATAGATAATTCTCGCTGTATTGTATCTCAGATTATTGGAACAGCTGCATTGATCGTGTGCATCCTGGCCATAGTTGATCCACACAACAATCCAGTCCCCAGAGGTCTGGAGCCCTTCACTGTAGGCTTCTCGGTGTTGGTCATCGGCCTGTCGATGGGCTTCAACTCTGGCTATGCTGTCAACCCAGCCAGGGACCTGGGACCACGCATCTTCACAGCCCTCGCAGGCTGGGGCACCGAGGTTTTCACGTGAGTACAGCATTATTTTGGACTTCTTTAACACAGTATGCCAGGTTGAACTTTTGGGAACAGTGACATCACCCATAGGTGTCTCAGGAACCAGTAAAATTAGCGTGGAGGGAGTCTGGGTAGAGCTGAGGAGGGACATGGCGAGCAGCAACCACCTGTCAATCAAGCAAACATATACCATAACTTACTTCTCTTTATGCCAAATGTCTCCCTAGAGAAACATACTTCATCTCAATCCCCACCACAGCACACATTAGAAATTAATAGTAAAATAAATATAACTTTCTGATATCTGTCCCTTATGAACAAAGATATGCAGAACTACTTTTTGGTGGCAGAATCATATATCAGATGTCTCTGTTATAAGAAACCAAACAGTGTGACGAGTAAAAGTTAAAGAGTGAAACTAGAAACATTGTCTTAGATACAGTATTAAAGGTGTACTTAGTATACTGAGGTGTACTTAGTGTGGCAATATTTTAAAAAGATGGCTCAATATTGAAGCAGCAGAGGCCAAGATATCCTGACTTTTAGCTGCAAGTCAAGATCCAATAACAATGAATACTACATTCCCCTTAAGGCCCCTCAATAGCGTCTTTCCACCCTCCCTGATTCCTACATGCTCGCTTCTTTTAAACTCCACACCTCATGTTTGCAATGCAAGCTTTCTGTTTTAAAAAGTCTCAAGTCCAGATAAATAACCATGATGATAACTTTAAGAAAGCTCCCTCTAGAGCCACAGAGGACATTATACAATTGTTTTCACAGGTTGAGTAGTACTAACCCGTTACATTGCATCTCTGTGACTTCCGATATACACTTATATTTTATTTAGGGTAGGTAAATTCAATGAAAAAAATAAAAATGTTTTCCCATTTATTCCCTTACAGAGCAAACACCTACTGGTTCTTTGTGCCCATCTGTGCCCCCTTCTTGGGTGCACTGGTGGGTGTGCTGATGTACCAGCTAATGATTGGATACCATTTAGAAGGAGAAGTGAAAGAGAAGCAGAAGGAGGAGGAGGAAAGATCCAAACTTTCCAATATTTCAACCAACGAAGATGCATGAGCACTGCTGAATATCTATGTCTAACTTTGTTTTTGTTTTGTTTTTTACATATCACTTTAACTAACACAACTACTTGGATAGCATATTAACCATCAATCAATAATCACAAAGACGTGTGCTCATATGGCATCTCATAATAAACAGGAACAGTTTCTCAGGAAAATATGTTTTTCTCTTAAATTCACAAATGTCCTTCATACTGCATGTCCGACAAAACAAATATATCAGCTAAAGGAAAGCGCTAAAGAAAAGACAGTTTAAGTTGTGGAGGTATTGGAAAGGTGTCAAAGATGGAAGAAACCTTCTAATCACCATCAAACCATAAAGCATTCTCACTCACCCTTTTCTACTGCAATTTCTTTCTTTTGTAAGAACTGTGTAGAATGCCACCTCTGCAGGGTACCTGAGACACATATCCTCCTTACCGACACCCAATTACACATTTTATGAATCAGTATCATTGTTAAAAAGCGAGAGTGTGATCCTGTCAATTACTCTGACTCATTAAGACTGGAAGCAGGGGGAAACACTGAGCCTGGCTCTTTCCAAAGGTAAAAAAACAAATGTGCCTACCAGACCCTCCTGCTTTTTTTATGTGCAGAACTACTTCCTATGTGGTCACAGTGAGTTTACCAGGAAGCGGAGACTCTAGGATGAAACAAATGAGATGATAGAAGTACTGGTAGATTGATTTCTTTACCTGTGAACTGAGCCTGGCTAGCTGTTTCCCCCTGCTTCAAGTCTTTATGCTAAGCTAAGCTAACCGTCTCCAGGCACCAGCTTTATATTTAACAAACAGATGTTTGTCAAGATGTCGAACTATTTGCTTAAATGTACATTTGTACTTTGACAAGACCAAGTTATTATTTAATGTGAAAAAAAACCCCAGATCTTATATTTTGATTGTTGTTCTGTATTGCCAAGAATATCTTAAACACTATGCCATCACGTGGCCTGGTTTGTCAAGATCCGCTTCCACAAACTCCAAGAAATCCTGACTTTCTCTGACAGTTCAAGGCAACTGAAGGCTCCAGAGATGCCGTAAGTGCTGTCGATGGGGAATTTCATGATCTTCTTAAAACTACAATGTGTTGAAAATCTCCGACTTTGGCGCCCCTCGGTGGTAGCCTCAAAAAGGACGCTGCACCTCTCCTTCTCCCTCAAGTGTGTCTGAAACACACTGCACAGAGTTTTCTAATTTTTCTAATTACAGAAACATATTTCAAACAATTTACAGAAGGTTACCGTCACAAAACTTCTACACATAGTGGCCTTTAAACAAACGAATCTAAGGTTTGAGCAGAAACACTATCCATGGGACGAATTTAAGACTCCTTTTAACAGATGGTTTAAAATTTACATAAGATGGTCAGCACCTATTTATCTGTGTGTAGTCATTTGTATCATATGGATGACTGTCTCATTACTCCAGATAGGAAACTTACAGATAACATTGCCAAAAATAGAAAAAGGTATATTTTCGAGTGAAAAACTAAAAACGATGTTCTTTTGTTGGTGAGCAGGATCTTTCCTTAGAGATTCTCTGGCATGCAAATAGTGACATTTGCTATACTACAAATGCCCTCCAAACTGTTAATATGCCTCAGGTGGTTATCACTGTTAGAAATTCGATCTTGGTTTGAAAGGGCACTAAGGGCAATAAAGGTCAGGGGTATTTGCTCAAAATAACACTCCCACTACCATTGCACAACAAAGCACACGAATTATACAACATACACACCTACATGCACGTCAAAAGTTCATATCACTAAACCAACGTCTTCCACAGACGTCCATCAATGCTCAATTACCATTATCGGAGAAGCAAATGCATATTCTGCATCAAAATATCAGTAATGACATTTTTGGTGTCTGGAAAAGAATATCAATTCATCAGAACTTACAAAGGCTTAAACTTCAGAGACGGATGTTTGACATTTGGAGTCCCTCTTGGGCATGACCTTTGCAGCAGTTCACCAACATAATCTAGTGTCAATCTAACCGTTTGCCTCTGAAATTATATTCTACCTTCCTGTTGACTTGCAGAAGACTAGCAGAGCAAGCGGCAGGAATTTGCTTTTATAGATGTCACAATGGAACAAAGGCGAGGTTCAACCATCTTTTCAGTGAAAAAGTTCCATTACAAATGTGACATGGTCCGTTGATTTGAAAAAGCATAACCACCGAGTAAATCCGAATGCGGTCTTCATTTCCTATGCATTGGAGTCAGTCTTCCATGGTGCAGAAACACATGGCGGAAAGGCAAAAATGTTATCTATGACCGGAAAATAAAATCAGCAAAATGAACTGCAAGAACAATATGAACCCTCTCTATGGTTGGCACATTTGTTTGTTGTCTACCAACAGCATTCAATATAAAAACATGTACACACATGATTAGCGGGTTTGCATTTAAGATTAAACATGCAGAATATTATATGCCACATTCAGCCAAACCTTTATGTCATGTCACACAGGTATTTCAGTGCAGGAAAGCAACACGAAAGCTGGAGCCACAGCTCCACTGTGTGGTGAAGCAATGAACCTTCAACCTTTTAACCACCGAGGAGTATTGTCAGGAAGTCACACATGAAAACCTCTCGTAGATTAAAAGGATCGAAGTCCCATAAAACACTTTAATAAAAAACAATTTAATGTTCAATTCACTGTACATCAGTGAAATAAAACTAAACTAATTCGATGTCATGGTTTTCCCAGTGAGGTGACCCAATTGTGCCATAAAGTTTAATTCAAGTGAGTTTTTACTGACAGACATGAGTAATGACAGTGTTACGCACACACCCTCAAATAAACTATTGTCCAAACAAACACCTTTCTGTCGCTGCGGTTTACCTTGGGGAACATATTATTCAAGAAACTGACTCCACAGGTGGACGCGTACACAGACTAAATAATAACATAAACCAATGAAAAGAAAAAGCACATTGTCTTCATATCCTCATTTCATATGACTTTCAGTTCCCTGATGCACTACCCCCCTCCACTGTCTCATCATGACATCAGCAGACATACTTTCATTCCAAACTGCAACAACAAGGTCCTGTAATGTAATACCACCCCAACACATGCACCAGGAACCTATTTGTTGCATGTGCTGTAGGTGATAACCCTGATTATCACCCGCTGTGTGGTTTCCTGCTTCCGTGTTGAACTCAGTTAGATTATTCAGATGAGTTAAAGTGCAGAAACGCACCAGCAATGGCAGGGAAGAAGAGCTAGCAAGTAAACATCGATGTAAACAATCCTGGTTTCAAACTCTTAAGAAAAATGGGCTTTGTAAGTGTTTTATGAGGAAGAAAATGCATTCAATATGTTAGTTAGACCTCAAGGATACGTTTTGGTGAGTAACACTGAATGTAAACAGAGACGCCGTGAAATTACATGTTTGTTTCAAAGAGATGTACGGAGAGAAATTTGTCTCAATATTGGCGACAAATGTGAAAAATAAAAACAAGATTTGCAAGTAATTTATGACATTTCCTCAAACAAATATCATCAGTTTGAACAAATGCAAAACATTATATACAACCAAACTTCATTTTTCTATTAACAGGCAGCTTTTAAAAAGCAAATGTTATTAACTTAATGAACTTGAAGTTGTGACATTTATTCAGGATCGTGATCTCGCCATAGAAACCCCATGTTACAAAAGTGCACCAGTGCCAATCACAACCACCTTTTGTCAACAACAGCCGCCTTTGTTTTCATAAAGCCTTCACACAGGTTGTATCTTCTGCGCATCACTGCTGCACGTAGCAGCTGTTTTACATACAACAGAATCTGTAAATCCCTCAGATGATTACCAATTTCAACATAAAATACCAAACACCATTGGCATATTCCAGTACATTCTTTGGTTCACTGTTTTTATTTATCTGATAAGACTCTCAATATTCTTGAGAATGGCTATGCTTCGTGGTCTTTTGTACGTATACTCCACCCACACATGCATGCCTGCATTTCAGAATTGCAGTTATGTTCAGTTCATAATTGTGACAAATGTCATCTTCATTATATAGCAGAAAGATTGAGGCACAATGACAAACCGATTAGTACGGCTGAAGAAGACGACATAGAATGGCCACGCCCGAGACAGCTATGTGCGATTGGAGATAATCAGACAGTTTAGCTCACTCCCTAGCACACATGAAACAACTAATGAAATGCAGTTGAGCTTGAAGCTTCATTCTGCGGCTAGGAAACAACAGTTTGACAACATTTCAATGCAACGTCCAACTTATTTAAACAAACTTATTCCTCTAAACAAATCTTAGGGGACAGAGTTGAGCAGGTGTCATCGATATGGTTTAGTTGTTATAATATTTATGTTATATGTTTTAATAGGAACAGCTAAACTTTACTCCATGACAGCCACCGAGCATCTGACTTTTGTGTGTTTGTTAAAAATGTGTAATGCTGCTCAGGCTGCAGTGACTGCACTCTGCTGCAGACAAAAAGCTAAAGCAAAAGAGCTACATCAAGTCAAAGCTAGCTGCTGAGATAGCCATGGTTAGCCTTACCAAAAACTAAAAGTAAATTTAGCTATTACATTTTATGTAACTGAAAAGATTGTAACCAGCAATCCTTAACATGAAAGAAAATTATATTTTACATTAGTCTGAGCTGATGAACAAGACTAGTTTATGCAATATTCAATACATAATGCAAAGTGGCTCAATATTCATTAAATATTGGAATGATTTGACGCTGACTGCAGGACAAGGAATACATCTACACAAATGGAGAGAGAGAAAGATGATCAAACAGGCCTCTTGTTTGGAATAAAACTACAACTACAACTGTGACGGATTTGAAATCTTATTTCAAATAATGTGTGCAGATAGTTAATAAAACAGATCCTTTTGTTTACTAAACTATAAGTATGTAAACGACTTCATTCAAAAACTGAACTGATACAAAATAATTTGCATAAAGTATTAAAATAAAAAAAGGTCCTTTATCCCTTCAGTTGCACACAATGTTTTCTCACATCTAAATTAATTACAAATGCCGAAAGTTTTAAAATACCTTTTTCAACAGGAAATAACTCACTGATAAATGTCTGTATAATTTCCCATCATTACTAAATACATCATAAAATTGATTTGCACCACTGAGCACTGAACATGGCTTTTCATGTTCGACAGGTTCAACAATGAGGAAGGAGCAACGGGTTTCACTTTGAGCATCAGAAGTTCCTCCATGAGTACTTAGAATTGAGCTCTGTGGTAGGAAGCCAGGTGTGCATGCAATAGCTATTTATCTGCTATATTTGAGTATCAGCAATGAATTATCACTGACCTGTCATTGCGTGATTTGAGGGTAATCCAATCAACAAGCAGCTTCTGGGTTGCAGAGTCAGGCAGCTGCTGCCTTCCTGGAATAAGTAGAGTACACTCAATGTGATGAGGTGCCTGTGTTTATTATTACTGGCTTCAATCGTTGTGTTTTTGCATTTCATCACCGTGCAAATAAAGACAGAATTGAATTTAAACCTTGTCAATGAAAACCACAGCTGTACTGAGCTCTGCACTAAATCTTGAATCTTCGTGAATATTTATCCAGGCCTATTCAGGTGTTTGTTTTAGTGCACAATTAAATAAACAGATCTCTGAACTTCGTCCATCAGATCAGTGTTTGATCTCTTGCTACACTCTTCCCGCTGGGATTTCTTTTTCTTTTTCACTATTAATGCCAAAATCGGAAGATAGAGCCCGTTGTTTCTCCTGCATGGTTAGACCACCGTAGATTTTCTGAAGTCACAGACACATGTTGCTATCTTCCAGTATAATCCACCACTTGATATTTGTATCAGAGACATTTTTGATGATGATCAAACAGGGGTGTATTCCAGAGAGCAGGTTTAGCGAAAACTCTGAGTTGGTTATCCCTGAGATGATGGAAGCTTTTTTCTCTCCTCCCCTCTCCTGAAGGAGCCTGTTTCATTTCCTCATTCGTACAGGTGTTATCAAAGCACACATTGGAGCACATTCATTCATTACCCAAGGACTATCTTTAATATTCTCTGGACATCGTGGATTCATCCTCAGCTCCAAATAAAATGGGTCGCACTGATGGAACATTCCTATCATGGTTAGCACGTCATGTTGACTTTATATTCGTGTCATCATGACTATCTGAATATTTCTGAGTGAGGTTGATTGTGATGCAGCCGAAAAGATTTTAAGATTTTAAAACTGGACTAAATGTAGTTTAAACGTGACTTTGTTTTAAGTGTGGGCTGCTTAAAGTCTTCATGTGTTTTAACAACATTTCAGTGATTATGTTTGAATTTCAGAGGTCCATGTCTCCCCTGTTTGATCTATATTTCCATCTTCAGTTACTGCTTCCTGTATTTTGTCCCTGTTACAGCTGAATACATATATTTTGTAATATACAGTAAGATTCCAGCACTTTATCATCCAGTAAGGAAATTACAGTCTGGTAAATAATGAATGAGTGGACTACGCTAAATAAAATGTAATAGCGTTAGCTCATTGACTCTTTTCTCCCTTCAAACTCAGGCTCTGCTGCCATCTTTTTAAAGACAAATGCCAAGGTCCGCGTTCATATTTCGAGCTCCACTGTATTAAAATGGAGGCTCTGCTTGTTATTTATCTGTTGCCATGGTGAATCATAGTGTCGGAGCTCCATTGGTGGCGGCTTTTTTTCATTCCCCACGCACGTGTTAAACTCAGAGTGAACATACTCAGGGTCAATTGAACTAACTCAGATCAGCTGTTCTGAGTTTCCCATCTCAGGGAGTTAGTTAAACCTGCTTTCTGGAATTGTTTCCAAATCTCCATATTTACATTTCGACCCCTTTTCATGTTGATGAAATAGGACATTATTGCCTATGATCACAGGATTAATTGAAAGATAAAAGAGAGTGGTATAATTTAATTCCATAAATGGATGGTTTTGATTCCACGCCACCAGAAGTACATGAGTATGTTTGGAGAAACTGCAATTGACCTATTTTTTTTTGACATATTATAGCAGGAAAAACACAGGTGCAATTAATATCATTAGTAAAGGCATTGGTGTGCCAGTTCCAGGTAGGCCATTGTTAATGTAATTAGTTACACCTGTGCTTTTACTGCTGCGACAAGACAAAATGTCTCCACTATTGATGCAGTTGAACCTGCATCCATTACAGTAACATCTACCGGTGGTTCTGATGGATGAAGGTGACACGGCTGCAGCGCACAAATCATATTTTGTGACACTGAAACAAATAAATTAATGGATAAACACTTTTTATATGTCTGTAGGGAGTAGCATGATGAAATGCCGCTATGGTATATTAATTTGCTGTGAAAAATCGTGCTTACTAGAGGTGAATAAGAATGGTTTGTATATGAAGTGTTACTAAAGCTTGAGCAGAACAAAGAACATCCTTTAGCTGAAATGCATCCAGGAACTTGTTTCAGTCTTATCTAATAATCAAATGACACGTCAAAGAAAATTATTTTTTATTCTTTTTGCAACATATTGTACATGTCTTGAAATGTTTTAGTGTTTAAAGAAATCATAATTCTTAAATCTTTTGTGATTCTCGTGTTTCGTCTGATAATACGTGCACTATCACTACAAGAGATTCTTCCTCAGTCAGTGAACCTGAAGGCTGTCATAGCTTGTGAATACCAGTACTGCATTATCTCACTGGGGTGATTTGTAGAGGGATTAATGACTCAGTGGGGTATTTGTAGAAACAACTTTCAGATTTTAAAGGATTTAGTTGTCTAATTGTGTAACACCACCATGACACCACTTTAAGATAGCACAAGAAACATGAATTGAAAATTAATTTTCATAAGCTTCGTCAATCACAGACACTGATACGAACGAATCTCGTAAGATTCCACACAGCAGTCGTCCCATGGAGGACAGATAAGTCGCTACGTAATGTTAAAGGCCTGTTTTCACTCAGCAGGTTTCCTTGAATTGGCTTGAATTGAAGAAGCCAATTCAAGGAAGTGTTTGGTTAAACTTGTCAAGAGGTTTTGTCACAAGCTGTGATATTAAGGAAACTTACTTTCTACTTTTTATCAGCACAGAACCAGCAACAGATATGTTATAAAGGGTACATTGTTAGCAGCCTTGACAGCGTTTGAGACTGTGTGTGTGTGTGTCATCATGGCAAAATGTGGTCCTGGAGACACCCGCTGTAGTGGAAACTACCACAGAGGCGGTTTTGAGTACTTTGCTAAGTGCCTATATGTCGGTCTGTCTGCGGACGAATTCTGTTATCACAACAGCATCACAACCGTACGAGATGCAGTCACGAAACTTTACAGGTGAGTAGTTGAGATCAAAATGAAGCGAGGGTGCCCGGGGCAAGGGCGTAGGAAGTAGGGAAGGGGTCATTGCCGCCCCCCCCCCCCGGCTGCTGAAAAAAAGCTGCTGAATGACGTGTTGGATTGGTAGTAATGTGATTAGCTGAAGTCAGATGAGACAGAACTGAGCGCATGCCTCTTTACAGCAGAATGATTTCTCAAGGTAGAATTCCAGTCAACAAAGAGCCGAGGAGGATTAACTTTTACAGCAGCTTCTGTTTTCCCACATTCATATTGTTGTAAGTTCATTACAATGAACACAGCGACATCATGTTCTGTGTTTTGATAAGAGCAGTGCCACACCCAAATAAATCCCATGACTTGAATACACAAACAGGTTTCATGGCAGACAGATGTCGTGGTTCAGTGAAAACACGCTAGGAATTATTTCTGACAAGAGAAAGCTCTTTGTTGATTTTGAGGCTACAACCTATTTTTTTTTTTAATTTTACTTTAACCAGAATATTTACTACAAACAGTGTTACCAGATTGGGCAGTTTTCCACCCAGTTGGACTACTTTTTATTGAATTGGGCATGTAATACGATCATTTGGGCTACTTTTTGTACCATTTGGGCAGTTTCTCCAATGAAAAGTTAGGCTATATTCCAATTAATCCTCATATGATTGAGATTGACAGGCCACTGTGTTCAGCAGGCTGGACTTGACATAAGGACTAATAAAGGATGTCACTAATGAAATAAATGGCATTTCAGTTATTGACAACCAGGATAACATATATATATATATATAATGAGTATTCATCATTCATCACTGTGATGAAAGATTTGTCTCTGTTTCATAAATGTCATGTTGGAGATAATTGTGTGAGATTATTGTGACAGTGATTTGGGGTTTGCAGAGTTACTTGTTTTATTTGTTTAAAAGGAAATAAAACATTAGACTACTACTTACTACTACTACCTGTCAGGTCTGATTAAATCTCGCACCACTGAATACAACAGACAGTGCTGAATCACGAATGAAAAACTTTCAGAAAGTCTGTTGTTCAGCTTTGACAGATGGATTTAAACTAAAACAATGGACCCAAAAAGAGGTCATTACACAATGTGTCCCAGCACACATGGGACATAATTCTGTGTTACTTGGATATAATGAACACAAATTTCCCCTGCTTTACTCGTTATCCTGTCAATACGTGTGGAGTTTACCGGTGAACCGTTTTTGGGCACATGCTCAAGAGCAGGTTCAACTGGTCTGACGATAGACGAAAGGTGTCAGCAGGAAGACGTTGGAGTAAACACCCCCTTCATCAGTTGCCCACATTGTCACACACACAGGACAGGTGTGACTGACGTGACGCCACATTAGTAACTAGCTGCAGTGATTTCTTGCCTCTTTTGCTATACTGGAGGTTAACCTGTACACAGCAACACCTTGTTTTCTGATCATCAATCAGTGGAAACACAGGTAAGGAGCAATATTTCACCTTGCTCTATGAGTTTATTCGGTTGGTACTTTTCATGGTCTAGAATTGAAAATCTGGTGCCAGGATTTACCGTATTATCGTCCTCAAATCATTTTATTCATATGTTTAAAAAGCATGAATATGGTGATAGTAACATAACAGTAAATGAACGATAGTAAATTATAAAATATAGGATAACTAAATGAAAAAAAGTGTGTGTTTGCAGTATACGTGTGCTCACACTTGGAATCCATAACAGTGTATTAAAGCGATCGAAACTAAGGAATGACAGGGCACATTGATGCCATTTCTGAGTATGGTATGTTCTCCCGAGAGACAGGATTGACTCCACTGAGACAAGTACAAACTTGTGATTAAATTTTGATATGTGGTTGTACCAATTTTTAACCTGGATTTATTTGACAATCATCGGTCAAGACCAACAGGAGTATCTCAGATTTCAGGTGATCAGTTGAAAGATCTTTTCTGTCAATTGTGTTTTTAGGAACACATGGATGTTGCACACAGAGAGATCCGAGAGGAGAGAACCAAGGAGCCGGTGGACGACATCACCGAGAAACAATTCCTTAAAAATCTCCACTTGTTCATGAAGAAGAGAGATACACCCATAGAGAGAATCCCAAATCTGGGCTTCAAACAAAGTACTTATAAGTATTACTCATTTTAGCACATTTTGTGACACTTTGTGGGCTGTTTATTAATGCATTTATTTGCTTTATGTGCCAAAAAAATATGTGCATATATGTATATGGACATAAGTTAGTAATCCTAATTACCTATCAACCATTCAAGTCATTTTTAAAGCAAAAATGCCAAATATTACGTTTAGCTCCTCAAATGTGATAATTGACATTTTTTTATTTGTTTCATGTCATTGTTAATTGAATTTATTTGGGTTTTGGACTGTTGGTCAGACAAAACAAACAATTTGAGGACTCACTATTTACTGACGTTTTATTGAGCAAACAATCAATCAATGAATTGAGAAAATAATCTGCAGATTAATCAATAATGAACATTCTAATAGCCCTACATTCTAATAATGAAGTGTTTTTGATTATGTATATTTTCCCTATTTTCCCAGTTGATCTGTTTGTGATGTTCCAGACTGTCAAAGAGTTGGGTGGCTACCACCAGGTAACTAGTAGTAGTAAATATTTCCAATTTAACTATTATTATTGTTAGTTCTATTGTTAATATTATTAAACTATTAACATCATCATTTTTTGATAACAAAAACATTATTATTCATTGTTTGTTGTTGTTGTCAAAACTAATACTAACTCCAATGAAGTCACATAAGTAAAAACCACTGTTATGAGGTAGAAGGTAAAATGACACATTCATTAATTAAACATTAATATATATATTATATCGATCATAATTATAATAATAATAATAATAATTATACAAAGGCCAATCTAGGGACTCATGTTGTAAATTACCATGGGCTATACATGCTATATACTTACAGCATGAACTTACTTACTTATACAAACAAACACAAAATAAAATATGTATCCCGCTTTCTTCCAGGTCACTGCTCAGCAGCTGTGGAAGCAAGTGTACAACAGGCTCGGAGGAAATCCTCGCAGCACAAGTGCGGCAACATGCACCCGAAGACACTATGAGAAGTGAGTTCCACAGTGCTTGTGCATTTGACAGGCTGAGAGTGGATGGTATGTTTACGCAACGGTTTTATCTGATCAATGATTTATTTGTGCAGGCTGCTTCTGCCATACGAATGCCACGTGAAAGGCATAATGATGAATATCTTGCCTCATCATCAGCCAAAGCACATCCGCTATGCCAACTACAGCAAAGACGATGATGATGATGATGATGGCCAGAGACCAGCTAAACGCAAATTTTATTCGTTTTCAATACCTCTGCGCCAGGTTGGTATTATTTTACTCTAGATATGAAAGACATAGCAAAGATGTTCAACTGGTTTGCACTGCTTGTGTCTGCACAGACTGACTGACGTGATTGTGGTTAAATACAGTAAATGTTCTTCATTATGATAAGTGGTAAATAATTACATCCAACATTAATAATATTATTTAATATATGTTTTTCTAAGGAGCTTATTCCTGTGAATAATCTGATTCTGACAAATGACAATTTCCATAACTTGTAGTTTTTACAGTTTGGTTTTTATACGGATTAATCAGACAAGATTTACCGTGTTTATTAGTGAGTTTTTAGAGATGCTGGAAGATGGATTTTGTTACCTTTGGACAGAGCCATGCTAGCTGTTTTCCCATTGCCAGTAATTATGCTAAGCTAAGCTAAGCGGGTCCTGGTTGTAGCTTCATATTCAGTGTAGAAACAAAAGAAAGCAGATAATAATCTTCCCTACATGTCAAACTATTCCTTCAACCTCTGACGGACCGGTTATCTTTCCAACAGAATCTTCAAAACCTCCAGTCAGACCCACATGAGCATGCCTTCCCTCTGCCGCTCCACTACCCTCACTACTATCACCCAAGCCATGCAGTTCTGCCCCCCCATGTCCCTATCTCCTCCTCAGTGATGATGCCACATAGCCCCCCTGCTGCCTCCCAGCCCCAGTATACTTTCCATCCATATCGGCTAAACTCAACAGACAGGGTTAAGGAGCCACTGGAGCAGTTGCGCTACCTGGCAGAACAGTACAAGACCTCATCTGGATTGTCTGAGCCACTGAACCTGAGCGTTAAAGCACCAAGACAGGAAACCAACAGCAACCCTGCCTCATCGTTCTCCCCGCCGCCATCCAGCAAGAACCCGAAGTTCTTGAATAAAGCCTCCCCGCTGTACGCTCCTCATTGCCCGCGGGTGGTGAGAGGTGAAGGATGTGAGACAGAAGTTAGTGAGGCCGGTTTAGGAGACACACCATATTCATATCCTGGGAAAGACAGGGAGGGTGTCCTCGATGTCAATGCTATAACAGCCTCAAGCAGCCCCACATATGACTCCGCTGCGGCACTGGGAACAGACGAAGGCGCCGCCACAATGGCAGAAAAAACCAGCTCACCAAAAACAGACTTTTCAATCCGGTCCAAAGAAGAGAGAGAGGGGAGTCCAGATGTAAGTGGGCTCAATCTCATACTGCCCAGTCTCCCTCGAGACAACGGAGGCAAGATGGAAATTGAGATACCGCTGTCTGTGTTTCATAACTGGCTCAGGCTTTGCGGGTCAGCCACGATGCATGGAGCTAAGCAGCTACCGACTCATCCTGCTCTGGAAGAACACTCCGCACAAAGGAGTTGTTCCGACGAAGATGTCCCCACCGACCTGACATTTCACGCGAATCCCCGACACCAGAGCTCAGCCGCTGAGGATCTAAGGCTGAGGAAGAGGAATTTGCCAAGCCCCACGTTAACTACCCAGACAACTGCTGAGCACCACAACACAAGCCAAGATCCTTTCACCAGCTACAAGCCTCTGCCTTCAGGTGGAATTCTGAAAAATGCAGCCAGCCGGGATGTTTATCCGTTTCACCAGCAGGATATTTATAAGTCATATAGCTCCAAAGCTCCCTGGGATGAGACCCAGGCTCCCCCCATCCAAGCGAAAATTAACTCCAGTCCCCGCAGAGTTCAGCAAGACCTTGCAGCCTCTAAAACCTACAACGAAGACAACGTCCAGGATGGGATGGAGAAGTCCGAGATGAGTCCCTCAGCTGTGATAATGGTGAATTCCAGCTCCGCTTCTCTGTTGCACTTCACCACTGAAGAGGTGATGAAGCTGAAGAAAATCATCTCGAGCTCATGATGAAGATCAGTTCAGATATTTACACTGACTCTCCAACACCACATTAAAGCTGACTCACGTCACATTGCTACTTCATCTACTTCTTGAAGTTCTCTGTTTGGTATATGATTAAAAATATGTTTGTTATAAAGTGTCAGATGAACAAAAACAGTAATTTAATGAATAATATTTCATTCACATCAGCAGCAGAGCTTGATTTAAGGAGGATGTGCACCGTTGACCTTTTTTATGTTTTTCTGTACAGAAATATCACTTGTATAATAACTTTAATTTGAATTATTATGTAAATCTAAATAAATTCAGATAAATAAAATAGAAGTTTCATGACTCATTTGTTGATCCATTCAAATAAGTAATTATGTTTCATCAAGCTCATGAATCTTTACCACTTGGTTGGAAAAGGCGTAGCATAACAACCATTACTGCATTTTACGCCTTCTTAGAAAAGAAAAACTTCACCTTGTACGGAGGTAGTGGCGCCAAGCTATATTCAAGAGGAGGCATTCTTTTCTAGAACATCCGCAGTTTTCTATTCCCACAAGAATCTGCCTGTTTCAGTCTTTTTATGGGCTGTGCACACCTGTGTCATTACAGATGTACAGGTATGTGTTTGTGCACTAGTTAAATGCCCAGTAAACACAATGATATAATATTTATAGCTTTCCATGCGCTTTAAATTTGTTACTTCATGCCTTTGTGAACATATCATGACGGTACGCTTTAGTGAGCTTTGTTTTTATTTGTTTGTCATAGGTGCATGCTTGAAGTTTACATGTGCAGCCTACTCTTATGTTATTGTTACCGCTGTAATTATTATTCTACGATCCAATACGTAATGTGTGGAATTTTCAGGTGTGACAACAACATGGAAATAGAACTGACACACCCATCACTGTGACTTAAGACGTTGATTATTAGGTGCAAATTGCTAATTAACAGCACAAAAGTCCTGCAATAACTATTATGATTCATTGTCCTGAAATGTACTTTATTTGAATAGGACATTAAACCATTAACAAACAAGAGAATTCCACTTTTTCCATGGGTTTGTTTTGTTCACTTGTTTACCTGCTCTTTATCATATGAGATGCATCGCTGAGGTTTTTCAAAAAATGAGTGGTGATTGTGAGAAATCCAGTATGAACATGTTTAGGCAAGTGTTTCCTGTTTCTCAGCAGGTTATTGCTTAACTCAGAGGCCCTTTTGTTTGTGTGTGTAGTCAGTTTTTCAAATTTGCGGTGCCATTTGGTTATCAAAAACAAGAAACACTTTTGTTTTGAGCTACACTATGCCAAAAGCATTTTAGCTCACATAGTCACGTAGAGGGATTTACTGGGCTCAGGACAGGCATCAGGCCTTTATGTATGCCTCAGAAGCCCTCAGGCTTTTCACAGCACTTGCATGTTGCAAATATTGCCTTGCAAAGCTGAAATTGTCAGACAATGACACTCAATTGGAATTCAAGTTCTTGAAAGATTGAGGATATGCAGTACATGACAACATTCTTTAACATCATTAACTTCAACACAACAAGACCTGAATTATTGGAAGTACTGCACAACAGAAGTACTGCACAACAGAAGTACTGTACGCGTTTATGGAGTGATCAGTAATTTTGAATGAATAATAAAAACAACTAGGCTACACAATGTATTTGAAGTGTTCAAACCTCTTCAGCTTTCAACAGCGTGAACCCAAGCGGTGCGTTGCTATTGGACTGAATCCGAACCTGAGCAGCGTGCTGGTGTTTCACTTTTATCTAGTTATTAAAAGTCGATGATTGACGTTTAATTGTTTCATCTCGGTCTCGATGGCAGGGAAGTAGCTGCGTGTGTGTGTGTCAGGTAAACCCCAGGAGGTTACATGTGTGGCCATAACATGGTCAGCGTCCGTCGTGTCGGCAAGACACCCACTTGTGGGTACTCTGAGGGGTGCTGTCAACTTAAAGAAGGTTGTACTCTGGGACTATTTGCCTCATGACTCAGCAGAGAGGTGCAAGCAGGCAAACCTGCCAGGCTGTCACTGAATGGGAAAGTTGAATTGATCATAAATGACTACATACTGATGTGAACAAACCTTTAACATCATCAGAAAACATTAAATACTTGTATTTATGTCCTGTCTAGTGTTTGTTAAGTTACCTGTAAACCTGTGGTTTTATCATTGAGACGCTTGAGACTCAAACGAGCTAAACATTTGTCTAGTTTGTCAATGTAGATGTCTTCCAAACATTGGGCTTGAGGTTCAGTGAAAAATCATCATCAATATCCTGGAACTGCTTAAGAGTGAACAGAATAATTGTTAGAGGCCACTTGGTAGATGCACTGGTCTCTCTTTAAATGCATAAAATGTACAATATTGTTCGACAATGGTCCAATGAGATTTGTCTGCGCTTAAAATGGCCATAGAGTCAGTTTTGGGCTGGCTTGGGTAAACAGTTGAGATTCATGGAGGAGAGGTAGAAGAATGAAAAACAGCTGATGTTAACAGTAAGTTTCGATGTGTCCTTTGTGTCCGGGCGTGGCAACCACAAACGGATAGAGTAAGGACAGACCCTCACCCCTCCAGTGCAACTGTGGCAGGGTCATCAAAAACTGTAAAAATGAGAAAAAAAGAAAAATTAAGTACAGTGTTAAAAAAAATATGCTGGTGCTCTTAAATCAAATAAGCTTTGTAAGGTTGTTTTTTTTGTATCTAATAATAAAAACTGCCAGGCAAGTATCTCAAAATGGAAATAGTTTCTTTCTGACACACACTCACCACAATTAACGCCTGCATCTGTACAAACAGCACGCATCACACCATCCCGACAGTTGGAACAATTCATGCACATATCTGTTAAAACCACAGCTCAAGCAGAGAGTCTGCCAATTTCTTATCGGGGCATTGCTTGGTATGAGGATATAGTCCTTTTACTTTCCGGGAACACACACAAAAAATAATTTGCTAGATCACAGTGACAACAACATCTTTATACTGGCAGGCTGCATTCACCTCGGGGTAGGGGGTAATTTCTTTATTAGATTTTTTACATTTGTTTTTGAATGTATGCCCAGTGACAACCATACTGTGCCTTCAATACACGGCATATTAGCTTTGCATTTTCTGCTGCTTGTAAATTCTCAAAAACAACTTAATAATCCCCATTTTTATCATCTCTGCAGAGAGCATTTCAAGACTTAAATATAAATTCATCACAAGATCATTGTGTCACACTCTCAAATCAGTGCCAGTTCAGCACCGACTGTTCGTCACAGACATGGAAAATCACAGCTATGCGTCTAACGAGCATCTAGCTGCCGTCTGACCTGTTGTACACATAGAAATACAATATGGTTATGTATACAGTACAGAGACTCATCAGAGGTCTGACTCATTTCTAGAATACTGGTAAAAAAAAAAAAAACATTCACAGACGAAGCATTCAAAGTGTCAGAAAGGCAGCATTGTAAAAGCGGGTCATCTTCTTAGCTTGTTGCTTCACATATATCAACTATCAAAGTCTCCAGTGCAACCTGTTCTCCAGGACATCTTTTGACAAATCAGTGGCCTTTCTCTGCACACAAACCATGACATTCCTGAACAACGTCTGTGGCATTTGACTCGCAGGTGCATTATGTACAGACTTCAACTTGTAACTTTGACTGTTTGCCATCCTAAGAAGTCTCATTTATCTGTAAAACAGTCCGTGTTTAACGGCACAACGCCCACATTGTAAAAGAGGACCATTATGTGTTTGAGCCAAAGAGGTATTTATCTTGCTTAGCTGTGACGTCACCTGCCAAGTCATGTTACTGCTGACCTCAGTGGGTGCATGGAACAGTTTGTGACCTATGTCATTGTTCGTTATGTCTTTTACCATGATTATAAAAAAAAACCTTATTGTGTAATTACAACGTGTTAATTAAGCCTGAATCACAGAGCGCTACGATATAAAAAAATAAATAAACCTCCCACCGAAATTCCACAGTAATTGTGACGTGATTTCACTGAGCAGTCAATGCTATCGTGTCCATTGAAATGTTGACAGAAAAATATGAAAATATACATGCTTGTCTAAAGTATGTGAGCAATAATTTACATTTGCACTCAACACTTTTTGTCAGTCCGGGCATATCAGACATTTTTGTTTGTGTGTTGTAAAGTCAGTGCTAATTTTCATGCCTCAGAGTCAGTAGTGTGTCCTATTTAGCGTTACACTACCTCTAGTTACAATGCAAGCCTAATTAGACTGTCACAACACACAAGGGATTATGTGTGTCATGGCGATCATTAATGTGAGGATTTTGTATTTACTACACCAGGAGGAAGTAAATCACATCAACAAATTCATGCGCAGGTAAGAAAGCCTACCTTTCCTTGTAGTAGGAAGAGAGCAAAGTGCGTATCTCAACAGATAAATCCGGAACCACAAGACCCTTTCTGGGAGAGGAGGGTGTTACTGAAAAAGAAGAGGAAGAAGGAAGACAAAGAAGGAGGAGGAAGAGAAGTTCCTTTAATTTACAGTTTTAAAGATATAGATCAAATATTTTGAATATCTTCCTTTGTTACTGGAAACATTTTTCCCAAGTTGTTAAGCCGCAGACGACAGGGAATTCATTCGAGACAATCTTCCTTTACTGCACTATATTGTCCTCTCTTCCTTCTGAGGGTTTTTTTTTTCTCAAAGCTTGTCTTAAGGCATTTTGTTATTCAAACAACACACCCATATTTAAGGTGCAGACATTTTGTTCCCCATGGTTGCTTCTATAGAGTATAGCTGTATCTTTTCTGATCAGCATGACTGATGTTTTTGTCAGCAGGTGTTTGAGATAATGCACCTATTCATGTTGACAGTGTCTCGCTTATTGTCCCGTGTCATTGTTGGGCAGCATTATTTATCTCTTTGTGATCCTGCTATTTACTTAAACCTGTTTGTCTACTTGCAGGCCAGGCGCCGCTCCAGTTTTCTGCAGATGTAGACGAAACATGTGCAAATGAGGCATTATACTTCTTAAATCTGTACTCTTGGTTTACAAATCCATGTGCATGGTCATAATTTGTGCACACTGTTTTGCAGTCCATGCCCACAGATTAGTAAATCGTGCACGCAGAGGTCCACGGTTTAAAACTGGGCGGAAACAGTCTTTCTGTGAAGCAGCGAGTTCAACAGAAAGAAATGACTGAAATATCAAGAGGGTGGTGGACTGAAATGAAAAGCAGATGCATAATAATGTTATTTAGCCCAGCTCTAATACTGCCACAAAAAACGTGTTTCTGCCCAGTTGCACGCCAGGCTCGAGAGTACAGATTTACACATGGCTCTTTGTCTTTCTCAGCTGACCCCAGGGAAGCTCCGCACATTTCATCTCTCATTATGTTGTCAGAATACCTGGCATGGGGGGGACACATGTGTAAGTGGGTCCGATCTGATGTTACATTTCTGCATGCCATACAGCTTCAGATTTTTGCATATTTTTATATCTTCTCTTCAAAGCAGCAAGTAGTTTCCTTTCATTTCCACATGAACTGGAAATCAATTAGCAGACTCATGAAACTTGCTTGAGTTGTGAAGTCACTCACAGTGAGTGTATTAAAACAGCTACTTTCATTCTTTTTATATTAGCAATGGATCACATGACAACTTGTGTGTCACTCGTCGTCGGTCAGCTAGGCATTTCCCCCCAGGCCTAAGGAGCTAGCGTATTTCACGTCATTGTTATGGTTTTACAGCCTGCAACTTAACTGTTTTGGTCTGCTTTCATCAGCATAGATATTGTGCAGCTTTTTGTGCAAATAACCTCCAAAAATCCATGATAGTGCACTAACTAGCACTACCTGCCCAGCAACAACAGCAGACAGACAAAGTCAGTGACTGCCTGGTGAACATAGTGGAGCATTTAGCTCAGTATCTGCTGGATGTGTAACTAGGCAACTGTTTGCAAACAAGTTCTTCATATCAGCTTAACAGGTGATAATATGTCCAGTTTACAGCTTCTGTTCACTGCATCTTAATGTAACTTTGACTCAAATAAAAGCAGACAAGCTTCGCCGTGATGGATTACACAACTCTAGCAAGAGTCAGGAGTCTGCTAAAATATTCTAATATGTACAGAAATAAATGAAAATATTTAAATTGTACAAAGAACCATTTTCTATAAAATGATCAAATGTGATGTAAAGTGGGTGACTGAAAGTAAACCAGCAAAACCGCTGATATGGTCCTTAAAGGCTTCCGCTTGTGTTACACTACCTATTTCATGGTATAGCGATCCCTGCTTCACTGTAATGCGTCTCCTGGAGCTCGGCATTTCAATCTTCATGAGGTGATCACAGCACTGCTTCCATTGGCCTGCAACAAATAGCATAAGCAATGATTTTCAAAGCACATGACTGACAAGCTTTTGTCAGCAATGAACTTGCCATCAACTTCTGTCTTCAAATACACTGACAAACTGTGTCTATAGTAGCTGGCAGGCTGGTAGTATCTGTGCTTCTGTGGGAAATGGTGTCATACCTGTTGTGCCGCATACTAGATACCATACCTATAGATGTTGGCATGATGCCTTTTCTATACGATCTTAAATCCTGTCTACCTAATTATCAGAATAATAATTTGTGTTTGTGCTGTGTCATGAAGTCCAATTTGTGCTCCTGCAGCCTTAAATCTGAGCAACAACAATTTCCTTTGTTCCTTTGGCTTCATGAGACAAACCATGAGCCTGAATGAGTGGTGCAAGCAGGCAGCTGTGTGTCATCTAAACGTTGTGAAGGACAATGACAAACCAAAACAAAGCCCCTTTAACAAAAAGGAATATAAATTAAGGAGCACTGTAATGGGAAATGTGCTCACTCTCAGTCATACAAGTGATCTTTGCACGCCTGTTCACAGATAGGCCTGTAGGAGAATAACCGACGACTAAAAAGTGCCAAGATTTAGCTCCCACGTGTGTCATATGTGTGAGAAATGCCTGAGGAAGGCTGCTGTACTGAAACTACTGAACAACAACGTGTATTAGTGTGCTGTGCCAAGGACGAGGACATGCAGATCATTTCTTGTGCAAAGACAGTTACAGGCAAACACACCCTTGTACACACCAAGGAGTGGCACATCACCACATTCACTTATCTATTTTTGCCTCAAAAATTATTGCACAAAATGCAATTGCTCCCTGCAAACACTCTCTTGTTAAAGAATATTTATTGCATATCTTATTTCTCAGAAATGCACAGAGGCATAAAGAAGCTAGAAAGTAGCCTGAGGTGCACAGGATCTGATTTATGTTGCATCAGCAGACGTGTCTTCAGGTTGCAGAAACCTGAATGAATGAAAGTAATGCCCTTTTTCCTATTTCATCATCAGCATGGACTTCTCTTCTCTCTCCTTTTCTCCCACTTAATTAATCAAAGGTAGCTCCTACAACAAAGTAAATGTTGATGGCATAAAATATATTACACAATGTCAAGATTAAGTGTCCAAGCTAGTAGAAAGTAGAACGTAAACTGCTCAACTGAAAATGTCAATATTGGACCAATTTCATCTTGTAGGACAAGCTTGAGACTGATCTGGTAGAAGTTACACAATCATGATTATTGTTGTATAAGGTGTGTGTGCAATAAAAACTAATTACCTACCAGTCTTTTGAATTCACACAATTGGCTAAGTCATTCATATTTGATTGTTTTACAACACTGAAACCAATTTCGAACAAATATTTCCTCTGACCATGATGTTCAGGAAGGACACGCAAGGCAGAACAATAGGACTCCGCCTCTATATTCCTTTTACAATACAGAATACACGACAGAAAGATATGAATATTGAAGGGGAAAAGGAGCCCTGCGAGTGTTCACATTAAGGAGACGATACATTACAGTGACTGTATGATTTAATCAGGCAGGGTGGCAGTTACTGTCCCTCACCTTCTTCCCTAAATCTTAACAGTTATGTCAGGATTGGGCTCAGAGATCCAGCTTCTGCTGTTCTCCTCCCTTAGTAACCTTATTTGTTCAATAATTATCAGTCAACATATAATTGCTGCATGCCATTGTCTGTAAACAGGCTGATGGTATGTGGGGTAATTTGAGTACTATGATGATGGCACTTGGGTGCAGGACAAAACATGCCTCAGTACTGTGACTTATATCCCTGTGCCTTAATTTACTGTATAATTTGGCGTATTTGACCTGAATGGTGAATCATCTTATTGATTGTTATATAATTATTAAAAGAGCCTTGACATGGCGTTTCCCTGAATCAATTAAATGATTACTTACTATGTGTCATCTGGATCGTGCATTTGGTGACGTAAAATCTTTTACTCTCATAGCTTCTAATTCTAAAAGTATGCATTTGTTTTTGTTATAGATCTAGATTTATTAATGGATCAAATGACTTCTTGTATGTAAAGGTGTCACTCGTAGTGATCCCACAATTAATTACCACACGATTCTACAGTTTTAGCATCTTTCAGCTCATTGTTTTGCTTTTACGGCCAACAAATTTGCAGTTTGGTTCACTCGCGTCGTTCTTATGCAGGGCTGCCAAGTCTCATACACTGACCATGAGACTCACGCAATTGACACTTTTCACATGCTCTCACGCCACACGTCCTACCCAAAATGCACCAACTTCAACGACAATGAAGCTCACTCCAAACTAAATTGAAAAATAATTTTCAGCAGCAACAGGCAGACAGAGTTAGCAAAGTTAGCGACTAACTGGTGAACACAGTTGAGCATTTAGCAGCTAAAGAGCCAGATATTTCATTTGGGAGTTGATGGAGATCACAGAGCTGAAAGGCTGAAATATTGGACTTCATCAAATGCCCAGAAACACAAATGAATGCTAATGTCCCTCTGTGTCTTTTGGATGTATAAGTAGGCAACTGTATGCTAACAAGTTCGCCATGTTAACTTAAAAGGTGATAATATGTCAGTGTTTTGTTTACGGCTTGTTTCCGCTGCCAAAAAGTGGCCAAAAAATCTCAATGTCGTAGTGTAAAGGTAATACGAAATTAGTTCTGGCTGGAACGTCAACATAATGATTGGGTGTTACCATAATCAAAGTTGGGAACACCACTCCCCCTAACCCATGACTCCTTTCTAGTGTACTACATGTAGAACTGCTTTTATTGTCCTACCTCAGAAGATGTCATGTATCACATTGTTGTCTATAAATTCAATGGACACTGACTTCACAGTTTCCATCATCATGTTCATACCACACAAGTATGTCGCACATGCAAGTTAATGTGTCTGTTAACTTGAGAATTAAGTAACTAAGCAATGAAGGATAGATAGATCGATTAATCTATAGTCTATAGATAAATGGATCATTACATTTTGTTCATGTTCACTAGATGAGGAAGTACAGACCAATAATCAGTCAGATCTCAGTCAGAGACAAGACAAATATTTTCTTTGTGACACACTCATAAAAAGGCATGTACGTCTCACTGATGCCATAAACATGTCACTAAAGAATGCCGTCCTGCAGGTATGAGCAGGCGTATTTTGTATCCCTTTAAAATACAAATACAAAGCCTGATAAATATCCCCTCAAACCATTTCCAAGCATAGGCACTTGGCTGAGTTTGAGTCATGGCTGTAATCACGCAGGTTTGTTTCTCCTGCTCTTTTAAATGAAGTTATGGTTATAACTCTGCTCAGCTGTGTTTAAATTAAAATGGAGATGGTGCACTTTTGACTTTCATGTAACAGTATTACTTGCAGTGGGGTCTTGCCAAACTACTAAGATTCAAGACTGAGACTAATCAAGTTAAGATGGACGTTATGAAACTGCTCCAGCTGTCATGGGAAAGTTAAAGCCTCTTGTAAAAACAAGAGTGACGCCCTGGATAGACGGCCTGAACTGGCAAGTGCAGAGCCAGGCTAGCTTTTCAGCCTTTGGAAAATCTGGACTACTGACTGAAAGACACATCACAGGAATTATTAACTATTAACTACAGCCTCAATATATATGGATATAAATATCCATGACATTGCATAAACAATCTCTGACTATCTGACATAAAATGAGCATTACTGGCCTCACAAAAGTAGTATTTATTTCATGGCTCTTGAATAGATTTCACTATTATCTCTGCATCCAAGGAAGCTTTATGTGTGTAATAACACATTTAGATTTTGCAACCTTGGCAGAAGTATGAACTTTCTGAGTGCTCTCTAGTATTAAAAAGGTGTTGGTTGTGTTCACACCGTGCACCTGTCAGCTCAGGTGAAAGTACTTTTTCATTAATGGTGACGCTAAAGTAATCTCTTCTTCCTTGGCCCATTGCCAAAAGTTTATTGAAAGAAAACAAAACGTCCTTCTAATGTCTCAGCCTGCTAATATAAAGTCTCAGCAGCTTTGCTTGTAGGTAGTAGTGAGAGGACTGTATAAGTGGTCTTGGGGTTAAAACAGGCATTTTGTTCATCCAGGTCTCACTCATGTTATAGACGTGCTGCCAGAGGACCTCGGTCCAGCGCTGAGTGTCTTCAGGTCTGTGCATGGTCAGCGCGTAGGTCACATCCTCTCCTTGACGCTGCGTACTGATGTATATACTCCGGCCGTGGACAGGATCTCTCTCTGACATGCAGATCAGGGTATCCTGACAGAAACACACACACAGAAATATGTTCACATCTAATTAGTCAGATAATCAGGTTGGATTATTGCTTGAAAACACATGGTAAAGTGTCAAAGGAATGTTTTCCTGTAAACATTCATGTAGACATTACAGGTAGCCACAATGAGATACCTACGAAGATACTAATAGCTGACATGTTGACAGAAGCTCTGCCGCTGCCAAAAACATCCTTTTACAGATGTATCAGCTGACTATGTTTGAATATGACCGTACGCTTGAGACCATTTTTACTTTTTAACTTCTTTTTACATTTTAACAACATCATACACAATTAGGTAGTTTAATCCAGTGGTTCTTAACCTGGGGGTCGGGCCCCCACAAGACAAATCTGGGGTGACACAAGTCACAAAGGTTGGGAACCACTTTAATGTATTTATACTTTGTTGTTTTTTTATAAGCTAATCCAATGTTTTTAATCTTACTTTTGAAAAGTACTCTTGGTGACTTTACACCAATGGATTTGCACAATTTGTTTGTTATGTGTAAGGTGTAAGTGTAAGATTCACATTCTTCATATCTGTGATAGTCAAATTTCTCAAATGCAACAGGGTACTATTTAGTTTGGAATTAACTGACATTTTTAAATTATAAACTATATAATATGTCTCACAGAGTGTGACAGAAATGAATGAAAGTGCATAAAATATTCAAAAAATCACTCATTAATACACCAGTGCACTCTATTGGCCTGGGCTTGTTATTGTAATCAACACGGACAAAACTGTAAATGAATCCATCTCTTTATTCATGAGACTTTGCTCATTCAGAACCAACCTTTTTGATGGGGATTACAAGTAATGGTTCGTCCTCAGACTCCAGGTCTTCTTGACTCTGATAGCAGAGAAGACTTTGTCCCCTGAGGACGCCATAGACATTTTCCCAGCAATTAAGGTCCTCTCCAAGCTGAATGAGAGCAGGGAGTAAAGTGATACAGTGAATTGTAATGTGGAGCAATATTTAAAAGAAAGACAGGATAATACATGAAAATCTAGTCACCTTAACCTTGAGTTGGCCACTTATGACTGGCTGAATCATGCACACAGGCTGAGCAACTAGGCGGCAGCACATATTGCCATACAGAGGCAACCAGAATGGACTATCCTCTGGAAAAATAAAGAGATTAGGGATTCATTTTCAGGAGGAGAGGAGAGGAGAAGAAGAGTAAGGGAGACAAGAAGAGGAGAGCACTAACTCACCTGTCGCTGCAAGTGACAAATCATGTGTCTTGAAACCTTCCTGGATGTGTTCGATTGTCAGTGTTGTGTGAGCCAGCAGGTTATACTTGGGCCCCCTTCAGACAGAAAGCAAAATCGATATTTGCTCAGTTATAGAATATTCCCTTTTAGTGTGTGTTTCAGGGAGAACTGTCATCCTCACAGTGTGGACAGGTCAGGGGATAAAGGCGGTGACACACTTCCAGGCCGTTCATCTCCTCCACTGGAAACGGATCCACAAACAGCTGCAGACTCAAACGCAGCGCGGATCTTTTTCCCTGAGGAGCATCCCAGAGAGCCCCCCAGGCGGCTCAATCTCCTGGGTCCTAGAGCCCCCGGGAAGAAATCCTCAATCGCACAGCTGCTGTAGAGCTCAACACGAAGCTGAAACCCTGGACCTACCTCGTTGCTGCGTACACACACACACACACAGACATGTTTATACAAGGACATATGAAATGTCTTTAAAGTGGTGTTGGACAGAAACTGAACCTGGTGACTTACAATATGATAGTGTCTTCAAAACATATGTCAGTTAAAGTCCTGTCTACCATCACCAGACCAGTGTCATGGATCTCTGTGCCACACTGAAGCAGGCAGAACACGGCGCAGGAATGAAGCTCTGCAAGTAGAAAGAATAGAGTAAAAACTGCAATGATTCCAAAGGTCTTGCTATATATTTGTTTATTTCCTGTGATGAAATACACTCAGGAAAGTCAGGTACCAGAGAGGGTGTTGCAATCTTTTCAGTGCACTTTTATAAACTTCACCATAATGATATCTGGTAAAAGGACCAGGCATTACGGAGAGGCTGACAAGGTTTCCATGCAATCAAACGCTTTGTTTTTGAGTTAAGTTCCTCTTTCGATCCATATAATCTCAATTGAGACAGACTTTAGTGCGATCAGCTCCCTTGATCACACCATTCGTACTTACCTCCTTTGTTTTTGAAGTACTCTGAGTCTTTCCACATCAGTGGGATTCGCAGGTCTATAGATTACAGGTTAAGTTAGAAACTTAAAAGCCAGGTTCAAGTATTTTTATGAATTTGTGGCAAGATAATTTGTTAATACTCACCCGAAAGGGCGACTTTTCCCAAACATGGCACTATATCTTCAGATGGCCTGCAGTAAAAGACATAGATCATCTATACAACTATTCATACATACATACTACATACAGTGCAGCACAGTATGTACATGGGGTGAAACAACACATCTGGCACACAATCTCAACTAAACTGAACATCTGTTGTATTTCATCAAAATGTGTCCACAATGTCCACTATTACATACATATACGTGTATACGTGTAAATATGCATTATTAACACAATAACTCAAACCCACACCTAAACAAAACACTTTTTTAAGGGACTCAAAGGGTTGAAAATGTTAGCTTGTCTGACCTCTAGTGGCCAGTAGGCGGCATGACAATGTCCACACTTGCACCCACTCTGCAATACCACTGTATAACATTCCTTAATATGCCTCTCCACAGATGATAGATGTATTATCTGTGTATTTATTCATACATACAATATCTCCTTGCACTCCATCTGACCTGCGTCCCACTCTCTGTAGGATGTGAGCCTGCCTCATCTTCTGTAGTTGGCTGAGCAAGGCCAGGATGCGGGCATTGCAGCTTAGCAGGCTCTTGGAGGCCTCCAGGGCCTGCTCTCTCCTGGAACAAGCTGCCAGTAGCTTACTGGTCCCCTCTCGCATCCGCACCTCCCTCTCAACCTGCTTCAGGACCTCATCTTCCTGCCCAAGATTTGTGGGGGAAAAAACTACAAATATTTATATTCTTTTGACTATAAAAGAAAGAGAGATGAACAGCTTAGAGTGCTTGGAGGCTGGTACTAAGGATTATCTGACTTCCAGGAACCAAAGAGTCAGTCAAAGCATTTTAGCCAATCTTTGCTCCAATGTTGGTCTGTCAGTCGGTCCACCACTTTGGTCCAGACTTAAATAAATAAAACATTGGACAGATTGCCGTGAAACTGGTACAGACGTCGATGGTCCCCAGATGATGAATCCTAATTACTTAAATAATCCACTGACTTTTCATCGAGCACAACCAGCAGGTCCAAATTTTCATTTATCTACCAGAATGATTGGCACTAAATTTTGCACATGGTTTCCAGAAAATGTGTCCTAAAGATTGAAGCCCACCCTATGGTTTTGAGTGACATCATTAGATTGATTGTCATGAAATTTGATTCAAACATTCATGTTCCATGTTAAGCTATAGACTCGTAGTTCTGTTATTTGACATAATGTTATAATAATTCCAGTTTTCCAGTTGTTGTTGATGATATAAAGTAATAAACTACCACATTACATCAGGTGGTAGTCACTATTATCAGCCTTTCAAAGACTGCTGATCCTTCTGGCAAACACCCTGATCCAGACCTGTTACATAAGAGCCCAGGACCCATGGGGTGACAGTGTTAAATTAGGGCATTAATCCCTGAATAAAGTCCAGCTGTCAGAGCCCCAAGACTAAACTGATTCCAGGTGAGTTGGTTAGATTACAAAGCAATGACAAGGTGCATGTTAGAGAAGGTTGCCTTTGTCTTAAAGGCCTGTAACAACAGATTTTGCTTTACTATTCACAGAGCAATGGAGAAACCCTTCCAAAGTCCACTTGCAGTAGGTGGAATTCCTTGGGGGAATTCTTTATTGATAATCTACTGAGTAGCATGTTTCCTAATGAGATTTTACATGAGAGTCTCTAGTTGAGAGAGAGCTTTTTTATTTGTTGTTTCATTATGTGGACATTATAGCGTATAGTGATGATGATGAAGAGCTTGAAAACTGAAACTGCAAACTGTTTTTTGAGCCTAAACCCTGTTGACAGGTTGTGTTTTTGTTCTGAATAGATCCCAAATAATTACATAACCCTAACCCTAACCCAACTGGTTCAGAGATAACCTTGGATGGGTCATTTGTGCCGTATTACAATACCTTTAAAATAGCATAGCAGTATTTTGCACGTAGCATTAATGAAAACAAAACACACACATACACACACACATTCCTGCATTGAACCACAATATGAACACTGGTAATGAATTATTAAAAAATGCAAAATTAATTACAGAAATCATATTCTTTCACTAACCTGAGTGTTGTCATTCATGTTCCTTCTCTGCAGCTCCGGTCTCTGTGCAGTCGGCAGGCAGTACAGTGAGCGGACTGGCTAATCTCACAGCTGACTGAGAGAGTGTTAGAGTGGACCTGCAGACAGAGCAGTTAGTTACTCAACAGAGAGATCAAAACAGTCTTAAGCCTCACTACAAGAGGTTGCAGCATGAGGGGCTAGAGGAGTCTCGAACCTTACAGTCTTTTAATCCGTCAGCTCTATCACATGCAACAATGAATGCCTAAATATATAGTGATTCACAAGAGCACTACATCAGAATATTTAGCGTCTTCAAACAGAGATTCATTAAAAGCAGACATGTATTTAGACTTAGAGGACCAGTATAAGTAAAGGTAGTTCCTCTAAAACATAGCCAGTAGTAATAAAATTAATGAACTCCACAAAAACATACAGGACTTGAGTTTCTTGAGCTTATATAAATCTTGTACCACAATGGAAAGTACATGAATTGCTTCAAAATAATTTTAGTTCATAAGTAAGTAAAGTGGCGTTAATCCGTTATGATCAACACTGTGTACATTTCTATGCAATCTAATCCTGAAACAGCCATTGAGAAGCTTATAATGTTCCCTTGTGACTGAGTCAGAGAGGTGACTACACACTGGTACGGGGAATAATTGGATTGCATTATTGTATGATGTAATATTCTGTCCCCTTACTGTGCCTCAGAATGTGACTTCCTTCTGCGGTGCACACCTAGGCCTTAAACACAGCACATAGCTATGTGGTGATGTAAACATTCAAAGAAGCTTGTCATGTGCTGTTCATCAAGGCCAGCCAGCCACACACACACAGTCCCATAAGGTCGACGTCATAGCAACAAGAGGATTTAATGTCACAACCATGCATCAGCATCCAAAAAAAGTCGTAATGGCTGGAGGTGATCATAACCCAACTACCAGTATTTTCATAATACTGCCATTAGCTTCAGTTTGTGTGCACAAGTAAGTTTCCCCAGACACTGCACATTAAAGTTGATGAAACATTATACAGGTCTGATAAAGACGCAGCCACAGGTGATGTTCGAGGATGTACACCTTTATTAAAATGTTCTGTTTCATCAGAAGTAAACTCAACATAAAAATACTAAAGTAGAATCTACGTAGATGAAAGACTGAATCATGTCATCAGGTGGTGGAAGAACACGTTTTATTCAGATCTTACATAATCCCACGTTTTTCTTTTAATGAACTAATGAAGAATTTAAGACAACGCATGATGTGTTTTTGTTTCAAGTATCAAACATAATAATCTGAATGCTGTACAAGGACCTTTGAAGGATCAATTGATTAACACTATTTACAGTATAACAAAATGTCTTAACCTATGCTCCTTAGCAAAACAAAGTTTAACTATCTCTACTCTGAATATAATGATGAAATTCTACTGAATGAAATGTCTGATGTCTTGTTTTCTAAATGAAAAGTACCACAAAACAAAAAATAGTTTCACATTAGAATGGATGACTTAAAATTAGCACAAAAATACACAGAAGAGGCATCAAAAAAGAGAATACATTACAACATATATCTATACCTGATGTCAAGTAATCCGGTCATGTTCTTCTACCTGAGACCAATGTTTTACCAGTGGTCTGTGTTAAAATGGAACAGATATGAAAAAGAAAAATTCAAAAACCAGTTTGCTATTGTACAATACTTACATTTTCACAGGTACTTAGCAACCAAATTAGGGTAATCTGAGGCTCGAAATGTAATGAATAATTGGGAAAAGCTGCCACCTCTGAGGCAAACTGGTGATTTAACAATGTTGTGGTTATTGTGTACAATTCAGCACTTATTGTTGGAACTAATGCCCGTTTAAAATTCAAACTACTGTACATATTCAAAGTGCTTGTGGGAGTGAAAATGCATTTGTCAGTATAGTAAATTTAGCTTCACTTCATTACAACTGACAGCAAAAACAACAAAACCAAAACAGTCTTTCTGTTATAAATTAACCTTTACAGACATAACTTCACAAAACAAAAAAAATTAAAAAGACAAGCCACCTGCAGGTTGCTCCTCTCACTCCACCTCTCTATGGCTTTTATCCTTCTTCCACTTCTGTAAAAATGTCACTTAAGAAGTACTGAGAAACATTGGTGGGCTCCTCCTCTGTAGAGCTACTCTCCACACAGTCACTTTGCGGGGAAGCTGAAACCTACAACAAAAAGAGAAGAAAGGATCAGCTGTAATCGACTCCACCTGGGTGTGTATGAATTCCACTGAATTGAAATGATTCCCCATCCTCCTTACCTGAGCTGTACACTGAGAAGTGCTAGGAGCTGGGTCTGAACATAGTCGGCTGTGGTCAGAAGTCTGTTCGATGTCCACCTCTACTTGGGTTAATGATGTGGGAGACGATGTTGATTGGGTTTCCTCTGGCGGTAGTGTCGGACTGGGTGTGGGAGCAACATCGTATGATGTTGGGGCTACAGGTGCTGGGGTAGGTCGTTTTCCTGCTGCCCGTGGAGTTTTGACCTTAGGCCCGCTTGAAGGGGCAGTGTTGAGTGTCTCAGAAAGGAGGGAAGTGAAGCCTTCGGGCTTTCTGTCAGGTAATGGAAAAACAAAAATGAACTGACATTTAATTACAATTGATAGATATCAATATTAAAACTAGGAAAATTATTCAGATTTACAGTTTTTCCTCACCTATTCCGACACCTAGTCCCTCTAGTCTGTGCAGTTTGTGTTCCTGAGCTGCTATCCTCAGGGTCCTTCCCACCCCCCAGAGTCTTCTTTTCGATGTCTACATGATCACCACTTCCTTCCTGTGGCCCAGTGGAGACCGCATCAAAGGCTCTTGGCTGCGCAGAAGGCCCAGGAAGCTCTGAGTCCTGGGTGGTGTTTGTTTGGATGGGAATTGACTCTGCTTCCTTGGCAGCGAGCGCCTTGCTGGCTTGTTTCTTCCTTGGAGCATTGGGCTTAACCTGCAGCTTGGCTGGTTCAAAGAGAAATGTGTACATGATGAAAAAGATGGGTCCAATTTGCTGGGAGTGCAAAGACAAGTAAGTATTCCTCTACTGTATACCTCGTCTTCCAGTGCCCATCGGTCTCTGCTTTGTAGGGGGAATTTCAGTCTCATCATTGTCCTCTACAGTCTCTGGTAATTTGGATGGCTGGGCTGTAGTACTCTCTGTTCCATAAACACAAACAATCCACGTTTACCATTAGTAGTAAAACATGAATCATTAGTTGAAATAAATGGCAGAATAATGCGATCACTCTACCATGTGGATCCACTGGATTCTCCACGGTCGAAGCCTGGTGTGGGTAAGAAAAAGAAAATGTGTGACAAATACAGACATTTTATCACATTGCAGCAACAAGTAGTTCCTTGCCACTTCACTTACTATATATGCAGCTGGATCCGGCCCACTATCTCTTACATTGATAAGGCCTGCCTCACCACTCCCCTCCATGGTATTAGAGAGAGGCTCATCTCCCGCTGCTGCCAAACTCCCTCCAAGAACACTGCTGAGGGGTGAAGAAAGTTGTAGAATCAGACACCAAACAAAACCAGATCCACGCTCGCATGAACGGGATGACCAGCTGATAAAAAGGCAGGCACTAACTTCTGTTGTTGTATTGATGCATCAGTTACAGGAAGATAAGGGAGGGGCTCAGACACACTGTTCACCACCTCCCCTGACGAACAGACTGGGATCTCAGTCAGAGAGAGGATGAAAAACGGTTCATCTGGATCTGAAGGCACCTGCTGCGACAGCACTGAGAGCGAGAGGGAAAGAGGTTTTAGCCAAAGCCATGGTGCATTTACTGTATTTAATTCACAGCACAAAACCAACTGATGTGAACTCTAACGGACGTACTGTCGGAAAATATTGTGAGACTTGGATGACTTTGGGTCCCTCCTGTACTTGATGTTGATGCATCCTGGGGTTGTGAGGAGAATCAGAGAAACACATTTGAGGATTAATCCTTAAATTAGCTTTTTGATCAAGATTACACCCCACCCTTGGTTAAAGTTAATCAGTGCATTGACTTGGTCTAGTGCTTTGTTGGTACTTTACCGCAGTTGTTCCCAACCTTTTTTGTCAAATGTACCCCCACAGCCCTGTCAAATAAATATCTTAGCTGAGTAGAATTGTCAGGTACTTGTGTCACACAGCCGAGAGAGGATCCAGCAACATTTAATGGGGAATTTTGGTCACTACGTGGTTCAATAGCTTCCTCTACTGGTTCCTGGACGTCAGATCGGAGTTCAGACACAGGTTTGTGGAAAATCGAAGTATCCAGAGTATCAGAATCTGTGAAGAAAGAAGAACCATGAGTGATTAACAAATGTACCGAAAGGCCACGGATGGCAGTAATCCTGAATATCTGCTCAGCAGATATCAGAGGTAAAGACACTTTTATTTTAAAAAGGTGTCAAACCTGCTTCTACTAGTTGGGGTTGTGGAGGTTGGCTGCTGGGTCTCAGGTTGGGTTTGGGTTTAATGAGCCGGCCTCTACGAGTCTGAGGAGCTTTTCTTGAAGACGTGGAAGAGAGACTTGGCCCTGACTGATTAACATCACTGCTTTAAGTGGAAAACAAACTGTTAAAAGAGAAACTAATAATTCATTTAAACCATTAGGCTGTAAATAAGACACTTTTTGAGGACAGAATCAGGACAATATGATCCATATCTTACCTTTTGGCAGCTGTTTGCTTACTTTCAGTAGTTTCAGAGCATTGTTGGACTGCATCTTGACTTTGCTGACTTTTTGGCTCTGAGCCATTCTCTGAATGTGGCTGCTGAGTGCTTTCTGGTGTGGGCTGTGTCTCAGTAGGGAGTATCGATTCCATTTTTGACTCAGTTAAACCATCTTCTGTAGACTGGAAATCTGAAAATGGAGTTGGATCATCCGTTGGTTGGGTATTTGTCTCTGTAGCGCTAATGGACAAGTCCTGTTTGCAGTCCCATTGTGAAGCAGGTCCAGCCCCCACCTCGTCATTATTTGATGTTTTGTTCCCTGTGGATTCCAAAGATGTTGCTATAAAGATACCATCAGAGGACGCAGCCTTATCATTTGTGCTGTTGAGTGACTTCTCTGACTCTGCGGGTCCCAACTTTGTTGAACTGAGAGGTTCTGTATGTAATGAACAATGTGTTGATGTCTTGCTGTCTTTCTCCGCGAGTTTCGGTTCTGTTGGTGCATTGTTATTGTCCACAGACGGTTGTTCTGAGGTTACATTTGAAGAGGTGTCTATATGGTGCTGTTCTGCAGGTTTACTGATATCTTTTAACTGCAGATTTGTCTGTGTAGTTCTAGTGGATGATCCTAAATTGGGTCTGGGTTTGACCTTGGGAAAGCGTTGCCTTCTTTGAGGTACATTTTGTTCTGAGCCCTCAGAGCTTGAGTCAAGTGCACTTCCAACATCTGTCTTTTTGCCCTCAGTTGAAGATTCCTCTGTTGGTTTATGAGTAGAGCATAATTCCAATGATGGTACCGAAACTGAAGCAGTGCCAGTACTTTTAATTTGGCTTGGTTTTTCTGGAGGGGTGTTACTGCAAGTTGGTTGTGCTTCTACCTCTGCCATTGTGTTGTCAGTGGATTCAAGCCTTGAAGCTGGGCTGGAGGGTTTCTGCGTGACAGTGTCTTTTGTGGTTTGAGGTGTAGACCGCACAGTTCTTGATGTCTGTGGTAAGTTGGGTTTGACTTTTTTTAATTGACCTCTCCTAGTCTGACAGGTTGATGTGACTTCACTCTCTTCTTTCTGACTGACAGGTAACTCTTCTACATGTGTAACACATGAAGCAGGATGGTCGCTGCTCTCTTGGATGGGGGACGACTCCATGTTTGACCCATGTCCAACTTGTGATTTTGTGACTGTCAGCAGGTTACTACAACTATTCTCAGTTGTCCCAGCATAAGACATTGGTTTTTCGTCCGTGAACTCAGATGCTGGCCTTGTGTCTCTGGTGTCCTGTTCCATACTGGATTCAAACTGGGCCTGGTTTTCTGCGGCACTCTGATCTGATGTTGCTGCATCTGGTTCTGCCTGACCAACATCTGTTGTAGACCGTTCCTCTGTGGGTGTAAGAGGAGAGCCTAAATTCAATGACGGTATCAAATCTGAAGCAGGACCAGTACTTTGACTTGGTTTTTCAGGAGAGGTGGTGCAAGTTGGTTCTGCTTCAACCTCTACTATTGTTTTTTCATGGAATTCTGGGTTTGGAGTTGGGTTGGAGTCTTTGTCTTTGTCTACTGTGTCTTTTGTGGTTTGAGGTTTGGAATGTAGAGTTCTTGATGTCCGTGCTAGGTTAGGTTTGACTTTCTGGAATCGACTCCTCCTGGTCTGGTGAGAAGGTGCGTCTTCACCCTCTTCTTTCAGACTTACAGGTAACTCTTCTGCAGGTGTAGCACATGAAGCAGGATGGTCGCTGCTCTCTGGGACTGGGGCTGTGTCTGTGTTTGTCCCTTCTCCCATCTGCGATTCTGTGACCGCTGTGTCAGACGTCAGCAGATTATTACTACTTTTAGTTGACCCAACATGAGACTTCAGTTTTTCATCTGTTGACTCTGATGTTGAGTCTCTGGTGGCCTGTTCCAAACTGGGTTCAACTAGACCAACAGACTTCTCCTCACTGCCAGATGGCTCTTCTGTAAGTTTGACTTCAGTACGAGAACTTTCATCTTTTAACAATTTTTGACAGTCTGCTATCTTAGGAGTTTCTTCGGCAGCTGATAGTGTCTCAGTGGCTTGAGAAAGTTCGGGAGCAACTGTGTCTTCAGCTGCCCTTACTGTTGATGTCCCTGGTTGGGATTTTGACTGAGCAGCCCTTGAGGCTTGGCCTAGGTTCGGTTTTGGTTTCACCTTGGATAAGCGTCCTCTCCTGGTTTGTGGAGAATTTTTCTTTGAGCTCTCTGGACTTGACTGCAATTGAGGAGTATCAGAACCAGTCACACAGGTTTTAATAATGGGAATGTCACCATTGTCTGGTGTGCTGTTCTGTGCCTCCACAGTGGCAACAGCTTCTGATGTTTCTGTGACTCCATGACCAGAAGTTGCAGACATAAGAGAAGTGGCGCTGTTTTCCTCTTGTGCAGCAGGCTTTGATGCAATCTCTTCTTCTAGGTTTTGGCTGGTTTCGTTCACACTGACTGACGTTGTCCCTGCAATTAAACATAACGGCACATTTTTAATTTACTGTAATTTAATCTAAAACAAATGAAATACAATTCCAATATAAGGAATCTTGTGGCTTCTGCGCTCAAACCTGTCATGCTATCTTGTATGGATATTTGATCCTGTGCCGACTGAGAGAGGTGAGCCAGGTTGCCGATGGTCAACAGGGTTTGAGCAGCCTCGTTGTAGCTCTCATCCTCAGATACTATAACAAAAAGACCCCCAAAAAATTTATAATTTAAGACGGTCTAAATATATTCATGTTTTCCACTGGAAGCTACTGAGAACGCCTCTTCAACGTACCTTCTGTGTGTTCTGAAGAAAGGAAGTCTATAACATCCTGCAAGGCAAACAAATATATTTTAAGTCACATCAAAAGTTTCCCATATAAGCCAGACCGGTTGTGAAAGGATGTGATGTATATGGAAAACATCTCACAGTAGTCCCAGTTACACTTCATTGTCATTTTCTTTGTCTTTGTCAGTTGAAAATGTTTGCTTTGAGTTAATCCAGCTCAGCAAAATATGAAATACCAAGACTGCATGCATCATTGTTCAAACTCAAACTTCTTGCTTTTCTTAAATTATAGTGTGCAAAAACTGAACTTAGATGGAAATTATGCTAAGTCACAATATGACTGTGTGATCCGACCACAAACCAAATAAATACATCCAGTAAAACTGAAAAGAGGGAGAAATTGTCCCTTTTGTAGCTAAAACTATGCAGATGGATCACGTCAGATCTTTAAGATTAGATCTCAGAAATTATATTAAAATAAAAAGTGTAACTGGGGATAATGATTAAATTTCACTGGTATTACATTTTAGACATAGGACACTTACAACTAGCAGGTCCAACTGATGTTCACAGGGTTCAGCTGTGTCATTTTGTGCCAGCTCAAAAGAAGTATCAGGGCACAGTGCATCTTGGGAGATGCCCAACACATCAGGAATATTGGCCAAGATATCAAGCTATGCGTGGGATGGGGGGGGGGCCAGAGTGGAGGGTTTGAGTTATGGAATGTAAAACCATGCACAAAGAAAAAACAAATTAAAAAAACACACAAAAAATGCTGGTTATAAGGATTATGTCAAAATAAAATTAATGGATAGTGTGTATCTGTGATGGGAAACAGTTTCTCATACCTCCTCCATAGTCTCCTCCACTTCTGATATCATAGGATGTGGGGAGCGCAGGCTGGCAGGCACAAAAACAGGGGCAATGCTGTCCTTACTGGAGCTACATCCAGGGTGCTGGTCCTCTTCCACCTCTTCTTCCTCCCACTGCTTTTCATCCTCCTCATCACTGTATTCTGACTGAGAAGCCCTGAGGGTGACTAGTTTGGGCTTTTTGGACTCTTGGGCTGATTGTGGCTTTGATGATCTTCCCCTCTTGGCTGTGCATTTGAGTTTAGGCTTGGCAACAGAACCGGTGCATCCCGCTGGTGTGGTTTCAGATGCAGAGGAGTGTGCATCATCTTTGGCAGGGTAAGTCAAGGGCTTGGTGGGTTTGGGCACTCGCCCATACCTACAAAACACAATCACACACTGAACCATTCCTATCTTATTATAGCCAATGTATTTTCTGTGGGAATGTTTCTGGACACAATGTTAAAATGAGAGTCATGAAATATGTGGAAACATGAAATATTGTACCTGGTAGGTTTCGGAGGTTGAACGGTGGCATCCTCTTCTTCAGAGGAAATGTCGTCATCGGCTGACTTACTCTTATCGGCTTGCCTTAGCGGTGATGCATCTTTATTTACCTAAAAGGTTAGCATAACTTTCAGTAAAGCAAGTAACAATATGAAGAAAGACCTGATGACTCCAAACTGAAACTGAAATAATGACCTGCTCTTTAGAGGCTCCATCACTCTCGTCCTCTTTATCATCCCCCGCAGTATCTTTGGCCTGTGTGGAGGGTGGTGGAGGCTTTTTACCCCACTTCCGGCCCAAAGGCAGTACTGGTTTTGGTGCTCTGCCTCGTGACAGTTTAGCTGGCTTAATTGCGGTGTCCTTGGCTGCATTCATAGTCTCAGTCTGTTCTGAGCTGATTATTAGGACAAAACAGAGAATTTTAATGCCAACTGAAAATGCATAAAAAAAACTTTTTATTTAAAACAATATTTTTAAAGTTTCATTACATGTCTGAATTTGTACGGTCGTCAGGAAGTGCTGCCTCAGCGTCTTCGGGTATGTAGGCCTCATCTGAGCATATAAAAGCAAAACAGAATTAAGCAACAAGCAACAATCAACAAGAGCAACACACGAATGGAGAAAAGGGGATAGGGAAAAAGGGCCAGAACATAATTTTGACTAATTCTAAATATTGCTTGCCCTGGGACCATAAGCATTCATTTTCTAGACATTTAGTTAAAAAAGTTAGGCAAAGCAAAATGGCAGCTCCTGTGTATCTACATTGCAATGTTTGTGCACACATACCTACATTATTTAAATGTACCATGTTTCATAACAACATAGTAGAACATTTTCCTGAAGTAACTGAACGCTCTCCTGTACCTTGTTCATTGCTTTGTTCACCCGCTTTGTTTTTCTTGTCATTTGGTTCCTCAGTTGAGGCCTCCTGTTTATTATTTCTTTTGCGTTTTTTCTTAGGCTTGGAAACAGGGGTTCCTCCCTCATTACAGAGGTCTTCATTCTCTTTCTCTCCCTCCTCCAAGTCAGGAATTTCATTCTCCTCTTCCTCATCTCCCTCCTCCACATCACTCAGCTTCCTTGCAGCTTTTTTGCCTTTATTAGAACACACAGGGATTGTTGAGACAAACTCAGGGAGAACAGAATAATATTTGAGTTATGAAACAATAATACACAACTCACTGAGTATTAAACATGATGGAAAGCATGGAAAGATAGTTACCCTTCGCCTTTCTCTTTTGCTTCTTGGAAGAGTTCTTCTCAGCGAGTGACTTGAGTTTCTTCCTGTTTTTCTGAACTTCCAGAATCTTCTCCAGCAGCTTAGAAAAATACTCTATGTCCAGTTTGCGCCTCTCTCCTACAAAAAAATCGGCAGTAAATGTTGCATCAAAATACACATAGGGATTGCACAGGGAACATTCATCATTTAATGTTAGATTCAACCAGCTAAACATACTGTCCTACTGAATACTTACTGAAAGCTTTGTCAATCCTCCAGGCATTCTCTCGCTCTTCTTTTTTGAATTTGTTCTGAAAGTTCAAATCAATGCAGTTAACACAAACAAACACATGATTGTGTATTTAGTGAAGCAGAGTGCTGCTTCTTCATGCCACGTTTATCTTTAAGTGGATGTATATCTGTATTCACCACTGACCTTTATCTCTGATCGAGCTCTGTGAGGAAACAGTTGACAAATCATGGAAAAGTCTGTCCCCACCATGCTAACTGCCAGGAAGAACATGTCTGTCTCTGATGGAAAACAGCAAACAATCAAGACACGAAAAAACAATGTGAACAAGGTATACGAGTGCTATAAAGATGCTAGATTATAGGTATTTCTATCTATTATTCATATCAGTTTAACCTTCACTGGACCAGGGTTTCGAATGGGTCCCTTTCCTGAAGCTTGAGTAAGTTGTAGTGGAGCCGCGCTCAAAGATGGGGTCTCGATCCTGTGCTGGGTTTGGCCCTTTGGCTCGCTGGACTTCCACTGTCAAGCTGAGACACAGGTTGAGAGGATATGACTTAGCCGCTAATCGGTTCAAGCATCTCCATTATCACAATAATGTAGCACTGTTTTATTAAGTTTCAAGGTCAGTTTCTATCAAGGTGATGAGGAAGGAAGATAAAGGAAGGTAGATAAATATGAAAGAATGTCATAACCTATAGAAGCACACTGACCTCTCTTCATCAATGATCAGTGAGCCATCCTCTGCTACTTTGACCTGAGGGACCATGAGCGCTTCTTCCTGCTCTTCCTCTACCTCCTCCTCTTCCTCCTCCCTTGGGCTTGCAATTTTAGGGACGACTTCAGGTTCCTGCGCTCTCTCTGGTGACCTGCAGGGAAAGAAGAGAGTGGGTATACAAGGAACCTGTACATCCAGACTATTCCATCATTTAGACTCATTCATTTTGTTGACTTTAGAAAGATGATGGGATACACTTACTCTTCTCTTCCTGGAGAAGGTGGGACCACAGTCTCATTCTCCTGAGCCGAGTCTTCTATACTAGATCTGGAAAAATCGCAAATTACGGTCACGTAAGACGAGACACAAAAGGATGGAGGTAAAAATTAAATGTTACACAAACTTGACTAAGTTGAAGAGGAGACACTCACGTCATGGGGTTAGACACTGGTAGATAACGGATAAGGTCCCTCATGGTCATTTTGGCAGGATCTAAAGTATATTCCTTTGGACGTGCCTTAGCTTTCTTGATTTTCTGCAACATCAAATCATAACACTCTTTCAGTGTAATGAATCAAGACACATCTAACAGTATATATCTAATTAATATGTCACTAAACTTGAAGTATGTTTACCTTTTCTTTGTGCATCTCCTGTTTGAGCAACTCTCTGAGCTTTCGGGCCTTTGCAAGCCTCTGTAAGTCTGAAGGGTCATTCAGGAGTCTACTCAAGGAGAACGCTGGGGGAGACAGTGAAAGCCCACTCTTAGATGACACTAGAGTCTTGGCTTTCTCTGATATCGCAATAGCTTCTTTGTCTGGTAGAGAGGGGGGGACTTTATCTGGTAGTTTGGAAGGAACTTCTTTAACTTGGCTGTCTGATGTGCTGACGCTGTCGGCTGGCAGGTGCGTTTGTTCTAGCGAGTCCTCAACTGGAGGTACAGCTAAAGGTCCTGAACTGTCAGAAGAGGTGAGGGTGGGTTTAGGTTGCACTTTAGGCTGCTTGCTCTCTTCTGAAGGCCTCCGTCGCCTTGGGGATTGGAGTCCCTGAGGGACTGCTGCAGTCCCAGTTTGGCTGGACGTTGTTGGATTGTCAAGGTCTGAGCCAGGGACTTCAACAGGAGTTTCAGAGACTGCCTTGACTGGAGACTTTGCCGTCCTAGCAAGCGTGGAGGGGCGGCCTGGGGCCACTTTGGGCTTGATAGAAAACCGCTTCCTTCTCTGGACTGCTGCTGAGGAGCTGGCACCTTCCCCATTTTGGTCATTACCATCCCTAAACAGCAGTAAGAATTGTTATTTTTGTTATACATAACAAAAGTAGCAGTCATTCTAAAAATGAATTTTAGAAGCCATTCGATGCTCGTCACTCACCCTGGCGCTGTGGGTTTTTCTGATGGGGTCACAACAGACTTGTTATCTGTCACAGCAGTAGCAGTGCTGCTCTCACTGACGTCTTTGGGGGTCTCACTGGCCTCCTGACCTACTGAAGGGGTTTCCTGAGGTGTTGCTGCTGTTCTCCCTGTCGTACCGACATTGGGCCGAATACTAAATCTTGACCGACGAAACATTTTGAACTGAAAACACACAGGAAGTCAAAGCTGCATCAGCATTCAAACAGTAAAACCTGACAACCAGCTGTAAAGGAAACATTACTAAAGAAAACTATTTAGATTAGATCAATAGAGACACTTCATATCAGCACATTAGCTCATTACTAAGCATTCAGATCACTGAGTCAATGCAACACATGTCTGCAAACATTTCCGTTGGGCAGCATTGCAACATCATAACATATCAAATGCATGGCAGTGGTGGAAGAAAATTACAATTACTTTCCTTTCAATACTGTAAAAATGTTGTCATTGTCTGCTGCAGTAGTGTAAATTGCGGTTTCTCGTTATATGTTATATTATTAAATATATAAGGTTTGGTTCCTCCTACAAAAACAAACTTTGTAGGCGACACAAAGCAGAAACATTTAACTGATGTCATGAAGTATAGACATAATTTTGCCTTGTGTGAATGTAGGGTTTTCTCTAGTTGCCATTAGTATAACATTGAGGAAAGTACCCTTATGTTGTCCCATCCTCAGACATTGGTTTAACGTCAACTGACAGGACTAGTGACGTTGACAGCTGAGAAGCCGTTAAGTCTGACCGTTAAGAAAATCACATGGAAATACCACGAGAGTTTTACTAAGCTAACACACCGTATTCAAACAAACAAACAAACAAACATTAAATGGACAAAACGAGTCGAAAAGGGGCACAAAGCTGGGCTCAAACTCGCATAACAACACTTTTAGTATGCGAGTCTTCCTGACTTGCACCGTCTTATTGTTGACGTTTAGACGCTGAAGCAGCTACATTTATAGTTTCATTACGTCTACACGGGTTATTTTGCTTATAACAACGTACCTGTTCAAGAATATGTCGTTTGTTGGGAGAAATAAGCTTTCATTAGTTGACGCGGTGTGGCAGACGGCGAACCCCATGCACACACTAATCCGCCATGTTTTTTTCCTGACGTCATATTGTGGTGAGTGAAAGGGTTTGTGGGAAATGTAGTCAGAGCTCTGCAAAGAGACGGCTGAGGCAAGAGCGTACAGTCTATTGGCAATATTGGCCTTCTTCTCAAGGAATCTGAGCATTACATAACTGTTTGAAGGCTTTCAAGTTATTGTCAGTGGTAGGACAAGTTTATTTAAGTAAAAGTAACAACAAACCAATCTAAAAATTCATCATTTTAGTTACGTAGAAATAAAGTAGTATTAGCTAGAACATGTACTTAAAATATCTAATAATTCCATTATTAATACTGACAGATCAACATGTGAGCAGTATTTCGATGTTGATGAAGCTACTTTTGATTACTTAATATACTAGTAGGTAGTTTGGTGATATCAATTGCATTTTATGTTCATTTTTTGTGTGTAAAAAGTTCATTTTCAATGTACATGGTAACTTAACCCAATGTAGTTGAGTAAAAAGTACAATATTTTTACTTTATCAAAGTATAAAGTATCAGAAAGTGGAAAAACTCAAGTAAAGTACACATTCCTCAGCACATTGTCCTTTCATTTCCTTTTTCAAACATACTCACATGCATGTTTTTGTTAGGATTGAGTATAATGGCCAATGATGAAATCTAAGTGAGTACATTTTAGTCAGGTAGGCTACTGTTAAGGTACTGCAATTTTGAAATACTTGTACTTAACTTGAGTTTTTAATATAATATTAAATGAATATAATATATAATATTATTGTACTTTTTCCTGTTGATGTCATAATGATGTACATTTTGAGTTCCTAAAAGGCCAGTTAATGTACATTTAAATGAAGATTTTCTTTCTCTGTTGTGCGAGTAGTACATGTCCAACAATGATTCACCTTATCTTTCATACCAGCTACTGTATGTCACATGTGTAACATACAATAAACAGACATGGCCTATAGAAACATTTTTGGGAGTTGTAACAGAACAAAGACTGACGCCATCAGTGTTTGGGCACGCAGCAAAAACTCTGACCTTTGTTTCTTGAAACATACAGTTTATCTGTTGACTGTTGAACCTCCAGCAGATTTCAAACTGTTGGTTCACTAACTCAGTCAGAAGAAGGCGAAGGACGTTGTGATTGAATTATTTTATTTCTTTAACACAGACAGCATCAGCAGTGAACCTCTTTGGACGTGCCTTTCTCTCACACACCACATTTCTTTCTTCAGCAGATCATGACATAACATTTACTTCTTAGATCAGATCAGTGGTCTTTAGGAATAAGGGAACTACTGATTGGACAAATAAAAAACAACAACATCAGAGGTGGAGGTGTAAAAAATAAAGGGTGGGTCAGGGACAAGAGTTAGAAGAGTTCATCATTTGGATTGTCTTGCACACGTTGTAGCAGCTTGTCCCAAAGATGTTATTTGATCTCCATTGGCTCCATTTACTCAATTTCAACTGTGAGGGCAGAGACAAGAGAAAAAAAAAAAGGTGAAAATTGTGTTCATCCTGTATAGATGAATTCAGTTAAGGAATAAACAAATATGAACACATACTTACTTATGGACAAAGTTATGGTCAAGCAAAGGGATTTCCAAAAGGGTCCCCAAAAGCAGCTGTTGAACCAGAAGTTGGACCAACAGTAGCAGTCTGCTGTAAGATTGAGAAAAAAGGCCAACATTACAAATCATTACTGTGATACTTGATGTGGTGTAAATATATGTCTGTGTGAATCTCCGTACCATAGCTACAGACGGCACTCCAAACGGACTGGAGTTTGGGGCCCCAAACGCTTTATCAAACATGTCTTGATCGTTTGCGATGGGAGCAGAAGAGAAGGCGGCATCGAGGAGGCCCGGGTTAAAGCTTGGAGCTGGGGCTGCAGCTGGAGCAGGAGCTGATTTAGGAACATCTAAACAGGCACAACAGAGGACACAATTAGTCATCATATAATCAAATACCTGTCAACTTGCCAAATTTTGACTACATGCACTGCAGTGCCTTGCTACAGCCGGTTTACCGTTAACAACTGCTGACATTTGATTGACATCATAGTCATCATGATCTGCAGTATCCTGAGCCAGGCCCACTTTACTGGAAAAGTACTGATCAAACGCCCCGGCTTCGCTGCTGCTGGAGGCTGGAGCAGAGTTGGACCCTAGCTCCCCTTTCCTCGCTGGGATGGCAGGGGGTTTGGCAAGCTGGAAGTCCTTGAACATGTCCTTTCCAGTCTTCTTCTCTTTATCTCCAAGGGGGTCCAAAGCTGTGAAGGCACTGTTTTCTACCTTTGGAGGGGCCTCCTTAGTAGGTGGCCTAGGCGGGGGGCGTGACGGACCTTGCTGGTCACCCATTGCATGGAACGGACCAGGCTGGAAAGGATTGGTCATGGCGGGCTGACCCCAACCTGGAGCACCAAGTGGCCCAGCTGGTGGAGGCTGGCCCCAGACATGGGGTGGGGATAAAGGCGGGGCACCAAACTGAGATGGCATGTGCTGGCCCCAGACTGTGGGTGGTATGGGTACGCCACCAAAGGCAGATGGCTGTGGGAAGGCAGGCCTAGGGCCTGGAGCTGCCACTCCTGCCATGGGGAACATGGAGGGTGCAGCGGTGGAGGCTCCCCACATGCCCGCCGCAGGGATACTTGCGGTAGCTGGAGGACCTAACTGAAGATTCCCTGAATATAAAGACAAAAATGAATATTAAGGATTAAAGGGGATGAAATGTAAAGCCAACAACATCTTCATATTTGGATAAGACACAAAGTTCCCCTCTTGTGTATTACCCAGAGCAGCTATGGAGGAGGGAGTGGAGTTGGCAGGTGTACTGTTGAAAAGGTCACCTGAAGCAGATGACCCTTCAGAATGACCAGAAGCAGCAAACAGGTCTGCTCCAAACAGGTCACTTGCTGTGGACTATTCAAAGAAAATACACAAAAATATGAAGTATTGTTGCACCACCATTGACATGATTTTATACATGATAACTCATAAACTGCGCAGTACTTAGAAATTAATATTAAACCAACAAATTATTTTATGGAGTTATGTAGTCAGAAAACACGCCAGTATTTACCTGAACATTGATACATATGCATGCCACTTACCAGTGCTTTTATCACTGAAGCATGAATGTTAGAAAATAGATTAAGAGCAGAGATGACAAAGGGTACAGTTAATTGTTCAACAGCACAGTCAAAGTGTCACTTATTCAAGCCAGATATAGAAGCATGTGACCACCAGTGCATGCACGAAGACAGAACAGATCCAAACAACAAGCCCTTAACTGCAGTCCTTAATTATAGGCCTTGCATCTTAACTTAACCAAATGCATCCTCTGGTGCATCCCGACAGACACCAATGCGTAAATGCTCAGAAAGAAAGATGTTAGCAAACTAATTACGCTCAGGGAAATGTGCATAAAACCCATTTTAGGCATCACACATGCAACTCTACTATGATTCATCTAGCTATGGAATTTCACCTTTGCACTCCTTCGACCTCGTCCAGCCTTAGAGCTCTGCGGAGGTGGGTTTAAGACTACTGAATCCTTGCTATGAGTCACTGGGGGTTGTGGGTGATGAGTTATGCCATTAGAGACGGGGGCAGGTGTCAAAGATGAGTCAAAAAATGGGTTTTTGGTTGAGAGAATTGGTCCAGATTCATTCCCGTCCATCATGGTAATTGTGTTTCCCTGAGTTATTTTGCCCCCTAGTGGCCACTGTCCGTTACTGAGAGCGAGGATCATGGTCTTACTGGATAACCCATTTATCTGCTGACTGAGGTGTTCAGAGTCTCCATTCAAACCACCGTTAATAATTGTCTTACTAGCGTTGCCAGCAGGGCTGTTTAGGTGATTAGCGGTGGTGAGGGAGATGTGTGAATTATCGGGTGCAGACCGAGGGGGTGATTTAGAAAGGGGGTCATCTCTGAAAGGGTCAGTGTCTGGGGTTGGAAAGTAGCCAAATGCTGAGGAAAAGGGATTCTCTGTCTGGGGAGATGCCCTACGGTCAGGGGCGCAGGAAGTTACAAAGGAGTTTCCCTTTATGCAATTCTGATTGCTGTCAACTTCAGCAGAAAAGTCCAGCAAGAGAATATCATTAGAGTCCTGGTTAACATGAGAGGGACAGTGGGAGAGAAAAAAAAAGAAAGATTTATGAATCAGTTCTGCAGAAGGAGAAAAACACACGTGTTAACAAAATGAAAAATGAATCACATGGTGTGAAAAGACAATTTAAAGCTGCTACATGCAGAATATTTACCTAAAATATATCACTGTCACTAAATCTCCTGGTAAGTCACAGTCTAGAGTCCATCTTCCAACTTGAATAATGAGGTTGCTACTCCTTAGACAACAGCAAGCTATATAAATATGCTCATTGACCTGAAACTAGCACTAGCTCATTGACCTGAAACTCAGCTAGTGAATTGGCTCAGCAACAGTGATGTAAAACACTACCAGTACGAGACACCAGGTGTCACCAGAGTCAACAAAAATGTCTCTTTCATAGATTCTACTTGCAGCAGCTTTAAAGGTTTGATGAACAACAATGAGATTGGTATACACGAAGCACAAACTCAATTCTTAAAAGATCCTTTTGATTGAAGTCTAAAATCTACAATTTATGATATGAATACTCAAATAATCAAACACAAAAACGGTGACCTTTTTAGAACTGAGTTCACACATGTGGAATGATCAGGGACGTGCTGAGGTTATTCAGTGGAGCCATTTTTTTCTTACAAATACACTGAATCAGATCTTGGAAATATATCTTTGACAAGAGGCAGCATGTAGCAAACCACATTGTTAGGATTGCACTTAATAGTCTCCAACAGGCTACTGAAATCATTAAGATGTGTAAAAAGAAAGTATAATACTGTAAACACACACAGCTACAGTTCATTCACTAAGTATAATTCTACAATGTGGTTCAGATAAATGGAACATTTACACTATGGCACCACACTTACATTTGGAGCCTGGATGTCTGGAGGGGTCGACATGTCTCCAAAAAGGTCAAACTGCTCCACTGGCTGGATGTCAAAAAAGAAACAGAAACACACTGTATTTATTCAGCTACTATAAATCAGCGGTACTTCATTTAATGTTAAGCTGCAAACACAACAGAGCAGAAACTCTTACTTGGGCACTTTTTACTTCACTATCCATTCTTAGCAAGGCATCACTGCCATTCTGAAAGCAGGACAGAAAAGCAGAAGGTTAAGGAAGAAGCCAGAGAAACTATTTGAAGAAAACAAGTGCTTCCAAGTGCTTACCTCAACTACAGTGCTGCCATTTTCACCCTGTAAACAGAGGTAGACTGTTAATGATTATACTTATTTTCTTAATTCACTGGAGGCATGTATCATTTCAATGGAATGTCTGAAGATGTGATTCGTTGGAAGAACACAGAGAGGCAGTGTTGACATTCAGGCGGCGCATACAGTGTGTTCCCTGTCAGCCTTCCCAGATGACCACACCAAAATGCTTTTCTTCAGAAATAAAATGTTCTCCCTTTTGAATGAAAATGCCTCTGAACCAGTTACCTTCTGTGAGGCCTCTGCCTCTTTCTTCCTCATGTTGAAGATGACCTGGAAGAGATCTTTCAGATCAATGACCAGGGGCTCTGCCTGTATAGTGACAGAAAGACAGCACATTTCCACTGTTGTCCATTTGTATTTGTTGTTTATGCAGATTTTTATGTTCTCCTGTGACCGAGTGTGAATGTGTGAGTTGGTGTGTGTTGGTTTGTGAGTGAGTGTTACCTGTTGTGCTGTCTTTATGGCGAAGAACTGATGCTGCCCTTCTGCACCGCACACGTATCCAAACGCCCTGTTATCTGTTACATCTCTGGCGATGAAGGAGATCTTATTCACCACATGCTCATGTTCAATAACCTGAGTTATAAGGACAAAGGTTTTATTAGCAGGCCGAAACAAAATCTAATGAACTTTGCAGCGTGATGTGACAGTAATGGAAGGAAATGGCAGAACTCACTCCTGATTTCTCATCAATGATCTTGATGCCCGACATGGAAATGTTGACCCAGATCCTCTGTTTGTGTTTGCCTTGGGACCGAGCAGCTACTGCCATACCCTGGTATAAGATATGTTATTCCATCTTTTGTAAGTTAACAAAACTTGCAGTGAGGACACGTCTACAGCAAATATGGTGTTCTTGTAGAAAGCTGCCGTGGACTTGAATCAGCCATTATAAAATTTAGAAAGAAGGTGCTAAACAACACGTTTTTCAACTGCAGATGACCTGCAACAACAGCAAATGTGATACCCACCACACAGATGAATTATTATTAAAAAGCATTAGAGATACCAGCTTTAAAATGCTATACACTTAATATTTTTCATGACATTTAAAAGATAGCGGGACACATTCCAGAGTCCCATGCTGCACCTTAAGTTTCATCATGGAGTCCTGGCTCATCTTGTCTCCTCTGGCCTCTGGGACATCATCGATGCCAATCAGCTTGGCCTTGTACCTCACGCCATCCCCTTGAAACCTGCCCAGCAGATACTCATCTGTCTTCTCTGAGACTGTAAAAAAAAAAAGAAAAAATCAACAAAACTATGATTTCTACAAGATCAGATCAGAAAGTTTTGCAATTAAATAGTCAGTCAGATGTGTTGATCATGGCATGATCATAACCATCGTCACTCACCTCTCTTCTTCTCTTTCTTGAATGGGACCTTGGATGCGGCCGTTGCAGGGGAGGTGGGAGGGGTGTTGGAGGTCGAGGCTGTAGATAGGGACGCGACGCTGGGATCGGCCGGCGCGCTGTTCTCCACCTCTGCAGACATGGTGCGGAGCGAGCCTCACTGGACAAGTGGACAGTCAGCGGTAAAGCAGATGGCAGCTCCGTGTTCAGGGGCAGTGAGGTCAACCGAACAGATGACTCTTAACACCCACACATGCTTTTCTTGTTATTTGCCTGGAGCAGAAAAAGTGAAGTGGCACAGTGCGTGTGGTGAGAGAGAAAAAAGGAGAAGGAGATGACAGATTAATATACACTTTCCTTGTGAAACTGCAAACAAAGATATTGGACTTTAAAAAGGGCTACAATTAAAATACTTAGTTACTGCTAGAAAGGTATTTTGCATCATAAACATCATATTCTTTTAACAATCCACAGTAAACATTTACAACCACAGAAGCACTCTTCAAAAAGAGAAGCATAACAGGACATATGACCCATAAAACATCGTGGTCTCATGAAGACGAGAACATAGAAAACACACACTTTAACCCAGCTTTACACATGCTGTGTCAGTTGTTCAGCCCTGTAAAAGAGTCAATTATCCTAAAGACAAAGACGGTCACCTCTTTAGAAATGTATTGCTCTCCTGCCATTGAACTTCATATTTATTTAGGGAGGTTTACTGAGGACGAATACCTAGCCACCACTATAAAAGCACAGATGGACAAAGAAAAACACATTTTGATTTTTGATTTATCAGACCCATAAAAACCCAGTCCAAAAATCAGGGAGCTTTACTGTGGCTGAGAAACAACATCCTAGTCGTATGTACCCGCACATCAACAACAACACTAACATCAATTTGTCTGCCAACAAACTGGACATTAGTCATGAATACTTCTGCACTTACACAAGGTAGTGTCACATGAGGCAGGAACAACATCACAGTGGTTTGGTAGCAGATGCCACAGCAGCTGAGATTCTCCTCAACAATGTTAGGTGCAACTAACTTATTTCATGCTGAACCGTCAACAAACACAACTTAGTCACTTAATGAATCAAACAATCACAACAAAGTGGTGACAATCACATGCATTCAGCCAGTCAAAAAAAAAAAAGCCATAAAGGACTCCTGCTCTGCACAACCAGTGTGGAATACAACCAACGCAAACATGGCTCTGTGTGGGACATACATACCGTTAGGACCAGCTCCAGAGGCTACGTGGCTACAATACCAGTGTAAAGAGGCTGTGAATACTGTAGGACAGACCAAAGGTTGGAAGCGGGCAAAGGTTGAGCAATTACCTGAGGTTAATCTTACGCTAGCAGAGCAAAAGATCTCGTGATGCCCAGCTAAGCAACTACAGACGGAAATTGAAGCCTTTGGAATGATCATTTACCCACAATGCTCTCATACCAAGCCGCGTAAATAATCCTCAAAACCCGTAATATACTGATGATGTGAAACCTGCATAAAATGATCCTCAAAAGGAGCACAATCCAAATGCACCTGTGTGAGGGGACAGTCGGGTCCAGAGGTTTCGTGTATGACGAAATCAATGAGATAGATAATTCGTTTGATTCATAAAGGAAATGGCAGCCATACAAGATGAGATAACAGATGGGAACTTTAAAAGGGCACTGAGTGCATTCCAGGTTTGTGCAAACTGTTACCTCACTGTGAATCAAATCAAACGGCATCAGAGACTGACACAAGTATATATAGAGACTCTGTAAATGAACACCTGTTCAAAATAGAGGGCGTGAAATTGAGCCTGTTTACTCACTATGAAATGATTTCAATAAGGGTTGTATCACAGGAGCTACTGTACAGCTGTAAAACAATAAAAAACGTCATTTTATCCACCAGCACCAGTTTTGAAGTCAAGAAAACAAGCAGGTTAAGGCCTTGTGTGTTTGGTTCCCCATGGTGACATTTAAATTCCTGCAAGGCACAGAGACACACACGCTGTTTTTGTTGCTGTGCAAGGAAGCGTAGAAAAACAAGACATAACCCTAAACACTTGTTGATGCTCCATTTACACGAGCGTGACACGTGACTGCACTTGTCCAGTAACTACAGCGGTGTCAGAGTCCCACTAGCAGGAGGAAAGGCTACTAAAAAAGGTGAAACGTCAGCTGTTCATTGCACATTTGAGTTAAAGGATTACATTTTAACAACTTGCACAAAAAGGTACTCACAACTACCGCATGAAGGATGAGAAGAAAAATAGCTCTTTACAGCATCCACCAGTGTCACAATACAAATAACACTTAGCCACAGAACACAAGTGTAAATTCATATTTGTCAGCAGAATAACTGCAGTGCAAGGGCAGAAATGTCACAATCCTGGGCCGTCAGGAAACGTAAACTAGTGCACATCTGGAGGAAATCAGGGAATGACTCAGTCTGCAAGTGAATGAGATGGTGAAATACCACAGGCCCACTGTGAACACAAAGGGCATACAAACACTTTCATACAAAATGAAGACTGTTTTGCACACAAAACTAAGATATAGATATATAGGTATGCGGATGGGAGACGCAACTTACTGAAAATCACATCTTACAGGATTAAAAAGAGGTTTGTTGATAGAGGTTGATGCCAGAGGAGAGAGTTCTGAATACTTACAGGGAGAAAAGTGATGTATACTGTTTGTTATGCCAACAGTTGAGACAGTAAAGGAACACGAATGAGTCACAAATGACAACAAGTGATGCGCCTTCACCGCAGTTAATGGAAAAACAATGTTAAGTCTGAGGAGCAACTCTCACAGAGCTACTTGGACTTATGATTGCGGCTTTTACAGACGAACTAAAAAGAAAACAGCATTTTTGCAACTCCTTAAACACGACTACCTGTGGTCCTTTGGTAGGTCCTTAATGAATGCATGGATGGAAAATGTTAACAACGCAGTGACCTACCTGTTTGAAAGCGCGCAGTAAGACGTGGAGATCCTGCTTCTGGAAACTGTGATTTTTGTTCCCGTGATGCCTCCGCGGCTCCGGCGAAAAAATGAGTAAAACCAAACACCGCGTCGGAAAACGAGCAGGAGTCAGATGTTTTCCGCTAAATGCCGTGGACAGAAAGGAGAGACCGCTGCAAACTCCCTGTTTAACCCTTCACTCACTGACTGACAGACCAACTCACTGCAGATTTCAACTGCAAGAGGGGCGGTCTCTTCACGTGAAAGAGCCCCTGGTCACAGTAGGGCGCATGAACATATAGGCTACATACAGTAAGTGGGTCATGACAAAAAATGTGTCCATAATGTTGTATCATAAGAAGATAGAACTGATTTCATTATCATAGGCTACAGCACACTGTTAAACACGGCTGGCCTGTTTTCATCCCCTCCTCATCTGTTTGCCTACACATTTGGATCTTTGCACATAATTGATTAATTATTAGACAGTATGGTCTAATTATGAAGAAAAATATATGTTTAAGAGATTTCTCCGGCAGCTGCAGGAAGCTGTTTTCAACAACAACAAAAAAGCCCTAAAAACCCACTGAAGGCTACGTGCCCGGCACCAAACAGAAGTTAGACAAAAGTTAGCGACCTGCTGGTGAACATTATGGAGCATTTAGCTGCTAAAAAGCTAGATATGTCCCTCAGGAGTTGGTGGAGACCATCAACAGAGAGACACATTCGTCAGGTGGCCAGAAACATGACAACATATGTGCTGGACGTGTAAATAAGCAGCTGTTTGTTAACAAGTGCTGCATATCAACTTTAAAAAGTGACAATATGTCAATGTCTTAATTGCTTGTTTCTGCTGCCCCCAAGTGGCCAAAAAAAGAAGCTATTGCAGCTTTAATTTTCCAGTGTAATGACCCTCCAAGTAAGCCCCTCCTCCCAAGTCTATGTAAGTCTAAGTAATGTCCAAAAATGGGCTGTTAACCATCTTTTTTGTCAACATTGTTATTGTTGTTCAAAACAGCATGTATTTCAGTATAAGTCTTGTTTTAAATGAAACATGTGATTTGAAGCATGACTATGACTTTCATTTGTTTATATTGTGTAAGAAGACAGAATGGCGAGAAAATGGCAGAGGCTGAGGTGAAGCAAGGATTCCTTGTTGCTCAGCATTTGTGGCAGAAATTGCTTCCTGCACTGGTAACCCGAAAAACCATGAATATATACCACCTTCCTCTGCCAACGCTGTGGGTCCACAGCATTGGATGACTTTCCAATGAAAAAGCTCATTCATATTATCTAAACGTCACATACACTGAGCATCATATCATAAAGTGTGGAGGGAGTGAGGGGACAGACGACTCTAAACCAGAGGAAAGCTCCAATGTTGCTGACACAGCACAATTTTTGAAAGACCAGGCACTGCTTTTCCTTTTGCCGTGCACTAGTGTTACTGCAATTACAGTAAACTGACGGCTGAAAACGGGTCATAAACTTCCTCAGTATAAATGTCTATTTTGCTTGTGATACCATATAGGGATTCAGCCATGTAATGACAGTTTTTATATTTGCTGTTCAAAGCACTGAGTGCCAGTTATGATATTCCCAGGAAGAAAATCCTCAAGCCACACAGGAAGTGTTTTGTTTCATGTGTGCAGAGGCATCAGTAGATGTTTGTTTGGGATAATTAAGAGAAGAACTGGGTAGTTAGGATAATCAGGGACAGCCACAATTAAAAGGACAAAGAACTGTGTCTCCTTCAACAGAAAAAACAAAGAAATAGAAACAAATGATTGGGAATGGAAATCAGGCATTTGTACAGCTACAAAACTAGAGTAAACATCAGCATTGAGATCTGCACTAACATGAGTGGTGACGTCAATGTAGCTTTTTGCTGTGGACTGATAGGTTTCACTCGTGTAAATGTGTCTGCGTTTATTACTTCGTTGAGCCGTCACTTAACAATGAATTTGAATACACATGTCAGACAATGACTGATGGTAACTTAAACACCATAAACATCCCACAGCTGACATTGTGGCCTAACAGCACTATAGGTTTATAATAATGTTACTGTTGGCATTGTGCTGGAGCTTATCGGTTAAACAACAAAAAGCGTGTCCCATGTGCAGTTTCTGATCATTTCTAAACCATTGGGGTGTATTAGAGGTGGTGGAGTTGCCTAAAAAGCAAGAGTCAGAACATCTGATCGTCTCACGTCAACCCAAGCAAGCTTAAACTAATAAATAAAAAAATATATACATTTTGCTGCTTAGCTTTGCATCTCTTAACTGGAGCATAAATATCTGAATTCACAGTTAGCCACCTTCTGTAAACCTGTTGGTGCTGTAAAAACTGAAACCATCACAGAGCCAACCAACCACCGTATGAGAACCGCCAGATGTAACAATCCCATCTGCACCCATTACTTCAACCCAGATCCCAGTCATATATAGTCATATTTATATTTATGTAAGATTTTTTTGCCAAACAAAAACAAACAATGTTGTCTGATGTTAAGGAGAGTACACTGTACAGTATACCGTATGTTGCAGGTTGACAGCTGAGGAATGATAGAAAGGGACAGAGGAAGGACGTCCTTCCTGCCTTTGTATCCTGTGTTCTGCTGACAGAGGCTGGTTTTGGGGAGATGAGTCCCTCAGAAGCCAGATCACTGACTAGCTGAGAGTCTGTTTTCCCCTTCAGTCACCAACCACTGGAATGATCTTTTTCATAACATCTTATTAAACATTTAATATCATCAGACTTGTGTTTATAATTTCAGAACCCCGGAAAGGAATGCATGTATCTGTACAGCATTTTCAAGAGTTGTTGCTGCATCAAATCTGACATATAACATTTGCAATTTATACTGTGCTTTATACCCTTTCATTTTTCTGACATGAATCAATGCGACAATATTCACAAAATAAGGGATTGTGAAATATGTTTTCTCGTATAAGATTTTGAGACCGCTTCCCTTTAGTGACGTGTCTCCAGCATCACTGTCTGATGACGTTGGGTTAAAATGATGGTTCCCTGTTCTGTTTAATGTGATTCATTGTCTGTTTGGATCAGCTGCATGCCCAATGCAACCGCGCTCTTGCATACAGGAAGACATGCTGGACGCTCTTTACTCATGTTAAACTTTCGGGTAGGAAAAAGGAAAAGTATGGGACACCCTTTTCAAGAAGCAGACTACAGATGGCACAAGTCAGCACATACAGATTAGAGGATTTATTTTTATGATAGAATGCTGACAGAGACAATCTGATGGGAAGTGTCCTTTCCAGTTTATGACAGGAAGGCCACAATCCAAACATCAAGCATTTAGGGCGTGAATCCTGGAACCGGCTGCCACCACAACCAGAACCTAAGATAGCCACTTATCTCCAGTCCATAATTGAGGTAGTCTTAGATTTTATCCTCTCCGTCCCTCTCTTTTCTTTTAACTCGTAACTGCCTTCACTGCTCTTGACCATTTCAGTCTAAAAATACAACATAAAGGAGCGGGGCAAGTGTTGATGCAGGAAGCGTCATATTCTGTCACACATGACGACAAATTCTATAGGATGTAGTGTGTAAATTACAGTAAAGCGGGGCAATAGGCTGTTCTACAAGTGTTTCTACATAGTTCCAACCCCCCCCAAAAAACAGGAAGTCTTTCTAGTCAGGAGAAATATTGCAAGCACCTTACCTACCCTCTGGTTTCCTGAGAAAGCTGGGAGGAAACTGCCAAACCTCGTAAAAGTGGTGACCTAAGCACATATTTGTGCCTCTCCAGCGGGCCATGACCACATAGCCCCTAGACTACCCCAGCTCTGCTTGCAGATACAGGGAAAGAACCAGGACAGGGCAGCCCCCACATTGACTTTGGAGACATCGGGGAATACTGTGTTTATTTAAGTCAGCAGAAAACAGTCAAAATCAGTTTTACTCCCTCAGATGTATAACAGCAGATGATTTGTCAGCCTCCCAACGCTGCCGAACCTTTGCGTCCACGAATAATGATTCACCTGATCACGAATGATTACCTAATTTGATCATAATCCTAATGAGTCCTGTCCACTTTTAAATTCACTACTTTCTTTCATCTCTCTACGCTAAGACGTGCTCTGTTTGTCCCTCTTTTTTTTGTAAATTATACACGCTGCCCTCCCTCGTTTGAAGAACTAAGTACTGCAGACTCAGCAAAAGCCACTCAGATCACATGACAGACCATTAGGTGCAACAGTTTAAAACTTCCTGTGCATTGTGCAAGGCTTGGTTTTATATAATATAATAAAAAAGCAGTGTTTGACTAGTCAGAGATAGAAATTAATTCGAGTGTTTTAGTCTCTATGTTGGTGTGTTCCCTCACCCTATACAAACACAGTGTGAGAATGTTAGAAATGGACACACTACACCGAATACTGCCGTTATCTGTTCGATGTCGCCATCTTGTGGAAAAAGAGTTGCACTTCAGCACACGCTCAATAAACCTGGACAACCAGAACCACACTTAACACTACCTATCACCACACATTTTGATGTTTTCCAGGCATCTTTGATGTTGGCAGTTACAGCGAGTGTGTGCTAGTTGAATTTCCTGTCATTCAGTTTCCAGTAACGATTTATATTACAGCCCGCAAAGTACTGCATCTTGTTCGCCAGTACCTATTGGTGCCGTTGCAGGCTGTAATCTAAAGTGTTTCCAGTAAATGTACCATGGACGTTTCATGGCAAAGTAGTACAACAGTCAAAACCTGCCTCTTTAAATATTTGCTGTAAACCTGCCTGAATGATTGCATAATCTTGGAAACACATAAATGTACAAATTGTCTCCAAATAATATAAGAATTGTATTTAAAAATAAAAACCAAAACGCAATAAATGACCATTGGCCTTGTGTATATACAGTGTGTATGCACTAAAAGAAACTTGACACAGCGGTGTTAAGAGTGTTTGTCAGCTTTCGTGTGCCTCCCTGCCTTTCACCCAGTGCATGCTGGGATAGTTTCTATGAATCAAACTAGGTTTGTATTTTTATATAACTGTCTGTTTTAGAGTCATGTGCTCATGTCCCTATCTGAGTGTGAATGTATATGTTTTATTGGCTTTTAGAAAATCAAGGTATGGTTTCAATCAGTGGATAAGCACATGACTGAAAGAACAGTTTACAGATTAATGTAACCATTATATTAAAGGAGTTTCCGAGCACTGAATCGATGTGGCTATTGACTTTGACAACGACACGGTCCTGGTTGAATAATCATTGACAGAAAGGTAGCTTAAAATAAATAATAGCACACGACAACATTTGTCTCTTCAAAGGTTCATCATGAGGATTGAAGTCGTGCTCCCGCTGGGCTTCTGTGGCCTGTGTCTTACTCTGGCGCTTCTTGGAGAAGGAATGTATGTATATGTCCCATTTCATTTACACAACAGCAAGGATGTTGATTTTATGCACTAACTAAGAATTTGGTGCTAGACAAAGAGTTGCATCACTTGATATGTGTATTTCAGGGGAGTGGAACTTCCTGATCCACCAGCAATAAACTGTGCTTGGAGCCGCTGGTCAGAGTGGAGTTCTTGTGATCCTTGCACGAAAACCAAAGTGAGTCCATTCAAACTGTAGTCAGAGCCAGTGACATCGCCTTAGCTGAAGTCAATTAACTTTAGGAGCTTTAGCTAGCAGAACATTGACAAATCAATTTTGATACTCCAAGAAATTAGTAATTGAGTTTGTCATACCACATAAATGAGACAGTAGCTAACCAGATCATGCTAATTGGTATGGTTAAGCTACCTTTTAATCTCATATATAAATGTATTAAATTGAAGACGACTTAAATTAATTACTTCAAATGGAAAACTGAAGAAGAAACAAGAACACGTTTGTTTGTAGATACTGGATTTTGTGCAGTATCTAAATTTGAAGGTTTTATGAAAGGTCTGTGGCAATCAGCCTAAGAAGGCATAAAATTAAGTTTTTTTAAACTTATATATCTGTTACACAGTAAGAGCCTTGAACTTCAAACCCTTGGTTCTTTGCCTTTTTAAGAAAGTGTACATTCTTAACAAAGAGTGTTATCATTTGTGATCCTCAGAGGCGTTCTCGAGTTATAGAAGTGTTTGGCCAGTTTGGTGGCCAGCCCTGCCAGGAATCAGTAGGGGACAGGATGATCTGTACAACAGATGCTAAATGTGAGCTACTGCTTCCCCCTGCGTGCTCTGACACCGAGTTCGAGTGCGAGTCAGGTACTTCAGTTTTTTTTTTTAAGTCACCTACAATACCTTTCTCATTATTATTTTAGGCCCCTTAGTTTAACCCACATCTTTACACAGGTTCTTGCGTTAAGAAGAGATTAATGTGCAACGGGGACTATGACTGTGAGGATGGATCAGATGAGGACTGTGAACCTGAGCGTAAACCCTGTGGTTCGTCAGTCCTGGAGAACAATGAGCAAAGCAGGACAGCAGGATACGGGTAAGAGTGAGTTATTAAAGAGCTCATTCAGTTGGAATCAAAAAGTCAATATACAGTAATAGGAAAGCAAAATGGAGGCGTTGTCATCACAACTGGGAGAACTTAGATCAGGACGGCACATTTGCCCATTCATGGTGACTATACATAACAGATATTAATCAAAGCATTCAAGTATTCAGTAGAGATACTTTCCTGTTTCATTTGAGTTGTTTATAAAAACAATGATCACTGTCATAAAATTACATATTTTGTACTTGAATATTATCTAAATATCTAAATAGTTGGACATTTTGGGAACTGCACTTAGTCACTTTCTTGCCAAGTTAGAGAGAACAATACCATTGTCATATCTGTATGCTAGAAATGAAGCTAGAGCGAGGAAACAATATGCTTAGATTATTTTAGCATAAAGACTGGAAGCAGAGGGAAAGAGCTAGCCAAATCTCTGATGATATTTTTCACCTTGAAAAGAGTCAGGCAAGTTGTTTCCCCTTGCTTCCAGGCTTTATGCTAAGCTAAGTAACCCATCTCCTGGCACTCCATATTTAACAGACAAACATGTGAGTGGTATCTATCTTCTCTAAATCTCTGCAAGAAAGAGATATAATACAAATAATACAAATAAGAGTACAAGTAACAGAACCTGTACAGGAGTAGTACACTCAAGAACTCTTCAAACTTGGAAGGCATAATGTTGTATATAGTTTTACGTTTGTGTCCATGCACCAGAATCAACATCCTGGGTACAGATCCTCGAATGAACCCCTTCAACAATGATTACTTCAATGGGCAGTGCAATCGAGTGAGGAATCCAAACACTGGGAAGAATGACAGGATCCCCTGGAATGTTGGTGTGCTGAACTATGAGGTTAGCCAGAGCCACTTATCTTATTTTATGGGCATATGCGTGTGTAAAATAATGTAAAATGATGATGAATACACAGTATGTCGGTGAGGATAACACTTTGTCTCCCTGTCTTTCCAGACTAAAGTGGAAGAGACCGTTTCTAGAGAACTCTATGAGAACACACACAGCCTCCTGAAGGAAATGCTGAGCGAGATTAGTTTTAAAATTGATACTGGACTTTCCTTCAAATTCAACCCAACTGAGGTGTCCTTGTCCAATACTACTCTAAAGGTGGATTTCCAGGCTAATTTCGAGAAGAAAGCAATGATTAAGGAGGTCTCCGAGTACGCCACCATTAAGGTAGATGTCAGCCAGTGACAAGTAATTCACATGCAATTTATAAGTAATTTCTAGCACATACAACAACATTAAAGGTCCCATATTGTAGAAAGTGAGATGTCCATGTCTTTTCTGATTATAAAGCAGGTCTAGGTGCTATATAAATACTGTGAACGTATCGGACAGAGAGTGAACCTAGGGGCTCCATAAAGGGAATCTGTGAATTGTGCAAAGCTACTCTAGTGGTGTCCCAGAATAAAAATATAGAGCTGAAATTAGCATAATATGGGACCTTTAACTAAACTAAAAAAAAAAAAGACATAATTATGTAACCAGGATTATCTCAAACTATGCATGCTAACTGCCTCTGTGTTTGATAATACTTCTCTCCTGTACACTCAGAACAAGAGCTTTATGCGGGTGAAGGGCACAGTACAGATGAGCACCTACAGGCTGCGATCCCGTGCGCTCCAAGTGGCTGATGAATTCCTGGAGCATGTAAAATCTTTGCCTTTGCAGTATGAGAGGGGTATTTATTTTGCCTTCCTGGAAGACTATGGGACTCACTACACCTTCAGCGGGAAATCTGGTGGCGAATATGAGTTGATCTATGTTCTCAACCAGGACTCCATCAAGGAAAAGAGTATGTGTACCCCAGCAAGTCTCTCTTTTTGTTTTGATTGTGTTTTAAGTTAATTTCTCCATCATGAGATCTCTCAAGGCACAATGTTGACTAAAAGTGATAAGCACTCATGCTCTATACTTCATGATTCTTCCAGATCTGACAGAGAGAACGATTCAAGACTGCATCAAACTAGGCATCACACCAGATTTTGGTGGCACGACTTTCTCTGGACAAGCAAGCGTGAAACCAAGCTATTGTGATACTGTAACAACAAAAGACGGAGGTCTGTTTTCCCTGTATTACCTGATCACACTGATTAGTGAAGCTTGAAAGTTGATATTTAAAGGAAAGGTGCAGATTTTTCAAGTCTATCTTAATACAATACTCAAATGCCACATGTCCGCTGAAAGAGTTATTTGTTGCTGTGATCATTCTTCCTGCCCATACTGGCCATGCCTTCATAGCATGACTACACTGTAAGACATTGGGGACAAAGTCTACAGGGTTTAGTGCCAGTGTTTTATCCTGGCAATTCAACTACCAAGACGTATCCCTCCGCTGCAGCTCAGTGAGGAGAAGCTGTCTGGGGAAACACAAAGAGGGAATTTTGTATGAAAAAGGCAGTAACTTTTGAAGATTGTATTAAGATAGACTTCATCCTAAATCCAAACCTCTCTTTTCTTATGCTCAGATACTGTGATGAGTATGAGTAAGGTTTACATTTATGTATCTGTTAAGGAAAGTCACTAAAAGTTGGTCCCCTGTTGCTACACAGTTGAGACTTTCGGAAAAGCAGTGGTGGACAAGGTGATGACATCAGTCAAAGGAGGTACTCTACCAAGTGCTGTTGCTATGAGGGCTAAATTGAATAAGGACGGGGTGATGGACGCCGCTACGTTTCAAGAGTGGGCCAGGTCCATCCCTGATGCCCCTGCACTGATCAACAGTGAGGTAGGAATGATGGATTGGCAACGTGAAGCTGTAACAACATCATTATAGGTGTCACCCTATGATGAAGATGTTATAAGCAATGCTAGCGGCATGGCAATGTCAGTCCGTCTGTTGGTGGGTTGGTCAGTCCACCACTTTGGTCCAGACTGAAATATCTCAACAACTATCAGATGGATTACCATGACATTTTGTACGGACATTCATGGTGTCGAGGATAAATCCAAATGACTTTGGTGATCCTCTGATTTTTCCTCTAGAACCACCATGAGGTTGACATTTGATGTTTTAAGTGAAATCTATCAACTGTTATTGGATGGATTGGATGCACCATGAAATTTGGTGCAAACATTCATGTCACCCTCAGGATGATTTGATTCCCCGACTTTTCGTCTCGCGCCAACATCAGGGTCAAATATTTAATTTGTCCAAATACCTGCAAAATGAATCATTCCCTTCATTCTCAGCTGTACTTTGTATTTACTGCCAATTATCAAATGTTAGCATGCTAATACGCCAAATAAAGATGGTGAACATGCTAAAAATTTGTCATTGTGAGCAGGCTTGTGTTAGCATTTAGCTCACATAGCCTCCAGCATTGCTTTAGACTCTTAGTCATGTTGCAAGACAAATGAAAGATGATGTGATGTGATTTTTCTGTTATCATATTCTGAATGAAATGGCGCACATATTCTGTTGTTTCTGACAGAGAGAACCCATCTATACATTGATTCCATTGGATATGCCAGACGCTAACACCAGGATATCCAACCTGAAGCTGGCCACAGCAGACTATGTGGCAGAGTATAACGTGTGCAAGTGTAAGCCTTGTCATAACGGAGGCACTCTTACTCAGCTGGATGGAAAGTGTATCTGCCTGTGCCCCAACGTGTTTGAGGGCCTGGCCTGCCAGAATTTCAAGGGGGATAAAGTTAGAAACTCAGGTAGGAGTAAATATAAAATAAATCACAACATACAGTATCCCAACACACCAAGGCCATTCATATGACTTTGGGTCATTTTTCTTTTATGTGTTAATTTGGACAATGCTTTGCAGGTGCAAGACCTACTGTTATTGAGGAAGGCAACTGGACATGCTGGTCTTTCTGGTCCAGCTGTAGCGGAGGGATACGCGCCAGGACACGTGGCTGTAACATAGAAGGGGTCCCTGGAGCTGTGTGCAGGGGAGACACCACCAGTGAGGAATACTGCGAAGCAGCTAAATGATCATTTAACAAACCATCGCTCCCTCTCTCTGACACACACACACACACGAAAAGGTCTAAAAGATGAAAATCAAAATATTTAAAGTCATGAGTCAAGACATTTTTGTCTTTACATGCTTAGTCAGGAGAACAGAGCCATCTTGAGGTTGGTAATGGATAATGCAGTTCATAAATTACAGTGTTGTTATGTGTAGATAGACTTTTTGATTATTTGTTGTGATTTGAATATATGGAGTTTGAGTATACAGTATCAATTATAAATATATACATATATGGATTTAGTAGAAGTGAAACTTAAAAAATCCATTGTACCCCAGCAAACACGTCTTCTGGATTTTAATTTCTACAAATTAAAAAAATGCAATCAACATTAACAGCTACAAAACAAGTATCAAGCATAACATGTATATAATTCTAATAAAGGTGTAGTGCCACAGTCCTCCACTCAATACTGTACATTTTGATGTTTGCATTACATCAATACCATTGCAGATTTAACTGAGCCCCTTAAGTTCTTGCCATTTTGGTCTTTGTCACATAAATCAAATTAAAAGCTACCTTTCAAAACCATTTCATTCAAAAGTCTGTGCTGTCTTACAACCCAGGCACCCTGGACAGAAAAAAAGAGCATGACCTATTTAGTCATTAATCCGTCATTTTTAGATCCAAAAGAACAGCTTTTGGACTGCAAACAACGCTGTGTCTTTCCACTTTAGTTCACTTAAAATAGTGTTGGGCTGAAGTATGTATTAATGGGCAAATAACTCATCTTTAAAAGCATGGACACATTCCAGCTGGCTGCGCTGCACAAATGAGAACCAGATGAGTTGAAGCAGGATGGAAAGAGGGCTGACACAGAGGACAACTAGATATTAAGGTGTTGGACACAAAGGAAGACATTACATGTGCAGTCCCAGTAGCCATCTCTTTCACACACGTTTGTTAACCCATAAATGTTATGGCAATTTTCCATATTGGTGTAATTCGGGTCGTTTTTTTCGTGAAACACACTTTTGGAACTCTTAAACACAAGCAGCACTGGAGGCACAGCTATCCATTAGTGCCAATGCAAATCATATGGGGACAAACCCCCCCCTCCATCAAATACAAACTATGTATATCTGCTTCCAAGGAACTGCATTTCTGTGATGGTTAGCATGTGAGGGGGCAAATCATCAAGTTATTCGACTGCAAAATAAGTCTAATAGTAATTCAGAACGCTCTTCTTCTGTTGTGTACTTACAACTTGCTGCCTCCCCCCCGGGTGCACAGGGACTCCTTAACATAGGGGCGTTATATGCTGGAGGTTCTTTGTGTTATACATGCTTGAGCAGTAACTGTCATGACATATTTGCTTATCTTAACAGTCTTTGATTTCCATGTTTGCTCATGGATTTAAACTCACTCATTTAGCACTGACACTGCGGGCATGACTGGAGATCCTCGTGCCAGTCAAGGCCTTGTTAAGCAAACAGCAGTGAGTGCACTGCTACAGCCTTGCACAATATTTAGCACAGACCTGTAAAAGGGACAGTTAGTATTTCTTTTCTGCCTATTTTGGAGATTTTTTTTCTGAAGTGAATTCTTTAGGATTCTTTAGTGAATCGTGTAGGTCACGAGTAAACATGTCAAACTGGGCAAAGCACATAACAATAATTCACAGATTTCATTAAATAACTCCTGATAGGAAACAAACCATGTCTTAATCATAGAGTCTTAAATATTGTGTAGGACTTTGTGAATCTGAGCAGCTTTGGTCCTTCTGATCTCACACTTTTTATTACTTCTTCCTCTCTCAGCAGACTTTCTGCAAATATTGCCTCCTGTCACCACTTAAATAGAGAGGAGTTAAAGTCCAGAAGATTGTGTGTGTGTGTGTGTGTGTGTGTGTGTGTGTATAGTGGGGGTGATGAATGCATACTTGAGAAGTAACCACTGGGGGTGGGACCCCCTGGCCTTTAGGATGTCAGCACAATGGGGTAAAACTTTGGGACCTTATTGAGCTCCAGGGAGACCCCATTCACTCCGGACAGCAACCCAGCCTCAAGCCATTATCTTAGTCTAAAATGTTTTGTTCTTTCCTCAGTCTTCAACAGAACAGTTAGCACAAAATAATGAACCCCTCTTCATCGATGGACTGCCCAATTCTCTTCTTGCTAATATTTACTTATACTATAAAGTGAGTAACAAGTGAAAATCTAAAGCTTAAATGAGGACTTTCAAAACCTGTCTGAGAAACATATATGACAGGTTATATTTCCAATATACTCCATTAGGTGAGAAAAACACATTTGCCATTTTAGACATATTCAGTGTTTATATTCAACTAATTCTAACAAGAATATTTTGCACTTAATGTGCAGAGTAGAAACATCACGGCCAAAATGCAGAACTTACATCTCTTGTCCAACATTTCGGCCTCGGTGACATTAAAAACAATATTCTTGATACTTTTCAAAGTTCATCAAGCCGGTTCCAAGAAAAATATGTTGGCAAACAGAGAACACGAAGTTCATTTTACTTCATAAAAACTTAAATCCCAGAATTCTTCACTTTGCAACGTGCTGCTCACAAGCTAGAAAATGAATTCTAAGTTTGCTTTCAAAATGTGAACCTTTGTCCGTCTCATCTCATGAACATATAGTCCTTGCTTTCAATGAAGAAGAGGTGAGGGATATTTTTTTAACAAAAGCCATTGGAAGGGTGTGAAAGGAGCCCCTTCGCACTCCTAAACGCCTGGACACAGTTGGAGTTGCCCCCTCCCCACTTCCCTGGGTCACTAAAGGCATTGAAGTTTTAGAGGGCTGCTACGGCAGATTACTCCACACAGCTGTCCCAGCACCGTGGAAATGAAGTTATGCCCCTTGTCAGCTATGTTTTGTGTGCCCCCCCCCCCGTCCTGTTCTTCTCTCACCCCTTAAAACTTTGCACCACTGCTCTTTGGCTGGGCTGCGGGAGGAAATCATGGGAGGCAACTGAAGACAATTCCTATCCCGCCAACGCCATCCCAATAGAGAAAATTGGTTGATCTGATTGGTTGATTAAATATTCCTTATTAGCATCATTATTCAGAGAGGCTTAAAATCCCTGACATTCAACCCAGCACAGCCCCTCTCCCATACCAGACCCTTCCCCCATTAACCCTCAATCATAAATCAACCCCTCCTCCACCTTTCCCACCTCTCTAAAAGCTCAGGGTACTGCCTTCCTCAAGTCCACCCCCCAACCTCCAATTATTGTGGGTCACTGGGGTTTTTTTCACTTCACTTAGCGTTTGCTAAGTTTGTTTATTTTTGGTCAAAACTGAACTGTAGTCCAAATCAAGCAACATGTTAAAAAAGCTTAACATGTGAGCGTGTAACTTTTGAAAAAAGCAGTAACACAATCCCCCTCCCAGAAAATAAAAGTAGGATTCACGAGCACCCAACTCCCCCCTGCTGAATTCAATATACCTGACTTGCTCTGGTATGACCAGTAGCTTATAGTGCCTAATGTTAACTAACTTTATTAGTTATTGCTTTGCAACTGACATCAGCTTGCTTGACTTTATGACAACTTGCTACCAACTGATCCACTATGTTTTAAAATCTCATAGATGGAAATTTCAATGGGTCTTTTGGAAAATAACAGTAAATTCAGTATCAGTGTATCTTGCTGCCACAGGGGTCGCTGTTCAGCAAAACTTACACAGTCACTTTTTAAGACATTTAGTATTAAAGTGTATTACAGTAGCCAAATGTATGGGAATGTGTTTTTTTCTTTTCTTTTACAGCTAGGTGTATTTTCTAAGTTTAGACCTTGTAGAGCTGCAACAAATGATTATTGTCATTATCAAATTATCAATTGTTTTTTCATTTGTAGATTAATCATTTAGTCTATAAAATGCAAATAAAATAGAGAAAAAATGCTTCAGTGAGCCTAAGGGGATTAGTTTTGTCCGACCAACACAGAAAACTATTAGATTCACAATTATATAAAACACAGGAATAATTATAATGAATAATTAAAACCAATAATAGATGATCAAAACTGTCTATGGTCTAATCAATTAATCGACTAATTGTTTCAGCAACTTGCAAAAGACAAACACAGCAAAATAAATCCAAAGCAAAGATCACATGTCACAACATCTGCAATATTCATTAAGTTATTACTCTGTAGTAGTACAAGTACATTTTGTGGCTATAGTATCTGACCAAGAAAGATGCCTCACTCAGCCAGTTTCTACAGAGAGTGAACAGTTGCAGTTTTAACTTAAGTTGAGAAAATAATCTCACCACAAGGTCCATTAAGTAACTGTTTCCAAGGCCAAGAATGAACTGTGAGCCTCAATAGGTATAGGGTTTCCAATTTATGATTACTTTTTAGATTTGCGGAGAACCAACTATCACTTTTAATACTTATGTCTTACCCTCTTTTCTCAAACTTTTTCACTCCATCTGACTTCTGGTTCACATGAGGCTGACACGAGTACAACTGAATTAGAAGCAGTCTTCTTTATTCCAGGACTGGGAGCTTCAAAATAGGTTCAACAGGAAAAAGAAGTCAGTCTGGCGTCCGAGCAGTTTTGAAATGTTTTGCAGAGTTCCACTGGGACTTCAAGAGGGAGTTATTTCATTGCCACTGACTGAGGAACAGTGTCTGACATCAAACTGATCTGCAAAATAGGCCCAAAGAATTTCTCCTTCCAAAACCTCATGTTGGGATTTAGATGTTCAGCCAGTATTATAATATAATGACATATTGGGGGAGGACTATACACATTACACCAGTAGCAAGGTACCAATAAAGAGAACAACATGAGAAAAAAAAGATCTACAAACATCACTGATCTGAGCGAATATTGTCTACAACATGTCGCTAAAGTAAGGCTGCCTGTTTGCTTTTCTTTAGTGTAACCTAGAGGACCAAGGGTTTTGGGCGGGGCAGAGGGGAGGTTGGCCAAGCAACAGTTTGAGTTATGATGAGGCAATTTTAATGATGTTCTGGTCCCTGCACCAAAAGCCCCAGCTGACTCTTTTCTGTTTCGGCATGGGAAAAAAAACACAACATTCCTATTTTCCTCTGGTGCCAAAAGTTAATTGAAAACATTTCAGGGCAAAGTATAGTCTGGGGCCCCCATATGATTCTCATCCCTTCATTATCCTCAACAATAATAAAAAGGCATTACAATTATTAATGGTTGGAGTAGAGGCCTACTCTCTTAAAGTGACAGTGACAGGCTTTTGCTTCTCATAACAAAGGCCCAGAAATGCCTTCACCACATCACTTTGTTGGTACTTTTTAACAATCGCTGCCATTGTAGGATTTATTATTTGTGTCTTTCTTTTTAAGGTTGTTTAAACCCTAATGACAGATTATGTTTTTCGGAGTTAAGTATAATAAAGAGTGCCAAGCTATGATAAAGGAAGTTATCCTCACAGCCTCAGAGAGAAGTTAGAGAACACCACTAAACATCTATTTGTAAGAGAACGAACTGTTGCACAAATGAATGTTAAACCGTGGCGTCTCTGCAGGAGTTAGACCGAGCAATAAAGCTGAACTTTCTCACATAACTCCTCTGTCTTCCTCTGGGGTAGCTGTCTCCTCCTCATGCTCCCCCACTCCCTGAAAAGGGTGACAGAGGAAAAGAGTGAATGAAGTGCCCCCGCATTGTGCCGCTACACCATTGTGTATTTTGCATCTCCATAATAGAGGTGCCACTCGACTTCTCGTCCAATCAATGGGCTGGAGGACCCATCTCTTTTCCTTGAAAAGCAACATGGCTGCCATCAATGGTTTCAAGGCCCATTATCACAAGTGAAGGAGGGGGACACTAGCTTTTTTGTATACTATTTTGTAAGTATAGAGAGCTGACTGACTCATAACATGAGTCACGAGCATGCAAACAGACACATGCACCCTGCAACCATCACTGCTACCACTGATTCAAAATCGCCTTATACTCGGAAAATAGAAATCCTAAAAATCTAATTGTCTGTGACAAAAGAGAAAAACTGTAAGCACATTTGCGATGTATAAAAGTATTTTTTTCTGTCACCACTGCTTGGGAAATGTACAGCACGTTGAAACAACTGTACTGATTAAAAACACTTATGGTGAGCCTGCTGAGCTTTCAAACTGTTTTACAAAGACTTTAAAGGAAATGAAAGTTTTGAAGCTTTGAATTGTTTTAAGGCCTCTAACCTGTCTGAGGAGTACTGACACTTATTACTGGCGTCTCAGTCATAGTTTGGGTAAATACCAAGAAAACCAGAGGAACTTTGACTGGAGAAGAATCGTTTATAAAGGACCCTTATCGGATGTTTTACATGCATGATGGTACAAAAATAAACAAGGCCTCTAAATGCAGAAGTGAAATGACTGTATTTCCAGTGACACCTGGTAAATAATTGTGTTGGTGTCTTCAGAAAAGAGTTGCACCCAGATCCATCTGCTGATTGCTTTAATCACCACCCCAGAAAATTTCAGTAGTTGCAACCAGTCTTTCAAAAAAAAAGATTAGAAGTTCAAGACAGAGCCACACGACTTCCAAATGAATCCTTGTAAAACATATTTATTTAACGTGCATGTACATTCAGAGGAGTGTGTTTTTAATGGGCACTTAAAATCTCCACTCACCCGAACACAGACATCTTTTTCTCTCAGCGTGTCTTTGTGAAGAACACATGATGTGAGGATAAACAAACCGACCGAACACTTCTTGGCTCCATTTGTGCTGCAAATCCCCCAAGAGGAGGAGTTTACCTTTCGCCCGTCCGTTTGAACAGTTTTCAAGAATTAACACTTCACACCTTCTGCAAACATCCATGTGTACAAGGTCAAGTGTGTCCCTCTTGCTTCAGATGCATTGTCTGCTCTGGGATTTAGACACATTTCTGTGGCTTACGTCAACTTTGGTTTGTAATGAAGGGGTTGAGGAGAAAGTTTCTTTACAGCTGGTAAAAGAAAATTGCTGCGCTCTCACAGCATGCCTCTGATATGGTCACATAATGGTGAATAAAACCAGTATAAAGACTTTTAGGCACTTTTGGACAAAAACATTTTTCCTTCTTCTGTGGTCATAATGCAGTAAAAGACTGTGACTCAAATATTCATACAGTGCAAATCTCTTGTCACTCGTAAAGAAAATATTTTGACGAAAACAAGTTTATACAATATACTGTACAATTTATCTTTATATAGCTGACATACAAATATAGATTCCTTCAGCATTATCAGAACATGTTTGAATGTGTAAGCGAAATATAACTAAGAGGCTACATGTGCTGTTGATCTGATCCACAAACTGTCATTTGCAGGCTTTTGACAGCAAATGGCCTTAATAGTAGGACTTGGGTTGAATTTAAAAGCCCCCCATGTGTTAGTTTAAGGACAAACATGGCTGGTTACATCAAAGCAGACAGACTGTAGTGATGTGAGTTCTGGTGTTAATTCACAATGAGCAGGACTACTGACTTTCTAGCATCTCAGATTAATTTGGATAAAACCAAAATGGTGGTCAGGACATTTAGCACAGTCTGACAAGGTGGGGAGTCACTTGAGTTTTCCACGTACTGATACTCCTCCTCGATGTAATCATCATCAGTGTCCTCCTCAGAGTCTGAAAAGCCGCTTCCCGCGAACCTATCAGCAGAATCCGAGCAGAAAGTCTTCATGCTGACTTTTATATACTCGCATATGTTCCTCTCCGTCCCGTCACACACACAAGTGTCCAGCTGCTGCGCTTTCGGTATGGAGCGCATGTTGGCTATCACTTTGCGGCACCCGTCCGAGCACCTTTCCCCTCCGAAAAGTTTTCGGCAGTGAAATAAATACTCCCTCATAGCAGAGCTGCACGGCTGGTCCATCTCACACTGCCGCCGGGCCTCGGTGCAGCCCATGGTGCTGGTCCGCGGCAGGCACGGCTCGATGGCTTGTTTGGTGCTCCTGCAGACCGGATCCAGGGCGCAGTCGCAGTCCTCCAGAGCCGGGCCGCTTTGGGTTAGATTGAGCTGAATGAGAGAGGATATGCAGTGGCTGGGACACTTCTTACGGTCCCCATTGATGACGGACGCGCAGGCATAAATGTACTGGTCATAAGCGTAATGGCACTCCGGCTCTCCGTGGCACTTCAGGATGGCTTTCCAGCAGACCAGCCGGCGGCTGTGGTTAGGAGATCCGACACATACACCGATGATTAGGATCAATACACTGCATATCAAAACCGCTGTCCGCTCCATCAATATGGCACGACTTGCCATTTCCAGGAAGAATGAATCTTAAAAACGTTAGACTTCATCAGGGCTTCTGTATTTCCATCACGCTGCGTCAAAACAAGGTTTCTCTTCAGTGGTTTCATATCATGTCACAGTGTGTGACTTACAGTCAGTGGGTCACTAAGAAACAGCTCCTGTAGGATGTCCCAACAAGCCAATCATGTTCAGATCTCACAGTTTCTCCAGTTCTCGCCACTCCAAGTCCGCGTTTGGCGGCTTCACGTGCGCATGTGTGTGTCGTTCAGCACTCACGCAGACGAGTGAAAGTTTTGATCAACTTTAACGTGTCCGCCAAAAACAAAAAAAAACTGTTTAGAAGACTTATTTCCGAAACTCTTCCTGAAAGCACCGCGATATATCCTGGTTCCTAAAGTCACTCATCCGCTTTCACTCCCAGCCCGCACACACTCGACCTGCCGCGGCTCAGTGATGCGGGCTGAGCGGTGATGGGCTGATTAGGTTACTGCAACAGCCACGTCTGATTGGTCCGACGAACCGTCGTGATGACTCCGTCACACGCGGACTGTGACGTAAGCCAGCCTGCTGTTTTCAAACGGAAGCAAAAGGAAACTTTAAGCAACGACACTTTTTTATTATCTTATTATGAAAACGATGCTAAGATATGTATTTACCTATTCGTGTTTGATCAGATCACGCTTTACAGTTCTTACTATTTTTATATCTATGGGGGTACAACTGTTTAGATAGATAGATAGATAGACAGATCTCCTGCTTTGTATTTAACCACTACAAAACTTGGGTTTCTAATGATATACAGTTCAACGTCTGCGGTCTGATTCTTGAATAATTGCTCATCCCTGCAATGAGACCAGTACCTAATGAGGCACAGTTTCTTTGGAGAAACACTGGGATTGTGTTTCCTCCCTGCAGAGCGAGACGACAGCTGTTATAACACATGCAGAGCTCCTGTCTTACACGTTCCACCATGAAACATATAACAAGCCTTGATTTCAAAAGTATGATACAGTGAGTATACCCATGAACCGCACTGACACATTTACACACACACACACACACACACCAATAAAGACATGACAGCTTAGAGGTTTAAGGACTATGATTTCCAGATATGGAGCTGGGAAAGTACCAGAAGACTTTGCATGAGAAAAATAAAAGAAAAAACACATTTGGCTGTTTTTTTATTGCCCATTCTGTGCAAGTGTAAGCAAGCAGCGGTGTGAAATCCTAATGACCACTTACCTTTTGGTAACGGGTAATTTCCTATTTCCTAACAATAACATTTAACAAGAGAAAGAGTGTGAAGAGAGACATAGCTACTGCAGTCACACGCCATGTAAACAAACATCTGTGAATGAAAACAGAATGGATCTGTTGGGGCCTTGAGGCCAACAGAGCAAAGTGTAGAAAAGAAAAACCACTCAGTCATTCGGATAACTCTGTTCTACTGACCCCGTCACATCACCACACTATGACCACAAAGATCTGGCAGCTCTCAGGGGACCCTCAGACCCCCGATTCTAATTAGAGAGATTAGAGAGGAGTCAAGACAAGAGCAGAAGAGTTTCTTAGCCAAACAACCCAAACACACCCTCCCACCCCCCTTCCACCTCCTCCAGCTGGCATACCAGAGCAACAGGATGACTGTAGACTCAATTTAAAGCAACATCAAAGTGGAGGTTGGAGAAAGCCCAAATGGTTAACTGCTCAAGGGTCTCCATTAACTGCAAGGAGCCTGACATCAGCCCAGACCGCTGAGGCCAAAGATGGCACTGAACAGAGATAGATATGGGTGCTGTGTCACTGCTGAGGATGTGACCAAAGTAAACACATGTTTTTAACTTTTGTGCAAAGTTTGTCTACCTCTAATTTTTGCCGAGCCACGCGCTGCGACGCATGAGGCCTGTTCAAAGCTTTCTTTTCACAACTGGGAGCAAACCAAAGAACACACCCTCGCCACACTTGCGTTTCACTTTTAAGAAGGAGTTCATAATGCATAGCAGAACCAAAATCCCATCAGTGCTGGACGGCAGCCAGATAAGAACAACGGCCAGATTCAGTCGAGCCATCAGCTCTGTATGACGGAGCAGGCAGCTGCTCTCCCCCAAACTGTACCCCTTCAATTACTCTAATTCATCAGATTCTTTACCTTTTTACCAAACTTCTCAGACTGTTCTGCAGGAAATATGAGGCCATTTTCCTTTGCAGTCTCGTCCTCCATTTATTTCAAACGAGTACCTCCGGATATGCATCCTGTACATGCGGTTGTTCATGGCGACTCGCATATAATAGTGTTTCCAGAATTGGAATGCGGTTCCCGAGAGTAGATTTGTAAATACTCATGCAGAGACAGACATGCTCTTCAGTTTGTCTCCACTGCTGTCAGAAGTCATTACACACAAGCTGCTATGCCAGAACAATTCACTGAACTTTGTATTCAAGTGCTTCCAAGCCCGGAGAGAGGCAGAGAGAGGGGGGGGGGGGGGGGGGGGGAGGGAAGAAAAGGAGTCAATATCAAAAAGCTGCCAAGTGTTTTTCTGCCTGCATTTTTTCATTTTTCTGTGGCTCATGGAAACTTCTCAGATGTCTGTTTTAGATATTATGATATTTCTTCTTCATTCTTTTCACATGAAAGAGAAGAATTAATATGCCTTTAGTGAAAACGAGAAGCTTCAACCTTTTTGTTGGCCTGTGCGTAGTCATGACACGAATACACAGAAAGTGTCATCTCGAATCAAGTCAACAACACAGCGCTGGAGTATTAGATTATACAGGAGGGACTGAATCACCTTGATCAAAGTATATAATGTTGGTCTGTTGGTCAACAACTTCATGATCCCCAGAGGATGAATCCTACTGACCTTGGTAATCCCCTTACTTTTCATCTAGCGCCACCAGCAGGTCAAGGCTTTCCCTAATCCAGTGAAATATATCTGTCTACAAGATGGAATGCTACAATATCTCATACAGACATTTTTAGTTCCCAGACGATGAATTTAAATGACTTTGGTGATCTTCTTTTTCCCATCTAATCTATGGATTGCTATGAAATCCGGTCCAGACATCCATGTCCCCCTCAGGATGAATTGTAATAACTTAATAGTAATAGTGCAACCAGCAGGTCAAACTTTTCATTTACCCCATACTTTAGTTTATGACCAAATACCTGAAAGATTAGTAACATTCCCATCAGCCTTAGTTGTATTTTGTGTTTAGTGCTAATTAGCAAATGTCAGCACGCTAACATGCAATTGGTGAACATGGGAAATATTATACCTGCACATTAGCATCAGCACTGAGCTCACAGCATCATAATCTCTCCCTATGTTATCTTTCCAGGCTGCAGTACGCCCTGTACTTTTATCACACCAGAGATGTTTTAGGATGATACCGCCATGTTCTGAGACTAAGTGCATCCCTCGGGGGAAAGCCACGCACCGCGGCAGGAAAAAGGATTTGACTTCACAGAAGAGAACAGAGCCCCAAGTTCAAACACAGGTCATTCTAGCTGTAAAGTAGCCAAAAGTAGTCTGAAAGTTACGATCGTCAAAGCCAAAAGTTTGGAACATGGTATGATGTGAGGATGAACAGATAGACAATTGTTTTGCTGTATTAGTTTCCCATCGGCAAGACTTTCAGATTCCTTTGGGTTGTTTTGTGGAACAGCTTAATACCATGACAGGCAGTAAAGCTGAATAACGTTACAAAAAGATTCATGTTCTGGTTGATACTGTTTCACTTAAGGGTTTTGCAGGAAAGCAGATGGGGCTGTTAAATAGATTGGAACAGTGAGTTAACCCACCAGACAGAGTAGACGCTGGTTTTGCCATCACAAAGGGCAGTAATTGATAACAGGTGCTGTAGTAGATTAATTACACCTGCAGTAAAATATGTGTTATACGGAACAATGGAAACCCTCCAAGTTGAGTAGCCTTGTAGTATGGAGACACTCAGTGACACTGGCCAGGTAATGATAAGTTAATTAAGAGCCGGGGAAGATTATAAAGCCACACAAATCTCCCCAAATGTAATACCGCTGAGGGTATCTGTGTGTAGCTGAAGAAAAAGAGACTCTAGGGCAGACAGGGGTTTTTATTTTTGTTTGAAACGTGACCTCTCTTCTCTAAACTCTGATCACGTTTCTCTTCAAGAGGAAATAGCTCCTCAAGGACAGATATACCACCGACACAGAGACATCATTGTTCAGTAGATCAAGACCTTAACAAGAAACCAGCATCCACATTACAAGAGCTGGGGAGACAAAAAGGAAGTACACCTGCCTCAGGAGGCTCCTTCATCGACTCCTGTGAATAAGTTTCAATCCCAGCTAAATGATGTTGATGAGCATGAATACAGACAGTTTGATCAGGCACAATAATTACTGCTGTGGCGCAGTGAGTCTCCATGTGACGGTGTAATGACTACTCATACCAACCATAATGTTTAGTGTTAGGGATTGCTGGTGTTGCTGCCAAGGGAAATGAATTTGGTTGTCATACGCACACAGACCTCTCAATATTTTAGCCATTTAGTAATATTTCTGAGACACCAGACTTGAATGTAAGATTTTGGACTATTCTTAGCTAGATAAGAAGGTCGATGCCACTCTCATATAAATATGTTAAATATAAGGCTACAGCTAGCGGCTGTGTTTGCCTAGTTTAGCACAAAGACTGGAAACAGGGGGAAACAGCAAGCCGGGCTGTGTCAAATGGTAACAGAATCCTCCAACCAGCACTTCTAAAGTCACCAATTAACACCATATGTCTAATTTATGTCAAATCTGTTAAAACAACAATTCTCCATTTTAAGGTGGGTCATATGCAGATTCATTTCTTGGCTCCAGGACTCCAGGAAGCTAGTAGTTTGGCAAATCCAAATCCACAAATTGAGCTTTTGTTTTACTTATAGGTGAATTTTTGTCACTTTCAGACAGAGCCAGGCTAGCTGTTTGCCTCCGTTTCCAGTCTTTGTGCTAAGCTAAGCTAACTGGCTGTAGCCTTATATTCAACGGACAAATATGAGAGTGGTGTCAATCTTCTCATCTAACTCTGACTCGATTTTACCAAAATGTTGTGTTATTCCTTTAAGCCCTCAAGTAACACAACATAGAAAGAGATTATGTTTACTTAAATGATATCTGAGATACTGCAGTCAGAGATAGAATGGATCATTGTGGGATTATTACTCTGCATGCACGTACGCACGCAGTACAGTTCTACAACTGAGTTGAAGAAGCAGGATACAAGATTTCCAGTTTTTCATTTCCATGGCACATTCTGTAACTCAGTCCGTCTGGCATCCTGCCAATGTGGGGCACATTTTGAGCTCAATCTTTAAGGCGTAGCTGCATAAAATGGGATGTGACCCAGGGCTTCCCTGACATTTGCCTGAGTAATCACAGTGTTTGAGCAGAATTGAAGACGCTGTTTGAATAGCATGGGCCATTGTTCCTAGATTATCTTCTTCTGGTAGCCTTAGGAGTATTCATAGAACTTCAGGCTAGACACAGGAAATGCGTGGGTTGATTTATGAGATTTTGGTGAGTTTCAACAGTTTCTGATGCATAACCCCAGCTGACAAAGGTGCATCTCATTCCAGTTTAGTGTAAAATCAGCCCAAGATACACAATAACTGCAGAACTTGCATGGGAAGAATGACACATCCCTCGTGAAAAAATATCCAAACATATACAAATGCAAATGCATTCAAGAGCACCCTTTGATATACTATATTTTTGTTCATGTAGATGGAGCAGACTGTAGTTTGGTGGTTAGATTCTTTCCATCTACATTACAGTTATTGTTCCTAAACTTTAATACGCACATATCAGACAAGTGGAAGAAACTAAGCTTGTGAAGAGCCCGGTGGTCAGAGCTCAGATGAGGCTGTCTTCAGTGACAGTAACCACATGCATGCTTTTAATCCAAACACACCACCCTTTGTAAGGCGCAGCACCAGCGGTGGTCTGGTTCAACTGTCCCCATCCATGACACCACAGAATAAATCAAGATGATCTGAGTGGACTTCTTTCCCGCTTCCATAGACAAATACCACAAAACACCATTGTTACTGCTGTATTTGAACCATCACAAATGAAACAAGAAAGAAGATCAAACTTCTTGCAGGATTCAGAAGACGTTCAGAGGACACACGTGATCATTTTGTTCTGATGCACTGAGATTTATTTTGTGCTGAGCCATGAGCCAGCTTTTTTGCTGAGATAGACACTTACCATAAAGCAGTGAGCAGATGGATATTTAATAAAATGTGCTATCAAAGGTAAACTTGAGAGTTATTGGACCAGCTCAGTGCACTGTAAGCATTTATCGTTGCCTAGTAACATAACTTTGGACAAAACATTTCATTTCTTCGCCCTCTAAACTGCAATAACGGTTTCTCCCATCCAAACTTGGCTTCAATAGACTTCCATCAGTTTTGGTTCCAGTCTTAGACAAGAGCGACAAGAAAGCTTTGGCAGGGTGACCAAAGAGTTAAGGGGAGGATTTCATACTCTACGACAGTCACTCAGATGTCAGTTTGAATTTGAGATTTTAGATGTGGAAATATGAACTGCGATCCAGTGACGGGAAAACTACCAAGGAAACTCATAAATGTTTTGACTGTTACCTCCAAAATAAGGGTTAGGGTGGGGCGTGGGGAGGGTGGACGGGGATTGGGGATGCATGAAGTACCAGGTACAAATATGGGTCCTTTCTGGATGAAGGTTGAGGCAGTATTTGGATTAGCAGTTAGCTCCGGTCAGGGTGGTCTGGGATACAGAGTTTATGTTTAATTTAAACATAGGCTCTCGGAGTCTGCATACTGTCACCGTGCTGAGAAAAGACATGCTGATCAGTTAAACAAGAGGTGAGATGGTAGGTCTAATGTGTAGTCTGATTACTGAAGTTATAAAACCTTTTTATGGTACACAGCCTGGCAAAGAGAAGCTTGTTTATAGTGGAGGTCACTGACTGAATAGGTATGTGGATATAGTTTTAATCTTTTGCTTATGAGCTACACTACAAGCACATGATCAGCTGTTGTCAGTCCTATATATCTGGGGTATTTCGTGGATTGTGCTAATTACCTTTGACTCGTTCCTGTCTTCTGTTAGCCTGTTTCATGACAAAAACACTAAACTAAAACATGCAGTTTTAGAAGCCTCATGAGAAACAGCCTTTTTGTTGGCACCCCGGTCGAGGTATTAAGGCGTTGACATTGAACTGCAACGTCTCCAGTTCGGCTCCAGCTGGGGACCTTAACTTCATGTCATTCCCCATCTCTGTCTCATTTCCTGTCAACTCTCTGCTGTCTGCTGTTTTATAAAGGAATAAAAAGTGCCCCCCAAAAATAGTAAGACATTAAGACTAAGAGTCTACAGCCATGCTGGCAGTGCTGTGTGGCTGTACTTTGGCATAGCAGGGCTTTGATCTAAATCAGCTAATCAGCTAAAAACAACAACATGTTATCGATTACTTTTATTTTAGAATATTTTTCCTTTATTTCTCCATAAACATAAATTAGAGGATCTATTGCCTTTGTGATCTTCCTTTCCATCCAGCATCAGCAAAACTGAGATGGGCTGAAGAGGGGGAGGAGGTTGTTGATTGAGTAAGCTGTCAGCTGCACAGACGCACCACAGATGCACCACTATGACACTCTTCATCAGAGTGTAAAGTAAACAGAGCCTGTCTGGACATGGGCTGGATATCAGTAATACAGTGATGGGCTACAGCAGAAAACAACAGGCAGTGACCTGTCGTGGTTAGAAAGAAAGAAAAGGACAAAACAGTGTCGCATAAACAAACCTAAACAGCAAAAAAGTTTCTATTTTTACATTTACTATTAATTTAGATTTACAATAAACCAGTGGGCAGAAGTAGCCATGGCAACATGATTTAGGTATGTTTTTTCAAGCCTTTGTTGTATAATTTTAATTTGACATCGCTCTGTTTTTGTCAGAGAAAAATTAATGGTGAGACAACGATGCAGCTAGATGTAACAAGTAGCTCGTTTGGGGGGGAGGGGGGGCTTTCTTAAAAAGCATGGCAAACACATTCAGCAGTAATCCACTTACTTTGAATATTTAACAGTCATACTGTTATCAATAGTGACTATTATTCAAGCCAATTCAAGCTCCTTTATACATGAGCACACACACACACACATACGTAGAGTACATACACACACGCCACACACACAGTAGCAAGGGAAACATAAACAGGCTGGGTTTTGCTTTTCCTGCAAAATCTAAATATTGACTCAGTAACCTATAATCATACACAGTCTGAACAGAATGGAAATAAACAAGTGTGCCTGTAATGTGTAAGTGTTTGTGTGTCTCATGGGCACTGAGGCCCTTGAATGCTGACACTGACAAACACATAAAACAAAGGAAGTGGTTCAGTTTTTAGTGAATACCAGACAATATGGATTCCATCCAGCACACTGGGGCTACACAAATTATTTTGCATTCTCTATATATACAAGGAAGTTCTTTCAAAAGCACTGAGCCTTCAGTGTCTGATCACACATCTGCTATCAATTCACATAATTCAACTTTCATATGACTCATATACAATATTCAAGAGGCTTTAAGACCTAAGTAAAAGAAAAAGGCAATAAAAATTCCATTATGCTCTCAGAGGAGCTTTTCACTTCAATGCCAAGTTTCCAAGTGACATCAGCAGGCAGAGATCTGCACAACTGTGTTATTATTGTGTTGTAATGTTATTAGAAGCTCATTAAGTTTCATATCAGACTTTCAATCTATGTTTTTTTGCCTTTGCTGGAAGCTACAATATCAGGAAAGATACAGACTGTGTGTACTGACTTTGAAAGCATTGTTGTTCTACGAATATAATAATGGCTGCTTTCCTGAATAAACTTGATTGATTGAATGAGCTTTGGCTTTGTGTTAGCATAGCTTTTTGTTTTTCTCAGTGAGTCTTTATGGCTCATTAGTGAAGTGGCAAAGCTGAAACATTTCTGGCTCTACTAAGGCCTGCCAGGGTGTGCTGTTGCTGATGCCAGAAATCATCAGAGGCTAACAAGGAAGCAAAGCAGAGTCTGAAAGAAATTAAAGTTGTCAAGGGACATGGACAAAAAGGTTTTGGGTTTTTTTCTTTTCTTTTTCAGAATCAGGAAAAAAAAGTTCTTTTTCAAAAGGTTTGTTTGTCCTCTAACTTTATGTCCTCTCAGATCAACATTTTGGGAAATCCGCTTATTTGCATCTTTGCCAAGATGAGAGGAGCCATACCATTCTCATATCTGTCCATCAAATATGAAGCTGGACCCAGCAGGTGGTTAGCTTAGCTTAGCATAAAGACTGGAAACAATCCGCACAACATCTGAAATATAAAAACCACAATTTGTGGTTTTATGGGGGTTATGTGCTGGAACTATTTCTTTGCCAGGCACAGTAACTTCGGTTCAGACAGTTTGGTTTTTGTAGAGATTAAACAAACATGTTAAATAGTGAGCTTTAGACGTACTGGTGGGTGGATTCTGCTACCTTCAGACAGAGCCAGGCAAGCTGTTTGCCCCTGTTTCAGGTCTTTATGCTAAGCTAAGCTAACCAGCTGCTGGCTCTAACTTCATATCTACAGTACAAGACATGAGAGTGGTATTAATGTTTTCATCTAACTCCCTGCAAGAAAACGAATAAGCAGATTTCCCAAAATGTTGAACAAGGTTAAAGCATTTTCTATATCTCTACATTCACATTGGACTGTCTTAACAATAGAACTACTCTTTGCTTGTTCTGAGATATCTGGGCTTGCATCCCAAAATCCCAATATGTCCAAACAAAATGTAGTATAAGGAGTTGTTCTCAGCTGTCTTAGCAAGAATATGACAGGAAGGCATTGTTCATACATTCTTGGAAATGGGAGAAGCAGGCTGTCTGGATTTCAGGGCTGGCAGATTAAATCAAAATAAGGAAAGTGAAAGAGCAGAACTTGCCATTGTTACCCTCTCTGAGGTACCTTAGAGCAGTGGTTCCCAAACTGGGTAGTGTGCCCCCTAGGGGAGGCCCGGAATTATGACAGGGGGGGGGCTTCTGTAAGTGTCACTGCCTTAGATCAATACCCTTAACCCCCAGCTCCCCCCTTGCTCAGTGGCTAATGGATGAGACTGTGTAGTCGACAGCTCCCAGGTGTGAATGTGTGTAAACATCCTGTTATACATCAGCCCAAAGTGTATCGGACTTTTCAAAAGCAATTTGAGCAGATGGTCAGTGAAATTACGCAGCATTTTTCAGCTTTTGAGAGAGGCAGAGATTTTATAGGGATGCGTGGTCACAAAAATAACAAAATGGCATATTTGGATGGGAATCAAAACTACAAACAAACATCTAACGCCATCCTGTGTTTAATCCAAACAGAGTTTTAAAACAAAGTGTTTTACTTCTGTCTAATCTGTAATAACAAAGTTCCTGCTCAAGTCTTTGTGACAGGTGCATAGGACCAAAAACTCTTTACTGAGAGGGGATCTCAACAACTATTGGATGGATTGCCATGATGTTTTTTTTTTCTGTCCAATCTGAAATACAGCATACAGACTTTTTTGACCCCCGTCCTTACATAGAGACATACACCTCGGCCCATACAGCCACATACACACATACGGGACTTTTGCGACTCATTAAAGAACATGAGCATCTTTTCATTTTTCTTTATTTAAAAAATACAGGGTAAGTCTCTACAACTAACACTTACAGCAACACGATGGAATTAGCATAGTGTGAGGTAGACTCAGGCCCAGTGAGGTTCCTGGTTCCTTCATCAATGCAGAAGACGGACAGAATGAGTAGAAAGCACTTAACAAAGGATGTCCTGATCGAGCCTCTTGATCCTGCTTTAGGGTAGGCTCAGCACCATACTTGACCCGCTGAATTCAAAGAGACAAAAAACAAACATAAAATGATTTATTATCCAGACAGTTTGCTAATTGATTGCTATTTTCTACAGTGCTGTGTAAGGCTGATACATAGCAGAGTTGAATACCTCATTTGTTATGCTTCTTACAGATGGAAATATACTCCTGCACATCATCGGGGGATCCCAGGACCACGGGAACTCGCTGGTGGATGGTGGTGGGCTGGATGTCCAGAACATTCATGGATCCTGTAGTGGCCATGCCTCCTGCCTGCTCCATGATGAAGGCCATGGGGTTGCATTCATACAACAGCCTCAGCTGAAAGAAGCAGAAATCGGTGTGACTTGTAAATAAGATGCATGACAAATGAGTGATGTGTGGATTTTACTGCAACTTGACATAGATGATCTGAAATGATTCCATAATTAAACACTTTCTTTGGTCCAGTCCCCTGCTCACCTTGCCCTTAGGACTCTTGACATTGGCAGGATATAAAAAGATCCCTCCATACACCAAAGTACGATGAACATCAGCTACCATTGAACCAACATATCGACTGCCATACGGAGCAGAACCATCCTAGAAACACAAAAATGTAATGAATTTATGAGTCAGTATCACTTAACACTCAGAATGTTGTATTCTTTTACACAATTAATAGGAAGCCAATTCCACATTAGGCCTTCGCCTTGTAATAAAGTTTAAAGGCGAATGTACACTCATTGCCATTACCTCAGGGTATTTCTTCTTTTGTAGGTACTCTGTCACATCTGGATAAAAATGCTGTGCGTATCCCTCATTCAAACTGTAGATCTTTCCCTTTTTCTTAATCTTCACGTCTCGATCCACCAAGATGAACTCACCAATTGACTGAAAAAGAAATACAGAGAAGTGATGAGAAACATATTAGAAGATCACAATGACGATACATACACACAACATATATATATAATCTATTATCTATAACAGTAAAACCTTGGTCTTACAGGGTCAAGCATGAAGCAGTTGACTCCTTGACCAGTGGAGAGGACCATCATGGTGGCACTGCCATACAGAGCATAACCAGCTGCCACGATGTTTCTTCCAGGCTGCAGAGCATCCTTCTCAGATGGCTCGCCATCTGTGGTCTGTGGAACAACACATGCAAATATATCACAACAACACGGAGAGGCACGTGCCACAGTGTAAAAATACTCCATTATAAGTAAGTCACGTCACTGACATTTTTGAGTAAAAGCATTTTAAGCTAAATGTACTTAAAGTATCAAAAGTAAAAGGTACTCATTATACAGAAGAACAGCCCCTGTGAGTGTTATATCATTATATTACAATATTTGACATTGCATTAATGTCTTAACAGCTTTTTAATGTTGTAGCTGATGAGAGTAAGAGTAAAAGTATAAAGTAGCATAAAATGGAAATACTCAAGTAAAGTATATGTAGTGTACTTCAGAAGTGTAGTTAAGTACAGGACTGAACCGAAATGTACTTAGTTACATTCCACCACTGGACTCTACTCTGTCATTTTACAGAGGCTGATTTGCAGAACTCAGAGGGTTTTCAGATGAAAATATAAATTCAGGGGAAATCAATATAAAACGTAACTGAATGCCATAAGGAACAATTGGCTGATAATAACGTCAGTGCTTTGAATGCAGTATCATTGTTTCTAACCTTTTTGTAGATGGCGAAGATTGTTCCAATAGAGACAAGACAGTCAATGTTTGAGGAACCATCCAGTGGATCAAAGCACACAATGTATTTTCCCTGTCAGTGGAGAACAAATCATTTTAACAATGTCACAGTAATACCAGAAAAAAACATCTAAACAGAAAGAAAAAGGACACATATTTGCACAGACATGCGTGAATATACTGCACAGACGTAAGTACCTGCTTGTCAGGATCCACAATGATGGCCTTTTCGTCCTCCTCTGACACCAGCACACAGGAGGAGAAGGAGGACTTGATCATGTTGATGACCAGGTCATTGGACAGGATGTCCAGTTTCTTCACCTGGTCCCCTGTGACGTTGGTGCTGCCGGCGATGCCATATCTTCCAGGAGAGGAAAGAGGAGCAGACTGAAGTGATCAAAGCCTGCAGAAAAGCTATCCATACTGATGTCATTTTAAGACAAAATGAAGGAGATATAATAATGTGGTAATACACTGTGATGAGTGTCTCTTTAACTGTTTTTCGTCATTATTTTTGTTAAAATATTGCACCAGTGAGAGAGGTCTGAAAAGGCCGTTATCTTCTTGACCTCTGCCCTCTGGGAATGTACACAACATGTGCAGAGTTTACCTTTGGCTGGGACCTACATTAAGACTGCTTACAGCATGCAATTAAAACTAACACTAAACGCAGATATCAATTCCCATTTCTTACACATTCAAATGAAAGAGAGGAAAAACTCATGCACTGAAATACAACAGAAATTCAAACTTGCTAAACTGAAAGTAAAGTTAAAATTAAAGCAAATGGAAGTGAGAGTGACCTTGATTGATTTAGAAATGTTTAAGAGGGATGCATGTTTCCTTCTATTATTATGAACACCTTGGAATAAAAGCATTTACTCACAGGTTAGCGATCCCAGCCTTCCTGACAGCAGTTGAAATGGCTTTGACAGCTGTGCAGATGGAGTTCAGCAGGTTCGTCAGCTCACCTGTTCCTTGGGCCTTCCTGCCCTCCTCCAGAACGAACCTGGTGAGGGTCAGCACGTTGGTATCGAAGGCTCCTTTGTCAGACATTTTGCTGTCAGGTGTGGGACTGGGACTGGGACCTAATGCCTGAAGTGAAATACGTGAGCGTAGCCCCAAAGTTAAAAAAGTGGACTCTAGAACTGAGATAGGGGAAGGGACGGGGGTGTGCAGCTCTTCCAACCAATCAAAAGTGTCTCACAGTCAGGGGTTGGTTTGATCACTTCACTGTGGGTTTAAAAGAGCAAAGTTCAAAGATAATGACCGTTTCTTTTTGTTTTAAAGTAACAATGGCCTTCGCCTGATTCAATCCCTGCTCACTTTGATTAGAGATTATGTGGGTTTTGTTCAATCTGCAGTTTAAGATTCTGCTAAATAAAAGTTGTGAGTAACATTTTGCATGAACAAAATTATATTAAAATTGTATAAACAGCACGTAGTCGCAACACAGTTGAATCTTGTTTCATTGTGTTCATGGTGCAGAAGCACATAATTATCCCAAAAGCTTTTAACAGAAACAATGTTTATACGGCACTACATTAATCACCTAGCCTAATTCCTACTTCCTTACAGTACATCAACAAATGCTCTATGCTTTTCAAATATTTGCCTATTCCTATTCCTATTATTCCTATTATTTCTGAACAAAACAAATTTTATTTGTTTGGTTTTACAAGCGCCAAGAAATTCACGAGATTTACTTTGCTAATTTAACATACTTTTAACACTAATACATTTGTCCTTGCAATAACTTCCTTCACTAAAATTCTTTTTGGTGCTCATCTCGTACTGGATATGACTAACTCAGCACTTCTCTGGACACACAACTGAAACTGCTTAAACATTCCTTCCCTGCATGATCCTGAAGAAGTGTAAAGTTCAAATCGTGGGACTCACTGTCCTGTCCTACCCTACCAGATTTTATATACCATTAACATGTGCTAATAAAACAGTGTTTGCAGGGTAATAGAGGGAGCGGTGGTGCATGTTGTCTCTGTGTTAGTGTGTCTCTGCATGCATGTGATTGGTTCATGGCTTTCTCTGCCTGTGACACAAACATGGAAAGCTAAAAGGACTTCACATTGTCCGTGGAGTTACTTGACACTTACAACATAGACCTACATGAAATGTGTCAGAGACCTGTTTTGCAACGGAAAGCTGAAGTTGAACTTTGAACTTAACAAGATACCAGACATGATAATAGCCACCACCATGAGGTAATGTATGATGGTTAATCACACACTTTTCATGGCTTTTTCAGGTTAATGATAAAGATGCAGTTGCAAAGGTCAGTTTTGCAGAGCAGCTACAGAGCTACAAAAATTACACAACACACACACACACACACATCCAGCATAGTTAAAAACATATATGTCACTACTAAAATGTACTCTTTTCCCACCTTGTTATCCTAGTCAGACTCTATGGTGAGGATTTTAAAATGTATTTCTCTGCTGTGTCCACATGATGTCGCTGTGCAGCTTACAGGCAATAGAATATAAATGAAGTCTGGGCGAAGATTCAATTCTAAGGAGCATGCCAGATTCTGTTGGTAACTCTGCTGTGGTCTGAATCAATTTGAGTTTTGTAGTTGTCTTATTCTTCAACTTTCTGCACCATGTAAACAGCTCTGGTAAGGTACAGCACCACCCTGCAGGATGTAAGAGTGGCCAACTTCTTTCTGCCATTTGTTATTGTGATTTAAATAGTGGACTGGTTATTATCAGTATAGTATAATCTACTATAACAATATATAGTCAAATCCATGCTGAATATTTAAACAAAGAATGGCCTTAGAAAACTCATTGAATCTGTCTCCCAATTGTGCCACTGGAGGGAAAGTGAATTTAGGTAATATTATTGGAAAATGCTGTGTATTTAATTAGCTTTTCACAGTAAATATACACTTTAAGTTCGTGTTAAAAAATATAATTGTTTCTGTAGGCTATTATTGGTAAAACATACCACGTAGCCCTCCCTTCTCTTGGAGAGAAGCCTGCAGAAAGTTGTCAGAAAGACGCTTCAGAGACAATGGAGACATAAAATCATGTAGTCTTTATGCTGTGTAATCGATTCACTAGAAGAAAAGACATCATCAATATTTCACTGAGGACTATTCATCACCTGACTGACTCCCAGGAGCACCTGTTGTGCGTGTTGACAGCTCTGGGCACATGCGCAGTAGCTGTCCTGCTCCTGCAAAGTGAAAACTTCTGTCTTCACAGGAGGGAAAAGAAAACCTCGCGATCGCGTTAATGCCAACAAAAAAGGCCAATGGAGCTTCCCCCTACTGACGAGGCTGCTGTGTGACATTATCTTTAACTTGTGCATCACCCGGACTTGTTGTTCGTAGGTGTCCTCCTCCTCCTCCTGCACAGGTGAGTGGCATCCCGACACATTAGCTAGCTAACGTAGGCTAACAGGAGAAAGCCCACTGACTCTGATCTCAACTTTGAAACAGAAAAAAAAGAACTGAAACATCCTGTTCAAGTCAGGAGAGAGTTTTGCACCAACATCATACTCTGAGGTTTACCTTGTATCCTCTCAGCGTGACCACGAGGCGTCAGGCTGCTCACCTGTTGTCCCTTTTTAAGACACATTTTGCAATGATGTCATCTTTAACTATAGAATATCAGGAATACCTTGCCTACCTGTTTCCGCAGGTGCTGCTTGCACGTGAGCGTCAAAAGTTAAGGCATTCTTGTAAATGATAATGAGGATTTCCTAAATAGGGAAAGGGCTGGAAAAAAACCAGGAAGTTCTGGTCCTGGACCGAACCATTTTGGCTTGTGACCCCTTAATAAAAAGCAACGTGTGCTTGACCCATCAGCGGTGCCACCAGTTATGAGCAGTTTCTTTTTCCTTCTCTTAATTTTACATGTTTAGTTAAGATTATTTAAAAAGCAGAGATTAGAGGAAAAATGAACATAGTTTGGTGTTGCTGATGCGTTTTTTCTGCTGACCCCCCCCCCCCCCCCCCCCACACTTTGGGAACCGCAGTCCTAGACTTACATCCATAAAAGATTCTGTCAGTGATCTCATGTCATTATGTAACAGTTTGCAGCAGTTAAATTGGGAATTTAGCTGCCTAAAAGAGGCCCGTAGGCCAAATCCAACAAAATGATGTGTCCCCTCATGGCAGCTGAAGTTTCCCTTTCAGAGTTTAAATTAAAACCTTTACGTGACGTTTCATAAATCCACTGTAGATAGCAATGTAAATACAACATTCATGTACATCCTAATAAATAACCTCATAACATCTACGTGCTCAGGTTATTTGAACAGGTGCTGACCATACAGGAAAGAAGAAACAAAACATTGAACACATGTAGGCAGCACCTGTGCAAAGTTTGCCCCCAATGAACCATGCTAAAAAAAAAAATGGCCCATGGTTGAAGCTAATTGCTGATCCCTCTTGTTGACTATTTGACTTTAAGATACTGTGTACCAATGGGAGTAAACCAGTAAACACGCAAAGTCTCCCTAGGTTTGATTGCAAAAACCGCACTCACCTTGAATGTCACAAATAGAGGTAAATAAACAAACGCAAGTAAGATATAAAACAAGAAACGCTGAGCGCCCCAAATGGTTATGGTTGTTTTTGTCAAGAAGTAAAGCATACCGTGTTTGGCTACGTGTCAAACCAACATGGCCACACATATAGAGAGAAGACATCCCTGGGCGTCAGTCAGCGTGTAAGTTGGAGAACGAGTAATTGAATGAGGATATGCGAGTTGCTTTGTGAATCCATAAGATGCTCTGTTTTGAAAATATATTTAAATAATACTGTTTATGGAAACAGTACAATGTTTTGATGTAGACGGCTCACAAAGGCATAAAGCTTACACACATTTAAATCTCACGTTTAAATTGTACGTTCTTCGTGTCTCTCTAACTCATTCATACTTTATCTGTCAGTTCCAGATTCTGTTTTTCAATTCTGTCTCTTTAACTGCAAACTTGACTCTGCTTTCCTGCAATGAGTTTTCCCAAGTCACTCCATAACATTCATCTGAGAGCAGCAGAAATAGTACTTTGGGTCGCTGTGGCTGACTCTAAAGAGAACTTGCTAAACCTATTGGATTTATTGTCTGAGGCTTGATGTCATTTCTTCTTGTGCACTCTGGCTTCAGATGAAAAATATAGTAAGCCTTTAGATGTCAGTGTGGAGAACCTGTTTTTTCTTATGTACACCAACATTTATTTACAAATACATACATATGCTAAATGTTACACATGTTAGTGGTCCATGTTTAATTAGGTACAGTGATGGAGACTGGTAGTAACGCCAGGGTGCAACTAAATTTTAGTAATTTCTACTATTATACAGCCTACTAACCATATTGATGTTGACAGCGGTATATGTTTACATAATTCTGCAATTCTTTATAGTCAGTTCTGTGATATTCAGCTCTATTTCCATATTTCTTATATTTTCCTTGTATGCATATATAAAATGTTCTTTTCTCTGTAGAGTCCTGATGCTTTTGCTGCTGGAACAACCTACTGTCACCTCACCTATCTCATGTATTTTAAACATAAAACGCTATCAGACTAATGGATTAACTTACAAATGTAAGTGACTCTCTGTAAGTGTACAAGACGCTGACAGAACTAAAGCCGACAGTATGCGCATTCTTTGCAAAGAAAACTCTCCTTAAAACCTCCACATGCTGAGAGCAGAAGGTGCTTACTGATGAGAAAGTGATATGACATTACAATGCGGTGAGTCACTGTTGTGCACTGAGGCTCAGCCTTTTGCTCACTGTACTTTTGCAGAATTAACTATAATATGTCGGGGCCTGGTGTTGCATTTCCTTTATGTAAGCAATGTAAGGTTAGCTGTTATTGACCGCTGGACCTGGGCTAGGAGAGAGAAAGAGATTGAACGAGTGATGCAGTAGGACAATACATGCACTGTAAAAGCTAATTTGATGTGAAGCATGGTTAACTTGGGACATTTTTCTTTTATTTACAGACCTATTCAACTTTCTAACTGGATATAAAGGGATTGCTCCATTATTGATACTTTGTGAATCGTATTCATGGCTCAAGGCAGTTACATCTTGAGAAATGTGTCAGGTAACTATTACTATTTTTACTACTACTTTTACAATAACTTAAATGCTAGTTTTTGCTTGATGTGGATTTCACAGCTTGTAAATTTTGTGTGATACACAAAATATGTTCAGTCTTTTGTTAGGGGTTATAATGGAATTAAAAGATTGCAAAGAAGGGACTATCTTCATCAATTTAAACACACATTCGTCTCAATTAAAGTATTCAACATTTACAATTTAAATACAGTTACACCTGTTTCAGGAATTAAAATGTTTGTTTTGTCAAGTATTTGATAAATGAAAAAGATTTCTGTTACTCTTTTTGTGTGTTCACTGGCTGAAATACTTGGAAGATGTCTGTGGTTGAAAAAAAAACTGCCAAGAGTATGGTCAGGCATTTAGAGCAGAAGTTGCAGAGTAATTATAGAGTGGGTTCAGTCTATGTAGAGAGACATACCATTTGGAGAGAAGTGACCACTGAAAACAGAGTGTCTACACGATTGGTGAATCCTCCTCCGTCCCTCCTCTTCTTCTGGGACAGGCTCATAGAGATTTTAGTCAAAAACATTTCGAGGTGATAGAAGGAAGGCTCTAGACTCGAACAGAAACTGTCGCTGATGTGCATATAATACTGAGGTAAGGAAAGAACAAAGGAACCTTAAGGGCAGAAAGTATATAGCATAACACTGTACAAAGATATTGTATTTTCCGTTGCATATTATGTTTTTTGACTGATATTTTTGAGTTAAGAACAATTTCGATTTTCAAGATCAATTGCTGTTAACGTCTAGTTTTATAGTGATAAACTCAGTGCATGGGAAATTTTCTCAACTTATTGTTTGTATCACATGCAATCAGGGGGACATTTGGAGATATTCTCACATAGTAATTGTTTCAGATTTCTCAATTTCCAGCCCAGTATTTGAACTATTTGTTTTTTTTACTCTGCAACAATAATAAACTATGGATATTCCACTGTTGATCTAACAGGACAAAGCTCTGACGAGTGTATTCCTAACTACCTGGGGATTGACTACAGTTATCAGTCGGACGTGGACTACCTCAAGTGTGTGGACAGTCTCCAAAACAGCACCACCATTAAGCGGCTAAGCCTTAAGAGGAGGCCCAGAGTGGCCGTCAGTAATGTGGAAAAAACACAGAGTGGCATTTCATCCAGCCAGTGGCATTCTGCCGAATCCTTGTCATCATCTAGCAGTGATGATACAAGACTGCTGGGCATGTCCTCTGCAACCAGAGGTCGACCTCCTCTTCCTCCACCACATGGTTCCTCATTCGATAACAAACCTTCCAGGAATGAAGGACCAGAAACCTCTCGGATACTTAATGAGCCAAAGCCTCAGCCTGCTGCAAGATCTCTTGCTTTACAAAGACAAAGCCCCGTGTTGGAAAAGACCATTGTGGAGACCCACACACACTTGGATCAGGAGGTGACAAGCCAGCTTCCACCTCAGCCCCATCCCCGTCGACGACTCGCCAGCTTTGGAGGGGTAAGCTCTCCTGGGTCGTTCTCCCCCTTCACTGGCCTGGGTGCATATAATCAGAACAACAATGGGAACAAGCCTACTGGCACAGAAAGTGATATGCATGTCCACCTTAGCTCATCCCTGGGAAGTAGAGGCAGCACAGGATGCCTTAGGCTGAGCCCACAGAGTTCTGGTAGAACCACCTCAAGTCTCGGCTCCATGCAGCATGTCCGTAACCAGATGGTGGTAGCTCTGCAGAGGCTGAAGGAGCTGGAGGAGCAGGTGAAAATCATTCCTATCCTCCAAGTAAAAATCTCAGTCCTTCAGGAGGAAAGGAGGCAACTGGTCTCTCAGCTCAAGAAGCAGAGTGACGACGAGGACATAAATGATGTGATCTGGAAGACAGCATATAGCTTGGAAAGGTCTGACATTGACAACAAAGTGAATCCAGAGGAAGGACTTAAGGGCATAGTGAGAAGGGACTTCACCGACCTCAAGGAGTTCAGGCAGCTGACTGAAGAGATGCAGGCATTGGAAAAAAACATCAAAGAAGGACATTTGCAAGCATGGCATGGAAAAGGCCATAGCCCTCTGCAGGACAAGGCTATCAAGTCAGTTGCAATCGGAACTGATAAAGGTATAGATATCACCTTGTCTAAACCAACAAAAGAAAACAAATATGCGTACACTGATAAAGTAGAGACGAGGTCCATTGCAACAGGAGTGTCTGAAGGAAATCTTGAAATTTACACAGAGCGTGAAGCAGAGCTTGATGCCCAACAACTAATAATTGGTGCCTTGAAGGATAGAATTTGTCACTTAGAAGCAGAGTTGAAAGAATCAGCTCTCCAGACAGAGATGAGCCGTCTGAAACTGGAGCTTAAGGCTGCAGGAGCTAGGAACAGAGCTGATAAAGGCTCCATTGCAAGGCCATCCACTGTTAGCACAGGCATCGAGGCAAGGCCTCACACCACAAGCCAGGGAGTGGGTAATCACACAGAACTCCAAGATGCCAGCACAGGGGAGGCAACAGAGGTGAAGACTGTGGGAGTATCTTGTTGTAGGCCTGAGCTTAAAGATGTTTGCACAGGACCAGATTTACCCATGAGCCACTGGGAGGTCAGGGAGCGAGTGGAGACCATGGAAAAGGGTGTGGGGATCCAAGTTTCTACAAACACACAAGGTGTTGGGATGGAGATAAAGTTATGTGATGCAGAAACCAACACAGAGGTATCAGTGGAGAATCTGGGGTCTAAGAACGGAAAGATTAAGTATCATTCAGTGGCTTGTGGCGACGATTCCGTTGATGTGATCATCCCTGACGCAAAGGAAGTGGTTTCTCAAGGTATTGCCACAGATGAAGTCAGAGGAGTGGATCTGGGAATCATGGCATCACCTCAGACAGCTTCTCAGCGTACCAACACTGTATCCAGTTCAGTGTCTCGCTTTACCAACACCAGACATGCCTTCAACACAGACTCCAGCACTAATACTGTCCTAAGTACCCAAGACAAGCACACAAACACCACTCAGACTGTTACGAGGACAGTGTCAGTAGGCAACAGGGTCAAAGACATCAGATGTACCCCACTGACCTGCTCAATTGGCGTAGGAACTCCGAATCTGCCAGGAAGTGCCTTAAAACAAACACCAGGAACAATCACCAAGGTAACCCGAGACACTGGTGTTGGATTCACGAACATTAATGAGAATTTCTTGGTTGGACTGAAAACTCGAAATATGGCCTCTGGACCATCCCATTTACCTGACCCCATCAAGACAAGGAGCATCGGTGTAGGGGAGGGGAGGATAAAGGATTTGTCAGTTTCATCCAGTAAACCTGGCCAGATGTTCCAGCGATCTTCACAGTCCCAGTGGGACCCTGAGCTGAACCATTACATAGAGAAGATGCATAGGCTCCTCGGGGAGCATGGGGACCTACTCACAGAAGACTACACTCACCAGAAGGAAGAGTTTGTCCAGCAGCACAGTAACAGAGGAAGAGCCAGCTCCAAGCTGTCCTGCAATAACAAAGCTGCAGCACAGGGAGGAACAGAAGTCCATCCTTTAGATTCTCAGCCACCAGGTAACACTGTAGGGTTTTAGTTAAAGATACCCTGTGGAGTATTCTTGTAAATAAACAGTTATATTTATATATAGTGGATTTCTTTAAAAAGCATAAACATTTGTAAAGCTGTATAATGCTACATTTATTGGCATCTTACCACCACCAATTCTAGTTACTGGAATAGCGTGAAACCAAGGTACACTGTATAGCTTCAAAAACTCCACAAGGTACCTTTTAATATTGAATGATTGTTATGCAATGTAATATATGTAATGTCATCCTGTTACTATTAAAAAAAAAACCCAGAATATCCTCTTTCTTTGTCGCAGTCAGCAGAGAGATTCAGTCTCCACCTCAACTGTCAGTTGACTCTTCTAAGTGTGAGAAAGCAAACCCAGGATTCTGCCAGCAGGGTGGCAACGATTCAGAGGTGAAAAGAATGATACAGATGTTAGAACAACAGGCATCCTCATCTCTGCAAGGTAAACATACATGTGTGTGTCAGTATGTTATAAAGTCTATCTTCGTGAGAAATACAGTAAACATTAGGTGGGTAAGAATGCTGTCTGTGTGAAAGTAGTCTAGTTTAAAAATATTTTACTTCCAGACCACTCCCGAGGCCCAGTTTAAACTTGTGTTAGGTTTAGAGGAAGTGGCTGCCTTTGGCTTGGCAAGTTGACTTTCTGAGGGATACACTTGCAATGTTTGGAATGATATCTGGTTTTGGAAGGCGTCTCGCACCACATACCAGTTTGTGGTTGAGGGTCTAAAATTGAACGGCTTCGTAGGAGGAGCTGGTGTCAGAGAAAACTTTCCCTTTTAAAATGAGGCCTTCAGATTTGTAAGAATCTACAAAGCATCATGAGTATATCCTCACTATGCCCTACCAAGATTGACCAAGTGGGTTTGTGTCTCTTGACACAATGCTAAATGAATTCAACTGTGGTGTGTATGTTAAGATTCAGAGGCATGTGCTGCGTTGTTGTTTCTAGACAGGTCAACTAATGCCGGTGTGCTGCGGTCTGTAATGAAGAAACAGAAAGGTGACCAAGGCTGTAGCAGCAACAGGAAGAGCATGAAGTTTATGAGGGTGACCACGGGGTAATCATCTCATCAGTACTACAGTAATATTTTACAACAAGACTCTGTGACTCTGTATCTGAACATATTCTCAGTGTATTAACTTTTGTGTTTTGTCCTTAGGTTGGACCCCATGTCATCTTTCGAGCTCTCTGCCGGTGAGAAGGCTAACTCTGAGGAAGTGGAAAGGAGAGGAAACAAAAAGTTAAGGGAAGCCTCTCAAGATGGAACACAAGCAAGAAAGAGCAAAGGTGGCTCCAACAAAGGATCCAAAGGGTCTGCAAAATCACATACACAACAGAGGTAATGTAGGAGTCCAGAAGGTTTTAACATCTCAGTTGAATAAGATTACTGCATTAAAACGCCTCACTCGTCAATCTTGATATTTTACTGTGTGAGTCTAATTCTTGAGGGCTGGACTCAGGTCTGACTGACAGGTCTAACCTGTAGCATTTTATTCCTTTCAGGTGTAAGTTAAGTGAAAAGATGTTTTCTGCTTGTCAAGCCTTAAAGATGCACCTGAGTGATGAGACGGCTTTATCCAGCAGGGAATTGGTATGTTTTGTTGACTATATTCAGTGTAAGAGCCATTGAAGGTCACTGTGTGTATGTGTGCACATTTAATGGTATGTCACTGGGTGGGTGTGGAGAGCTGCTGGGGCAGGGTGTGTTGTAGTATGTCATTTAAAAAGAAATGACTTACGCACTGGATACAAAAAGCACTGGAATGTGTCGGCCCTGTAATTTTCTGTCATTGCATTTTGCTTGAACGTGAAAACAATGATATTTCTAAGTGAAAGAGACTCATCACTTTTACAATGATTTGGTAAACAGATAGGGGAGAAAGGGAATTCAAAAGAAGTGTATTGAAAAGGAAATCAAGTCCAAAGACAGCTTCCTAAGCCTCCTCCTTTTAATGATGTTGTTTTGGAGATTTTAATAGTGAGTTGGTGCTTTGTTATGCCCTTTGTCTGTTTTGTGTCTGTGTCTTTCTTTCACATCCCCGTAATTACAAGACGTTCCTATCTATTTCGAAGTAGTAGTTGAAATTGCTCTGTACACTGTGAATTATAGCAACTTGTAGGGCATTTATGAGGATGCATAAAAAACATTGATATCTTTTTTTATATACACATACCTGTTTTTTTTGTATTCTTTTGTTCTTTGCAGCATGACTGTCTCCAAACACTCCAGCAAGACTGGTTCTCTGTGTCCAGCCACAAGTCAGCTGCTCCTGACACGGTGGAGGATTACTTGTCTACGTTTCGGGTCATTTCACCCTCAGTATTGCAACATATAGCTAATATGGCAGACGGCAATGGAAACACAGCTCTGCACTACAGTGTGTCTCACTCCAACTTTGGCATTGTCAAGAAATTGCTTGATGCAGGTACAATAATACTCACAGGGCAACTAGAGGTCATCATGTATTTTAACTACATTTTGGCTTGTTCATCTTTCTGTCCCTCCTCGCCGTGAGAATACATTTTGGACCACCCGAAAGAGTTTTTTACTGTCATGACAAAACCACAATTACACCACACTTAAAAAGTGCATGTACTTCTTCCAGCTAGTGAAAGTAGTTGTTACAAAACTTTATTGATCCTCACAAGTTCTGTACTGCTACAGCAGTGCATGTATCTTCACTAACTTGTAGTGCAGAGGGTATCATTTGTCCACCATCTTTAAGATGTACTGTAGAAAATCGTGATGAACTGTTCCAATGTTTACTCCAGCTGTGGGCAGGTCTACAAGGGATCAAAAGTTCAGAAATATGATTCAGGGAAAGGCCATTCAGAGTCTTTAATCAATATAAACTGAACAGATAAAACACTGAATGAGTGTCCTAATGGAGGAGACAAAGTACTCTTTCTTATTTTTATCTAAAAGCCTTGCTACAGCTTTCAGAGGACATTGGACCTACCTCTTTCCGGTTTAAGGCCAGGTGGAATAGAAGCATATAATCAACGAAAAAAGAAACAATTGTACTCCTCTGTGTCACAGAACCGTAAAGTTTGTGAAGTTCCTGATGGAAAAAGCCGGACTAAAGCTTTTTATTATATTGCTCGAAATGAAAACGTAGGTCAGATGTGACCTGGCCCTAAAAGGGCACTACATCCAAAACGTCTTTGTATATCTGAGAATTAGAAAATACCAAAAAAGGACCCCAACTGAAAGAGTGAGTCAAGGTAGTTTGATGCTTCACAGGATGCAGAGTGAGTGTTTTAGAATTTATTTTTTGGACAGGTACTTCTTACAACTTGAAACTTGGTACTGTCAGTATAGGTGGAGAGAGTTTGTGCCACCAATAAATCAAAAAGACATAAACCTCTTTCTTTCTGCTTTCCTCTACTCGGGCCAATTATCCACCATCACTATAGAGGTGTGTAACGTGGACCAACAGAACAAAGCAGGATACACGTCCATCATGCTGGCGGCACTGGCAGCTGTGGAAAGTCCAGAGGACATGAGAGTCGTGGACCAGCTCTTCACAAAGGGAGACGTCAATGCCAAGGCCAGCCAGGTCAGTCTGTTCTCAGGTAATGGTAGTGGGTGTGATGTCCTGCTGTTTCTCTAAATTGCGTCCGTATGTTGCTGCAGGTACTGTTTCTGCTTTAATGAATTGATGTTTTTTCTTTTCCTTTTGTGTATGTGTATGTGTGTAGTTCAAATCTGATGCTTGAATGTCAGAGAAGGTTTTGTTTCTCTGCATGTATGTGATTAGTCTTTTTCTCATTTGTACATTTTCTATCACTGTAAAGTTAACATTTTGTACATGCAAGTGTTATTTTTAAATCGGGTTTTCTGCAGCTCATTCACAACCACAATTCCAAATGCGGGTTTCACTAAAAATGATATTATACGGGACTGAATTTGGACTCTTGCATGTACCTAGAATCCCAGAATAAAATCCTCAGTTCTTATGGAAGTACAAGATATGGTGTATTCATGTACTGTGTGTATTTTTGGAAACACTTAACTTTATAGCTCCTTCATCTCCTAATAATTACCTCTGAAGTTTTCCTGGAAAGAACTAATTTGCTGCGAATTATAGGAAAAAGATTTACAGAGGAATTTTCTTTTAAAGACCTCCTTCATTTAAACCCATGTTAATAAGCAATTCATTGGAATTGCCTGCATAAGCACGTGATTGTTTCCAGGAACATTTATAGGTAATTATTAGGAAAATTATAATAAACTGTAAAATAAAACAATACTGTAGTTTTCCACGGGTGCATGTACTGTATGTGCACTTACTTTCAATGAGTGAAGAATGAAGAAAGTGTGAACTGTCTGATTCCACAAAGCTAAATATATCCTATATTTGAAAAGTCTGACATGTGTGGACTCATGAATGCTTTGTTCGACCCCTGCCTTCTGCCGTCCAGGCCGGTCAGACAGCTCTGATGCTGGCCGTGAGCCACGGCAGGATGGACATGGTGCAGGCACTCCTGGCACAGGGGGCGGAGGTCAATCTCCAGGATGATGAGGGCTCCACGGCGCTGATGTGTGCAAGCGAGCACGGCCACGCTGACATCGTTAGACTACTGCTGGCACAGCCAGACTGTGATGCCACCCTGACTGACAGTGTATGTGAGTCATTGCTGCCACTCTGTGCAGCTCCCGTGAGCGTGGCGGCTTCAAGCTGTGAAGCTGAAACATTCCAACTTTGTCTCACATATTGTATTGAAAAAGCACAGAGTAGACATTTGTTCAAGAATTTAAATGAAATATGTCGGGGAAACAAAGGGAGAGACGTTGTATATAGTCAAATATGCACAGTATGCTCTTTCCATCTGTAAATGTGCACTAAACAGCAAATCCTCTCATAATGTGTACGAGTTTGTGTGTTTACAGGATGAAAGCACGGCCCTGTCCATTGCTCTGGAGGCCGGACATAATGACATTGCAGTACTCCTTTATGCACATGCCAACTTCTCCAAAGGACAGGTGGGGGTATGCGGGTCAACGACTTCACACTAACACTTAATTATATATATAAAAGTATATATGCGGGTAGTTTTTTTAAAAACTGTTTTATTGTGTTTGTGTCTTGACAGGCAGCTGCTCGACACGGCGGCAAGTCTCTGTCCTCCTCTGGCGGTCGAAATACTTTTGAATGAGGTGACGCCTCGAAGCCTGAATGGATGCTTCTTGAATCTTATTTATGAGGTGATTCAAAGCCCCAAAAAACAAAAGGGCGGATTTTAACAGTGTCAGTGTTTCAAACTTATAGTTGGGGGAAGTTAGTCGATCTGATTCTTTTCCCCAATCGACAGTGACAGTTATTCTCCAGTGACATGTATTCTAGTGTAGCATAACATTGTATTGTGTGTATTACATTGTAACTCAGCAGCTAATATATGCATGCCGTATCCTGCAGTCATCTGCTATATACTATCACCTCAAAGTTTCTTTAATCGTTTTAATTCTCTTTTTTTAAATAAATATAATAAATATTATAATTGCAAAAGAAAATAAGAAGACACAACACAGTACAGTAGCATCAAACCCAAAGATGTATGAGCAAATAGGTAAATGAATAAATAGCTAAAATAAGAAAAATAAGTTAATTATTTGGAAGAAAAATCTAAATCTTAAAACTAGGTGAACTTTGTACATCCATATTTTCATTGTAATGTAAAAAAGATAATTTATTTGTATTTATAAGTTGATAATTTTTCTGTATCTCTGCTTCTTTATCCAGAGGAATCATGACGTGTGATATATATTTTAAACATTTTGGCATTTTACCGAACACCAAAGCAACATGCAGTTACACACAACTGATTCATGGGAGGTGTTGTTGTTGATGATGACTGTGAAGGAATATTTCAACATTTTGGGAAATACACTTTCTTGCTTTCTTGCTGAGATGCCGGACATGTACGGACAGAGTGCTATCAATCTTCTCATCTAACTCTCTGCAAGAAAGCGATTAAGTGTAGTTCCCAATATGTCAAACTACTCCTTTAAGTGGCGTCTATTGATGAAGGCCCAATGTTTTCTCTTCTGTGAATAAAGTGAGTCTTCATCATTGACCACTGTCAACGCTCCCCTGTCATCATAACTGTTAAACGTTCCTTTCAATTAAATTTGAATATCATCTTTAATATTTCATCTGTAAACTTAAAATCCCACAAGAATGTAGTTATTGTGTTGTACATTTGCAGTATATTTGTTAATAAACCTTTTATATGGTGGCCACACGTATTAAATCCTTTTCATGAAGGGACATTAATTAAGGGGTACTTCACAATTCTTTTCTCAAGTTTGTTTCTGCACCGTGTCCCTCTCTACTGTTGGCTACTAATCCAGTGAAGCAAAAGACCCCAAAGAGGCCATTAAAAACTTCTTTTTTTTTTTCTTTCTACATTCAACAGGTTTCAGTTTCAGCGGGTTTCACTGGGTGTCTTGGATGAATGTTTTCTCACATTTCTCTTATTAAGTAACTCAACCAGTTGAAAACCTGTGGGTCAATAACACTTCTTTCCCCAATTTTCAGTCTGGCAGACACCAGTTTGAGTCACACCCAGCTCTGTTTTCTCCTCTAAGACAGCAGCTATTCGCCTCCCTCGCAGCTCTTTTCCTTCCACCCGTCTAGCTCAGGTGTCCATCCTGTCTGCACTTGTTTGACCCTCTTTCAGTGAGCTTTCATCGACAGAAGACAGATATAAACGACCGGCCCATTGTTAGTTGGCTTTGTGTCCTGATCACAGCCAGGACTACCTATCAAAGTATGCTTGGCTCCGTCCACGCTTGCACCACAGCACATTAAAACAGAGTTTCAATCATTCAGTTCAGGCTGTTTCAATGAATATTCCCATGGACCGAGCTAGAGAAGAGAGTTTGTCAGAATATGTGATAAGGTATAAATGAAAAGAAATCATAAAATATTTAAATCATACATGTATTTGTTACGTTAGTGAGACATGCAGTGACTCAGTGGGTTGTCTGTCTGTCGCCCCCTGTGCTTTTGTTTTGTGTCTACCCGGATCATTTACATTTTGCCTATTTGCAAAGGTTTTAAAAGTGGTGCTTGGGTGTAGAAGATAGAAAGCTTCCATTAAAAGACATGGTAGATGTATAAAATTATGTTGTCATTCCTCACGGTGGCCTGCCGCCCCCCCCCACCCTGACGTGTCGGTGTCCCATTACTGAGAGAGCTTTTGTATGTGTGAGCACTCTGAGTCATTTCCCAGCAACAGCAATAAAATACAATGATATACAAGGTCCACCATCAAAATTTGCAGTTGCCATGGTAACAGTGGGGGGTTTTGAGTATGTGCTTCTTGGGAACGTAATAGTGAAATGATATCTCTATTTCTTGGGGGGGGGGGGGGGTCGCTTCACATTGGCATACTCTGAGTATAAACTTCACGACATCTTGTTACTTATTAGATTGTCATGTGAGCCACCTTCAAAAGCAAAACAATAATGAGGGCTCCACTCTTTTTTTCATTTTTTCAAAAACAATAATAAATGTCATATGAAACTGGCATGCAAGGAAAAGCAGCGGTCGTAATTTCATGCAGATTAATCCCCCGTACACCGAGCCAAGAAATAGTAGTTGTTTCAGTGCGCACACTACTCCTGTCTACTGTACAGTGTGCTCTTGACATCTGCTTGCTAATCATTCATTTGCCTGTTAATGATTTATTATTTCAAGCCAGGTGGTGCACACTGTCGTTGTGTACATGTTTAGGGTTCCTGCAGTTAGATAGTTGTCTACTTCCTCTGCTCCACAACATTCATCCTCCTATCAAACTGTAGGCCCGTGTCAAAGTCACAATTGGTATTAAATTGCATCTCTTTGGCCTCTACCGCATACATACTGTATCTACATATAGACATTTACATTTCATGCCCCTTATCTTGCATTCATTCACAAAAATACCATTAGTTATCCGTGTGGGACTATAAATCAACCGACATAATAGACAATAAAATGCACAGTGGTAATATAATGAGTATCATGATGACTGGAGGGAATGTCGGCCATCAAATGTTCATAGAGCTGAAACTGCAATAGGTTTCACATTTATTTTCTCTTCCAGTGAATTCCAGTGCAGTTACCCTGCTGTAAAATCTCCAAAAACATACAGTAAGTTACGTATTATTATAAGAATTCATTACAGCAACTGTGTCAACATGTAATCCTGTTGATGTTGTTCAACATTTTAGTTGACGTATGGTTTGCTTGATCTTGTTCAATGTGTTATCAACTGGTAAATGATTCTGAAAACACATGCCAACATAATGTGAGAGAGGGTTATATATATATATATATATATATATATATATATATACGTCTTATTATGAGCGATTTTGTCCTACATGAAAACAATTTTCTGCAAAGGCGGGAACAGTTATTTCACATGACAGACTTATTCATTTCCAAAAATCACCAATCAGGATGTAACAACATTTCACCGAAGATGTGATGATAGCTGTGGGGTTGTTTGCTCACGTTGTCAGGCCTCTGTCCTTCAAATGTGATCAAACTGCACCCACACAATCCTGATGAAGCTGAGTTTTTGGTGTTAACTCTTAATAAATAATAACCAAGGATGTTTCTACCCAAAACTTTAACTTTAATTGTTGCTGCAGTCCTGAATATCATTGATACAACAAAAAATAGCTAAGATTTGAAGCCAAGTTTCATATTGAAAGCTCAGTTATGTTTTGGCATAAAGACCTTTAGTCTAGCTACAGTAAGGCTACAAGAGTAAGAAATATAGTTTGAAAAAGTTAAGTATGACAGATGGCCTTGGCCAGCTGCTAGAAGATCGACTCAACCGTGTGGCATGAAGGCACTGCTGTGGTCTGCCTGTTCAACTCATGTGCATCATGATTTCTCTCTGGTTCCATTGATTTTCAGTCCCGGCCACCCAAATCTCTGCATTTAACAAAATGGCAGCGCTCTTGTCATCATGCGTTTGACCTTATTTGAAGAACATGCAACAGGATCTTTAGTTTCTATCCTGTTTTCTTGTCTATCTTTAATTTCCTGTGGTATGTTGTCCTGACATTGTGTGCTGTTTTCCAGCAGCCTTCTGCACATGTTGAGGGGGGAAAAAAAAAAACGTATTGATTCACAGAAACCAGATGTGTTTGAATATCAGCCCAAACAAGAAAAAGTCCACTGTTATTTCTGCAATTGTTACAGCTCAGCAGCTCAGTGTTGCAGAGATGTTTTTTTTCCTTTCTGTCTTGGCACAGAAATCAAATGTAATCTGAGTCCATATTAAGGCATTAATCACCCTGCTGGAATCCTGGGGCTGCACATACAAAGAGCGAAATATCAGTCAGACTTTGGGGGGGACCAAGTGGGGGGAGGGTGGTAATTGTTATTTATTATTTAGATTCTTTAACGTTGCAGTTGCTGATTTGGTAAATGAAGCAGAGCCTGGGGGGTTTCTGCCACACCACCACAACCAGCAGGACCCTTATAAAGCCAGTCTGACATTTAGCCACTTGCCTCACCGGTCAGTCTGGACCCGGTTTGTATCCAAATGCGCGCGCACCTTGCACAATTCGGTAATTAGGACCATGTGTGCCTGGTACTGGTCCACACATGGTCCAGAGCTGCCACCCGTAAGTGAGTGCGTTTTGACCAACAACACAATAACCTCATCCTGCAGTCCGGATTATGTTCACCAGCTCATCAGCAACCTGTTTCACTTGTGTAGACACGCGAGTGATCCGCGTGCGTTATTAGAGATCTGTGCGAGGCACGCGGAAGATTACAGAACGACCAAAAACTTCGGCAGCTTCCGGGGTCGTGCACACAGCTGTTGTGTTCACTGTTGCTGGTTGTCATGTGCACCAACATGAAGCAGGAGGAGTTCAGTGACTGGGCATCCAGTGCGTTTTGGAGTCGGTTTAGCGCTGGATTCTGAGGGGAACAAATAGCTTTCTTTCAGCTTTTGTTGGATCTGATGACGTGTCTGGTCGTTACAAACATTGGGAAGGGGGGTAGGGGAGTCCAGATTTCATGTATTGGAGGGGACGTGACCCCAGTCCCCCGTGGCGATTACGCACTTGCGATAAATGTGCTCACACTGCAGGCTGTGGACCGTGAATGTCCTGTGCTGCTGGTGCAGGCTGGACTCATGTTTCTAAGACCAGTGCATTAGTTGACATCAAATGGCACGTTCCCTCTGAAATGCAAAATTAGAAAAAAAAAATGGACCCGATAACTTTAACAGCAGGGTAGGAAGAGAAAAAACCGTCTGGCAGCAGTCGATATTAAAAACATGCAGAGGGAGACAAGCTCGGGGCCTTCCAGAGTCAGGAAAAAGACTTCGGAGAGCTGCAGACGGGAGATGGGTATGGCATTTCTATTTTCCCCCAGCCCAATGATTTGTATATGAAAACATAGCGCTTTTATTCTCCCCCCTTCTGGGCTCTGCTTCTGAGTGATCAGCTGATGAAGAGACTAGCAGCTCGCCGCTATGCTGGTTTGCTAATTCTCTCCCCCACAGCTGCAGCCGATCCTGATAGCCAGCCTGCAGATTGCAGTCAGGTAAATATCCTCCTCCATGTCTTTCTCCTCAGGCTCAGGATTCAGCCAGGCGACATCGCATGGGAAGAGAGGAAGAGATGGATAAAAATGAGTGTGTGTGTGTGTGTGTGCGCGCCAGGGAAAGAGAGCGAGTGTCTCTGTAAGTTTATTCGTGTCCGTCTGTGTGTGTGTGTGTGTGTGTGTGTGTGTGTGTGTGTGTGTGTGAGTGAGTGAGAGCAGGGGGGGGTGGGGGGGAGTGTGTAGGTGTGTGTTGTAACAGATGAGAGGGAATCTTAGCCAGATTAGTCAGGGAAGAGGCAGGCTTGTTAGGAGATAGCTCAGGCATGGAGCATCACATGCACACACTGACACCCTTCCGCGCTCGCACATGCACAGTCAGTCAGACAGCAGCTCTCAGCGCCGTTATACATCTTGGAGGATTACCCTCTATCCCTCCAGTATTCCGCTGGAACGATTGCAGCCCCTTAGAGAGAGTAGCGGGGCTTTCAAAGCCCACATTTCAGCCGAGCGATGATGAGCAGGATTTCTATTGTTACCTCTCTAGTGTTGTTGTCTCCTCTAACTCAATTATCTGCCATGTCTGCTGGTTCGGAAGTGCAGGCATGCGTTCTGCTTCTTCTTTTTTTTTTTAAACTATCACCATCAGTCCTATTTTTGGAGGGTTGGAAATTGTTATTGTTTTTCAGTAACAATTCTGCATGGCTCTGATCCTGTTCCTCTGACCAGTGTGTGCAAAACAGGCTACAATATTTCAGCATGCTTTCATCTCTGTCCTTGAGAAATACATCTTCACAAGCGCATGCTCTATTATATGATTTGAATGCTGGTGTGTGTACTGTATGAGTCTGTATGATTGATGCATCAATATTTTGTACCGATTGGACAGCATGCCTTCTCTATTTCCTCCCTCGTCTCTCCAGCCGGGCTGCTGCTGCTGCTGCTGCTGCTCTTGCTGCATGCATACTCATGTTTCTGGCCTCTAATTGCCTTTGTGGAAAATACAGTGGTTGCAGCAGATATTCGAAGGGGAGCGATGAAATGGTTGAGAATAACTCGGCATGCAGCAGGGCACCGTTGTCGAACACCACACACCTAAGATTGTGTTTTTATCTCAAATTTGTGCACAAATTGGCAAAAATAAGGGTTAATATTTATTGCATTATTAGCATTTTTCAGATTCTGTGCTTTGGCATTATGGCATCTTCAAATGTATCCTCATTCACCGTGCATTTAAAAAAAAAAAATTCTGCCTCCCCTTGATAATCATCTGACATCAAAGCCTCCAGATAAAATAATCTGTCCTGAATTTGCAGAGACAGCACAGCAGTCAGGTCGCTCCAGTCCATGCAAATTCAGTTGCTATTGCAATAAATAAATAAATAAACCCTCTTTCGTTTGAATACAAAACCATACGCTGTGATTCTGAATGCTTAAACTCCAGCCAGTACTGCTAATTAGCCGGAGACTGTGAGTGCCTTAATTGGAGGGTTTTAGACTTGGACTCTATAGCTTGGTGTCTGAAGTGCTTCAGGTTTTTGGTCTTTGTGAAAACATTTACTCTGTGTAGCAGTTTTTGATCATCCCAATTGTCACCTAAAAGTCAGACAAAGAGTTTAAATGAATGGGAATGGAAGAGTTTTGAATGGAAATCGGTCACAGTTCTCCTTCTTTCCTCCTATTGTCCCTGTTGTTATTGTCCTAGTAATGCTGAGGTATGAACAGAACAACATCAGAAGAACATGACAGGCTTTGTGTGTACAATATATACAGTACATGTTTTTATTCGCCTTACTCTACCCCTGTAAGTTTGTTTGGTTTCCCCACTCATCGCTCCCCCTTCCTGCAGCCTGAGGCAGGAGAGAACGGTTCCCTGGAGGAGATGGAAGAGGACATCAGTCTGAAGAAGCGTAAAAGCGATCATCATGGGGAGAAAGAACTGCAGGCCGGGCAGGAAACTGGAGAAAAGGTCAAAAGGAAGCGAGGACGCCCACCAGCTGAGAAACTGCCCCCAAATCCACCTGAACTCACCAGAACACTGAGCACGCTGGTAGATATGGTTATCAACTACAAGGACGGGTGAGTTATAGTTAGTTTTGTTTATTATCCTCTTTGTGTCTGTTTCAGCTGTCGGACAAATACAACCACAACGAAAAAAAGACATTACAATTAAAGACATTTAACGTCGAAGTGCTCCACATCATCATCACCATCAAGAATTAAGTACAAAATGCAAGTGACACACGCCTCGTGTCACCAGGATTTGTTGATTTGGGATTTGAGGGCGCTCAAATTATTTATGGACTCGGTCGTGAAACTGTGATGCAACTGTATTAATTGTTGGTCATGAACTGGCTGAGGAAAAAACAGTTCTGCTTTCAGAAATGTTTAAAAAGTGATATTTATGGAAGCCCATGGCACTTGTTACTAATTATTTAGGCCCGTTGTGTTGTGATGTTATTGTGTTACATCACAACATAATGATCTCATGTAAAAAATATCAACTAACTCCTTTATGAATGAATTATTTCATTATCCCAAAATACTGAAGAGAGTACAAATTATTCATGCTTGTGTTTATTTTTTAATCCCATTAAAACAAGTCAAGTATATAATGTAACCGTGTATAATGTGTAATATTTATATAAAAACATTTTTAGAAAATAGTCTGTGTGGAGGAATATTGTAATAAGACTACAGCCATGCTAGCAGGTCTGTGAGGCTACACAGTGGTGCTTTGAGCTAAATGCTAACCTAAGCATGCTTACATGCTCACATTAACAATTACCAACATAATGTTCACCTTAGATTAGCACTAAACAAAGTACAGCTGAGGCTGAAGGGAATGTCATTTGGTTTTGCAGGTATTTTTTTTATCAACAGTGTGTCCACAAAAACCAAAAAGAAAACACAAAACTAATGTTGTGTCATGAAAGAACGTGGACAATGCGTATAAAGTCTGTTCAAAATGCATAAATGCAGTTATGGAGATCAGACTTACTGTTTTGTAGCTGTTTCAGCTGTCAAATTTTGCATTTAGCAGATAAACAACACACATCCACAACAACTAATATTTCGCTATTCCAACATAATAATTAAATTGTTTTTAAAATAGTTTTCTTAAATGATGAAGGTGGATGAACATATTTCGTATAAGTTCTGCCAGGTTATACAACATCAATGTAGCAATCAAGTTGGGATTGTGGCGACTTAGAGACTTCAGAGATAAGAAGGTATTTAACTGGGGATTGAGAGAAAACAATATTTGATAACTGCAGACAACGATGTGATTGAATCATTATCTTGGAATAACAGCCTTAAAATGGAAATTGTTATCCTGAGATGATGATATCAAGTCATGATCTCAGTGTAAAACACATCATAACCACCATAGCCATAGCCCGGGCTTTCATAACTGCCAATCATATGCTAACGTGTTCATCAAAACAGTTTCTTGATAAAATGAGATCACGTGAACTATCGCGTTGTGCTTCCAGGTTGGGTCGACAGATCAGTAAAGGCTTTGTGCAGCTTCCCTCTAAGAAGGAGGTACCTGAGTACTATGAGCTGATCCGAAAGCCTGTCGACTTCAGAAGGATCAGGGTACGTGTCACTGAATACCGTCAGAACTCGCATACAGATATCACTGTTATCTTATCTGCTGAAAGTACGGGAGGCGAAGCTCCAACAGATACATGATACATTAAAATACACATGAGTGTCCGTATTGAATATCCAAACTCTTTTGGTAAATACTGATTGAGAAATGATATAGTAATAGTGCTTATGTACAGTGTGGTGCCAGATAGGTAATATACATAGGAAATGTGTATCAGTTTACAACTAACTGTAGTTAACACTGAAATTTTGATGTATTTTTCATACATTGCAAATTATTTTTTTGAATTACCAACTTTGAATTATCCAAATCTTAAATATTGTCTGAGTTTTACAGTTTAAGTATAAAAAACAAAACATTAACATTTAAAAAATACAGAAACATTTGCTGCCTGTACCAGAGGTGCATGACGCAATTCCCAGTTTTTAAAGATCTGAGATTTACTCGACTTGAACCAAGACTGCATTGGTATTACTTTTTTAGTTGTTTTATTTAATATTGTATCTTACATATTTTATTTTACCTCAATAGGTGTTAAGTAAATGTATGAGTCCACAGCTACGCTAGCAGCTCTATGAAGCTATAATTAGGTACATAGTGGTTTGAGCTTAATGCTAATAATGACAATGCTAACATGCTCGTATTTAGCATATCTAATGTTTACCATCTTCACACTCTTATTTTAGTGATTAGCATGCTAATGTTTCCTTTAGCACTAAACACTGAGTACAGCTGAGAATGAGGGAAATGTCATTTATTTTGTAGTAGTTGGTCATAAACCAAACTATTGGACAAATAAACATTTTGATCTGATGATGCTGCTAGCTTAAAAGTTTAAAAAAGATCAGGAAAGTTATTACGATTCATCCTGATGATGGGACATGAATGTCTGTACCACATTTCAAGGTAATTCATCGAATCGCAAAGTCAAGACATTTTGCTCAAAACAACAAATGTGAATCTCATGATGGCGCTAGAGGAATATTCAGGGGATCACCAAAACCATTAAGACTCATGCTCTTCGAACTGTGAATGTGTGGACCAAATTTCATGGCAATCCATCAAATAGTTGCTGAGAAATGGCAGTCCTATCTCATCAGCCAAAACTTAGCCTCAAACACAAGTAAAGTTTCACTTAACAAGCTTGTTAGCTACAGAACATTTGAGCTGTAAGGTTGGGCTTCGGCAGCACATCAAAGGGTCTAAAATATAGAAGAGATAAAAAATTTATCAAATCATCTACTCACTCATGCGGCCCAGGGCCGTCGCATGGTAAAATATGTATGTATGAGCACAAGTGGTCTTAAATCACACACTTACCACAGCAACAAGCCTATATCATAATCAAGGGGTAGTTCACACATGAATGATCGAAGTGGCAACATAGTGTTCTGCTATAGTTTATTATTATTATTATTATTGTCAGCAAAAGACCAAAACCAACAATGTGTCAGTGTCTAAATACTTTTTCTATTACAAATATATAGTTTCATTTAAAAAAAAAAAAAGGATGGAGTAAATGGTGTATTTTTGGGGACTATTTTCAGTGGTGGATTAATACTGGGGCAGCAGGATGGTGTGTGTGTGGGACTGATTTGAAAATGGTTAGTTTTGGTCTTTTCATAGGTTTGTCATTCGTTGACAATAACAAAAATACAAAATACCATCAGACCTGTCCTCCAAGTTAGTATTATTACACACCGTGTACTCATCAGCCCAAAGTGGCGCCTACCTCCAAAATGTAGAACTAAACATGTCAGATTTCACATTAAACATTAAATCAGAAGTGGAATTGTTGATGAAATCATTAGATTTAAGATGACCTGACTTCACTGATGGTCTGAACACTTAAAGGAATAGTTCGACGTTTTGGGAAATACGCTTATCGCCTTCTTACTGAGATGCAGCTAGAGTGAGCAGGCACGTAGCTAAGCTTAGCGGTCCAGAAGGAGGGAGAAACAGCTAGCCTTCCTGAAGTCTCGTCTGCGCCGACAGTTTTCCTGGCAATCGGAGGAAGTCACTGGGCCCGGCCAAGCAACAGTGCCAGCGCATAACTCTACTCAGAATTTCAGCTTTTGTACTGATTAAACAAAGAAAGATGAATAATGTGTTAATTAATGAGCTTAAGAGGTTCTTTTAGCTTTGGACAGAGCGAGGCAAGCTGTTCCCCCTTGTTTCCAGTCTTGCCAGCTTAATATTTAGTGTACAGACATGAGTGTGTACTGATCCTCTCATCTAACTCGGCAAAAGAGTAAATAAGCGTATTTCTGAAAATGTTGAACTATTTAAAGATGGGAAAGTTATTGTGAGACTTTGTCTGGGTTTGTCTGGGTTTGTTTTGGGAATGTATTTCTTTTTGTTTTTCCTTATAAGAAGACCCTCTCTTTGACTACTAAACTACTAAATGCTTTATTGATAGCTGTTTATTTTTTGCTATAGTCACATTGAGGTTTTGATACCGACCCTCTGCTTCACAGGAACGTGTCCGTAATCACAAGTACAGAAGTGTGGGGGACTTGGAAAAGGATATTTTCCTCCTGTGTCACAATGCTCAGACTTATAACCTGGAGGGATCTCAGGTGAACCCCAAGGAATTATTTCATTTCAAAGCAACAGAATTATTTTTCACAGTCTCCATTCTATTATTGTACTCGTAAATGGGTTTGGATCTTGATTTGGTGAAGAGCAACCCATGCTCTGTTTGTATGTGTGTGTGTGTGTGTGTGTTGTGTGTGTCTGTGTGTGTTGTCGCATGTGTCTGTTTGCTACTGCAGATCTACGAAGATTCAATTGTCATTAAGTCTGTTTTCGAGAGCGCGAGACAGAGAATTGTCACAGACGAGGAACAGAAAGAGACTGTTGGCGCCAGTCACAGCGATAATGGCGGCGGAGCTGAAGACCAATTTGTTCCATCAGCAGGTGAGAGTTAAAACACATAATCATGCACCATGTGACCAGATGAAAACAAAAAGAAGATGAGGACAAACATGGTTAAAGAAATGTAATCTTTAAAAGTATTGTTTCTTGGTTGTTCCTACTTTTAACGACTTGATTGTTGAAGCACGATTTGGTTTTTGCTTTAAACTCATGCTACTTTCTCTTTTTTGTGACCAGTGAAAGGGTTACCAGTCCAGCTAAAGAAGGGGAACAAGGAGGAGAGAAGCAGAAATACCATGGCCAAGAGGCTCCACAGTGATTTAGACAGCGATGAGGATCTAGAGGATAACACCACAAAAGATGAAGGTTGAACTTTTTTTGTATTCTGGTTCATGTCTGTTCTCTGCCATATCCCTTTTCATTGGTTTATTCATTTTCTAAGCAAAAGAAAGGTCTTTTGAAAATAAAACGGGAAGGACCATTCAAAGAGAGGCGCTTACGGAACAATGCTTCAATATACGTCTTGCTGTAAATAGTGCTGTTCTTTTAATTTAGCTGGTCTTTTACAATAATTTCCGTTTTTATCCGCCTTAGTCCCTGTGATTGCTTCTGCAAATATTATGTAAAACACCAGATTCACTGACTGTTTTTAATCCATATATTTGATTGTATGAAATGCCTTCATATGTTTTGGAGCATGATATGTATAGCTCTCCTGAAGCTGGCTCCTCCAGAGCAGCAACCCGCTGATGACAATGTTGATGTGTTCAGGGTTAGAGAATTGAAGCACATGGGAAGGTCTTTTTAAAGAAAAGAAGAACAAATGAACACTATAAGTTTGTTTAAAATCTCTGAATGTGATTTTAGAGATGATACATCTTTGATAAAAAAAAAAATAAACAACCCATAGTGGAAGTATGAAGAGACTGCAAGTACTGATAATAGTACTTTTGTCTGTTTCTGATACTTGATGGAATAAGTTTGGGTCTAATCAAGGGTACTCAAGTTGTACATTTGTATCCCTTGTGCTACAGTATATTCACATATTGTACAGTTTGTGTGAAAAGTAAGTTAAAAACTAAATTTCTTTTCATTTACTCTCCTGGTTGTTGGGGAGGATGGAAGACATCATTGTTAAGACAATCCCTGGAAACATGTATCACTTCAACACTTGCGAAATAAATTTTACCAAAAAGTCCCACTGGCTGGTGATTATTATCATTATTAATAGTAGTAGTAGATGTAGTAATAGTTGCAGTAGTCATAAAGTCATGTATAAATCACTCCAGATGAGGGAAGTAGTCATCAGAGGATAAGAAAGTTGTGGTTCGGCAGGTTTAGATTTAAACATAGCAATGTAACTTCTACATTAAGGCAGGAGTATTTTTACCTTTTAGAGTGTACATTTTGTATGTGATGTGTATTTTGACAATATGCCAATAGGTGGTGCAAGAGAACAGTTTGATTGTCTCAGTATTTGTGGCTTCTGTGTTAAATGCGGTAATTAATAAGAATGTGACATGTTTTGTACAGCTCTTGGGGATGAAAGTCACACCAAACCCTGGGCTGTAACACAAACTATTATTTCCGTAAATTACACACAAAATGCTAGTGATGTGACAACACTTCTAATTGTGTGACCAGATGTCTATATGTGTCCTGCCCTCACTATATACAAGTGTTTCCAGCTAGTAGTGGTGGAAGAAATACTCAGAACCTTTACTTAAGTAAATGTACCAATCCCAAAATGTAAAAATACTCCATTACAAGTGAAAATCCTGTATTTAAAATATTATAAGCCAAATTTACTTATAGTATCAAAGTAAAAGTACTTGTTTTGTGACTCGGCCCCTGTGACTGATTATAATAAATTACATCAATGTGTAAGCAGCATTTTTCTGTTGTAGCTGGTCGAGGTGGAGCTAGTTTTAACTACTTAACTTACAGTTGACTAGTTTAGTGCAGCGGTTCCCAACCTGGGGGTCTGCCCCCTCCAAAGGGTCCCAAGTGTTTTTATTTTTGACTTTTCTTTATTAAAACTCTCACCTTTAATTTGTCTGTGAAATATCGGTTCAGTACAGTACTTAAATACAGTTTAGTTAAGAGCAAAATGCTATTACAGTTTATTTTACAACAGATCCTGATGTGGACATGCATCAGCCGCTAGACTTGCCATATATGCTCGAGCACCCACCTGGTAATTGATGTTTAAATTTTGATGATCGTCTCTCTCGTATGTGTCGGTCATGTCCTCCATCATAATTTTACGTCATTTGTCACAGGGGCCCATCTGTGGCAATGTCACAGCCAATCTGTGCCCGCCCACCTGGCGAAGAATTTCACTTTAGTTGAAGAGGCGAAATGGCACCAATCAAAACATAAGAGACGTCATTATGTAGTCATTCTTCATATGTTTACAGTCTGTCTATAATTCTGTCATCCTGGTTGTCCGTACTGTAATTTTACTTTGTTGGTCCATTCTGTACACGACATCTATTGCATGTCTGTCCGTCCTGGGAGGGGGATCCTTCCTCTGTCGCTCCTCCTGAGGTTTCTTCCATTTTTTCCAACATCAAGGGACAGAGGACAGACGGTGTGGTATGCTATGAAGATTGTAAAGGCCCCCGAGACAAATGTGTGATTTGCTATATGAATAAACGTGATACCAGCATGACCAGGTAACAGTTCAATCTGATCCTTATCTGTTCCCATGTAGTGACTACTGGTGGAAGTATTATATACAGTGCAAGTCACCGCTTTAACCAATAACTGACAGGTTATGAGGTAAACCCTGACAGCTTTGAAGGAATAGCAAATACGCTGACTTGCTTTCTTGCAGAGAGTTAGACAGAAGATCGATACCACTCTCATGTCTGTCTGTTGAGCTGGGAGAGGATTTGCTTAGCTTAGCATAGAGACAGGAAACGGAGGAAAATGGCGAGCCTGGCCCTTTCCAAATGAAAAATAATAATATGCCTACAAACACCTCCTAAAGCTCACTAATTAACATGATGCATCTCATTTTAATATGTGGACAACTGTAAAAACAACAGCTTGTAGTTTTATGGGAGTTACGCGCTGGGACTCTCTTGTCTCTCTCTCAATGGACAGAAGTATAAATCTTCTCATGTAACTCTCACCAAGAAAAAGTATGTTTTCCAGTGTTGAACTATTCATTTAAAGATGCATTAAGTCATTTCTTTGACCACTGGGGGGCAGAAAACAAACGTAAAGCCCTTTGGTTTGTCATGCTCTTTTAGCTAACTAAAAACCTTCTACTTACACGTCCAGTGGACACACAGACTCTCTGACCATTCACAGCTTTTTATGCCTGGTTTGGTCTTCAGGCTCCTGAGAAAAACATGTAGATCTCCTTCGCTTGCAAGATGTTCAACTCACTTCACTGGCCACCTGTTCACTTTGGTTCTCCACTGTTTCACTCTGTGAAGGTAGTTACACAATGGCCTTTTTGTGAGCGTGTTAGAAAACAGCTTTTTATCAGTTTTACATTAGTGAGAGGGCCGTTGGGATTCGGCTGTACGGGCTGAAAAAAAAAGCTGAAATCTACAGAGAGCTGCAGCCCGAGTTGATTCGCTGTGGGATTCTCAGTTTAGTCGAAACCTTTCACATTTCATTTGTTTGTGTCATTGTTAATATTAAAAATGTCACTTACTGGAGCTTCAAACAACATCTGTCTGAACATACAGGGACAACAACGGAGAGGATCTGTGAGTCTGTTTAGTGTAAGCACAAGTCAAGGGGAATCGAGCAGTGGGAGCCCCATTCTAGAAGAACATACATGACACCATGATGAGAGGTGCAAGTCCCTCCTCTCGCTAACCCTCCCGCCCCTCGTACATCCAAGCTTTTGAGATAGGAGCTTTGCGATAGGAAAAACATACATTTTTAATGTGTTTTCTTTGGCAGCAACCTTTAAGTGAGGCTGCTGAAGGCCTAAGCTATGAACACCATTTTTACCTGAATCACCTTCTCTCTCAATGATAGAAAAGAGCAATGGCAGTAAAATTATAACATTAGGCCTACAATTTTGTTCAATTGTATGTGTCAAGAAATTCGTAGAGCTGAGTTACGTTTAGTGCACATAATGTGACATCAGCAAAAAGTAAATAAAAGCCTGAACATTGGTATTAAAAAATAATGATCTATTATCTACTAGTCAATGTGTCTCCTTGAACTCCACAGACGCAGGCAGCGTGACCTTGCAGAGATACAAAGACACTCAGCACAGTTTTTTTGTGTTTTAGTTACCAGCCTGTAGATTTGATAGACGGGGACAAAATGACATGTGAGATTTCAAAGATGAGATTCTGACAACGTAGCTCGTTATTGCGATGCTTTCTGACAGTCGACTCACAAGTCCCCAGGTCAGAGCATCCTCGAGTGTACAGCCATGAGGGTTGCCTGTTATGTGAGTAGATTTTAGTAGCAAAGTAAAATGAAAGGAAAGACAGGACCTAAAAAAAATGATGGCTATGTTTTGGAGAAGGTTTGGTGGTGAAGAATGTACTGTAAGTAACTAATCAATGGGTTACAAGGTATAAAACATGTCTTACATGCCATTTTTTTACCCAAACACAACCAAAACACATTACCTGAATTCAAATTTTCTGTATATTTTCTCAGTAACCACAGTTTTCAAACAAGGTAGGCAGGGAGGGGTCACGTAAGCCGCCAAACCAACCAAAGGAAAGGGGAAGAAAAAGTTATGTAAAGAGCCATATCTCACTGGGATAGTCTGCCATACTTTATATATCAAGAATTTAGAAGAAAAACAGATTTTATGAAGCAACAGAAGAGGTTATTCTTGAAAGTAAATGAGCAAAATAAGTATTTTTTTATTCTTCTTTCCTGCCGTGTAGATGATCCAGTATAGATTGAGATTTACTTCTGGCAGCTCTAGGGGTCGGTGGGTCAGTCCACCACTCTGATAATATTATAAAGAGTGTGGTCTTGACCTGCTCTGTTTGTAGTGTCATGAGATGACTTTTGTTCTGATTTGGAGCTATATAAATAAAAGTGCCACCAGCAGGTCAAAGTTTTCAATTATCAAGTGACCATCCACTGAATGGACTTTCATTCGTGGTTTCCAGAGGATGAACCCTACTGACTTTCAAGCGCATTCCTTACAACGATTACCCAAATAAACAATGAACAGAAGTCTTTGTTTTCCTAAGTGATAATCTGAATTGCTACCCAGCTGTTTTGCGACGTTCCCCAGGTAGGATAAGATAATGAAAACTAAATAATCAATTTACAGTATTGAGATATGCTCCTCAACATTTAATGAAGTGCAGATCATCAGAAATTAAAGGTTCCTCACAGATGTTTAGAGATTAACAATGTCCGCAGTGTGGAGCATCTGAAAGGCGTGGGCTCTTACTGTAAATAGCTCTGGGAAACAAAGTGGCACGTATGTCTTCTTGATGAAAATCTCACATAAAATGACACATAAACCTAATGGAAGAGCAGGGATAGAGATATAGCTGAAGGTAGACGCGCTAATGGCTTTTGGAGATTAGTGGTCCCAGAAGGTGACTTTAATCTGTTGAGAAGACAATCCATTTTCTCTTTGCCCACAGGACACAGATTTAATAGATAGTTAGTGTGGTCCATATTTCGCTAATCACTTGTATTATCAGTTGATCACATTTGACCTCATTGCTCTCTCTCTTGGTAGGAAAATGTCAACACCAGCATTATCTTTGATGTTATGCTTCATTTGCCAGACATGTTGGGCCATTTTGAATTTCTCATCATTTGTATGACATTTTACATTTATTTTGACTGCCAGCTATTTAAAAAAAACCTACACAGAGTTGGTCACGTATTTTTCTCTGTCACAGGAGGCCCCAACTATTGAACACCAAGTCCACTAACCCAGACTGTCTGAGTGCTGACAAGTTGGTTTATACAGCGCAGTAAAACACATCACTGTCTTCTGTCACAGTACACATACAATCTGTGTGACAGAACTGCTGTGTCAAGAAAGAAGTGCAATATAATTGGATACAGCAGCTTGAGGAATAATGACCTAAATGTAAAAATCAATAATTCAATTATTGTATTTTCTCTTCCGGTGTTTCTGTTCTCTGCTTGACTTACTGCATCTATAAACATTATGATCTTGGTGACAGCTTCACTTTGCACTGTGCTTTGCCAATATGCTGTACAGAGAGAGGTTTTCAGTGACAGTTGAGGCATTTTATGTCCGTCATAGCGGAAAGAAGATATTCTGAAGTCTGAGGTGGTACATTTCTGATTTAACTCTATCGTTAGGCACCTTTGACTCAGTGCGGTTGTTTAAAGTGTGCTGCAGAAACTGCTCCTTTGGGGCTGTAAAAAAAAAAAAAATCGATTCCCAGCCAATTTAGGTGTTTTGAAGAAGGATTATATGCAGCTGTGCTTGCCAACATGCTGTGTCAGCTGAACCAACCAACTTCCCTGGTGTTTTGACTGATATTGAAAGCAGAGAAGTAATGATATAATTCTTGTTTTTAGTTAAACTTTTATTTAAATATATGCATCTCAATGAGATTAAATGACATGAATTTAAAGACCCTTAACATTAACCTGTTTATATTTTTAGCATAGTGTATATTTTGGATTTGCACCATATATATATATATATATATATATATATATATATATATGTTTTATATTTAAACTCAATATATTTGCACTCTTTGTTACTTTGTACTTTAACTGCTGCACAACAATTTCCCTCAAGATAAATATAGTATTTATAGTATATAAATATTTTATAAGATGACATGAGATCATATCAGATCAGATGACATGAAATGAGATCGGATTAAATGACGTGGCATGAGATGACGTGAGATCGGATGAGATGCCCGGACATGAGATTACATGAGATGACGTGAAACTACATACACGTTTTTGGTTTGATTCATCGTTTTGTAGGTGTAGGTACTCATAGAAGCTGAAGAATTATTAGAAGCTTAGAATCACATTCTCCTATCAACAGACATAACTCATGTTTGCAGTAATATTCACTCCTGTATAAACCAAGTGCACACCGTCACAGTGCTCTTTGCATCTTTATAGCAGCAATATACTGTAGCCCACCTGCTACTTTGGCCTTAAGCAATTGAGCATGATCATATTATTGATAGCTAATTCCAAATGCTTAAAACAATATCTTTCTTGTTATTATTGAACAAGCTGTCGAAGTAGATTTGCATTGTGCTCATCATCCACAATGCAGCTATGTTCAGTTCAAGGTAACCTCTTCTCAAGTTGTCCATCTGTGCCAGGAAGCCCTGCATATTCCTGCCCGCTCTCTGATCCCTTGTTACTCCTCTGTCATTCATGTCCAGTCAGCCCAGCTCACATATCATTGCACAAGTCAGTATCCGATTTCAACTTCTATGGGCGCACTGTGGCTGCAAAACCACGATAAAGACACCCCTAAACAAATAATGCTTGTGAGTTATTCTTTGTTTTTTCTGTCTCTCTTGCTTTCACCAAGGTATGCTTACTGTGATTTTCAACAATTTCTAGAAAAATCTCCCTGAAAGGATTCATCATTCTCCTCTATATTAGTATAACCGTCTAGCAACATGGCAGGAAGAAGAATGAACCACTCACAAATATCACTGATATGCTTCTTTTTTTTTTTTACATTTCTAAACCAGTAAAAGATGCACACGGTACTATACATCTCCAGCTAACGACTTGCACTGATGTTTTAAGTGCTAAAGGATTGCTGAGTTGTTTCTCCTTTTGAGAATAATATAGTATATTCGTATGGGTGCATATTAAAGGAGGCAAGGAGCACTGAGTGATTTATGATTCTTGTTTTGTATACTCTTGTTTTGAGCAACATTTCCAAAAATAATTGACATTTGACATCTTACATTTACTCTTGTAACTCTGAATTCTAGCCTCATTGTACTAAATTGTTGTTGTCGGCAGTTTGGGTCAGAATACAGCAGTCAGACGTTTTACTTCAAATTGAGAAAAATCTGTTAACCTAAATTTGGTGAATCAGCTACACTTTCAGTTAAATTGTGATTTTAGGAGCTTAATGGGACATTTCTGGCACAGAAAAACACCATAACATGAACTGTATATATACAGTATATAATATTGGCGTGGATAAAAAATACTATTCTACTTTGTACATGTACAATCACAATCATGCCATTGAATCCAATTCTATGGTTAAAAAAAGGTCATTATTATTTATTCATTCATTCAAGGAAACTCACAGTTGCCTACATGGTTTATAGATTCAGGGTAGCTGCCTGAGATCTAATCATAGCCCATATATGGCTTTTTTGCTGGGGGTGGGGATTGGGGGGGGTTAAGTGGTTCTGTCGATGCAAAGACCTTAAGATCATAGCTTGTTTCTATGGTGATTGTTCTTCTTCTTGTTTCTGTTATACTTACGTATTCTAGTCTTCTTTGTACAGTGCATAATAGGGACATAAAATAAAATGTAAAAAAGCTTTTCTGGACTCGTCCTCTAATCTGAAGGGAAAGTGGTAATATTCTGTGTTTTTCTTTTTGTCAACAAATCACATGAAAACACCAAAACAAACAATCCTACTAACAAGTACTGCATGTGTATCCAAGGTCTTATTCCTCTGTACCGTAGACTTCCATTGTTGTCCACAAACCATTAAAAACACATCAATGTGCCACACCATTGCACTGGATGACATTTTTCTTCATTGAGATGAACATGAAAACTTTATTTTGAGTCAATCACACAAACCACTCGCTAGAGCAACACACCCGCTGCTGAAAATATTTATTTGTCCCGAACAAATAAACAATGTTCTTCAGTTTGGGTAATGTTTGCTAAAAACTGCGGTGCCTTGGTGTTTTATAAAATTACTTAAAAATTAAATTAAGTATATGTATTCATGGCACATTTTGTTAAGGACGTGCTGAGAGATGGACCAACACATTGTTGGTTTGTCATTTCATGGGATTTGTTGACAGTAAGAATAATAGATAATAATAATAATAATATGACAAGCCTTATAATTTAAGACAGAGTAGACTAAACCCTAAAACTGTCATATTTTGCCCTATAAGGCTGAAATGCAACACAGTAAATATTCAATTAGAGTGCAGGGAAAATAATATATCACAAACTACCTTTTTTAACACAATTCTTTAGTGAAGTCAGTTTGAATATAGTTTGAGAAAATCATTTGTTATCTTAGGTATTGTGTGTGGTCTATCTCTCTCCAAACCTGAAACAGGTGTGTTTTCTTTCTTTGTCTCTCATTAAACCTTCACTTGTTCTCCGTAGCTTTACCACAACAATGTAAGAAAAAACATTACAAACAGATTGTCATGACATTCGGTGTCAGTGGTGGAACTGCTCATTTTTATTTAGCAAACAGTCTGAAAATCCTTTTTTTCCCCCATTTAGCAAACAAGCAGCAAAGAGCATTGGCAGTACAGTATGTTTATCCATATGTTTTCAAATACAAACATCAAAGTATGAAATAAGCCAAAAAAAGGGTGGTTGAAATATATATTCCATATTATAAACATATATTTATGTATATGAAGATAGACACATAAAAGCTACCATGTGTTTGCATTCATAAACCTTCAGACTTTTACCTTCTGAGGAACATTTTTCATATTTCTTTACATTAAAAAGAAGCCTGCCACAGCAAGTATTATCAAAATAATCAGAAAAATAGATCAAGTATACACTGAACACACTGCGTACACTTCATGGCTCTATCAGTGAGGTATTCTTCTTTTCCTTCAATCCCTGAGACTGGTTATTTGGCCGCTCTCTGTAGTGTCATTGAGTGCTTTCATAACCGTCACACTTGTTTATATTGTCATCTATACATGCTTCTGTTGAAAGAATGTGGACTCTTCACTAAAACACATAATCTAGAAAAGCATACACAAGTACCACCGCACCATTAAAAAAAAAGACCACCAGTAACATGACTAACACCTTCATTGATGATTACAGCTCACAACATAATACTTATTTAGCAGCAGGTTGTTAGAGAGAGCAAGGATTACATGCATCGTTATCATTATTAGGATTTTTTAAATTATTAAAGACCTTAAAGGTGCCATACGGAGCTTTCTTGTAAACAAACAAAAGTAATGTTCAGTGTCTGTCATCAAAACGCACCGTTTGTATCCTTGACGTCTAACAGACTTGCATTTCCTTCCTCCTAAAACGTGTACAAACCAGATTTAAACATTTTAATCATGACTTGTTTACATTCATGTTTGCTACCTTGTCTTGTCTTGTCTTTTTCACAGCCTTTGCTGCTACTAACAGTGTGAAAACAATGGCAGGAACGTGTATCACATCACACGCAAACAAAAGAGGCTCCATAGCACTACTAGTGGTTAAAAACTCCACAGGGTACCTTTAAGACTTTGGCACAAACACATTATGTACTGTAGCTAGTCAAATATTTATAAAAAATGAATTGACAATTATTTTAGCAATAATAGTACAAAAAATAACAAATATAATACAGAAAAAAATGAAAAGATCCCTTAATGAGTTAATACAAGGAATTCCATCATATTCCTTTTTTTACTATCAGAATAAATATCTATCATATGCACTCTTAACTGTTATCCTGCTCCAGAATCAGCATCAGCACTGTTAATTGGCACATTAAATATTGAGGTAACAATGACTTTTAACTGTAGTTGCATTTGGAAAAAGGTTATAAAACCCTATAGTTTCCTGAAAATAAAACATTTACATAATATCTGTACATTCTTGACACGGCGATTACCTTTGTGGCAACAGCAAAATAACACTCATCATTACATGCGGCTCACAGTCATAGTCACTACTCCCACTCCCATCACAGCAGAACATACTGTATGGTCGACAAATTGTGGGTTGAGATCTGACGTTTTTTCTGACAAGGACCTTATGCACAGGAGTCATGTTCAAATGATTCTGCCTCGAGTAGAGAAAAAATGGCTATTAAGCATTGTATATTAATAATCTTTGTTTCCGTCATTTTAAGCGTATCCCCTTTATGTATATTACCACATTACACATGTGTGCTTGTGCGTTAGTCTCATCTCATCTTATCTATTCCGCTTTCAGGTGAGGCTCGACTTATTTCTTTTCCTAAATCCTACTACTGCTAATAGATTCTCCTCTTTGACATGGCAGTGTTTTTAGTGTTCAAATCTCATAGTGCCCCCTGAGGAAGCAGAGAATAGGAGGGCACATGGAGGCTTTCCAAATGAGCCTGCCATCCTCCTCCCCTGCTACTGCATGCCACAGCCTCGGGCACTGGAACATGCACTATGACGAGAGGAAGCAGACACAATCTTCATCACACATTCTAATCTCGAGATCATCAATTACTAAAGTTACTTTACTATTAGTAATAGTTATGTTCAGTGCACTCCTGAGTAAAAGCCTGAACTGCCCCATTGTGCCATTCATTGAATCTCACAGGTATTACGTCATCTGCAAGGAGAGTTTATAATAGGCGTAGGATAAGTTTACAGTAGCCCTATGTGAGCAACCAAAACACAAACCATGCAATCAACCGACTAATTTCTTTACAATGTGATAAATATTTGACATTCAGATTACCTTTCTTATCTTAAAGGCCCAAAAATTGGTATTTTCTCAATCAGCTTGTCACTTGTTACTCAGCGATGCTACATATATTTTGTGTTTTGTCCGTGAAGTCATGATGAAGCAGATTATCTGAATGGCTAACTCTGAAAATTATAATCCTTAAGATTTTCATTAAAATGAAACCCAGTTTTTGATGCAATTTATTTATATCTGCATGATTTCGGCAATAGCCATTCAATATATCACAGAAACATTCTGTAGTTACCTCTCTATGTATTCATTTTCATGGTTAGTGGCGGAGTCTGCCATTCCTGTGCTGGATTAAATTTGCCTTCACACACATGAGGCATTCACAGAAAGCGAATCCAGCATTACATTTGTAATTCTATCTCATTGATATCAGCCTCAGTGTTTACTCTTCACCTAGCCAGACTCAACTCATTATCACTCTGGGATAGGGGAAAAAAACTTTCATAATAACTAACCTAAAGTTGGTTGATGTTTTTTTCCCCAAACGTTAACTTTGATTGTTGCTTATTTAGTCATGAATATTTCATGTTATAGAAAAATCAAGATTTCAGGGCCTTTAAACTCTTTGTTTACACTATTCTTCGCTATGTACGCCATAACAAACATTCACGAAGGATATTCAGAATGATTCTTGATGAATAATGTTGCAGAGCTTGCAGGTACATTCACAAATACATGGAGTTTAATCACGTATTTTTGATTTTTGTTTTTCATTCTCCTTGAAATGTAATACACGATTCTCCAGAAGCCTCAGATCCTTTGAAAGTGCTCATGCGCTGCACAGCGTCAGTCTGTTTAAATCTGGGAAACCTTTTCCAGGTCCTCCATGATCAGGTCCTGTTCTTGCTCCTTGATGTTACTTTTACCTGCCAAGGACCTTCCTTCCTGACATGAGCACTTCCCATTCCCCACTAACACTGATCTGACTCCAGGCTGGGCTGGGAGCACAGCGTTCCCCCGGATCCGATAGGAGAGGGTCTTCTGGCGCTCAATGTCAGCAGTGCACAGCTGGAATTTGAAAGCAGCCTGAAAGCCTCTGCGAAAGTTCTCGTTGAAGAACCCATAGATGATGGGGTTGACGCTGCTGTTGAAGAAGGCCAACCAGTGAGCCAAGGGATACACGTAGATGTTAATGACACGATACTGGTGCTCCGTCAGGCTGGCGTAGTCGCTCAGCATCATCAGCGTCCACAGAGGAAGCCAGGATAAGATGAATAGCAGAGCCACAACCAGTAGCATCATTATCACCCGAGTCTTCTTCTTTGAGATCGTGTGACGACCCTCCATGCTTGATTTGTTGCTGCCAATGCCTTCTTCAGATGCAATTCCGCTGCCCCTCATCGGAGGAATAGTGGTCTTGAAGAGGGTGAAGCCGATGCGGGCGTACATGATGACGATAAGGCTGAGGGGAGCAAGGTAAATGTTAGCAAAGAGGACAGTGGTGTAGATTTTCCGCATCTCCTGATTGGGCCAATTTTCCCGGCACCAGTAGAAGGGGCGGGTGTCATTGTTGAGGCCAAGGACTATTCGCACCCTCTGCTCCTTTGTGACCTGGAGCATGACCCCAGAGGGACACATGATGGACACAGCCAGGACCCAAATGATGACGATAATAAGCTTTGAGGTGGCGATGGTCAGCTTCTGCTTGAAAGGGTAGACAATGCAGCGGAACCTGACACAAAGGGGATTGGAGGAAATACATAAAGGAAAAGAAGTCTCTTAGGAGAAAACACACCCACACGAGTACATTATAACAGGTAAAATGATCACAACCCCCACCTGTCAACAGCTATTGCCACCAGAGTGAACACAGACGCTGACACAGATATCCCTTGAACCATACCACTTAGCTTACACACGATGCTGCCAAATGGCCATCCTGCAGAAAAGAGAACAACTGTTTGTGAGTGTAAAAACATAAAGTCAAGAGGACTGCATGAAAAATTCAAATTCTAAAATTACTCCTAATGGCAGAAAGTATTAAACTCGCTGAATATTTCACCATTTCCAGATCGAAGCCAAGACAGATGTTAGAAGGATATGAATCATGAATTGATAAGGACATTTTCTCCTTTTATAACCCAGCTTCGATTTCGGCATATCATTAAAGAGTTGAACGCATATATTCTGACCTGTTATGATGTTGTCCACCAGCGTGGTTGGCATGCAAAAGATGCCAACCAGCAGGTCACTGATGGCGAGGTTGAGAATAAACAGGTTGGTGACCGTGCGCATGTTCTTGCTGCGTAGCACGATGAAACATACCACCCCGTTGCCCACCATGCACACCAGGAAGATGAACAGGTAGGAGACGGTGAAGACTGCAGCCACAGAGGGCTTGTGGAGGTAGAAGTCAACATAGGTGATGTTCTGGTGGGTTGAAGGGTTTTCCTGCAATCTTGAGAAATTGGAAGGGTTCAGGCCCTCCCAGGTAGTGTTGAGAACTAGATTCTGGGTCATGGTGATATCTGGGTGCAAGAGAGGAGTAGAGACAGGTGTAATACATGGATAGCTTATTATGTACTCGGCATGGTCGGGCTTAAATATCCGATATCCTCCGTCAACAAAATCAACCAATTATGACACAGAACACCATTACACTCATTCTTCCACTGGGAGTGAAATCCTGCAGAGCAGAAGAAGGAATCAATTGGTAATTACATAAAAACAATAGTACCTATCTGGAAATCAATAGTCCAATCCCTGTGTCTTTTGATTATTGTGAGTGTGTTGATTCAGTCAAGTGGATGCTCTCCCACACTCTCTAACAGCAACATGCTGACCAAAATGGCCAATCTGTTCTGGTAGCAGTGGGGAAATGTGGTTGATAGCTCGCCAATTGGTTACATCAATCATCCGAATCCAGCAATTCGGGGGAAGAAATTAAGTTACTATTGACTTCAAACTATTTTTGACATTTATGTGATTGGGAAATTTTCACACATCCTGATGGATTTTGGAAACTTTCTTTCAAACATTTTCTGCAAGATTAAGCTCATGCCTTCTGCAGAGCGATGACTTGAATTTAATTGAGCACAACTTGTGTTTTTTATTTGATGTATTTACTTCCTGCAACCCAACATGTACTGTGCAACTAAAGGACTGTCAAATCAAAGTTCGGCCTTTCATGTGTGAAACATTCTTCTCAGTGGTATAAACAGACCAAAGTAGGCCAGGTTTATTCACTGATGAATATTTAATTGATGTCATGTGATGAGTCAATTATTAGTATTTTAATAAGTAATTGCATATGAAATGAGTCTTACGCATTCATTTTCATTTGATTGTGTATATATAACTTATAATAAATCATGATATAATTTCCCTTAAAAATGAGCTGTTGAAATGTACGTATTGTTCTCTAAACCTCTCAAATTAATCTTCAGATCAACACTGACTGTGCCAGTGTGCCAGTGCGACTCAGATTCACTCAGCAACCTTCATGTTCCTCCGTCTTCAAAAAAGATAATCCAAGTGAAGGAGAATATTTGATTACAAATTGAGAATATTTGATTAGTAATAGTTCCTTGCTCATACAATCACATACATAATGCTGCTCATTATACTGCAGCATACGCCAAACAAGGACTGAATAATAGTCCAGCTAACTCCTGGGATTCAAAGCCCCTGAGCTTTGAAAGACACGGTAGATTGTTTTCCTTGAAACTATACAACTCTTTCGTTCTCTTGTTCTCTTGTTCAATTAAGGGGATGACGGAGAAGATGTTGGAGCTCAATTCCAAAGATGCTATAAATACATCTGGACCGAAAATCAATTCCTGAACTAAGCTTCTGTATTCCTGTAAGATACAGAGAAACCAGACAGTTTTATCACTCCAAGTTGAGGTATTGTACTTACTATGCTTCCAAAAGTCATGCCTGGTGGGTATTTTGTTAATATCAGTCTTCGCCAAACAGACAGTTCAGTTTAACTGGTGAAATATCTTTCTTTCTTTTTAATCAATGTGCAGTCATACAGCCTTATTATCTCCTCAGTTTAACTGACAAAAGTAGATCTTACAGTGAATGCATAATAAATTAGCCCGGGTGATGGGATGGAAAGTGACTATTTCTTCCAGAGGTGGAGTTTCCCAAATCATTTTACGCTAGACACTTATTTTCTTACCTTACAGGAAACAGTATCTGAGTTATATTCCTTTCTCCTGTCCTCACAGATGGAATGTATCCGTTTGACAGAAAGTCCACTCATTCAGAGCAAAAAAAGCTGCACACTCTCACCCCTATGTGAGACTCTGTGCGTCTGCTCAGTCTGCCTGCCAGGCAGAGACTGCTGTAGTGCTTATAGATGACAGAGAGGAAAGGAGATTCACTCAGGAGACATGTGATGGGCGGTGCATTTGCTGGGTGCAATATATTTCCTGAAGCGTTATATATATATATATATATATATAGCTTTCTCATTATGCACTGATTCCTTGCCAATGCAACAAGTGCATCTGAGCAGACACCTGTTTTCTTTGGCATCAATCAGTCAGATAGGGGTCGAGGAATGTCATTGCTCATCTTGAATACAGTTATAGAGCATCAGTCCTGCTCCTCAGTGCTCACCCCTGTACTGATCAGGTCTCACCTGTTACAACTCACACCTCACACCTGAACTGCTTAAGTGAAGAAAAGTCTAATTGGTGCACAGAAGTCTCTGCAATTGAATCTGACTACAATGCAGTATTTTAAATTGGGTTTATGGTGCATGTTAGCTAAAGTATGTTTCATTAAGGCAGGCTGCCGCACGTCCCACAAATTATAGTGTGGAGGACCTGCAAAGAAAATACACACACTATTGAACACAGAATGAATGATTAATCATTAATGGCGGGTTTGACCGAACATTGACTAGATGGTAAGAACAGAGAGATGAGGGGTGAGGAGTAGATACCTGACCTATGTGGAGCAGTTTGATGAGGAGGCTCGATGCTTGATAAGTGGATGGCTGATACTTGAGAAGATATGAAGATAGAACGGAGGAAGAAGGCTATTAATGTGGTTGCCACAGAAAATAGCTGTCAATGTTGGCCAACTCGGAGAAAACCCTTTAAGCCGCCATCACTGCAGTTGCTGCACGATGGTTAATTAACACGTTCTAATGCCTGTAGCATAAATCCTTTCAAAACTGTTGGGATTCTCATGTTAGAGAGTAGAGCTTTCAGGGTGTTACTGAACTTTGTTATGGCTGCCATGTTAAGTTTTAAGAATTGTGTTGCAAGGAATACAAAGACAGCAGCTGACAAGTTGGGATGGTAGAGACTTATGTGTGTATATATATATGTGTGTGTGTGTGTGTGTGTGTGTGTGTGACAAGGACATGTGGAATATCAAGGATGCAAAAGTAACAGGAAGCTCTCATTAAAACATTCTCTTATATGCTCAACTTTTCCCATCTCTGAATTTTTCAGCTCATTGTGAGTTCAATTAATTAGGCTCAGACATCATTAAAGAGGGCTAATTAGACATGTTCTTTCACACACACGCACACACACACACACACACACACACACACACACACACACACACACACACACAGCCACAAAGTGTATAGCAAACCAATTAAAGGACAATTGAGAGTTGTTTTTGTTAAGTTAACGGCTTAACAGGGAGACAGGGAGAGAGTTACACCTGAGCGGAGTAACATGTGTACTCACAACTATGATTAGCTACATTTTATTTATTTATTTATTTATTTAATTAACCCTTATTTGACCAGATAACCATGTCAACGTCATGGTGGTGCCAGAGGAAAAGTCAGAGGATCACCAAAGTACTTAGGGTTCATCATCTGGAGACCATGACAGAAAATTTCATGGCAAATAATCCCGTAGTTGTTGACATATTTCAGTCTGGACCAATGTGGCCCCCCAGACTGTTGTCCATAAACAGATAACAAAACTAAATTGAGGCTACAAAAAGGTTGAAAACATGGTAAATGGTGCATTCATCTGGCTCTTCCGTTTCTCTGATAAATGTGAGAAAGATTGTTGTGTTTTAATCATCATCAACAACAGCAAAGTGTCCATGCTGCCGTTTGGCTTGTTGGTTTCTCATTCACGGACATAGATTACTCTGGAATTCCTTTCAGTGTCAAGTGGAATTAAGAGAGAGTGAATTATATGGCAATATTTGAATGTAAGTAAAATAAAATAAAAATATAAAGCTATAATTGTCCATTCGGGGATTCAATCATCCCATTCCTCCTCTCCTTCCTCAAGGCTATTGGCCAATCACATAGCTCTTTTTTTTCCTTCCATGGCTGCCTGTGCTCATCCCTCCAGGCTACATTTCCACCTCGTGTCCTATATTTGTCCTCGCTGTTAAAAAATGCTGAATTCCCATATGTCGTTGGCAACTCATCATTATATTTTAACCTGACTGACCTCTGCATGAGTTTGATCAATGATCTATTTTTATCAGCAGTGTGTCAAACAAAACACATTTCATACGTCTTATGTTTTTTATATAATCATTGAAAGAGTATGACTTGATTATGTGATGCAGTGTGCCAGCAAAAGATAATCTATTCATTTTGTCTGTCCTTAGGTGTACATCCACGAAAAAAACAACTTTAAACTTTAAAACATGAGCAATTAGCATTCTCTTCTTCTGGTTTCTGCTAAAACTTTGACAGCAGCGTTTGAAAAAGCTGAGCTAATTCTAGGGAAACGAGAAAGTGCATTAGCCTACCAGTGTCATTTGGGGAGAGAAATGTCCGGCCTTCTCTGTTTCTCTGAGGTGAAAGACAGCTGTTTTGTTACACTCATAATGGGCTTTTCAAAGTTAATGTCAAAAACCCCACATCAGTCATTGTCTGCCCATGTGTGCACCGTGCAAGGGAGTAAAACCTACTAAAATTATAGCCTAGAAAAAATGTGCATGCCAGAAGTTAGTTCAGTTGAAACACAGAATACATACAGTGTCTGTGATTCAAAATTACATTTATTGCAAATGGATGAATTTGGACATATGACCTCATTAACTGCACCGACACTAACACTGTGGCCTCACAGCAGGACAGTCATTAAAGAAGCAGACACTCAGCTGGGACCTTTCTGTGTGGGGTTTACATGTTGTCCCAGTATCTAACATGCAGCTCTGAAAACCTGGGAACTATCTATAATCATCTATAAAGTCCTTTTCAGACATTGAATGCATAACATTGCTGGCTTCGTCAAGCTGTTAAATACATAGGAACGCTTTACGGAAATCATTCAGACGTGAAAAGACATTTACAGGAAGAGCCAGGCGCACGAGAGAGGGTCACTGCTGGTAAACGGCGATGAAATTAAAAGATTAATGATCTCAAGGAAGAAGAGTGTTTATTGTTGTGTCACAGGCTGCATTTAAAAAAATTACTTATTTTGCAATGGAGGACTTCTCGACCACACGTATTTTTTATGGAGCCCATTTTGTCCAGGAAGTAGATGAAATTAGGCATGATATAAATAAAAACACTATGCTAAATAGATACTGAATGAATGAATGGGGCCATGGCTGACAATGACCCTAAGGCTTTAATCTAACATTCAAACTGTGGTGGAGATTATTCATCGTACAAGTCTCCTGTTAATAAAGTCTAATGTTTAAAATTTTACACAAGAAGCAGCACAGAAGACATACTTGAAACACATTCATTATGCAGAATGTCTCCTTTTAGAGTGTAATATCATTATGATATTATACTATTGATTTATTATCACTGATTAACATGTAAGCAGCATTTGCAGAGGTGGAGCTCATTTTTGTTTTATCTATAAAAATGCATCATAGCATATAAGATGATCATATTTTTGGTTTGAAGAAATCTATAGTGAATACGTAAATGTAGTGGAGTAAAAAGTACAATATCTATAACAGTATAAAGGAGCAAAAAAGTGGCAACACTTTAAATAGACCAATTATTACAGGCCTCATGAAATGAAAAGAACATTTGCTGTAGCATGTTTTTCTGCTGCATGCTTACCTCATTATTAAGTTGTCTACCAAAAGTCACACTCCTCGTCTTATTAGCTCCTCCTTCAGAACTAATTGTAACACGATGTTTTCACACTGTGTCCTTTGTCCTTATTCATATTGCACATATATGCACATGGCAATGCTTTTGTTTTCTTTGACACATTGTACTGCACATCAGGGTGCCTTCATACATTACTCCGTGAGTGGCAGACAGAGACAAAATTAAATCATACATATAGATTGTTTTTATTAATGGTTACACTGCTAATAACTAATCCAACTGACAGCGTTGGTCTAGTTGAACTGTCTGTAACACCCGGAGGTAAGAAATTAGCCCACGACTCCACTGAGAAATGACACAGTGAGCAGAGTTTGTGCTGACAGTCACTGGACATTGTTATGAACCTTGGAGACCTTGTCATGGGAGGGATGTACAGTTGAGAGCCAGCGGGTGCACTGTCAGTTTATTAAGAGTGTTAAAGCTGGGAGAAGGGAGGAGGCTACTGAGCAGAACATCTATTTCTATCCCTGGGCATAAGTTGATTGTTTTCCAGACAGTTTTCAATCGTTTTTTTTTTCCGTTTTTTTATGATGGTGCCACCACTAATCTGACCAGACTGGATAAGACTTGAATGTGCAGACAAGATCTTGACCCAGAGAACATGCAAATCATATATATTGTCAGAAGTCGCCACCAAAACAATCACCTCAGACAAGAACAGGAACAAAACAAGCGCTCCTGTGCAGTCACTTCATCTCTATACTGTGCGTTGCCTCCCTTCTTATGTTCTTTCTTGTGACTCCTGCTATGAGTTCTGTGAGTCCTGTTTAATGTTAAACATTTTGTTCTCTCTTTGCAGAGCTACACAAGTGCCAAACATCAACCAAGACATTTCGGTAAATAAAAGTGCTCTGCCTCATCTGTCTATGGGTCTCCGACATCTACTTCAGCCTACTCAATAGATTTAGAACCTAAAATATACAGTATCTTGCATCTGAGTTTGCATATCCTGCATACAGAGTTATTCCTGTTCAGACAGAAAACCTTGGTACCATATTCTAATAATGCACCATTTAAACAACCTGATTTACAACTGCAGTCTTGATTAATGACTTATTAACTTTTTTAACTCCAGACTTAATGGCTTTTTAGAAGGTGAGAAACCAACATTTATAACTGTATTATTGGTAAATAGAAAGGACCAAGCGTTTTTTTGTTGTTTTTTTTACAACCTGGCAACCCAGAGGTTGCTCAATGCTGATAAATGATCTATAAAGCATTAGTAAATGATTTACTTACAATAATTAAGCCATTAGTGACAACTTATAAACCATTTATAAAGGGTGACTTATTGGTAAGTGATAGCAAACCTTGAAGTACGACAGGTACTACTTTATATGTTAAATTAATTTAACTGCCTCCGTTCCTGCACAGAAAATGTCAACAGAGCTGCAACATTTTTACTACAGTGTCTTTATATTGCAAATTATATTGTCAGACGCCTCAACAACTGAATTTGTTTGAACAGAAACGGTCTTTTCTCAGAAACGGTCCATTCACAGGTTTTTCTATTTGGGTCCATGTTTTTCACCTGCAGAGCACTCATGAATGTGCATGTGCCTTTTTTGAAATGAGTCACTACTGAGCCAAAATATAATGCAGCTTGGGATTAAACACCACACATACTGTAGATTTACATTCATCGTGTATCTGCTGGTTATGCATTTGCTTTATTTACTTTTGTTTACATATTGAAATGTTAAACGACATTGGCAGTATTCAAAAGCATGTTAAATTTGTTGGATTTAACCGTCTACGGTCATGTGTGTCACGTCTGCAGAGGTTCAGGATGTTTTTAAGGACACTCGGGTAAGTCTGTCAGGTAATCCCCTTCCATTACCCGCATTCAGTCACTCGGGCAACGCCTGTGATATCCAATAACGTTAACCTGAGCGGATGTCAGGGAAAAAAACAATGATGTTCACTTCCACACCAGAGGAGTTAATTATTACACATTTTTTCCCCCCTTGGCAATGACAAAAACACAGTGACTCATAGTAATGAGCCAATTAGTTTCATTACAGCCGACTGAAGTCCTGTGATCGTGGAAACTATGCGGCCTTCCTCTCTTATCTGTGCTTTGAGACTGAGCACATACAGCAGGATGTGATGGTGGTGTCTAAGGGCTTAGCTCAGAGCTTGAATTCAACTCAATTCATCCTCTTGAAAACACATGTGCGCTCCACACACGTCTGCATCTCTCAAACCAGATATGACCTCTTAACTGACATGTATTCTGGCATAAAATATGTATTCAGAAGCAAACCCTCTGTATGCACTGCTGATTATTTCTACTGTACATGTCAAGACTTCACACAACATTGTTTCAAGCTCTCGTAGTCATTTGAAAACCCATCCTTTGGGAGCTGCATGGTCCAAACTCTTATTCTTAATTAAAAAAAACAAAAAGCACACACGCAACTATGTATTAAAGAATCATTTGGACTGTTTTATTGCTCTCATTCAAGACGCTACTCCATAAAAAACACAGACATCTGCTTCCTTCTGAGTAACCTATGGTTACTGAGTACACAAGATTCTTGTATAAAATTGGTTTCAGAGTTTGAACATCAAAAATATTACATTAATTGTGGACTCCAGAACCAGAAAGTCAAAAAGTCAAGATATACAGATCATAGAACAAAGTGGAAGACAATGTGGTTTTTGATTTTTGGTTCAAAGCAACTTCTCTTGTGTTTCACATCCCGACAGCATATTGATGTGATTGCGAAAGCGTTAATCAAAGCCCTTATTTGCACAACAAATCAGCAACAGCACTGATTGTGAATATATGCACAGTTCAAATGATTGAGATGTATTACATTCAGATATGCATTAATATCGTAAATCGACTGAATCAGTGGAAGTTACAGTTTGTGCTTCAATCAGCAATAGAAGCATGATCAAGCCATGTGAATAATACAGGATAAAGTAAGACATTGCTCATCAAACTAAAACCAGAATTTAGATAATGCTGCATTGAAGTGAAGCTGTTGCATAAACACTTTTTACCCTGAACACTATAAAGCAGTAGTTCTTCCAGGACTAAGAAGTCATAACGTTGCATTGCCTCACAGTGATTGTTGATTTGAATTAAAAAGAAAAAAAAAACAAAAAAACACACATTACATAATTAAAAAAAAAAAAAAAAAAAAAGAAATTTACTCAAAGATTGAACATTTATCACATTAAACAGCTTTTAAATATGATCACATTTTAAAAAGGAAAATTCAACTCAAACAGGCTTTGAGGGTCAAAGTGTGTGAGAACATTAAACTGCATTCATTCAGATGGGTTAAAAACAGGCCATCACTTTTTCCACCCCAACTTTGGTACGTGAAACACCACAGAAATCATGTTTTATTGATGCTGTTTTACTATCAGATGCAATTTTAGGCAAAATTCTCCATGTATTTGTAGTGATAGTTTAATTAAAGTTTTAAATGTTTTTGCTATTGGGATGAAAAAAACCTAATACTTTTGGTGGAATTACCTTTTAAAAACACTGCAAGAATCATACATAATTATTTCATCAGACAAACAAGAAAGACAAAAATACAATATGTTAAGTGTCACAGAGCAAAAGGAACTCAAGTCAAGATGCTGAGATCCTATGCAGTGCCAGAAAAAAAGATAAATCAGTGTTTGATCACAAATAATTGCACAACAGATGTTTTTTAATATATAATGCCTGGCACCTACAGAGAAATAAGAGGTAGAGCTACATACAGGTATGATGCATCTATATCTCCCTAAAACAGGGAAAAGTCAGCCGAGTGGATACAGACCACGGAAAGAATATCTTTAAATTTGCACAGATGGGGAAGTCAAATGGTAAAAGCCATACAGCAAGAGTTTAAATATAATAAATATAGAAAAAAGGAGAAAAACAGGAAGCTCAAAAGTAAAGAAACGAAAAGTAGAAGTTCCAGTCTGTATGGTGTTGAACCATTTACTTCTTACCATACTGAAACAACATGAATGTGCAGCCTTTAGGTGGAAGCTTGATAAATAATGAATACGCCCATAAATACAATATTAATGTCCACTCGTGACAGATGACCTTTTTGTAGCCCTTTTGTTCACTACAAGTAAAGGAGGAGTTCTCATGTGTATCCCCCTGTACTTGCCTCCAGATGCAGTACCTCCACTAAGTTTTAATCTTAAGGTTCCAGTAGTTATGAAGAGAGGCTGGTTGTGTTTGGTGTTATCAGGAAGAAATCGTCAGGGTTTTGTTTTTTTTATAGATTTCCAAATATGAACAGAGTGAAAGAAAAACTGGTGTAGATGCTATGAAACCATCTGTATTATACAAACCTACAGTATCCTGGACATCTTTTTATGATAAAACATCTCTAGCTGGACACTTATTATAAATTATTAGCGTACACATTAATAAGATATTAATGTCCCATAATAACTGCATATAGATGATCTTTGAGTGGCCCTTTTGTTTTCTGCAAGAAGTCATGCAGATGAAGAACGCCCAAACATATCGCGTGTCAGCCCTCATTAAACTTCAGTACCACCAAAGTGTTAAAATTTTAAGAAGACAAATACTTTCAGCCATTCTGATTTAAATCCTCACATGAGGAATATTAAAAATACCATTAAGAAGCGGTACTATAGCACAAAAAGAGGATGGTTATGTTTGCTATGTTGTGCCGTTTCTGCTTCACAGATCTGTTTCAGAGTCCTTCTTCCAGAAGACACCGTTATCCTCAGAGTCCCTCTTTATGCGAATGTGAGGCAAACCTTTTGTGTATGAAACTTTGTCAAGACTGAAAGAGGAAGAGATGTAGAGCAATATAAATATGGGCTTGTATGAACCACAGTATGAACTACTTGTGCATTTTCCTTTCAGAGAAGAAAAAAAAAAGAAAAAAAAAAAAGTGATGCGACTGCCAGCTGGTACTCACTCACTCAGCCACTGTGGGAGACACAAAGTAGTGCTCAGCACGGCGAATGCGGGTTAAGGAAAGTCTGGGATTGATCTCCTGGGGGAAAAGAAAAACAAAAAAAAAACCCCACATTAAAACAAACTTCACAAAAACACTCTGAAATTTCAAATGGACCAGCAGAAAAGAAGGCAGGCAGAGCAAAGCTGCTTTTAGGGCAAAACGGGCAGGTTAGAGCAGCGTTAAAGAGTAGTCAGAAAAGCATATTGATCTTTTAAAGTGTTAAATTTCTTAGTGCGTGCGAGAAGGCTAGTATGACAGCAGAAGATGTGAGCATGAAGCCTTTAGAAGCAGCCCGAGCAGCCATTGAAAGCTATGGCAAAGAAAACCCTGGCTGGTACTCACTATCCAAAGATTTATCACCCAACATGGGCTCCTGCTCCATCATATCCATAGAGATTTTTATACTGGGGATATTTTCATGGTAGGGGTAGTCAGACTGTGGGAGGAGGGAGGGAGAACATTAACACTTATGGACTTGAGGATCTACAGGAGGCTGTAGAAAATAAAATCACACAACAATGGATTTACTTTATCTACAAATACAGGACATTTAAATGTTTAGGTTGAAATAATGGCTAACTTACAAATTCGATTTCGCTATCGATGCTTCCCTTCTTCTTGTTTTTCTTTTTCTTCTCATCCTCTTTCTTCTTCTTGTCCTTCTCTGGGATGACATCGTCCAGGTAGCTGAGGTCATGTTGGGAGAACACGTAGTCCATCGCCTTACGCACGGCAACCAATGCCAAGATCTGTAGGAACAAGTTTGATTAGCTTTCCTTCCCAGACAGAGCTCTGTGCGTTCGTGTGCGTCGGTGATTGCAGCCATTTCTCACCATGACAGGGAAGATGATGGCAGCCACAGTAGACTTGAGGATCCAGAGGAGGGCCAAACACAAGCCCTGGATGAAGGTGAAGAGGTGGATGCGTCTCTGGGGGACGTGCCGCAGGTAGATCAGGTCCGGCTGGTGCTTGGCCGGCATCAAGAGCAGCTGCAGGCGGTCCATGAACTGAAACCATCAAAACAGGTCAGTCAGGTCAAGAAGATGGACATGCTGCAGCCAGAAGTTTAACAATATTTGCATAGTATGTGGAAGATGCTGCCTCTTCTGTTTAACATGAGCCCATTATCTCTTTAATTTGTGACTGTTACTGTAAGTCAGTGAGAGGCAGATGGCTTTAAAAGGCAGTATTTACAAAAGTTATAGAATTATTTTTCAGTAATTACTTCTTTTTAGTAAAATATAATGGGTAATTGATTACACTTTCCAAGTAACTTGCCCAACGCTGGCTAGCAGTTAACACTGAACAGGTCAGGCTCACTCACCTGGACACCATTGAGTGACGCCACACCCATGTAGAGGAACACACCATAGAGCACAGGCATGGGAATGAACTGAAGGACACAGAGCACGGTGAAAAGTTATTAATGAGATATGTGACTGGCTGCAGTAATGTCAGTTTAGATTAAATACAGCATGAGATGTTAGAGATGTTAAGGCTCTCTTCATATAGGTAATGAGAAGGTTTATTTTTAGCAGCATTGCTTGGTTTTAAAATAGTCCACAAGCAGCTTTTCTAAGAATGTTCTTTTAGTAAATACATCAGTGTGACCAGTCACATGGATGCCATTGGTGCAGGTTTGGTAACTACTCAGTATTAGTAGTGGGGGGAAAAAAACACTACAATGTTGTTATCAAAATAAATACGCATTTAAGCCATAAGTAGATTATGCATGAAAGATGAAAAGACATTTGAAACAGCAGAAATCATTCATAGTAAACATTTTGCATTGTTCCCAAAGCCACTATAGTATACTAGACGAGGAGCCAGTCTGGAAAGGAAAATGTATTCACAGGACCAGAAGCACAGAATTCAAAATGTCCACAAGGGGGGGTACCAGCTCCAACAATCTCCTCTCTGTGACTTCACATTTTTTGTTTGGCAGCTTAATGTGGGAATGGAAACTCGAGAAGGCACTCAGCTGCAATCGGAGCTTAAGCCCTGACGAACATGCTTATTTCACATTGCATTACTTCAACTAAGGGAGTTCCTAATCGGATGAATAAAAGATTCTGGAAATTATTTTGAATTTGAGAGAGGTGACAGGAGTTTGTCCTAAAAGAGGTGGACAGTAATCCATATTTCCGTGGAAGAATTAAGAAGCACTACCTTGAGGATAGGGGCCATGAAGACAGAGAGTCCCGTCAGGAGGAACACGAAGATACCGGTGACTCTTTGCTCCCTGGATTGGTGGAAAAACACAAACTGAATCAATAACCCTCACGAGCATGAAAGGCAGAAGATAACATTTGTCATGACCTCCTCCTCGCCCACAAACGTGTTTCCTTTTCACTGATGTTTTTCAGTTCTCTCTAAAGTACAACTGATGTACAAGTATATGTATATTTATTTTTTCTTTTTCTTGTCCAAGATATTTTTCTCTCTTTTTTCTGTTTCTCCTTCCTGATTGATAGCGTAGGGTCACTTCCTTCTGGTTTTCCCCCCCTTCTCTTATAGTTGGAGAATAACTCCATGTATATGATTTCTTTGTGTACAAAAAACCCCCCCAAAAAGGGCTCTGCATTGACCATTTATGGTTAATCATGGGGTGGAAATGAGACTTTTTGTGCAACTTTTGGTATGGATTTTACACACAGCATTACAGCCCATGATCCCAAAAACAAGTCTGCCTCCAAGCCACCTGCTAACAGCTTTATTTACGCTTGGGAATCCAAAATAAATGTAATTAACTACCTGGCACTAGAGAAAGGAGTGGAGACTTTTTGCTCACGTAACAATTTAATTCTTAAATGCCGTCAACACCCTGTCCAGCAGCTGCGTTAACTCACCTCACACCCAGGAATTTGGGCTGCTCCCCGGGGGCCGACGTCTGGGTCTCCATTTTCAGAGAGTCAATGTGGGCAATGGAGATGACAGTGGCCGCCACGTACCACGGCAGGCCCATGAAAGAGCAGACAATCATCAGGATGGCCACCCAGAAGAGGTCCAAGTGATACCCTGCCCCTTTCTGACGAGAGAAGTGAGGAAAGAGCAGACTAATCATAATCTTATGATCTTGAGGTGCACACAAATGTATACTAATAGCTACCATAGAGGCACTCAGTATAGTTTTAATGACCTTAATGAGAAGGCGTTTATCATCTACAATTACACACAAATATAATACAGAATAAATGATTATATTTGACCGTTTCCCACCAGAAATTCTCCACCATTTGAAAGGCTTTGAAGGAGCATTTCACGTACAGTGAGAAACAATTTACAGATAAATTAATGCGCACTTGGTACCATTAATATTTCTTAAATCTGGCTACTGCCCTTTTTATCTTTAGTAGTTTTCTGTACAGTTTTATCTTTTTTTGCATCCTACATTTTTTTTTAAATGATTAAAACTTTGAGGTAATGTAACCAACCTTGAGTTTGTGCTCTTTCCTGTTGACAATCACAGCAGTGATCTGCTGGTCCATAAATATCAGAATGGTGACCAGCAGAGCGGGAAGTGCGGCTGCCAGGTACACCCACCAAGGGTTCCCTCCAAAAGGAGGAATAAACCAGCCCCTCAGTGAACTCGTGGGCTAAATGAAAATATCAAGAAGGAAGATATAACATCTCAAATAGAACAGAAAAAAAAGTGCTTGCTCCACACTTTCAGAAAAGTCTTAACACTGAACAGAGTCTGAAGTTACTGGTGCATCATTACAGAAATCTGTGAATTAAGACTGCAGCCAAACAAAGCTGGCTCTGTGCTTGCAACTATAAAGATCCTCTGTGTTCTCACATCACCTATAATCAAGTTGTTATTTGATGCAGGCTCCTCTGCCCCACCATTCCCTTCCTCTACGTCAAGGTGGGGTGGTCTTAACACCAGCTGCGGAACATTTGAGCTTAGCAATCTCCAAGACTGACTGCGCCTTAGTTTCAGGTAATATACAAGGCTTACTGGGAAAACTACAAAGACCGCATTATACTGGGATTTCAGCTTTCTAGCAGAAACATGGATCATTATCAGTGTAATCAGAGGAAGCTGCACCTGGCTGGCCATTTTCATTTAGTGCTTCATCTCAAAACAATGAAATGGTGACTAGTTTTTTGTGAAAATGCATCACTTTTGTCTTCTTCCATGTGAGGTTTGTACCTTGAATTCACTTGGCACTATGAGCTTTGGAGTGTTCACACCGACGAAGGCGTCCACGCCACAGAAGAGAAGGATGGTCAAGATGATCGCAAAGTCACTGATGAGTTTCCTCACCTAGAAGAACATTTGCAGCAGGTTAGACAGAGTTTTTCATACAGTACAACTACTGGCTCTAGTGACATTTTTCCTTGTGTGTTTGACAAAGAATGTTAAACAAACATGTTTGTAGATAAACAAAACACTGGTGGATATTATTACCTTGCAGAGTGTGTGCAATTATGTTTATAGAAAGTAAACACAGTAGTTGACCATTTAGTTTCTAATAATCAATCACAGGTTTCAAACCAGACCAGAGGCTGAGAAAGAGATGATCAAACTTTGGTTTTTGACCAAATACGTGAAAAAACAATGACATTCCCATCAGCCTCAGATATATGCGTTTGTGCTAATTAGCAAATGTTAGCATGCTGCTAACCTAAGATGGTGAGCATGGTCATCATACCCGCTTAACATCAGCATGTTTAGCATTGTCTATGTGAGTGTGTTAGCATGTTGACATTAGCATTTAGCTCAAAGCAAAATGTAAAATTAAGAAGCAATAATTCATGGATCTGAGCTTAAGCCTTGTGCCTTCTTTGGATCAAACACTGCATAATGTGAAATATGACCATCCCACATTGACACTTGAGCTTGTTGAGCAAACACGGAATTGGCCTTTTAACTGTTTGGTCACAACACACACACAACACACACACACACATTGGTGGGTGCCATCACTCACTGTGGTGGGGAAGAAGCGGCTCGTCTTGAACGACTTCAGTGCCATGGAGCAGGTGTAAGTCCCAAAGAACAAGATGAAGGACATCAGGGTGATGTCAGGCACGTAGCCACAGGCCTCTCCGACCAGCTGTCCTCCGTACTTCAGACACTGCTGCCTGGTCATGGACGCCCAGGTGCCATTCACTGGCTGGAGAGACAAGGACAAAGAGGTTCAATGAATAAAAGCTACAGTTTTTAAAATCTGTATCAAAGCTACTAAACGTCACAAAGACAAGGACATTAGACTTATTTACATACCAGATCAGTACTGTTTGTCCAGGCAGAGAAATCAAGGAGTTCTGATGAGTTGCCTAGTAAAAAGAAACAATGACATCTAATCATCAAAACTGACAATACTTCTATTACTTCCAGTATCACACTTGCCATTTTAGATCTGTGTCAACATCTCTCTCTCTCAAACAATCCTGCCAAGTCACTCGCGACGCAGAAACTGATAGGGCTGATGAGAAAGTAAACAGTGGTATCTACAGGGCCGACACATACTAGTATCATTTGTTATCTCCACTGTAAACACGGCAAAAGTAAGTTGAAAGCTTTGTTTAACGTACAATAGTAACATCTCTGCCAAAAAGAGACAAAACCAAATACGACTGTTCAGAATCTCAGTATCACCAGACAGTGAAAGCTGATGGCGCCAGATACAATCAACAAAGAGGAGTTTTTAGGCAAAGGATGGTTCACGATTACTGAGTGACGGTGTCAGATACTGCGATAGTTACTGGATACAGTGAAACCACTTTTATGTGGCCATTCCAGCAATTTCTCTGAATCTGCTGCAGCAAAAGTGAAGACCGCGTACCAGGCATGCAGCGGCAGTCGTACTGCGTGACGAGGTTGGGGTCGTATTCGGAGTTGATCGGGTTGTGATGGCCCAGCTTTATCATCTTTTTGAAAGCGTCGTAGATGAAGATGAAGCTGATGAGCGCAGAGAAGCCTTCCTCGGTGAAACGCGTGAAGTACTGCACCAGGAAGCTGGCGTCTGTGGCGACCAGCACCAGACAGAATATACCCGACCACAGGCCGATCCACAGCCGGAACTCAAGGTAGTCGAACCCGTTGTCTCTGAGGAGAAGGGCACATTTGGCACAGAGGGAGTTGTTAATTGTGTACAAGTGTATTCCCACACTGCCATATTTTATTTCCGAGCAATTACAATGCACCTAAGAATTCACTGTGCTTTCAGTCACTCCTGTCTAACCTGAATTCTGTGAAGTTTAAACTTCCTTAAAGTGTTTTTAAAGCCTGCAACCAGAGTTAGTCAGCAGGCTTTTCTCTACAGGGAAAACATGCACCTGTGGTATACGTATCCAACAGCTGTAGACAGGCTAGCAGCTGCCACTGACTCAGTCACTGTCGACTCGAGGCATGGAAACATTTGGGAGGACACAGACGCCACAACATTCTTCAGTCACAGTGTAAAATTAAATGAGAGTGAATTATTAATAAGGGAACATAATCAGCGTGGTGTTTGGTAATGGTAGAAGACTCCCTCAGGGAGGGGAAGGGAGTACAGTGGAAGGAGGAGGGAGATGTCAGCATTTAACAACCTTTAATACCTATCAGGTATTGTTAAATTACAGGTTAAATCTGCACAGAGGTGAAATAGGTGCACTGCATGTGCATCAATAAATAAACAAGTTAGCAGATATTTAAAAATGTCACAGAATACATTCTGGGAGGTGATGTCTTGTTGATGGCACTTTATTACACTTTCTCCTACATCTGGTTCTACATAAGGATGTGTGTGGTGCTGGTCTTGTCCCTGAGTCAATCAGGACAGGACGTTGACGGCAAAAACACATGGAAAGATATATGCAGTAAGCCCAAAAAGAAAAGTCCCGGCATCTCTGTAAACACAAACAACATCTGTGTTTTGGGGATAGACAACAATCTATAAATATCTCTCAGGCTGCTGCTTGCTGTTTTTGAACTCCATTTCACCCTCGCTTATACTACTGAACGAGTTTGATCAGTAACTACTCACTTGCTGAAGTTGAAGAGGAGTCTTTCAAAGACGAGCACCGGGCCTGTGCTGCTGAGGATGGTCAGGGGCTGACCGGCCAGCAGGCAGAACACTGCTCCTGTCAGTGCCGTGCCCAGGAAACTTTCCAACACTCCCTGCAACACAGACAAATCACACAGGACTTTACACGCAGCTCATGTTAGGCCTAGAAAATATACAGAAGAGATGAGACAGCACATCCATGCGTTGAGCATGACTGCATATTCTTCTGTTTTATATCTGCAACTCTTTCTGAGCCTCGAAACACCAATACCTATAATTTTGCTTATTTAGCTGGAAGCTTTGTTTTCCCTGTACACATCACACAGCTGCGAGGCTGGCCCATCAGGACAGGCCTGTTTCATTTCCTGTCATGTCAGTTGTTCAGACTCTGTATTTGACATGCCTAATGCTGCAGAGATACAGCTAATAGATGAGTAATTGACAAGTAGGCTGTATTTCTGAGACGTGCTGAGGAAGGTCAGGTGAGGGCAGGGATTCCCTCTGCTGTGCTCAGAGTAGAAAAGGGGAGTGATGGAGGATTGAGAAGTGGTGGTGTGTGTGTGTGTGTGAGGTGGGGACATTGGGAAAGCAGCTATGACGAGGCTACAGTGGCTGAGTAATCTGGATCTGTGGTTATTTACAGCCTGGGCAAATCCCTGAGGCCGGTGCTCTGCAGCTCTGCTAGGATGCAGCTCTTTGCCAGGAGGGAGCCAAGCACCTTGCTGACTGGACAACTCTATGCACTCCGCTATCAGGGACACTAGGATGGAGGCAGCAGTGTATCCTATCATACCACAATTGTACAATTCTTCCATATGCAGTCCTGTCAACAGCAGGTACAACAGATGGATGGAGAATGAGCCTTTGAGCTCCAAATTAGCATGGCTTATCAGCAACTACACGTTCGTTTAGTACTGAAACATTACAGCTTTGCCAATTTACCAGTGCTTATCAGCTCTTTCATCTAGTTACTTTCACACTGTGTGTGACCAAAGTAAAGGCTCAGAATTGCACTTCTGCAAAACACAATGGACTGTATTATTAGAATCTATCTGAAAATGATGACATAACACACTTCAAGCAGCTTCATTTTAACTTAGTACATCGTTTTTGCCTCAAAGGAGAAGTGCTGCATTTACTGTTTATTTATAACTGAAAACGGGCGGGGGGGGGTCAGGGTTATCTTGTCTTGAGCTTAACACTTTTAACAGAAAGCTTGTGTATCAAGCTGGAGGTGTGGGGTTTGAAAGTAGTAACCATTTAGGAGCCAGGGAGAGTCTAATGAAAAGGTTACCTCATTAATTCCTTTTTTTTTTTTATAGGTTATGCCCCATTTGACATTTAAAAAGGCAATTATAGTATAGAACCACATGGTCTGCATTCTTTGGCAACTTTAGTCAAATAAAAAAAAAAGGGGCCATCTAGACATATCCAGTCACAACTACTGAGTTATTTAGGTCAGTGCATCAATCTGGGTTCAGGTCCAGCCTTTTTTGAGTGGTCAGATTTAGGTCAGTGTTCATCTTTTAGACACCAAATTAAAACTTTGTCCGTAGTCACACCAGAGTTTGGAAGTGAAGCTGGTTCAAGGTTAACAGGAGACTTGCTTTGTCAGCAGTGTGGAGCGTTGTCTTTGAATGTGCGCCACAATATCTCTACAGAAACAAACCTCACTCTTTCTAGATATAATAAAACAAAATACCACAATAAAAAAAAAAAAAAAAAGGGGGTGGGGGGTTACCTGCATGTTTTCTGTAGCGTCACCAAGTAAACCTCCAAATGTGATCGCATTGGTGACCGTGCCCAGATAGATGAACAGGATGGTCGACAGAGACTGGATATGTAGTGCATCATAGAAGTCACTGGCAAAAAATGGCAGCTTCCGCTTGACATCCAGGATAAGACCTCCACAAAACCTTAAAGATAGAACCATTCAAGTTAGTAGGTGCAACACCGTTGAGGATGATATTATGATTTCTTCTATCTACAATCATTTTATTTACGAAAGTGTCCCAATTACTTTCTAGTGCGCTGAAGCTCCTCTCCAACCTGGTGTCCTCCTCCCCCTCCATGTCCCGCATCGTGGGGAGTGTCGCCATTCATCTGAGGTGCTTCTAATCCAGCATACATGTTCTTCCTTTAACACAGAAGATAAACAAACAGTCACATTTCTCAATAAAAAGCAAGCATTCTGCGTTGCAGTCCACCCAAACAACAAAAAAATGAGTGGGGTCAAATCAAATCTTGAAAACAAGAAACCATTTGATTATTTTCCTGAGTAGACGGCCATTTCCAATTATGCCATACAAGCCTAACAGATCAATTTGAGTGTAATACAGAGAGAATTGTTCTGAACTTTGAGACACATGTACACCACATGATATAGTAACTATGCCCAGTCTACATTTTGTGTGATTTAGTTATCGCTGACATTATTGACATTTGATTAAAAGAGAAAGACACACTTCTTTTTATGAATGAAAAGTTACATTTATAAGCAATAAAATGCTGCCTCGCTCAACTCAATACACTTTGCTGCTACAGCCTCACATGTAGCTCACCGTGGCTAATGTTAGCAAACTTTAGGTAAATATTTGACTTCTTTCATGGTGTATATGTTCATGTTACACACTAGATAGATTTGTGGTAGATTTATGTGCGATGACTTCATTCATTTGGATTAGGTCGTGCGGATTAGAGCAGACCTCTTGTCCGAGGAGGGCAGAGATTTGGGTGGCTCTATCCTGATGTCAGGGTCCCACTCTCCGGGGGGCAGGACGATGACCTCATCCAGGAACTCATCGATACCAGCCAGCAGGTCCTGCCTGTGCTTTGCTTTATAGGCAATATCATGGAATACCTGCCAGTAAAACAAACATAACCAATCTATTAGTAATCAGCAAGTCAATAATCTATGATGTCCTTCAATTATTTAAACACGGCTTGAGAGAAAAAACACAAAATATTCTAAACTCAATGTACACAAATAATGAGTCATTGTGTGTGTGTGTGTGTGTGTGTGCACCCCGGGGCGACAGGGACAAGCCGTTGAGTACTACTGGGCAGCGTAGGGCTGATGACGCAAAAACACAAACATCTGATAAACCTGTGACACAGCTGTCACAAGAGAGCTGGGAGGGTAAAGTTTAACTTGAGGAAATCCTGGAAAAACACTTCCTACCCTGCCGTGTTGACATACGAGATATACTGGGAAGAGCTGAGCCCTGTGGGAATTTGCTCTCAGGGTTAAGAACATTGTGAGCTGTCTGTTAACATTCCTGACAACACGAAGAGGTTAAGTCAGGAGAAGTGATGTAAATATATATATATATATATATATATATATATATATATATATATATATATATATATATATATATATATATATATATATATATATATATATATATATATATAATAAAGAGAAACCAACAACACAACCCACAACTTCAACACACAGCTTAACAATTAAGCTATAAGACTGGCCAGGCAAACTGCTGTGATGATTAACACAGTAATATCCAGAGAGCTGAGGGGTTTGGCAAGAGGACAAGTGCTGCAGAAGGTGTAGGTGGACAGCCCTCTTACACTAGTTAATCAGTGCAACTGGACTTTATAAATACTGACAAAAATGTCATCTTTTAGCTATGCTAAACGGTGTGGCGTCAGTCCACCACTGATCATATTGAATGGACTGACATGACATTTTGTACAGACATTGTTGGTCCCCAGAAGATGAGTCCGACTGACTCTGGTGATCCCTTAACTTTTCTTCTAGTGTCAGCAAATGTTAGCATGCTAACACACTAAACTAAGATGGTTAATATGGTAAACATGACACAGACACCTGCTAAAAAAAAAAAAAATCAGCATGTTAGCATTGTCATTGTCAACCTATTAGCATGCTGACGTTAGCATTTAGCTCAAAGCACCGCTGTGCCCAAGTACGACCTCACAGAGCCGCTAGCATGGCTTCACTACGACTGTCTACAGGTAGTAAATGAATGACTAATAAACTGCATTATGCAGAATGGAGAGATAAGGAACCTTAATGGTTTTCACTGTCAGGCCACCTCAATCCAAAAGAGATCTCATGATGCCATTATCTCAGCTTCACAACCAATCAGGGCTTAATCGGTCCAATCAGAGCTTAAAGCGGATGAGATCTATTGCGTTAGAGCAGCAAGGATCAGTTTAGTGCTTTGCATCTGTTGTGTTGCTTTACAGTTCAAAACAAAACCAATTAAAACAAACAAAACTCAATTAATTGTTGTTACAAAGCTTGAAGCACAAAAAAGGAAGTTTAGAAACACATGGCACCCAACGTTAAGATAATTCCTTAATACGTACAGCTACCTCGCATCAAAACCAATCTCTCAAGAGAGAATATTAAAAGACATTGAAAGTATACTGACAAATATGAAATTCACATAGTAATAAAGTACCTCGTCTGACATCAGGGTGGCAATGGCTCTTCCAATTTCATGATAGGACTTTGCTTTACCCTTGGGGCCCAGCAGGACAAAGAGAAATCTAAGTAACAACAAGGAAATGAGATGTTAGAATCTGATTGTTTCAAGGTCGTCGGTCAAATCTGCAACTTCAACATAAGCAATGGTATTTATTTTTCAGTTATGCGCTCTACCTTGTGGGCACAGGGACCTCGGTTAGAGCCCCCAGCATGACAGCCTGCTGCAGACGAACAAACGCCACAAAGGGCGTTTCCAGGAAGTCCACCTCTCCTACCAGCACGTTTGATGCCTCTGCATCGCGGGGCAACTTTTTCATGAACTTATTCTTCAGCTGTTAGGACAGAGAGAGCAGAGCAGAGGAGGGAAAGAAAGGACAAAAGTCAGCCAATGAAAAATGTCACGGAGCATTAAAACAATTAATGCAAATGATCGGTTACAAGATACAGAGATAAGAAGGAGATCATGCACACACAAACTCCCCTTCTCTGTCACATGCTGTGTGATCAATGATAGATGTGACCTTTTAAATAAATGTGGTGATTAAAATACGGTTGTAACAAGCCGGAGACTGACATGGTGTTTATACTGTCTCTCTATACGCACGTAAGAACAGGTAGTACCCACCCTTTCCTAGAATTATGTGCTGAACAGCAGCTTGACTTTATGCCACCTAATACACACGCACTTAACAGTGTATGAAACTGCATCTACAGTCGAACACTAAACTGACATGCAAATACACTGTGCTCATTTTGGATTTAGCAAAGAGAATATACACGTAAATTGTGGATGAAAGAAAAAAACTCACTTGCAGGGAGATGATTAACTAAGGCCTTGGCATTATGTCAAAGGCCAGACCATTTTGACAAATCTACAGATTCATCAACTGTTGCTGGAGCGTAATTCCAGCTGTTACGCTTTAACTGTGATCTTTTATCTATGTGTGGTGTATCTGCAGACCACACAGCCAAATTACAGTCGGCCACTCCGTCATGAGTCATGACAGTGAGAGAAACGGTTGTTTGAGTTTCTATCATCCACACATGCAAAGACAGGAAACAGTGGGCTTTTGTTGCACATGGCAGAGAGGGAGGGAGAGAGAGCAAGGGGTCTTATCTATCAGTATGTGGCTCACAAGCTCATGCATACACACAGCCCAACACATGACCCTGCATAGTGCTGCTCTGTGAATGGAGACCTTAAGTATCCTCTATCAGGCTGCATAACTTCTCTATGCAATAAGAGAGACACATTACAAACACATTACCTGATCCTTCTCTGGTTTGTCAGAGAAGTCACTCAGGCTGTTGGAGGTGAGGTTTCGATGGGTGGTAGTCGGGCTACCTGCAGAGAGGTAAGACGCTGTTAGGATCAAAAGCTTCAGACATTTTTGGCCGAGGTGGAGGACGAATCCAAGAAAAGAAAAAAAAAAAAAAGGCACCAGGAAAGTACACGAAGAGAAGCCAGAAAACTCAGGACCTAGCTAAATGTGGCAAGGCTTAAGCTTTAGGACTAATGCCAGATGGTCATTCATTCAGGCGCTCCAGGCAGAGGAGAGCTGGGATACATGGCCGTCTTAGGTCCACTGCTAATATGCATCAGCAAAAAATAACCTTAGGGAACTATTGGTGAATGAGTGAGAACGTAAACTGATACGGTCCATTTACTCCTCCACTGTTACAATGTTAGAGATCAGAGTCTACAACATTTTAGCTTTCTGTTGCCAAATATATATTTTTTTCATGGGAGTATGTTTCAGCAATGCTGCTTTCAGTAGGAGTGCTGTGACCTCACTTACAGAGGTATCCCATGCTGGAGCTCCTCATGACCTCGCACGGTTCCTCGGAGTCTCGCGGGGTTAATAAAGGCACAGGGTGATCAAGGGGGTTGCGTGCTATACCACCCCAGATGCAGGAGGTCAGAGACAGCATAGACCCAAAGAGAAGGGGGGGAAAAGAGAGGAAAAGACAAGGAAAACAAGGTTGGGAAGGAAAAGCAGAGAAAAGACAAGAAGGAAAAGTGAGATGTTGTATTATTCTACAACAGTAGTTAGTGTTAAGATTTCACATCAGAAATAAGAAGACAAAAGTGGAATTGTTTGGGTTAAGAGGGATAAAGAAAAAAAAAAAAAAAAAAGGTTTTGCATTACCATTCTCCTGGTTGGAGAACAGCCTACTTGCGCTGGACACACTCTTGCCAATGTCAGCAAGGGATCGCAAGTTGGACTTCTTGGTCTGGTGGCGATGCTTCCGTAGCAGCGTGTACATGACCTTCTCCTTCAGGTCCGCCTTCAACTGACCACTCTCAATCTGGCTGTCGGTGATCATCTCTGTTAGAGGGACAGATTGAAGGTCAAGATTGAGTCGCTCTCAGGTTCTTCAGAACCTTCAAGGACAGGCGTGCTGGTATTGCGGTCCACCCAACTTACCGACAACCTGTGGCAGCGTGGAGGCCTCCAGGTCCAGCATGATGGTGCCCTTCTCGATTAACGTTTTGAGCTCCATCAAGCTGTGCAAGGACAGCGTGGCCACATGAGGCTTACTCCAGCGCTCGCCACCCTTCTCCACCTTCTCCTCAAACTTGATCCACCTGGACGCCGGGAGGACAAAAGACACGGAAGTAGGGAGAGTGTTGAGATGTATTTACAGTACTGGACTCAACCTTGACTATAAACTTGGCGTTCCTGAAAAAGTCCAGATGCCAGAGTATGTATAATTGTCTTTTCTCTCCCTCTCTCTCCCCAATAGGTTCCTGCAGGTAAAGGTCACTGCAAAATATAAATAAAAGTACATAACAGTGGCTTTATAAGTTTATGAACAAATACGGGCTACAAACAAAAGGAGACAAGATGGGATCTCTTTTCTTTACAAAACAACCCCACAGTGTTTTGAATTGGTCACAGTTCACAAGGCAAGAATAGGGGATGCAGGACAGCGTAGAAATAAAAAATAAATCACTAGACTTGAGAAAATACATGGTCTGCTGGAAACTCAACAGTCTTTTTTATTTTACTTTCAGACCACACATGGCTTAACCTGAGAAACAAGACTTTGTTACAACCACGGATGAGCTTAGTCTTGAAGGTAAGGCTAAGGACAAGGATTCTTTTTTATTAATAATGCCTCACATGTCACCACTACAAAAGAGCCTTTCTCCTGAGGCCCGAGGATGGGGTTTCCTCTGAGGGTAGAGTGTCCCTCTGGCTGTGGTCCACACGCCTGTGACCAGCCATCTTACTGGGAGAGGAGCCTAACCATGGAGACACCGTCAACCTCAAGGAGTTCATTTATCTTCCCTTTCATGTAACCCCCCCGCTTCCCCTTCCCAAAACAAGAATTAAAAGTACTAGTAATAAAAAAAAGAAATGCTTATCACGATCATTCTTGAGATGCTTACAATAGAAAATGTCTCTTTTTTACTCATTGTCCTTCTTGCCAAAATATTGCATGACTGTGTCTTTGCCCTACTTGCTAGCTTATCTGTGGCATAACTGTATCCCTCAGACCCAGATGAGACTTTTACTGACAGAACATTTGACTTTTTCAACTGCAATACTAAAACTCTGATGTCACAATGAATAAAAAGACAAACATGTCACATGTGGACTTTACAGAACTATGTAAAAGCCCCATTTGACATTCACATTAAACATAGGAAACCATTAAACAATGATCTCCACATTTAGATGCCCCAAACCCCATGTGCTCCAGAGCTAACCGGAACATTACGTCTTGCTCTGACCATGTGGGAGTTTCTGCCTCTTCCTGGTCCCACAGAGCAGGTACTACAGATCTCAATCAGATAAGCGTAGACTGGAGTTCACTGGAATACGGCCTATTTCCCTACACACACACAACACTTTTATTCATAAAGGGTTTGTGTTCCGCTGACTGCACCAGGATTGTGAAGCAGGACATATTTGACTACACTGCCCATGGCTCTTAATGTAAAAAAAACAAACAAAAAGGGGGCGGGGGGGGGGGGGGGGGGTGACAGATTGCATGCCTGGCTTAAAAGACATTGGGCTCAGCATGCTCACCTGGCTGTCTCCTTCCACTCCATCTCCTGCCCGTCCACAGCCAGCAGTTCGTCCAGCTCGGTGAAGAGCTGAGGAGGCGGGGGACCATCGTCCTCCTCTCCCAGGATAAACCTGATCCTCTCAGCTGGAGAAACTGTGGGGGGAGAAAGAAGCAACTTAGGGACCAACGAATAAATCCTGCCCGACTTTGATACACAAGAAACCCAGACTGTCAAAGATTCCAGCCATCTGGCTGTTATACTAACGCTAAGGTCTAGTTACTGAAGTTGATAAAGCATGATTACTATGGAGTATACGTGACTGCTGTGCATGAATTTACCTGAGGTAAGAAAGACTATGCAGCTGCAGATCTTAGGTATTACACATAGCTTAAATAGCTGTTCATGAAGTCACATCCTTGTGTAAACACTCCCCGATTCCCTAATTGCTCTGACACATATCTGTTACAATCAAACACAAAATGTGAACACGGGTGTTTTCCCGTAAACTTCAATGTGGTGGCAAAAACTGAGCAGATGAGATACAGTCTGGCTTCACGCAGCTATATTTTCATACAATTTTGGTTTAATAAGTAGTGTTCCATAAGAGACTCATCCCCTCTGCAAGTAAGTCCATGGAAGTCAAATACTTACACATCATCTCCAATCTCACTCGCAGAGTAATAACAGGGAATTTTATAGTCTAGAGGAATGATGGAAGGAAGGAAGACCTTTGACAATAGACCCTCATGAGGAAGAACTTTCCCTAGCATGTAACTTTTACTTCCTTCTGAGAAAGGTGTGACAGGATCTTTGTCATCTTTGACAGCTGCAGTGCATGTTCACCCCCCTCTTCAGAAATTCGGCACAAACCAGTAGTCCCAGTTATGCAAAAATAGGGAGAGTCCAAATGTTTTATATCCATTGTAAGAAGATGTACTTATTCTTGTTATCACTTCTAGGAAAGTTGTGCAACTGTGAAGTGATGAGACAAAGTGGAGATTAAGTCACAAGAAGCTATTTACGTCGCTTTCTCTTGATGTGCTGCACCGGTCAGGATTCTACAGGTGGATACCTCGACAACGTAACAGTGCCTGTAACCTTTTAATCCTGACTCAGCGCACCCAAGCTTAATTTAGGACGGTTGCTTTTAAAAATAGTACAGTTGGAACTGTTCTACTGTAGCGAGAAAATCTAATGTTAAGCTACATGAAGGTCAAGATCAATGTCTTGGAAACAGCGTAAGGATACGGAACACTTGGTGTCTCCCCATCCTGTATATCAACATTATGGTGCAGTGCACACACACCAACGTCACGGCCACAGGGCTGCCGTCTGCTGTCCTTTTCGCTGGCTGACTAACTGAACCTGACTTTTAAACGCGGCGCTTGTTGACGCCACATGGTGTACACAACACCGCTCGCCTCTTACGCACGTCTCACAACCGGTGTTATGAATGAAAACCAGGCCTTTGTTGTGGTTACACACAACTTTTAAGTGGACAGCACCACAGGGTCGGCCAGAGTCAACAGGATTACGGGGATTTAGATGGAGGGCAAAACAGCGGAAAATCCAACAAGTGGAGGGCTCTGTATGCACTGCAGTGTGTGTGTGTGTGTGTGTTTTGAATTGGGGCTTTTGTCGTCTGGCACATGTCATCCTGAACGCTACACAGACATCAAGCTCTCTGGCTATTATCTCAAATGCATGTTTATGTACCGCTATAGCACACACCCTCCCCACTACCTTGACATTTGCTGCTTTCAGGGAACTCTAAAAACATAATTTGAAACCTAAGGACACATGCCAATGCAGATATCATAATGCACTTCAATTACTCACAGTGAGCTAGTGGTGAAAGCAGAAGAGTTAACAGGGACAGTAAAAGGGTAAAGGCAAGTCAGCAAGAGGCTACAAATAAAAAAAAGGGCAAAGGGCAAAGAAATGTAATATGAAGATCTTTGCAGGGGGTCACTGATGTGGTTTACTGCTCAACTGCAGAAAAATGTTTATCCCAACAGTGGCTGTGGCCTCATCATACAGATGGTTCTGCCCTCTCATTCAACCATACAAGACTGTTTACTGTTCAGATCTTCAACAGAGATACAGTGGGATGAGAAAGAAGTACAAGTCTGTGTCTGTTGTGTTTAAAGTGAACCACGATTCAGTTCTGTGCTCACTTTAACCCCCCCCCTCGGCTGATTTAAAGCCTGGTTCTATGGATGAACGACCAGCAACACTATGAGCATTTACACCAATGTTGCCATGTTTGAACCGTACACACACAAAATGCCTGAGGGTAAATTAAGGGCACTAACTTAAGACCACATAAGATTTGGAAACAGGCTACATCTGTAATGTCGCCTGCTCCTGACATTTAGGCCGCAATTTATGACGAAATACACAATTTGCATCGCTACTGTTCTGAGTTTTACTACGCTGATGATGCTTGATTGAGCAGTGAATAGTTGTAAAGCTGTTATCACATCAACAAATACTTAAGCTAATTGCCTTTTATAGATATATTGGTCTGTGTGTGTCTCCATGACCTTCTAGACTGTAACAGGTAAAAAAAGAAAAGAAAAAGCAGCACCATTATAATGCAGATTTCCTTTTACACAAGTACATACCTACAACCAAACTTAGTATGACTCACCGAGTGATCAGATAGCACCTACAACATCTAGACAGAGATTAATGTGAGCAAAACTCTTATCATAACATGGCAGCTTTGAATGACTAAGCACACAGGCTGGTTTACACCTGAGCATGAGGTGAAACAAAAGGAGGATTACAGCGTCAGAGGAGCTAGCAGCGCGAGAGGATTAGCTGCTTGTCTGCTGCGTGGAGTCTGGGAACCGACAGCTTTATATGATGCTGGCATGATCGAGAAAGGTGTGATCGTGGGTGATTAAACAAATCCAAGGTGAGGATGAGTGAGGACCTACGTGTAGCTGAGGCGCTGAATAAATGTTGAGTGGTAAAATCATGTCACAACACCACAATCCTACATTCAATTCAGGGAGAACTTGAGGCATCCAGGTCTCCCTGAGGTTTGGTTTTGACAAATTTCCTCCCACAAATACTGCAGCCAAGCAATTACACGTTTAGTTATGCAACAAGGTGCATCGACCTACTGTCAGGCACTAGTTAATTTTGAATTCTGAAATACCATCTGAGCAAAAGGGAGGGTACAGTTTTCACCCAGCCATTAGTTGTTGTCTTAAGCAAGCAGCAAATCATAGGCTAGTCCTGCAATGAACGAATACTTCCATATTCCACTGTTTATTTCAAACTGAGAGCTTCTTTCTCCGAGGCTCCTCAGCTGACCCGTTGTCCCGGCTTTGCCTTCAAAACTATTTTGGCAAGCATTACAGTGTCCTGATGCATCTGCTACCCTACCAGTTTACCTGGGAACCTTATCTAAAAAGGATGTTGCTCAAAACTCCACTCCCACTGCATGTCCACAGAAAGTGCATAGTGCATCATGCTTCATGCACGCTTGTCTGCACAAGCTGCTAGAAAAGCCAAAGACTGTCTTTGAACGCTTGTTTGAAGCAATGATTGCCTTACCGTTTGTCTTTCCCTAATTTTTGATTTGCATTCGTTTTTCTTTAGCCCTAGCAGCCTTCAGGTATGTGCTGCTGCTGCTGCTGTCATTTGTCCTCACATGTCCTGATGAGTTGGGAGGTAAATCCCCCCCCCCCCCTCCTCCATTTTGAGACCTTGCACTAAAGCACAGAGTAAACACCCCAGTTTCCAGGCTGTACCATAATTGTATGTCTTGCAAATAGCTTTAACCAGATTGTAATGTTTGGTGTTTTAAAAAAAAAAAAAAAGAAAATCCACCCAAGAGGTTTGTGTGGTGGTACAGAGCCTTCATCGAGGCTTAGAGAAACAGGGGGATCCCCACACAATTATATGGCTCATTTACTCACTCATTTGTTTAATGCTTTCCCACCTGTGTTACCACGGTAATATTGTTGTATATATTATATATATATATTGTTGTATTGTTCAGATATTCAGGAGACATATGGGTTCAAACTGACCTTTATCTAAAATGGTCTTTTGGAATTATACTTCCTCCCGTTGTAGAAAACGATTTTGGGATTAATGGTTCCACCATGCAACTTTCCTCAACTTCTATGTAAATGTGTGTGCATTTTGCATCTCTATGCACTTTGTGGAATAACACTAACTGTATGCTATTGGTAGATCCTGCTTTATCACTTCAGCCACAAATTCTACTTGTTCTTAAATTGCTCTTCTCAGTACTGAGTTTGTATTCGTTTGTATCCCACATCTGGATATTTTACTGCCTCTTCTGCTTTGCTACTTCTTTCTTTCCACCCACCTGGTTTTTAGATTCAGAGAATCCTTTGTCACAAATCCCACCAAGTACTGTTAATCATCAAGGTGACAGATAATACCTCCTCTTGTATTTACTTTACACACTTTAAGCCAAGCCAGTGTCATTTTCAGATTAGTATTTAACATGTTCCCATTCCCTCTCTCCATTCATTATGTTGAGTGTAGGTTTCAGCCTGGTGATTTTTCTTCTTTTTTTTTGGCTTCCTTGGCGCCCACTCCACCCAGCCCTCCCTGCTCCATTTGAATGACTACCTCCTTAACTACCAAAGCACTTGCATCCTGTAGGGCTGTGATTTGCAGAGTGCTGCTGGATTTCACCCAACTGACTTAACCAACATCTCAAGAGTGATATAACGATTACTAATGTGGCTCCCATAAATTACATCCTGCACACTGGATGCTTTCACTGAATTTAACCAGAACTCACTGAGAGGTTTGAGGATGTTTGCAGTGGATTCATCGGCGTTCTCCCCGTCTGACTTGTATCCTTCCGTACTCTGTTCAGGTCGCTCCCGCTTCTCCTTGTGGCTAGACTTGCGTCTGTGGCGTCTCCTCCGGTGGTAGCTCTTGGGAACGTGCACACCAATGTACACAGTGTGGTGACCTGCCACAACACAATACAGCACAGGGCATGAGGGTCAGATTACACTCAAAGGAAATCACATTAATCCTGGACGCTGGTAATCCGTATAGACACTGGAAGAACAAAAACAACTGGGGACTGGTTGATCTGGTGCGATGCGGTAGGAAATGTTTGCTTATCAGAGGGCTACGCATAACGTTTTGGCTTGTGCTGATGATGAAACTGATATTGGTGGTTTGCTGCTTATTTCCCAATCAGGAAGAGATAGAGAACGCGTCAGTCAGTCGAACTGCGAAATTAAATAAATGCCGTCTACTTCCTACACAGCAGCTCATACTGGAAACGATGAGTGGATGTCTCCAGGAAGTAATTAGAGAGGGAGAGAGAAAACTCTTACAAATACTGGGCTCGTTAGCGTTGAAACAACCATGTTTTCTTCCATTCAACCATCCATTCCATAAACGTCTCTTATGGGTTTTAATGATATCCTTCACACTTCACAGTGGTCGGTCATGCTTCCTTGTAGAAACCAAAGAACACCTGATGAGCACACTAAACAAAGCACTCAAACCACATTCCCATGCAGGACGAAAAGGGTCTTACAAGTACTGCATACACACACACAGCTTGACATAAAAAGCGCTGACGTGGGTCTCTTTGTGTGCACCCTTAAAAGATGGTTTGTGAAACATGCGAGTGTCTCAGTAAATCCATGAGGGCGTCTCCAGATACATTCTTTTGTGGCGCTAGCTGACAGCCAGCACTGGACAGGATTAGAACACTTGAAGAAACATCTTCCTGTACAGAAATGTCACGCTAAACTGGAAATGATTCATCTTATATAATATGTCCAATCCTGTGGTGATAGTAGAGGGGAAACAACAGGTTTTCACCCGTGTAGATGAAGGGATAAGTTAAAGCTCAGGACGTGTCAGTCAGCTAGATAATGTGCTGGTATTCACCGATCTTACCTTCCACTTCCTCTTCATCGCAGACATGTTTGACAAAGGACGCTCCTCTGTCCAAGACTGCTTCATCCTCCACTCTACAAGGCAAAAGAGAAAAATCATTATCATCATTAATATGCAGCCCCAATTTCATTCAGTCTTTCTGCATAGTTTGTAAACCACTAAAATATACTTAACATGAAACAATGAACAGATGACAGTCAAACCTTCAAATGGATTCAAATCAAAAACTTTGATGTTTAAGCAGAGTCACGTTGAACCCTCAGGCCAATGACGTTTTTATTCAAATCCCACTTTCATGGCAAATCAAATTTGGGTTACCATGAAACACAATCCTGATAATGACTCCTATCCAGCTACCTAATGTTGCTGAATATCATCCTGACAAGCCATTTCTCTCTTATTTTTGCACTTGCCAGCCTCTAACTGTGGCACGAGACAAACCACATGCTGCAGCGAGAGCAACATCAAGACCTGAATGTGATATTTTGTACAAAAGCCTCAGCAGAATGATTTAAAAAAAAACAAAAAAACATGAAGAATAACTGCAGAGCAAGGCTTCAAAATCTGTTAACCTGGCAAGCTTTAAAAGTGCATAAGCATTGCTGATGCTATGGCAATCACCCACATATGACTAAAATGTCACCTTCCCATCCACCTACATTGCTGCAAACGACATGAATATATATATATATTTTTTTTAAAACAGCTCCTTTTCTTCGGTGAGCGCATGTATAAATTACACAGCACTTTTATCACAGTAAGATGGACCTGCAAAGTCAGTACTGGACCTTCTATTGCACAAAGAAGGCCTTATGTTTACTTCTAATATCCCAACATCGTCAGAGACGTCTTCCTAGGCTGCATGACCTGGAGTTTCCTTTGATCATCGAGGAATGTGGCTCCTCCAGTCCAGCGAAGTGTGGACTAATCCAGGCCACAAAAGAGGATTCGGGCCTCAACATATTGCTCAAAATACACTTTTGGCAAAACGGAAACAAAACACCGACTTCTAACTACAAAAAGTAAAGAAAAACTGAGGCTAATATTTCATCACACTACACAGACTCTAAATCAACTCATTACTTCAAACTGTTCTGGGACTTCATAAGCGTGTCAGTATCAAATTAAGGATTCATCTGCCACGGCCAATCTGACCAACTGCTTTATGAGAATAGTTTTGTTAAACACCAGAAAATAAATATTTGATTTCGGATGCGTATCAAGAATGTCAATAAACATACAAACAGTTTCCATTTGCCGCTGAACAATCCCCAACTGAGGATGGCACAACTCGAAAAATGAGGGGATGGGAGCAGTGTACACAAACGCTACATAAACAAAGTCAGGAAGGATACAACTTGTTCCTCCGATTGCACCGCGAGCTCATCTGAATTTCCCCAGTGGACAGGGTTATCTGGCCTTGAGAGAGAGATAGAGGTTTAATGCCGATAGCAGACGTAATGTTGAGCCACCAGCTCCAACATCAAACAAGTGGCGAGGAGTGGCCAGGCCTGGTGCCAAGTTTACGAACAACGTTAACACAGCGATTAGCCTCTGTACCCTCCTTTTGTTGCCCTTTGTTGCTTACAAAAAAAAAAAAAGGGTCAAGTTCCCACACAGCACCGTGTGGAGAAGCCCAACACTATCATTTAGCTCCACATTTCATTCTGTGTTCTGTTCTACTTGTTCTCTCTTCTTTCCCTCCAGGACAGAGTGTACAGAAAATACCACCAGCTTCAGGGAGTTTCTGTTGTCACACTGTTTTCTTTTGTGAAGAACTTATTCTTAAAAGATGTACTAAGATAACTAGTTAATTGTCACTGAGAATATGGTCAGTGAACATTCAAAAGTATAAGAACAAAAATGGGTGGAGCCATTTTAATGAATTCTTGCACAAACATTGCATATACGGGAAATGTGTGTCAGGATCTTGCCAGGAACACGGTTCACTCTTGTAGCATTTACCTCTGCAACAGGTAGCAAAGTGTTGGTGATGGGTTGTGTGTGTGTGTGTGTGTGTGTGCACATGGGTGGCAGGTCATGTAACAGAGTGAGAGGACATTCAGCAAAGGAAGCTCATGTTGCAGGTTTACTGCTGGCTATAGCCAGTCAATGGAGCCATGTTAATCACTCCACATTGAGGCCTCAGGCAGGGAGACCCTTATGATGAGAAACATACCACAGGTGGTGCACAGACATCCAGCATGCAGGAGAAGAGTTCAGCATTCCTGTTTTGAACGTGAGTGCTAAACCAAAAGGAATTGGACGGGTCTGTGAAGTGGAATGAAATGTAGAAGAATGAACCAGGCGATGTTGAGGTGAAGAGATGGTAGAAAACATACATCTACTCTACAGCATTAGTCAGCAAAGTCAACATGACTCAATATCAAGTTCAAGTTCAGCAGAAAACGAAACCGGCTAAATGCATATCTTGTGTATGCGTATGAAAACGTAAGCAGATAAGATCCAATGTCTCCTCATTCACATCATTATAAGACGCAGGAAATCTTCTTGATCTTCTTCATTTCCTGCTAAGACTTCCTCTGCCTGATTAATAAAAAAGCTGCGTGAGGGTCAGAGCAGCAACCAGCTGCATCCATCTTGCGCTGATGAACTTCTCACTTTGCGTCTGTTCTTGGCGACCTCATGAGGCTGGATAAACCTGTCGGTGCGTGAGGAGTCGGGATCAGCTGCTCGGGATCAGGGATCATCCCCATCTCTTTACAGAATGACGCACCCAATCCCACCAGCCAGGTTCACCATGAGGGTAGGTGCCCCCAGCACAGTGAGTGCAACAAGCAACACAGTGATGATTTAGGATTAAAGTGATACTAAAGTGACAAAAAGAAGGATCTGTGTGTCAAACACTCGAAACCCGGAGGGCTTAGTCACCTCTGACAGGCACAACAGACGCAGCAGCCACCATAAATTCAGACTTAAAAATGAATTTTCATGTTGAAAAGTTAAGTAAACGTCTACAGAAGTTTCTCAAACCACTCTTACTGTGTAGGAACATGCAAATATATAAATAGCCACCTTTCAAGGCTGCCAGAGGTGAGTGATACTGAAAGGAGACATCACAGAAAAGCTGCAAATCGCCACGCTGGAGAAGCTGTGTGTTTTGATGGAACATAGGAGGTTGCGGCAGTAGTTTACAGGTTTACCAGAGACAGGTGACGAAGGACACGTCGTGTGCGTCACTAATCCATCTTTTATACAATAATTGAATTGTAATTAACTCCCTGCCTCTCAGGTCCGCCTTGACTTTTGGAATTTCCTCTTGCAACACTTGAAGGGATGAGGAAATGGATGGTCGTCAGATTGCGCTCAGCAGTGCACAAAAGACCATTCAAGATTCAAGTTATCACCAAGAGGAAGAGTCACACCAGTAAATGGATGGAAACAAAATAAAGAGAAAAACATTTCCCCATCACAAGCAGATTTCGCAATTTCTACGAAAGACAGAAGAATGAGGAATCAGCTTTACAGTTCCTGCTGCCATTGTGAAGGGAGGGAGGGGTGGTGGCACCCACCTGTGTTAAGTCACTATAGATTACTCTTGGTTTCACTCCTTGCTTCTTGGAGGGGGGTGTTAGTAACACTCACTGTGAGTCCTGACCATCTATAACTCACTCACACTGGCTGCAGATGAAACAAGAAACAGCTGGTGAATCCCAGGTGCATGCAGACTCTCACAAGTGTGTTTCCGCGTTTGACAGTAACCGTAAAGTCTGATTTGTTGCGGCTCTGGCATCCCCGTCATTGCGCAACATGGACGCACACGCTGGATGTGGACTTTTTGGGGTGTCAGCTCAGAGACCACATGGTCTGTGACACACACACACACACACACACAGACAGAGCTTTATTCATGAACTTGCACTGCAGACAACTCTCCGCCGCTTGGCCTGCGCTCCCCGCGTCTCTCTAATTGATAGTGACGGCTTCTTGGAAAATAGATTACCGGCCGTTCATAGCCGCAGCGGTGCGGCAACAGTGGCTTATCCAGCCAAGGGTGAAACTCGAATGAATGAAAAGAGTATCCTAATCAATAACCCACCGAAGTTCACCAGGTATGGCACCAGTGGCCTTCTAAACGCAGATTTACGCACAGAAAGTCCTCTAATAAAACACACTGGACGTGTGTCAGTGATGTTCACCTGACGCCTAATTCACACCTGGCCAGGAAGCGCACTCAACGCACGGACTGCACGCTACAAGTTCCCAACACAGACAGGCTACTTCAAGCAGTTTAACAAGGAAACAACAGAGATCAGAAACTTACTTGGTCTTCTCGGAGCTCATGGTGACGAACTTGTCCTTCAGAGATGGTCTGTCTGTCGTCCTTCTGCTCACTTCCAGCTGCTCTTGCAGTCGCTGTTTGGAAGTCTTCACCTACTCTAGCTGTCGCGACTTTCAAGCGGACAAAAAGTGAGAAAGGAGTCGAGGAGCTGGAGCTATCTCGCTGGAAAGACTTCTTCCGACTCTATAAATCAGACTGAAGTGGTTAACTCACGATCCTCACATCGTGCGGGGCTCCTTCAGCTCGTGCCTCGGTGACATCGTGAGGAAAAGGCTCCTTTTTGTGTCTCGCTGGAAGCGCGTGGAGAGACTCTGAGAGCGCAGCGTGTCTTTTTCCATATTTAAAGTGCCATCCCTCCTCCTGCGTGACGCCACCGGGGGGGGCGGGGGGCGGGGGGGTGGAGGTCAGAAAGTTGCTCCTGGGTGGCGCACCAAACCCTCTAACTTCACTAATGGTTTCTCTATTGGTCACTTTGCATTTCACCGGATCTATCAGATAATGTGAATGTGAAAAATTAATCTCTGAAAAAACATTAAAGCTTGAAGCACGTTTATGTTTGGATGAATTCCATACAATCCCAATAATATTACACTTTATATTCAGTCGCTTGTTATGAATAATTGCGCATCATGTGTATTTATTTTGGAGCTTTGTCACACACACACACACATCTTAAATATGAACTGAACTCAAGTCAGTGCTGATTTTAAACTTTTCTTTTTTTTAAATCATGCATCCAGGAAGTCTAGGAGCTTCACCTGCTCGTGCATCCTGGTCTCTGTCATTATAAAAGCACTATAAGAGAAAATGAAGGCACCTATTTCAGGTAGCGTTAATGAAATCCTATTGGAGGTACCAGGTAAAGGCCAGCTCAGCAGTCAAAAATAGCAGGCTGGACTGCTGATATGGAGACTGGCGACATCTTCTGGAAGAGTTAAGAATAGCAGACTGAGACACAGACCAGTTGTTGCTTTAGCACTCAATAATCACTGGATCTGGTTTTAACTGGAGAGATTTTCATTTGACGTACTCTTTCTTCTCAGCAGCTAGACGTCACCATGGTGAATATTAGACAACCAAGACACACAAAATGATTTCTAATAGTTTAAGTTTACTGTCGAGCATTGCATTTCCACAAAAAAAAACATTGATAAATACAAAACATCTGTAAGAAAACTGCCATAAAAGCTTTAAAAAAAAAAAGTTACACACCTGATCATTTAATAATTACATAGAAAAAGAGTTGTAATTGTTGAGGCATTTCATCATTTTAAAAGTAACACATCACACACACACACATCCACTTTTTCTCCCTTTGAGAAGTGATCACCAAGAGATCTTTACAGCGTGCTCAGGAACTCCTTCACCTGAAACAGAACCACAACAGTGAAGCTGTTAGCACTAACGGCGGTGACAATCATATCTTTCCTTCTCTTTGTTTAGTTCCAACTTCCGTCCCGGCTGACACCAACTGGAAAAACAAGTTGGTTTATGTCGTTTGTGCAAAGCTCTTTGTGTGTAACTGTGTCCATTTCTTGTTAATGACTTTTGAAATGGGGGGGGGGGGGGGGGGGGGATCTCTAAAAAAAAAGCGCCCGTGTTTACCATCAACATGAAACTGCTACATAAGCAGCTCTTCAGGCCTCATTTCCATAGGTGAAACCTGGGTGTGTGAAAGTGTGTGTGTGTCTCAGTATCAGAGAGATCAGACTCAGTGCAGCGCATATGACCTCCCCCCAAAACACATTTTAAATACTTGAGTTCAGCCTAAAGGTTTATTCCCCTAAAAATACAATTTACAAATGTTTTAAAAAAGGCCCCACAGTCAGTTTGTGAAAATTGTCAGCAGCAACAGATGAGATTTCACATTTCTAACAACGCCAACTTCTTCAAAACTGTTCAGAAATATAACAGGAATCAAGCTCAAGAATTCAAGTATTCTATACTTCAGTCTTATTTTCAAGTAAAAAACAGTAGTTCTTGATTTCTATTTGAAACACGTTTCTACACGAGTCCTTTCACGCTTTAAGAAAACAAGATTTTTAAGGCTCAATAATAAACAAAAATTACTTCAATTGAACATTGTTTTTGGAATGCTGTCAGTATTATATTTATATATTATTAGAGTATTATTAGTTGGTGGGGCTCGTTTTAACTACTTTAAAGCTGGGTAGTTTTATGGAAAGCCATACATTATATTTATAATATCTTATTTTTTGTTAAAATATAAAAAGAAAATCAGTTAAGTAACTAGTGAGTACAGCTGTCAAATAAAGGTAATCCTCTCAAAAATCTAGTTTAGTATATAAGTAGAAGTATAAAGTTCCATGAAGTGGAAATACTCAAGTATAGTACAAATAATCCAGCTGAAGAAGGGATTCATATAGTGGGTATAAAAAGGACAACAGGATATTTGACCTCAGAGTCCGGTTCCTGATCCGAAAGCATTATTTGATCATTTCAAATCTTCAGCGGTCTCTCACCTTCTCAATCATGTCAGCGCTCTTGATTTCATTCCCCTTAAAGTCTTCATTCACATCTATGGACAAGACTGGCACATCACTGAGATACTCAAACTCCATGCTGTGGGCCAGAGGTGACACGGGACACACGGTTAGTGATGCTTGTTGATGCAGGAAGCAGCATCCTTTTCTAATGTTGCTGAAAATATTTCCTCAAATCGATGAAGCTTTCATCTTTGTAAGGAAATCTTGTGCACACAATAGACCAAAGAAAAAAAAGCCATTTCCGGCCTCATCCACATTCATGTGGCAGATGCAGATCACATGTACGCGAAACAGTTTCAAGCTCTTAGTTGCCCTCAGGTTATTGCATCAATGGGGTCTATGTCTAATGGCCAAGATCCGCCAGATAACTAACACCCCTTTCTTCTATAATACAAATACATCTGTTGTCCTCGCAGAAATATACAGTTTCTGATGCAAACATGCCATGAAAGTGTGTGTGTGTGTGTGCGTGTGCAGGCTCACGTCATGGTCTTGTGCTGCAGCCAGCTCTCGTGCTTAAAGTGGAGCTTCTCCAGATACTCCAGAGGGATGTCTTGCTCTTCTTTTCTGCCTCTCAGGTGCAACCGCTCTAAACATTTCTACACACACACACACGTGCACAACAAAAAGAAATTATCTCTGTGTAGTGTCAGTTAAAACATCTATATTTTCCACAGAAAAAAAACATTCTGTTTAGATGTAATAGAAGGAGGGTACCTCTGGTGTAGCTCTGAGGTAGATGATACCGTCCAGCTCAATGTGCTTGCCAAACTGGCTGTGCAGCCAGCCATGCCAGTCCTGGTAGACGGACCACTCTGTGTCATTCAGGCACTCACTCTCATAGAGGTTGGCTGCAAAGATGTACCTGGGACATGAGGGAAATTAATGGACAAGGAGTTAACATATATAAAAAGTCAGTATTTGTGCATTTTCAGTACAAGGTGCACCTTCACATTACTGCTGTTCTCTTTCAAAACATGTCTTTAAATTAATTAAGTCAGAAGGTCACTCTCAAAAGTCAAATGCTAAAGTGAATTTAGGTTAATTCTTGCATTAACAGGGTTACAGTTCTTCAGGCTTCTTTGAAACCTTGGATGTTGGAGCATTGATGAAAATAGTAATTTTGTGTATAAAATATTAGAAAATAGATTGATCATGATAGTGATCATGTGTCACATGTGTGATTGTCATGTCTCTTGTGTATAGAACTAAAAATGCAGTTCTATAAAAAAGAAAAATAAGAAAATAGTGAAAAATGTCAATTACAATTTACTAGAGCTCATGCCAACGCCTCAAAACTGCTTGTTCTGTCAAACCAACAGTCCAAAACACCAAAATATTCAGTTCACAATTATACAAAATGGAAAAAAAGAGCAACAAATGACAAATTATAAAAATTGTTATTAATCAATTTTCCAAACACTGTTTTCACCAAAAAGTAACAACGCTCACAGGGATGGATTATTCCTGTATGTGATTTGTAATCAATAGTCTTAAACATACAATTTATTTTAATTAAAATATATTGAATTATTTTCATTAAATTTAGATTTCAGTTTTGTCACTGGTACCTGTCACTGTAGATGGACCGCTCGAAGAACTGCACGGGATCCTCAGCCTCTCGGAGCTTCCCATTGGCTGACCTGATCTGAGCACGCACCCGGCTGATACAGGCGTAGCTCTGGAAAGTGTAGGACCACCGCTCCGGTTTCTCATACATCAACTGCAACACGTTCCCTCCACTCCTCTGAGATGTGGTCAGCTCCTGGGACATGAGGGATAGGGTGAATTAAAAAAAAAAAAAAAAAAACTGTGCACAAACTGAACCTCTCCATATGGATCAATAATTCTGTTACAGCTTAGCTTAATTCTGTGCAGTCCAAGAATTTCAATTAATCTGCAGTTTAGTTTCTCAATTAATCATTTAGTCTACAAAATGTCGGAAAACATATCCGGTATAATTCCAGTGTCAATCAAATCATCACATCGAAGAAGCTGGAACTGGATAATGTTCAGACTAAAGAATTAATAAATTATTTAAAATAGTGACCGACCAATTTCTTGTCAATCAGCAAATTGTTGCAGCTCTTAATTACTTGTATTATATTAGTGCAAGTATTACTTAATACACTGTCTGTAATGCAGCAATGAAATTTAATTATTGAAGTTTTATTTATTCTTTGATCTTTACTCAAGACCAAACTGTTAAATCCCAAAGCTCTGCAGAACTCTGCAGGCTGTTCCAGGATCAGCAGAGGGCGCCTAATCAAACTACCGTCCATGTTAGAAAGTTGTTGTAGCAGAGGAGCCTTGTTAGAGGACTCCTCCTCTGTTGCACATACTGATAATACCCCTGTCCTATCATTTTACACTGTACTACACAAATTGTAGTGCAGTACTGTTATGCATGGTTTACACTTATACTGATTTTAACTTTACGCTATTATTCTTAGGTATTTAAGAATTATAGCTTTCATGTAAGAAAAACTAAATAAACACCATCATTTATGATGCAAAAATGCATTAATGTTCCTGTTCCAGCTGCTGAAATGTGAATATTTGCATATTTTCTGTAAAAGGAATATCTCTGGGTGTTTAACTGTTATAATAATATAAGAAATAATATGCATACTTGTATTTGTGTTCTGTAAAATTGCAATGGGCTTTTTTTTTTTGCTAGGAGAGGCTAGGCCTGCGGTTGTGTGGGAGGTTAGATATTTGTGCCCCTGATGATGGCATGTTGATCTGTCCAGGGTGGGACCATCTGTTGCTCTGGGTGTGTGGTGGTGGTGACCAGTGACCAGTGCAGATATATGGACAGATGGCAGCTGCACTCTAAATACAGATGAAGACTCCCCCAGTTATCTTAATGTGTGCAGCGCATGTTGGATCAGAGACAGTGAGAGGCCAGAGGACTGGGGGATCAGGTTCCTCTCAAGGACCAAAAGTGCATAATGAAATTCATCCCTGATGTAAGTGTTATATATAGTGTTGGCTAAGATGCAGTTGACAACAAGCAGATGTTAAGCTGATGTAAAGCCACAACGCAGATCTACTGTACAGTATGTCAATACCTCAAAGTCACTGCCTTTTGTTTGGACATTGCACCATCTGGCGATGGGCTCCGGTACCACTTCCCAGTCCCCGCTCTCCGTCTCCAAAAGGCGCACAAAGGTAGATTTGCCCGCCGCTGAACACAAAGGATGAAGCAATTTAAGTTTGAATCACATGGAAAAAGACATCTAGCAAAAACTCTCTCCGCAGGAATATTAGCTACCGAGTACGTTGGCTAATAGTTTAACGGAGGCAGTGATAGTAGTCTGGCAATTGACGGTAAGATTTTAATGTAACAGTGAGGAGTTATCACTGTCTGAAAGTTAACCCAACCTGAGTTAACTTTCTCTTACGTTAGTATCTTCCAGCTACGTTAGCTTGCGGTGAATGTGTTAAGCTAGTTAGCTCACTCACCGATGTTTCCCTCGATTGATATCCGCTTTATCCTTTTCTCCATGGAGTCGTTCATTAAGTCGGGGCAGGGCCTCTTTGGAGTAAAAGACATTTTCAGCAAATAAGCGAAGTCTCCCTTATTAATTATAACGCGACTGCTGCTGCTGCTGCCGTTGCTGCGGAAGAGGGCTGGTTGTTGTTTAAAGTTTGGCGGCAACAAACGTCAGGAAGTGGCGGTTTGCACAGATGTGTGTCTCCGCCCAGGAAGCAGCTGCAGCTGCTGCTCATGTGTTCCCAGCAGCTCCTGTTTATGTTGTTGCTCCAGTACAAACACAAACGTTACTTAAGTAAAAGTATATTAGTATTAGCAACAACACTTATTAGATCATTATTATTGATGTATTCATATGTAAACAGTACTTAAATGTCGTTGGTTGAGGTGGAACTATTTAATGTACTCTTGGGTACCTGTATAATGTATAATAATGCATCATATTTTATAATCTGATTTTATGTTTTGTGTGTAAAATCTTAATCTACAGTAACTACAGCTGTTAAAAAGCTGTGAAGTAAATAAAAGCATAAAAAGGAAATAGTTAATTAAAGTGCAAGTACCTCATTACTTGAGTAAATGTGTTGTTACCTTACACCACTGCATTTATTTATTAGAAATATTCCAGTAAAAGTAACTGAAAATGTCATTTAAGTAGAAGTACAAAAGTATTGGCAACTAAATGTACTTAAAGTATCAAAAGTAAAAGAACTCATTATGCAGAACTCCCCATGTCAGTGTTATTTGTGGATCATTATTATTGATACATAAACACTTGAGCAACACTTTAATCTAATTTTACAAGTACCCCAAAATAGTACTTTAAGTACAGTACTTTAAAGAAAGTAAAATACTTAGTTACTTTCCACCACAGGCTGCATACAGCTCATGCTACACAGTAAACATGCAATTAATTCAAAGAGTCAAGACCACCTTTATTTGCCTTGTAAACAGCATAAATCAATTCAGTAGCATTTAAAACCCCTACCAAGCCATTATTTACAAACGTTTCATCAATTATTACAGTCAAGGAGGAAAAACTGTAGGCAATAGGCTATGTTATGGGCATGTCATGAGGATGAGATGCTTTCAGGATGACTGATTTTCTATTACATTGTCATATATCTGGTGAGCAGTAACATTCATAATAGCTAGCTAAGGAAGTGGAAAAAGATATACTCAACGATCAAAACAAACAATATTTTAATATCCAAATAAGGGAGGGGAAGCAGCCTCTAAAAAGACTTAAATGCATTCTTTAAACCAAAAGCTACCACTCCATGCTCGCTGAAAATTATTTTAAAGACAGGTCTAACCCTCAGTATTTACACATGTGCATTGAAGTATTACACCTCTCAGACAAATTTCAGATAAGAAGATATATAAAATGTTCATGTCACTGATTTTGAAACCAAACCTGAAAGAGAAGCAATCATATATTTCTATCATACACCAAAATTTAAGCACTATAAAGGAAAATTAATATTAGATAAAGTATGAATGAGCCAACTGGTAACCCTTTTAGTGTCAATTATTGCATAGTAAACTACACTTTGAGATTGGGAAGGGTACATGCATCTGCTGTTTGAAGCACAGCAACAAACAACTCAGACCATACAAAAGCGTAAGAAATCTCACTTGTGCCATATAGCCAATTTCAGTAGAGGTTAAGCAACTCGACATTCATTTGGGGAAATATGAGGGAGGAAACGAACTATGATCAGTCACATGACGCAGCTTCTCACAAAGCACAGTCTATGCAGAATAAACATTCAGGCGAGAGAGGTCAGGAAAATTGTTCAAAGTGCTTTATGGCTAGTGAGATAACAAGGGAGGCAGCGTAATCCAATTCTAAATGCTTGTATTTTTTAAACAGTGGAGGTTGTGACTTTAAACACTGGTCTCTACTTCTATTTGAGGGCATTTATGTACAATTTAAGGTTTTAGATCCCTTGAAGACTTTTTCCTAAAATGTGTTTCTACTTCAAGTTTTGGAGGGGGGAAAAAAACTAGTACACAGGAACTAGAAAACGCTAAATGTTCAGTAAATCTTGAGTCCCTGCTACAACATGACAATATTCTAGCCTTCTATGTTCTTAAACACATTCATTTATCATAACCTGCACAGAACACTTGGTAAAGAAACTATCTAACTAAATAAGGAGATGGTTGGTGAGGTGTATGATTTTACAGAGAGGTTACAGTACGGATGGAAAAAGGGGTGTAAGAAGGAATTAAGAACCACAGAAACTTAAAGGGAGGCGTGGTGAAAAAGGTTGTTTTGTCAATCAAGTCAGTTATATGGCCTTTATCTTCTTATAGTTCTCACTGTTGACATAGGTCAATTATGAGCCATGCTAGGCACTTAGGATTATTTTGTATTGACAGGATGTGGGCTATTACAGATGTGAACAGGAGTAGACCACAACCCAGATCCTTCTATGTAGATTAATGAATAAAATAAACTAGCTACTGCTGCTAAATTGGCTTAAAGGCTGGCTTAAATTCTTGCCACAACACCAACAAAGCCCTCCTATTACGATACAGCAACTATACTTACACACTATTCTTTCCCTGCAGGTGAGTTGGAAATGGGAATCTAAGAGCATGGGAATGCCTCGTGTTGCCATAAATATAAGTGAGAAAAAAAAATCTGTGCAGTATAATAGAAAACTAATGAACATATGTCTATATTATCCTAAATGTAAGCCATGACTGAACACTGGGGATCTTTCCGTACAGCTAAAACCATTTTCTCCAATATGTTAATCTGCGGTTTGTTCAATTAAGTGTGTAATCCCTGATTGCATTAGTCCTGGTGCCTTAAACCTATCAAGACCCTTCCGTCTTCCTGGCCTTATTAAAAACATTTCCCCAAATGGAAATATAGTATATACTGCATACATACAGCCAGGGTGGGGTGGGTATCTGTGCAAAAACTAGAAGACCAATAAAATAAGGATTACATTGCTGTTTATCTATCCTTGGTTGTCAGTTTTTCAATCAGCTCCTGAAGTGGGACCAGCTCTTTCCTGTCAATGAGGTTGAACTCCTGGAAAAGACAAAAGAAAGGGAGCTAACATGATTATTCACTATACGCTACCTTTTATATTGTTAATATACAGTATACCTTATGTGACAAATTCAATACTCAAAATTCAATACTCAAATGTGAGAGATTCTTCACCTGAACAAAAAAGATGAAGTGTTTGAACGACGTGTTGAGGTGGGCCTCCTCCTGCAGCTGCATGACAGAGTCAAAGTGCTGGTGGTAGATGTGAGCGTAGACCCTGAACAGGCGCTTCAGGATGGTCTTCGCCACTGACATAAAGTTTCGCTTAAAGGGGACACCTTGGGAACAAGAGGGCGAGAAAGAAAAGCTGTTATTCAGATTCTCATCAAACATGCAGTCAGTGGTCAAGGTGAGGAAATGACTTGATGAAAACTGCCCAAATATTGTTGATATTTTACAAACTGTGCTTGGATTCTTTAGGCATAGCTTCAACACAAAGATTGCATTGAGAAGATTTACTGACACATACAAAGTTCACTCAATCACTCAACCTGTACATTACATTTCACTGTGACTGTACCTTATATGATTAAATGTGACAAATAAACTTCACTGATTGACGTTTTTTCCTTTTTCCTGTCTCTATTGCCCCTGTTCATCTCAATAAGCCCCAAAAGCTCAGAGCAATGAAGGCAGATGCAGCTGCAGCATGTTCTCTGGATTGTCTTCAAGGGCAGGCCACAGCACGATTTAAGGGAAGTGCAAACAATCATGACTGCAACACGGAACCAACTCGTGGTAACAGTGTGTCAAGTGTTAATCTGTAGTTAGGAAAGTCTGATGTTACAACAGCACTGCTCTTTACACCTCAGATGTGTTGAGCAGTTCTGCTCTGATTCAGTGAACAGCTGGGGAGTGCAGACGCTTCGCCCTACAGTATACAGAGAGCTAGAGAACCTACAGTATGACTCAACATCAATTATTCAAAAGAAGATGGTGACCGACAGGACAAGGAGTTCTCCACCTGGGGCTGGATATGCACAGGGGCCCACTCTTCTAAATATTTAACTTGACTAGTACAGGAATATTACTATGTACAGATTAGAGGCTGATTTAGTCCCGATGAGGACAAAAATATATATTTTCTTTAAAAAGGTACCCTGTGGAGTTTTTGATCACTTGTAGCACAATGGAGCAATGTTTTTTTGTTTGAGGCTTTGGTACAAAATGGATACCAATAATGTATCTATTGATTGTGGGAAGTGAAACAAATTCTTTCACTCCAGGGGAGCTCCTTTAGTCACTTGCTCCTTCCACTGAGATGTACCAAAGGATTGATGAGACATGTATTTGTGCTGGCTGCCGTCCAACTCTATTATGGTTCCACCCTTGACAACGCAAGCCACTGCTGGTTGGGAGGTTGAGAACTGTGCTGGTATGTACTCCAATTCTAACTCTTTTCAATGACCCTCTACATTGTTAGCCAGAGGTATTTGTGAAATGTTATTACTGGATATGTAAATAAGCAAATAGACAATATTTACATGTGCTTTGCTGTTGACAATTCAGATGATCTCCCCTAGGGACTTCACCAATAATCCATCCACTTCTGTAACATGTCTTCTCTTACCAACTTTTCCATTTTCCACATCACAGACCTTAACTTTAACCTACCTACTATTCACTTAGCATCTCAAGCTAAATTACATGGTGAAAATTAAACCTCTAAGTTTGAACTGTTTATATAAATGTGTCATTTTTAACATTCATTAATTTTGCATGGCAGTTGAATTTCACAGAAAAGACTGGACTGTGGAGCCCCTTTTTGCTAACATTAGACAGATGTTGGCTAGCAAACAGTTGGCACACAGCTAATCATTGGACATTGAGCAGATGTGTGAAAGTTGTTCTTTAGAGCTGAGCACTAATAGAAACCAGAGAGTAACACATAAAAACCACACAAATAAAAGTTGGCTTTGGCAGGATAGAGAGAACAAAACATACCGATCTTTGAAGGGAAAAGTGTCTCATCATCAAGCTGGTCTTGCACCCAGGTCATGAGGTAATCAATATACTTGGGGGCAGAGCATTTGATGGGCTTCTTGATGTTGGTTCCATCAGCCCAATGGTACTCATACCTGCAGGAAATATGGATGATAAACATTATATTTTGAAAATATTTATGATTCCTTCTAGATCAAAGTCAGACAACACATCCACACACTGATAGCTCCCAGCTAATGTAATTTAACGGTTTCGATCCAACAGAGATCTTCGTCTGGCATTGCCCATCTAGGTCCACACTTCAATTTCACTGCCCCATTTACAAAAGGATGCAAGTCAAACACATCATTCTCACATGGACCCATTCAACTTTGCAGAGGACAATCTAAATCTTGTGAGCTCAGTTTTCCCTACGAGATACTAGCATGTAAAACATCCACTGAGAATCTACTGAGCACGGCAGCAGGACTGACTAAGGGGTCTAAGGTAGGTGCTGACAACAAGTTCTGCATTTTGAATTTAATTTAATTTTAATTGTCACATTTCATGCTAATTGATCTAAATGATTTTGTCCCACTGACTACACGCTCTGTTGAGCCTTGACAGACCAAGATCAGTAAAGCAAAGCTTGTGAGTTGTGGTTTTATGAGGCTACAAACTTGCACACCTACAATGACAAACTTACTTAGGACCAGCAGACATGACAGGACAGCTTTCCTCTGTGCAAAAATCTGTGATGGTGCCATACAACATGTTGATCTGGTTGAAGAAATCCACAGCTGTGGAAAAAAAGAGAGCAAAAATGGCATATTCAAATCAAGCATACATAAGACCAAATATCTTGTGTGCCAAAACAAATAGCTGGCATCAAGTTTCCCTACAGCCCTTTACCCGCCCCACTTCACTGCCCAGTCTAAACTGTAGACCAGGGCACACTCCAGTTATCTGCAACGAACTGCGTTATCGCTCATTCCCAGAGGCATACAGCCAACTTCGGCTTTCCATCAGTTGGACAGATCCATTTAAAGCGTTGGCAGCGTTAGTGTTGGTGTTCCATTTGCTAATCTCACAGAAAGAAATACATATTGAACAGCTGATGTGGCATATGTGGTGCGTGAGGTCCTATTTAAGGAGACATTAGCTCCCTTTTATGTTGATTAGATTTACTCCGTCTCCAGTAAAGATATTTTTATTCAAAACTTTTTGATTCAAGCCGGATCAAGGCTTGATAACAACTTAAAAAATGACACATACATATTGGACACTGTCGATTTTAGTGCCTTCCACAATGCTCTGGTCAAGAAATGAAAGGCCTCACTACTGTTTATGCCACCGACGTTGTTGAAGTTAGATGTGATGTTTGCTCATGACCAGTGCGGGAGAGCAGCAGTAGAGGTACTCTCAGAAAAATGCATGTGTCCAGGCAATACACCTTGCTGATCTTTCTTATCAAACTTGTTAATTGTCCTATCAAGTCACAAAGTAAAATTTTAGACGCTTCATAAAATGGCACACAACCCCTGGTTGGGAGAATGGGAAAACCATAAATAAATCAGGTCGCTGCCATTATCTCAACTGGTCAACATGTTGACTCTGCCATGACAGGTGCCAATGTTATCGTCACCATGACAGACTTTCCCAGGACTTAGACAGATGCAGAGGTGTACACACAGAATATCAGAGACGCTCAAGTGATTCAGAATAAACTGCTTGAAGTGTTCAGTCAAAATAAAGTGAAAACCACTGGTGGCCTAGTGGTTCAGATGCATACCATAACTCTATCCCACTTTGATTCTGGCCCGGGGACCTTTGCTGCATGTCATAACCCCAAAAAAGAATTGCTTCTTGTGAACAGACATCATGAGGAAAGTCATATAAACTTGGTGGTGGGAGAAGTATGACTCAAAGCTATTTTATTCTAACTTCCCTTTACTGTGCAAGTTAAAACAGCTTGTGTAGCACTGACTAACATCCATCCATTTCTACAACCCTTTTATGAAAGTAGAGAATACAAATATTGCAGTGATGACGTAGCCAAGCCATCTCTCCGACACTTAAAAAAGCTAAAAAATGTGTGAACTTGTTGAGTAAACATAGTAGATAACAGGATAATACAGTCACCCTACTTTAGCTGTCATGTACTACAAAGGGATTCCAAAAGGCATCAACACGTATGAATTATGCAATGCAGTGCATCCAAATCAACTGCAATCAACTTCAAGAGACTCAAATGACAGTCAAACCAAAGAAAACTAATTTAATGATGCATTCATTCCCTTATTTGTGATCAGTGTAAAAAATAACATCAAACCAAAATTCAAATCTTAATCACTTTACGTTTTATGACTTTAAATAAAAACTTAATTCAATTCAACATGCTGAGACACTGAACATCTGAAACCCTAAAGGCACATGTGGGAGGAAATTAAGCTTCTAATGACCAGCTGTTTGTCTCAATTTAGAGGAAAGTAAACAAGGCTCTCACAGCACAGACAATAAAGTCTATTTAACATTCACAGTGGTTTTTCCAGCATGAATGCACGTGGTCTTTAGAGGGAATGCCAAGAACTTACACCCTGATAGTTCCCCCTCAACTGATTCTTGATGTGGACTAAATGAGATTTCAGGAAAAAGAAGTACTGAGAAGCATGGAAATATAAAGACTAGGAGGAGAGTGACAGACATAAACAAAAAAGGTGTGTGAAGGTGTAGCCACTCTACCGAAAATCTGAACCTAAAGGTTGTATCAAGGAAGGGGAAAAAAGGTAAAATTGGTGCTTACTGTTGACTGCGACCCACTCATTTAAGTCTTCACCCTCAGGCAACATGACTGCCATGCGCAGGTTTCCACTTCCCAGCGTAGCCTCTGCATGTTTCAACAGCTCGTACTGATGAGAACCCTCCGGGATATTCTTCTTGGGCTTGAACGTCTTGGAAGAACGGCTTCCACTGTGAGTCATATGTGACAAATAAGGAGGTAGACAGATATAATGACAAACCATTAGTTCTCGCTGCACCCCTAGGTGAAGGACTTTTGCTAACAAAAAGTCAGGATCTTTTTAAAAAGGCTGACAAAAGAGTTGTGCTCTCGTTGACTTGATGGATTTGGCAGAATCAGAGTGGGGGACCAGAACAGTATGTCTCTCTGTGTATAATGAGGCCATTTGGAGAGGTGCTGCATTCAATCCCTCTCACTGCCCCATTAAACAAGAATTTTTGAGAGTCATCACAACATGGTAGGTCACACACTAAAACAGTTTTCCCTTTAATTAGACCATTAACATCAACTAAAACCAGTCTACTTCAAAATCCTATGAAATTAAGTATTACATTATATTCATTTTCATAGAGCAAAAGAAAATGAGCATTTTGTGACAGGTCTTGAAGTAAAATGCTGTCCATGTCCTCTCCTTCAACTGAAATGTGCTTTTCATCAGCTTGGCATTAAACCATTAGGAATCAGCTGTAGCTAATCAAATGCGTCTCTGCATCCTCGTGCCTGATGGAAACGACGATAATCATTAAAAGGAGGCTTTATTAATGGCAGTTGTGCTGTGTAGCGAAACGACATGTCAGAAGTTTGAATTTCAAATGTTCAAATCGGAGTGTTCAATACTTTCAGCTGACCAACTGAGTAAACAGTGACAACCTATTAGTTACATGCTTTCCTGGGGTTGAGTGTTGGGTTTTCGACTCGACTTCTTCCATTTACCTAAAAACACTCACATCCTCACCAGAGGGCGCGTTTAATGTTGCTCCTCCAGCCTCTAATTTCTTTCACGAACAGGGTGAATTTTACGTAGCTAGCTAAATATCAACGACACAATCACGTTACTTTGATAACATATTGGGTCAGAAATTGACTGGTGCGTTGTATCACATCGAGGCTGGATTAGCCCGTGGCAACAAAAGTGGTCAAACCAGCAAATATCCAGGCCAGACTGTGAACCTCTCTCAGTTAAAATTTGCTCTGGGGTCGGTCCTGTGTGGGTTTAAGTTTTGAGGCAGAGTATAATACAAGATACTCTTAAATTACAAACAATCTACTATCGATGTCGATGTTAATTCCCCATACATATCTACAGAGAACAATGCGAATCACATCAGACATTCGGAGGTGAGTCCAGGAAATAGTCTTAGCCCCTAATATGCTATCGCTAGCTAGCGAGCTGTCTGACGCTAACACCACTGATATTTTCCAAATACAAAGCTGGCAAGGCAAAATAAGCATTCATGACACAATAATAACTCACAAAAGAAAGCTCATGTTTCCTCGGACCGCAGAATATCACTCTCTTGGCAAATAGCTAACAAGCAGAGTGGAGGCAGACCAAAGGGATTGTTTAAAACTCTCAAGTCCCACACGTCCTCGGGTTCTTCTTCTCGGGCTGACTTCAGCGGTCCTTCCGAAAATAGCTGTTGTTGTAGCAGAAATAACGACACGTTAAGTATGAGAGGAAATACGTTAATTTCACAGAGACTGGTCCACTGGATGCTGCTCTGTACGCTGAGAGGCAGCAGCGTACTGAATGTAGTGCTAACTTCTTCATCTGACGTTCAAGGCAGATCAGACGCATTTCTGTCGTGTGCTGCCACCCAGTGGACAAAAATGCTCAGCACAACTGCTCTTAGAGTTGGACACGAGTTTAATGATTGTACAGAAAAAAAAAATCCTATGGTTTGACTTTTCTATAACCATAATTTATTTATAAGTTCTAATATATAATATGTTGTTGAAATCATGTTTGCATATTGTATTCCCAATAATCCAACTATTACTCAGAGAAAAAAAATAATAAAAATAAAAATAATGTCCATGACTTTTAGTGAGGAATTGTTGCATATTTATAGTATGTTTATTAGAAAATGAATTAAAACTTATGTCTGTAAATCCTGTATGGTTGTATTTGTTGAATACAAGCAGCCGCTAGGTGTCACTGTTTTGGGTTTACTCCATAGACTGTTTTATAAACCAACCGTGATGAACACGACAGTGACATCACGAGGCCTTCAGGAAAGCCGTGCTGCCTTCAAGTGTTGTCGAAAATATGCAATTTTTTCAGTTAGCGTTCCAAAACCCTCACATCCTTCACCCTTTCTCCTCTCTCTCTCTCTCACACTCAACCTGTCGCTGACATAAAGTTGTTTGAGAAAGCACGAATGTCAAAAACCCTTTGGAGGTGTACGTGTTAATTAATAAACACAATACGCTGATTTGTGAACATGTTTTGCCTAAGATAGTAGCACTAGGACCACACAGCCTTGTGTCAGCTGATGAGGCAGCCAGATATATGCGTCGCGGGTCTGTATGGCCCGCAGCTTTTTCAGCTTGTTGAGAAAACGGATGTGCCTGCCTTAACAGGCCCATGTCTGAAAACCCAGACAGACGGTCACATTTCAACCGAAAGTCAGCTACACTCGAGTACGTCGGCTAAGTCGAAACAGGTAAACGCCTTTATGTGTCTAAAACCTGTTTACGTGTCCAGATAATGTATTGTTTACGTGTTAGCCAGTGAGCCGTTTGATGGCAAATCCTCCGTGTTTTGCCAACGTTATTTCTTTATCCGCAGCAGAGCAAGATGGAGTGTGAGTGGAAGCCAGACGAGCAAGGACTTCAACAAATTTTACAGCTGCTGAAAGAGTCTCAGTCGCCAGATACGTCCACACAGAGATCCGTCCAGCAAGTATCCTTTCCTCCGCCAGAAATGGGATGATAACACACGTTTTGTTGCTTGTTAGCGCTCGATAATGTCAGATAGACTCAACAGGCTAGCGATAGCTAATACTAGCCGAGGTGGTTACCGTTATAAGCAGGTACGCAGGTGCTGCTGCCCGGTTGGTGCTTTTTTTTTTTGTCTCTAATAAACTCAACATGCTACTAGCAAAGCAGGCCGTGCCGTGCTGAATTACTCGCGTCTGGCCATTTATAACATGAGAAATCTGCGTATTATACCTGGTTAATATAACACAAGCAAACATAGCGCGTAGGCTTGATCCAGCCTCCCTATAATACACCCTGTCTTTGCATTGTGCTCCAGCAGAAATAATGAAGTTAACAGCCAATTCATGCAACGCTCCTGTATATGATCCACAACCTAATCCTCTAACAACACCGGGAAACGTGCTGTGCGGTTCAGTTTGTAATGAGCTTATAGCTAAACACGATATTCATTTTACACTTTAGTATTACACGTAGTGTTTCCAAAGCAAACAGACAATTATTGAATTAATCCGTATTAACCCTTTGTATTGTAATGATGATGTATTGATGATTCTATTAATGATGATAGAAAAATGTCCCCATACATCCAATTAGTGTCTGCTTATTGGCTTAAATCATCTTGCACTAAACATAATATCAGTCTCAGGGTGTATATATATATATATATATATATGTATATGACAATCCTTTCCTGACATGACAATAAACGAAAGGATTTTGTTATTAATCAATCAATTATTTCTTTTACAGCAATTAGAAATGTTAGATTGCAATTGAAATCTGAAGAAAATAAATTAAAAAATACAAATAAGTATAACAATAGCAACATTTAAAGTGCATTATAAATCTGTCCTGTAGCTTTCTGCACTGTTGTCAAATGCAAACGTGCTACATCCTTTTGTACAAGGCGCCACATACTTTTGCATTAGAGAACAATTAATACCCACTGCTCCATGCTGCTGACCCTTATGTCTTCTATTTGGTTGCATGCTGATCCTAAATGATTTGCTTATGTAACGCTTCATATGTGCTGCATCATTAACTCATAGACGAGCCGCTGTTATAGCCCTAAATACGCCATCTGGCTGGGTACGTACTGTATTAAGTCACGTCACGTGACATATTTATGACCCTATACCAACATACACCTACTCCCCTCACACACACACACACATGCTGTTATACTGTTACATTACACCACCACTTGACCACATAAACTTTGACTCTTTCTACATTTCTTCAGTTAAAAAAAAAGCTGTTTTTGCCATTATTATAACGTAACAGATTGCAGTGCGGATGTGCTCCCAACCTTTGAACTCGCTATACGTACAGTTAGCACCTTGTCTTCCTCAACCACTTTTCCCAGAGACTTGAGCAGCTGAACCAGTATCCAGACTTCAACAACTATTTGATATTTGTATTGACAAAGTTAAAATCAGAAGGTGAGCTCTCTGTCTGTCTGTTTCTGTGTGCCGTTTGGTCATATCTGTGCTGTGTTCCTAGATCGTCTGATGGTACTGGACAGTGTGAACGTCAGACATGTCATTTTTATGTAACTGCTCAGTGACAGGTCTGTTTGGCCATGACTCAGGTGACCCGATGGCATCTTTGCCTCAGATGATGTGGCACTCAGAATATGGGTCACTCTAATTTTAAACCTAATTCCTGGCACCACTCAACTCTTGGCTTGACTGTCTGCACAGTAGATGACCGAAATGTTAAGTGGTGTTAAGACATTTTAGGATGCTGTTGCACTATTGCTCTCAGCTCAGATGCAACAAGCTGCAAAATATTTAGATATGAATAGAATGATAAGTCCAGATATTAGTTGCCCATTTAAAAGGGAATATAGTATGTAAATAACTACTATTTCATACAAATAGTTCTTGTTGCCGTCCATCATCTCTGTATCTAGTTTGGCACTTTCCCATGAAAAACAGTATGAAGGCAATAAGATCCTGTGAACAATTAAAGACCAAGCTACCAACCCTCACAACACAGTAACATTTGTCTTGACTCTACCAGTGTATTTTTGCTTTGTTAAAATGTTATTTTACAATTCATTAATCTGTCTTTTCTCCACCCCCAAGATGAACCAACGCGGTCCCTGAGTGGGCTGATACTGAAGAACAATGTGAAAGCCCACTATCAGAACTTCCCTAATGGCGTTTCTGATTTCATCAAGAGCGAGTGCCTCCAAAACATCGGAGACTCGTCTCCCCTCATTCGGGCCACTGTGGGTAAGTTGCATCCTCTGGGCCCACTAAACTCATTTGTTCATATGTATAGAAACAAAGAAAGAAAAATATCCACCCTAGTACTGTAGTGTCGGACTGTTAAAAGCTGTTTTTTAGGATGTACATTATTTGTCTTGTGTAGTTCTCTAGTGGTGTAGATTTGCTTATTTGCTGACACAGCACACTGTCACATTGAGTCAACAGCCAAATACATCAAGTATTTGGAAAATGTCAACATTTGTCAGTAGTTGCAGTAGACATAGACACTTGGTGTTGATAGATATTAGATGTCATTACATTTTCTGTAGGACAGGAATGGGACTTTTTACGTGGTGTCTATCATTGCTTATTAGAGCAATGCATTGAACACAGCATCTCTTAAGATGCGTGTAAATTGCCTTATTAGCTCAGAGCACCAAAAACACATCAACGTCAGCTTTTGGCAGAAAAATCACTGTTGTTGTCAATCTGCTCACAATTGCAATTATTATTGCTGCATTCAGAAACTCACATGCACAACTAGTAACCACACAGCCATTCAACCGAACTTAAAGCTATTTATTTGCTGCATGAAATATATTTTTGTGACAATACAATTTTATAACTGAACGCATATTTGTATGGAGCGCTACAAGTGGATTATAAGCAAGTGTATTGTGGTGTTTGCTTGATTCTTGCTTCTGTTCTTGGATATGTTTTGATCACTAAGGAAGCAGTGTCTGTCCATTCTTAGTCATTTTGTCAAACCAGTGTAACTAGAAGGAAATTCTTCCCATAACAGGTATCCTCATTACCACCATTGCCTCCAAGGGAGAGCTACAAAACTGGCCGGAGCTTCTGCCTAAACTCTGCCTGCTGTTGGATTCTGAGGACTACAACACGTGTGAGGTGAGGATGAACACGGGGAGATGTAGGCGGGATCTTGTGATTGTGGGTTTCTGGTCATCAGTCAGGGCCTACAGTATATGGTAGTATCTTTTAGACATTACACTGTACTAACAATGACCGAAAAGAGGTCCCCATACAGACATTAGTGCTTGTCTATGGCATAGAAGACCTTAAAAGACCTTTTTAAGTTTACATGCAAAGAGCAGGATATACAAGAAAGAAATCACTGAATTTGATAAGTGTACAGTTCATTCAGTCATAACACCACAATGAAAGATGATAGATTTGTAAATCTGAATAAAATGTATCTTCTGACAAAACTGACTCCGATATAAAGTTGAAAACTGAATGCTGCTACGTTTGTACAGGCTTTTCTCACTCTACAGGGAACTCGTCCACATTCAAATCCTAAAATTAAACATGTTTGACATACTGTGATGGTTCCCCCCAACCAGCTTAATCTGCAAGCATCAGAGCCTCACATGAAAGAGGGGCTGGCAAAACCAGTATCTATATTGTAGTTTTAGGGATTACACGTGGCTTTATTTGGATATGATAGTATGATAATTATTGTGTTATTGGCAGCTGGCGATGATATATTTGGTTTCTTAAATATTAAATATCATTTAGTTCTTCTAAATTCTCTTGTTCATTTACTTTCAGAAGTACAGCATTTTATCGTGTGTGTGTGTGAGTGAGATTTGTGATCATATGTTATACCATGCTTGTGCTGTAAGTAAGCACGTCTGGGCACACAGCGCTGCTTGTCTGTTTATTTGTTTATTTATTCATTGTGGAAAGGGAGGGGGGCTGGGTCAGCTACAAAGCAGCATCTGGATAGCATCCTACTAGCCAGATGAGCTAAAGGCAGTCTCACAGCTGGAGAGGCAGCCACAAGTACAGATTATTCAACATATTCTCTTTCTATCCTTTTTCACCGGAATACCATTATGACCCCATTTTCTGACTTGGCGCATCACCCAGAATAGCTTTTTATAATGTGCATATCAGCAAAAAGAACATAGTGTTGTTCTCAAGTTGTTTTCCCCCCATAATCCATCATTATCCAAGTCTTTAAAACTCCTGTGATTGCTGTACAGCATAATACTTAAATAGATAAATGATCCATTGCAGTGACCACTGAAATTACAATACAGTAGCTTGCAGTGGATGTTGGATCATCTGATCTGTGTAGTGGTGCCACACCCATGCTCGTTAATATGCCGCCAGCTGCATGTGCCTGTGACATCAGCCACTATAGGGAAGATAGATATATTACATTGCAGAACACGCACAAATTAAGTAGCATGTTAAACTGCAGAGCTAAATTCAGCTGTGTTGAAGGGCATCTGAAATGTATCCTGGCAGGATTACTCATCACCCCTTGGAACAGGAATGTTCATATGGTTTTCACTGAGCTGTACTATCTGAAATTTAAAAGGAAGAGGTGTGACAGAAAAATGGCTCTCCTTGTAGCACCACAGCCTCCCTCTCCCATAAAGCTCATTCAGAAGTGGAGATTTAGGTCAGCTATTTACTGCAGAGGATCTTGAAGTGTATGTGTGTACGGGGCTTAACACTGAACAGCGACCAAATGTAGCAACTACTCATAAGACTCACTATGATTTTGAAAAGCAGCTTGGAGGCTGGAAAGCTTCTTAGCATCTGATGTTGAAGATGGTTAAGTTGGTGCCGGATGAAAAAAGTGTCCTGTAATCTTGTGGTAAAAGTTGCTAAATATATATTTAAAAGCTTTCAGTGTTTTTGGCTAGTCATCGGCATGTTGATGTACAGTGTCCTGGTAGGGTTGTAAAGGTAGTTTGCACTATTTGATACTTAAAAATTGACCAGTCAGAGTTAAAGGGGGCAATAAATAACCGTTTTACTGTTCTTTAGCACAAATCAACCGCAGTTAATCTGCAGGGTTTCATAGTGTTGTCTGTGCTAAGCCTTACATTGTCAAACCCAATACAGTAATTCATTAAAGATGTCCTGTGGTGTTTTCTTGTAAACAAACAAAAGTTATGTTCAGATAACAAAACGCGAGGGGAGTGAGGAAACGTGTGAAGCTGAGCTTGTTTTATAATATAGGAAATGGACGATATTAGACTTTAGATTGATGGAACTACTATCATGTCACACACGGTAATGTTTTTTTTTTCCACATGTGTTTTGACTGCACGCCACCTGCAACCTTGTGGCATTTGTGTCCGGTGGAACATGGAACTTATTCTCAAAGGGTTCTCCTTGATCTATTGTGGCTTGTTTTGTACCTCATTTGTACGTTGCTTTGGACAAAAACCAAATGAATAAATGTAATGAATTACACAGAGATTTTACTACGCTTTATGTAATTTGTTGTGGGAAATTATTTATAGATTGCGTTTCTTGCTTAAACATGTCTGCAGTTGTACATAAACCAGTATGAATACTGTCTACTCTACAGCAGATGTAATGTACGAGAGACAGCAACTATCCATGTCGTGCCAAACAAATTTTTGAAGGTGTTGACTGTTGCCATAGAGACCTAAATAACCCACACCATTACTGCCACCGGCACTTTGATATCTATTTTGGGAATATTTTTGGTGGCTGCCAGTGTACGGTTTCGGAGCTATATGCACTTTGTAATCCAAGCAATGGCAAACACGTGTGAAAACATGTTGGCCTCGTGCCATTTGATCAGTCTACATGTCCTGGGTGTAGTGCATTTACAGTATATCTGTGCAAGATGATCCTCATCACCCTGTAACTGAATTATCCTCACTATGAGTGCACAACAGTCCCACACTGAGCTAATGTCTGCTGATGTTGGGTGGAAAGAGAGGCTGGATACATGGTATAATGGGGGTGTGTAGCTGTTAGCTTTCAGTAATGTTATCTTAACTTGGGGTATTTCATTGTCTTCTTTATATTACCCTTTCTTAGTAGTTGTACAACAAAGAAGATGCATTTCTATAATCTAGAAAAGGAAAAGTTTCATTCCTGTCCTCTGTGGAAACACCAGTTCTTCACCTTCACCTCTAGCATCAGGAGTTGCAGCTGTACCACAGGTTCCTTCTGTCTTGTTTGTGGTTTAAGAGCAGCAGTTGTAGGAAGAGCCCCCTGTGCAACCACACTGTACCCCTCTCTACATGCTCTATAAAAAGACATAAGCAGGTGTCCTGGATGCCAAGTGTAGCGTTGATAGATGGCTTTACATAGGTTTTTGCCTGAGAGCAGTTTTACTGTTTTGATAAATGGCAGTTGTGATGGTGATGTGAGGGTCAAGTTCGGGGCAGATGATCATGTATGAAAATGCTTTGTCACCTCAATTATTTTTGCCGTAACATTATTCACATGTCCAGAGCAGGAGTCTGAAGGAGCTGTTCAGTTGACTAAATACATACCTCTTTTTTTTTTTTTGCCTGGCTCGCTTTCATTGGCGTGACTTACATTCTCGCGTTTAATGACCTTTCATAGCAGGACTTGAAGGGAGGATTACACTTGAAGGCCACTCCCATTTCTTCCCACACTGCAGTGGGAGCGGTCTTGTGTCCTGCTCCATAAGTCTTCACATGGCATAAGTGATAATGGAGCTACATTTCAGTATGTTATAGTGTTTCCATGCTGACTGATGATTTTTTTTTATAGAGAATAGAGAAAAGCAGCAAATCTTCACATTTTAGAAGCTTTTTTTTTTTCTATTGGCTAGTAGAATAATAATTTCAGCTCAATTATATGTTTGTTTCAATGTGTCATGCATAGCATTTTTTTTATCCTAAAACTCCATAATGAAATGTCCTGTGCTGGCTCTGAAACTGTGATTTTATTTTCTTGTTCATTTTCCTCTCCCCCTGCAAGGTGAAATTGAGTCATCTGTATACTAATGAGGTAATGCTACATTCACCTCAGTTGTTGTCTCCTCCTGTCTGTGACCTTGACACAGTCTCACAGCCTTACCGTCCTCATCTTATTTCATTCCTTTTGCTCCTCCATATTTTTTTGAGAACGCTCTGTATCTGTCATCTCAAAGGAACGCTGTCATGGGAGCGGTTTCCATGGAAACACATTTCAGACAGCATCAGTGTTGGTGCTGTGCTGTTCTCAGACGGCATTTTTGTGAGAGACACTGAAGTCTGCAGCATATTGTGAACAGGCATACCAACCATCAGTCAAGCACCTAGTGTTAAGAGATGCGAGGGAGATAGCGTGTGTGTGTGTGTGTGTGTGTGTGTGTGTGTGTGTGTGTGTGTGTGTGTGTGTGTGTGTGTGTGTGTGTGTGTGTGTGTGTGTGTGTGTGTGTGTGTGTGTGTGGATGAGTGTGACTGCTTGCCAACTGTTTGAAGGTTATTAGAGCAGAAGAGGATGAATCCTATTGAAGATCATGGATGGAGTGCACTCTCCCACTGTGCAAAAACTGGAACGAGACCCTCTATATGGCATATCCTTATGTAAACACGTATGGTATTACACTTGTTCACTGCGGAGCCAAAAGAATAGGTCAACAATACGTTGAGAATGTATTGCAAAAAATGTGATGTGAAAAAAACTAAAAAAAGCTAAACAGAAACCTAAATCCATTCCACCTCCACAGGCTCTCGTCTGTAGCTGCAGTCTAACTTGTCTTCAGGCTGGGTGGGGGGTGGGCAACCAGAGAAATTCCTTTCAGGAATCAGTAACATCACTGTTATTATTCCTGGCCACAGTATCTCAGTAGTGTGCCTAACTGCCTGGTAGAATTACAGAATTATGAAATATTAGAATTTATTTTTTTTTTTTTTTCATCTCATCCCTTTTTCCTTTTTTATTTCGTCCCTCAGGGAGCGTTTGGAGCCCTGCAGAAGATCTGTGAGGACTCCGCTGAGATCCTGGACAGTGACATGCTGGATCGTCCCCTGAACATCATGATCCCCAAGTTCTTGCAGTTTTTCAAGCACAACAGTCCCAAGATTAGGTATCAAGTTTTCTTCCTATACTTTCCATCTGCCTTGACTATAAAGTTAACTGTCAGTCATGCCTACATCAAACTTGTTTCTCTCCAATTGTTCAATTGCAATGAGTAAATCTGTTACTGCTACGTCACTGGTTTCGAAGATCTATGGCTTTGCAAACTTATGTATTGATGATACAAGGTCATTACTTTATCGTACAGATTTTTGTGACTGCTGCTTTCTAATGATATGAATTACAGTTTTATAGCAGTTTTATATTTTAGCTCTGCCTTCCCCCTTTTCCTATGATTGAGAGCATTTCTATCAGCAACATATCTAAACTCGTAAATTAATCATGAATCAATTTTATGCAGCAAACACATTTATACGCACACGTACAGTACATTCACAAGACAGACTAAAGGTCTATGTAATTGTACAGTTGAAGTCTCAGTCCGTGGTAATGCTACAGGCCTGCTGACAGAACAAAAGAGTTCCTCATATTCAGAGGTTGAATGGGGAGAAGACAGGGGCAGCATTCATAGCGAGCGACATGTGAGAAAAACATGTTTGCGTGGCTCTTATGGTGGTTATTGTGTTGCAGGTCTCATGCCATTGCCTGTGTCAATCAGTTCATCATCAGCAGGACTCAAGCTCTTATGCTGCACATCGACCCTTTCATTGAGGCAAGTCTGACTCTTTATTGTCTTTTTGTGTCTATGTGTATGGACACACCCCATTCATATTTCTTCTGGAACACTCTTTGTATTTTACATGATATATATTTATTACTATTACTACTATTTGTAGTAGTAGTAGTAGTTTCACAATGTGCAAAGAAGACATTTGACCCTGGTGTCTTTTCTTTCCTCTGTAGAACCTGTTTGCACTGGCGACAGATGAGGAACCAGAAGTGAGGAAGAATGTGTGCAGAGCTCTTGTAATGCTGCTGGAAGTTCGCCTGGACCGTCTCCTGCCACACATGCATAACATCATAGAGGTGAGTGAGTTACGGCGAGTTATAGGCTGAGAAAGTGAAGGCGGAAGAGTAAGGCTTAGTTAAATACTGGTGTAAAGATGAAGAATGAATATATGTATTTATTGGATAAGTCTGGCAGTTTTCTATATTTAAAGACAATATTTCAATATTTTTCTGATCAAGTGTTGTCCATCTAACTGAAGCCTGATACAGCTTATTCCTCTGTGCAATAGACCTCCATTGTTATTCAGAAACTATTAAAAACAAAAATCAGTGAACCACAACGTTGCACTGTATGTCATGTTCCTTCATTATGAGGAACACTGTAGTTTAATTTGAGTCAATCCCATAAACACTAGGATCCCATAAATAATGGGTTGCGTGCCAAATCCAGAGCTGAAAGTCCCCAACACTATTTACTCCTGTTTGAGTAAAGTTTGCTATAAACTACCAAACCCAGCTGTTTTAGAAGATTATTTAGCCTTCTTCTTTGAAAATGAAACTATATATTCATGACCCATTTTTGAAGATTTAGATCAGTAGGCACAAATGGGCTTGGGACTAATTGTCACAGAGAGGGTAGGAAAGTTAGAAATAGTTTAGAGACAAACGCACTGTTGGTTGTGGTCTTTTCATGGGCCATGTTGACAATAACAAAAATAGAATATCGCCGCTGTTATTCTGTAATGATACTTGTGACGACGCCCTGTGGACAGAGGTCGTACTTGTGTCTTAGTTAGGCTGCAGATGTGGTTGCATTGGTATTTTTTTACAATTAAATATTCAATTTTGTAAATAAAAAGTATATATACCTTTCATTTCATTTCAGTACATGCTACAGAGGACTCAGGACCAAGATGAAAATGTTGCCTTGGAGGCCTGTGAGTTCTGGCTTACTCTGGCGGAGCAGCCGGTGTGTAAGGAAGTGCTATGTGGACACCTCTCCCAGTAAGAATGCATACACACACACACACACACACACAAATGTGCATATAATACACAGACTGACACTCCAGTGCTAATATTGAAAGCTGTTGATTCATACAGTAGCAACCTTGGCAGTGAGTTAGTGAAGACCTTGTAGTAGGACGATATCTTTCTTCCTAACCTCAGGACGGCTGATTAAGAACCCTGGCCGTTGACCTCGGCTGTAACATCTGTCACCACACTGTCACATTAAACTGAGCCCACAGCAGGAATCAGATGTGAGTGATTGCTTGTGGGCTTCGACCTATCCTTGCCCTTTGTTCCCATAACTCTTCCTCTGGCTTCTTCTCCAGGCTCACTCCGGTGCTTGTCAACGGGATGAAGTACTCTGAGATTGACATTATCCTGCTCAAGGTCAGTTTATATAGCCTAATGTTTGTACCTGTAGGTAAGACGATGAATTGCCCCATGACTCAGGGTGACATACAGTTCAGTTAAGCTGTTTGTGAGTTTTATACATTTTAACTTGCTTGTGATTTTACTTTTGTTTTTTGTTTCTAAAAAAAAAAATGTAGTTGCAACATACATGAGTTTCTTTCATCATCAGGGAGACATTGAGGAAGACGAGGCCATTCCGGACAACGAGCAAGACATCAGGCCGCGCTTCCATCGCTCCCGCACAGTTGCCCAGCAGCATGAGGGTGATGGGATCGAGGAAGACGAAGATGAGGATGATGAACTGGATGATGACGATGATACTATCTCTGATTGGAACCTGCGTGAGTGTATACATGGAGCTCTACCTCCAACATTTGCCTCCTTATCATTACAAATTGTCCTTTCTCATCGTCTCCCGTTCTCTTTACTAAGAGCTAGGAACCATACAATGTGTTAATTACTTGTTCTGTGTTTGTGATGTCTGAATGACGTTTGTCCACACTGTTCTATGTTCGTATGTGTGTCTCTCTGCTTTTCTTCAAACATTAGGTAAGTGTTCAGCTGCAGCGTTGGACGTGTTGGCCAACGTGTTCAGGGATGATCTGTTGCTGCACATTCTGCCCCTACTCAAAGAGCTGCTCTTCCATCCAGAGTGGGTAGTTAAAGAGTCTGGCATCCTAGTGCTGGGGGCTATAGCTGAAGGTAAGAAGGGAAAGAAAAAAGAAGCAGGGGATGAAACGTAGGGAGTAAGGTCTCCCTATGCCTGCTTGACATGACCCTGTTCTTATCTCCGTCTCCAGGCTGTATGCAGGGCATGATCCCATACCTGCCTGAGCTCATTCCCCATCTCGTCCAGTGTTTGTCTGACAAGAAGGCCCTGGTGCGTTCCATCACCTGCTGGACACTGAGCCGCTATGCCCACTGGGTTGTCAGCCAGCCCCCAGATACTTACCTGAAGCCTCTCATGACGGAGCTGCTCAAGCGTATTCTGGATAGCAACAAGCGCGTGCAGGAGGCTGCTTGCAGGTGATCAAGACGTCCCGATGAAGCCATATCATTTTACAGCGCATTAGGAACCCTGCGCTGCATTTGGATTTGTGCTACACACACATTTTTCCTTCGGGTGTTGAGATGCATCCAGATATCTTAATGTTGTTTTCTTCCCTCTCCTTTTTTATTTTATTTTATTTTATTTTTTATTTTAAATCTCTCCCAACCAGTGCCTTTGCCACTTTGGAGGAGGAGGCTTGTACAGAGCTGGTGCCCTACCTGGCATTCATCCTGGACACGCTAGTGTTCGCTTTCAACAAGTACCAGCATAAAAATCTGCTCATTCTTTACGACGCCATCGGAACACTTGCAGACTCAGTGGGGCACCATCTTAACAAACCGGTATGAAGAACAGAAATGTGGCCTCAGTTTCACTTCACATTTTCTTGTGAATATATAATTAGCACATTCCACTACGCCCTCTTCCTCATTTCACTTTTGTAGTGCTAGTAGTAGTAAGTGTACTTTCTGGTGTTATAGTTATAGACATCGTGCCCAGAAGCATCAACAAATCCCCCATGCTTCCTAGATTAGTTTGAATGTATGGGTGAATGGTTTAATGACTTTAAATGTTATTATCACACTGGCTCATTAGTTGCATACTGTGTCTGTGTAAAGACTTCATTTAATCTCTGTTATTTATTAGGAATATATCCAGATGTTGATGCCGCCGCTGATCCAGAAATGGAACCAGCTGAAAGATGAAGACAAAGATCTCTTCCCTTTATTGGAGGTGAGTTTCTGATGTGCAGTTGCTGCCTGTGCAAATAGTTGAGTTGACAGTGAGTCAGTTGTGTCGTGTCAGTCCAAGTTCTATGATGAGAACATTGTGCAGACAGACCACTGACTGTATCTACCTGCCTGCCTTCCTCAGTGTCTGTCGTCTGTAGCCACTGCCCTGCAGAGTGGCTTCCTGCCCTACTGTGAGCCTGTGTACCAACGCTGTGTCAACCTGGTCCAGAAGACCCTCGCTCAGGCCATGGTGAGTGTGTAAATGTGTACACAGACACACACACTCACTCACTACACCTTTTACTATTTTTGTTTTTATGCAAAAGGAGCTCATTTCAGCTGCTGGACCTCCTGTACAGCCCGGCTAAACTTCAAGCTGCTCTCATCAATACGTTTGTATTAACAATGAATCAAATGAATGCGTGTTATTTGAAAGCTCGTAGTGACAAACCCTCAGAGAATTATCACCTGACTCTCAGCTCTACACATTTTTTAAGCATCTTTGTTTTGGTTTCATGGCCTGCAACTGTTTTGGTCCCGTTTCACGCTCTCATCAACCAACAGGCTGTTGTTTTCAGCTAAAAACCTTTGATAAACCCTCTGCACGCTACCTGCCCAATACCAGATATTTCCCTCAGGAATTGGCGGAAACCAAAACAAAGCGAAAAGGAGATTAAATATTAGACACAAAAATGACTCCAAATAAATGCTGTGGGTGTTTTTTTTTGCCAACTCGTTCGCCATATCAACTTTGTCAGTGTTTTGTTTACAGCTCATTGCACTGCAGGTTAATGCAGGTTTAATGTACAGGTGTACGGATAAACTATACCTTGTGGATGGTGGATGGGAAATGTTGTTTCAGGATAGAGAGCTGACTTCGTAACTACAGAACTTTACTGCATAACTCAGGTTTTTTAAGTAATTATAATTTGATTGTGTAGTAATTCATGCACGCATCGACTTTAATTCAACTCTTTTCTGCCATCCGTCACTCTTCTAGCTTCATCAGTCACAGCCAGACCAGTATGAGGCCCCTGACAAAGACTTCATGATCGTGGCTTTGGATCTTCTTAGTGGACTGGCTGAGGGTTTGGGAGGCACCATTGAGCAGCTGGTTGCTCGTAGCAACATCCTCACTCTAATGTACCAGTGCATGCAGGTGAAGAGCTGTCGAACATGCCACTTATCCGATGAACGGATAAAGTCGCTTGCGTTGTTCACCTTTTGTTGTTCTCTCCAACCGTTCAGGACAAAATGCCGGAAGTGCGTCAGAGTTCTTTTGCTCTGCTGGGGGATCTAACCAAAGCTTGTTTCCAACACGTCAAACCGTGCATCGGTATGTTCTGCTGTTAACTCTGAAACAATGCAATGTTTGGCAATGAGTTGTTAGTCAGTTGCTAAATTGACTTGTTTTCCTTCTTCCAGCTGATTTTATGCCCATACTGGGCACTAATTTAAACCCAGAATTAATATCAGTGTGCAACAATGCAACGTGGGCAATTGGAGAGATATCTATACAAATGGGTGAGTGCTTTACTTTCCACAAATATTCACAACATGTCACCATTTACACTATATTGTGTTATCAAATTACAGTCACCAGAGTAAACAGTCAACAGATTTCTTTCCATCATCTCTTATTGTTCCTACACCCTTAGGGCCTGAAATGCAGCCGTACATTGCCATGGTGCTGCACCAGCTGGTGGAGATCATTAACAGGCCCAATACCCCAAAGACTCTACTGGAGAACACAGGTACCACTCGGTGGCAGTGCTGAGCCAGCCAGCCAGCTCGCCACACACAGGGAGGTGCTCACACACTCCATTCAGCCAGGATTCACCACACTCATTAGGGTGCTAGAACTTTAATCTCTATTCAAAAACCCTCCCCAAGCCATGAGCCTTACAGGTTGGCCTGTAAATGGAGATGAAACAAAATGAAACCCCGGGCGAGCCCTGGTGTGAAATTCTTGACAGTCTTGAATCGAGCGAGCCATGTAAGTGCCCAGTCTTGGAATTAACTAATGTGGACTGACTGTGCACCATCAGGTCAAGTAGGATACTGAATTACAAAATGCAAAGCACAGGCAGTGTGTGAGATAGATAGGTGAGTTCACAGCCTCACATAGTTAACTGTTACCATAAGACATAAGACAGACCCTTAAACAATAACTACTCATAAATGATTGAGAGAACACCTAAACTGACTAAATGTAGGGCATCTAGCCTAGAGCATTTCTTTTAAAAAGGTTACACTGTGCTCTTGTTTTTACAAATTGAATTGGAAATTATCATTTGATGAGTCAAAGAGACCATCTCATCAAAAAGATGCATGCGAGGGTGAAGTGTAACCTGCATAAATTAAAGTAAATCTAGGGACTTTGTAGATGTGTTCCTGTTTGTTTGCTGTCAGTTTATTTGTTGCTTTTATTTACTGTTCTTTAAATGTGGATGCATATCTGCCAATAGATGTTAAATGTTGTTAAGAATGGCCAATGTTTGATGCAGGATACATGATAATGTATGTCATGCCAGTGGAGTTTCACAAGAAAGTGTTAATGTTTGCATCTGACCGGTGAACTTTTTCACCATTTGTTGCATGTTTTCAATGATTTGATTGAAAACACAACAGGATACAAAATGAAGTAACAAAATCAGGTGTTTAGACCATGTGTAAATGTTACGTCTGTCGTAGAGATTTCCAGGAGAACCAGTTTATCACTGGAACTAAATTTAAATCGACTGCCATGTAATACCGCAGCCAGTTAAAGGTGGGCGTGGCAGTAAATTCTCGGATAGTGCATGGCAGCACTTTTCAGTGTGTCTCTGATCAGCTTATCCTGCACTGAACTTTATTCTAATGAGCATACCATCTGCTTTCTGCATGTGTCATTGGACTGTTCATAAATGCCTGTTTGTTAATGAGAATGTTGCATAGTTTTGTGTCTCTTAAACTTAGGTTCCTCCCTCCTCTCTGCCTCATAAGAACCTGCTGTGCTGGATACTAGTCTCCCTCCATGTAGTTGGCTTGGAGTAATCTGTCATTTCCTTTCAAAAGAACAAAAAAAAAAAAACCCATTTCTTTTTTTCTTATGGAAAATTAACATTTGTGAGTTTAAGGGAGAAATCTCTGAAAGCCCAAGTGAGCTGCTCTTGTTTAGGCCAGTCACATACACATGCTACACCTTAGCGAGCCTGTGTCTTTACATTAAATCAAGCTAATGAATTTCAATCAGTTTCACAATAGATTTGAATAGTTGTTCGATCCATATGATTTCTGAAAGCAGATGCCATTGTTTGCCTTTTTCTATGAATGTCCTGTCAAAGTTGTCAATGTGTTCTCCCTTAAACGTGTTGTATGTTTTTTTTAGAGTGTCATATTTTACATTCCTCCCCATGACTGACGGGGCAGTAATAATCAACGCTAGTGAAATCTTCTATTTATTATCATACACAGATTCTGTTGATTTATGTCTCTGAGTTGTTTGTTTTTTCTTTATTTTTCTCCTCCCCTCCTCATTGCTCATGTCTTGGTTGGCGTTTGGTGGTGTGTAACCGTGATTGCGTTACCTTAGCAATAACAATTGGTCGTCTTGGTTACGTTTGTCCTCAAGAGGTGGCACCCATGCTACAGCAGTTTATAAGACCCTGGTGTGTATTATTCAATCTTTTATTTAATTCATCTTCTCTCTGCTTTCTTCCTATCTTCTCGTCTGTCTCCTGTTGCTCCCTTTTCTCCCCTGTTGCTCTCCTCTCCTCACTCCTCACTTTCCTTCTCAAAAGAAGTCTTTTCAGTTGTTTTTTTTTCTTATCAGTTTGTAATCATTGCCAACCATGTGACTAACCCTGTCCTCTTTTAGGTCCTACTTGTGATTTTGTTTTTGCCTCAGTAGCACCTTCATGTATTATACATTAATTTGTTTAATTTCTAGTTTTTTGTCATTGTTAATTGTCGCTAACCTAAAAGATGCATGGGATCAGATTTGTCACATGCCTGCTGGTTCAACAACAGAGAAAGGATGCAGTCTTTGCTGCAAAAGAGCATTCCTAAATCCCTTTCTCATTTAGTAGTCACCCAGCTGCATGTGCCTGTCCCAAAATGACCCCAAACCTTCTCTAGTCAATCTTTCAAAAAGTAATGTTATTTTCAAGGTGCTATGGATGAGGTTTTGCTGAACACACTGCTCATAGACAAAAGTGAAGTTATAAGAGCTCAAAGTAGTTTTGCTAAGTAAAAATGTTTGATTTGTTTTATTTTAATCTGTTTTGTGTGCATGCTTGACTTGTTGTGGTTACCTCTCAGGTCCTCACATGGATATATACATAGAGTCTAATATGTTTTTATTCTGATGAGGAAGACTAGTAGTGATGATGATAAGAAAACACATAAACACAATGTTAGTGTATTGATTCATATAGGTATTTGCAGTAGTAATTCATAGTGGCAGTTGTTAGTAGATTTATACAAGTTTCTAGAATTGTTTTTTGATATGTCTGATGTTAAATTTGGTCATCCCTGTTGTCAGGTGCACCTCTCTACGAAATATAAGAGACAATGAGGAAAAAGACTCGGCATTCAGAGGAATTTGCACTATGATCAGTGTAAACCCGGGAGGTGTAGTGCAGGTGAGGTCCAGCATTTCCATGGTAGAGTGGCTCATTGTTTTGTCAGCTGCTCCGCAAGTTGAAATGTTGCCTCACATTTCTTCTCTGGAACAGGATTTTATATTCTTCTGCGACGCAGTGGCCTCCTGGGTAAATCCAAAGGAGGATCTCAGAGACATGTTCGGCAAGGTAAAAGCTGAAAGTCTCTCAGTGTTTAAACACAAATTACTAACATTTACTGGATGCTGTTTTACTGATTTACTGTTCATTCAGTCCCTCACTCTGTCTGCCCCCCGATGGCCGAATGGAGGAATAGCAGTGTTTACTGATAATAACCGTGTCATGCACAAGATCTATTTTGAAAGGCAGCACTCCATTATAACTCGGTATGAACGTCTCCTGGTGTTTCATTTCAGATCCTTCACGGGTTTAAGAACCAGGTGGGAGAGGACAACTGGAGGCGCTTCTCAGATCAGTTCCCCATGCCACTGAAGGAACGGTTGGCAACCTTTTACGGGGTGTAACTGTTACCACAGCAGTGTGCCTCATCACTGGGGTCAGTTTCCTCTCTGATATCATTTGCTATTGTAGAAAATAAATTGAAAAACATGCTGATTTCAGTATTTAATATAAAAGAAATGTTCTTGTAGGATTGTGTTGCCCTCTAATGAGACCTCTCTTTCTCTGCACAGGTTATTCACTATGGGAGACAATATAGGGAACCTCTTTTGCCCAGGGAACATGTTACCCTTTACTAGGGGGGAAGGGTCTGCCTGCTGAGGGGAGGGAAGGGGTGCGGACCCCTCCCCAACCTGATGGACGGGGTGGGAGGGAGGTGGTAGCTGCAGTGCTCGCTGCCCCCATGCACAGGCAAGGGGGGGAAAGGGCCTGGCAGAACAACCTTATCATGGGAGGAAAATTCATCTAATCACATCTCAACCAGAAATAATGAAATTTATCATCTTTTTCTCTCCATCTATTCCCCAAACATCTTGTTTTCTGTTACCTGAACTACTGAAACGAAACGTACGAAAAAATGGATAAAACTTTGACAAAACTCTGTAAAGCATTTGCTCTTTAGTTTTGTATAGATGAGGAGTTTGCACATATCGAAAGGTCTGTGCAGAAAACGGTCTTCAGAGCAGATTTATAATCATGTCGACCAGGTAAATGGCATGTAGTAGTTCTCAACACAACCACCAGTAGAGTACAAGACTCAAAATATCGAGGGAAGTTGAAGGTTCATCAAGAGATACTTTCTCTAAATTCAAGGATAGTTTCTCTAAAACTAAGGCATGTGATGCAAAGACTGCATCATATTGGATCCGACCCTGGAGAATATAATCTAATAATGCTGCATATCACCAAGAATAAGTTATCGCATATATAGTTATCAGATCTTTTCAGTGTTCCTATTGTTTAGCAGGGCAAACGCTGTTAATTATGTCACTGGAGAGCACAAGATTTTCTTTTTCTGGGAATAGGTAGCATGCTTGTATCATTGTGAGAAGCTGTGGAACATTAGTGACGTGTGTTGCGTTTGACAGCTGTCATTGCCCTGTGATAAGGTTCTTCTTTGACCTTGTAATTTATCTATTTACAGTACTTTTGTTTCCTCTACCAGAGAATTACAGCAAACAGCTGTAACGTAGCATGACTGGGTTTACACACCGAATTTAGGAAATGTGTAAAATCTTGGCTGTGATGTAATGTTGGAGTGAATCTCCCAGTTTGGTCTTGTGGTGTGAATGTGACATGAACATTCATCAGCAAGCATAGCAAAGCTTTAGATGCTTACAATCCTTTATATTGTCTGAGCCTCATGAAGGAAGATTGAAGGAGAAGCACGCAGGAGATACCACAATGACACAAATCCTGTCTTAGTGTTTTTGTGACGTTGGCTGTGAGAACCATGCAGTCCATCGAATGAATGTTAAATATGTTTATTTCTTAATGTACTGAAGTTTTTTGTTTTTTTTCTTGGGTGTTTGGCTTCTTGTGCTAAAAGCATGATCTTGAGGATGACTGTATAATGTTTTGGGTGGTTGTGTTTTGTGGGGTACTTGGATGCTTTCATCTCTTGCATGTTGGTGGCCCCTCACACCCCAACATATAGTGGGAAGGGGATTACGGGAGGGAGGGGAGCTTCAATTAAAAGGTTTAAAAAGTACATAGTAACCATTCATGTATTGCAACACTGGGACTTTTATAACTTCACATTTTCTTGCTGGAGTGTTCTCCCTAAACTTTTACCCCATAGCTGGATGTATAGTTTTTAAATACTGTGAAACTACAACTATGTTATTGTCTCTGGTTGTTTTGCGCTGTTATATTTTATAAAGTATGTAAGTGTTTAAGTTACAGATGGCCTAAATGTATTCCATGATGGGTTGGAGAGAAAGATTTTTTTGTTTGTTTATTTTGTTTTTTCATGCCCAGCCAGTAATTTTTCCTCTGCTGGCCAGAGTGATAACTGCAGTATTTTAACCCTTTGCGATGCACATGACGTGCACTTAAAATTTAAATTGCAAGTGCTTGAAATTAATGATGTAGCCAAACTCTTCAGAAGATGACCTTAGTGTTAACACAGATCATTAATTAAGTATTGCTGCTAAAAATGTATTTACCTAATGCAATAAGTATCTTGATGCAATGGGGTTATTAGATTGTGAAAGCAGTTTAGTGTCTTAGATAAACTTTCACAATATGAATATGTAACTTAGATTTAACATTAATGAGGTAAATGGTGAATACAGGATATAATGCATCATGGAATACAGAGGCAAAGACTTGTATGTGCCACATCATTTTGTGTTTTGAAGTGATTTTGTCTGTCACATTCCAGCTGTTTGGCATGCAAAAAATGGAGCAATCACAGCTTGATGGGGTGTGTGTACACAGTCCTGTTATTCTTTCATTGAAAGAGTGTAGGTCTATCAAACACACGTGAAACAATCCCCACCATTACTGTGCTGCATTTCTGACTTGACTGCTGCTATACATTGTAGTTGTGTTTCACTACTTGAATATGTGTTTTCTATGTGTTAACCTCAGGTTGTCTGTGTTCAGTGTTATTTGTTATCATTTCCCCATGTGTATGCCTTTATGCATCTCCTCTCAACAAGTAAAGATTAGTAAAACTCTCGCCCTTCATATTAAAAATGGATAGCCATGGGTGTTAATTGACATTGTTATATGTGTGCAACACTGCTAGCTGTCAAATGTGATTACAATTGCAAGGCAGGGGTGAAGAATAAAATGGTAATTTGCACATACTTAATGTACTTTTTGTCAAAAGTGATTGTTATCAGACTACGGTAAATATTTAGTGTAACGTGTAAGAAATGCCTTGAGAGCAAATACTTTGAGGTTTTGTTGGTGTTTTGCCATAGATATACAGTATACTGTATCTAAAGAAACAGGTAACGCCTAATTTAAAAGCAAAGACGTAGGTTGATAACTTACAAACATAATGTTTGCAAATATACGTTTGACTTTCTATGAAGCTTTATTGAAAATTTGTATTTTATAAAGCACCCACCAATATTAAGGAATGTCTAGTCAAAGAACTCCTGTATTCTCATTTAGCCTTCAAACTTGATTAGACTATCTGCCTTCATCTTTTTTGCTAGTAAAAGCAAAAACATCATTTTGATAGACATGGTTTGATTTTTTTTTTTTTTTTTTTTAATAAGCTGCTGAATTTTAAAAATAATACTTTTGGGGCCACCAAATATTTTGGATCATGCAAAGAATCTATATTGTACTGTAGTAATTTTGTAATATTTGTAAGATGATATAGTGGATGTGACTGGTTACCATTGCTTGAATCTGTACATTGTTCCAATAAATTGTTTACATTATCATGGGCCTTTGTCTTGTATTTGCTCAAAACGTTGTAGAGCATTTTTTCTGCTGCAGCTGCACAAATATGAACATGGTAGAAGTAGAAACTTGAATGCTGAGTGCCACATCTCTCAAGTCTTCTTGTCTTTTGTTTTGTTTTTTTAAGGAAAAGCAGGTTAAAGGTTGTTTTATTTAAAATGGTATTTCTTAAGATAAAGGCAGTTATCAATTAGGCAAACCAAACGACGCTATAAAATTGGCAATTGCTGTACTTAACAACAGATCTACATAAGCTGACATCATGCATGGACCTAAAAAGCCATCATTTGTCACTGTAAGTCTCTGGGCGGATATGTGTACCAGATCCCTGTCGGTAATAACGACATTTCAATGTGCATGAAAAAAAACACAGCTCCTATTATCCTCCTCAAACTGCCGCTGCAACATTTTCAATCTACACGAGTGGAGTAGTTTACGCGGAGCACCTGAAGGCATCATTTCTACCCAGCGACTGCCCGTCGTTTACTCTGGTGATATTATTCGCCACTGGGAGCGCTGTTTCCTCCGTCTAATGTCTACATACAACTTCTACGGGAAGAAACCGTAGGGGAGAGAGACTCAGTACAGCCGAGTGGAGGTGGAGTCTGTAGGTGGGGAGGGAGAAGAAAGGGAGAGGAGGAAAACGGGGAAAGGCAGATACAACAGAAACGGGGGGAGGACGGTGGATGATTTACGCTTTAAAAGTTGCGTTACAACAAATTTAAGAGTTGCGGCGAAGAGGAATAACACAAGATGATAACGCCCTACTTCCTAGAGAATTTCTGGGTAGGTAGTCCTTTTTTATTCACGGTGTTTACACCGGTGCTATTCCTTATTATTCTCTTGCTGTGTTCCCTCCCTATCATGTTTATGTCAGCCAGAAATCACGTCGCAGAGGTAGCCGTCCGGTTCATAGGCTTGCTGCTGCTGAAGCGGAGGTGGCCGGTGCCGCCAGACTTACTGGTCAGCAGCACCCCGGCCACCGTTCATTTTCCTCGGCGATTATTATTTTGCTACCCCGGGGTTTGGGGCCTCTGTAAACGCATCTAACTTGAAACCTCAAGGAATCCACCCCTGCTCCCGCTAATTGGCCCTCTCGCGCTTGCTTGGAATGTTTATGGTCAGTTCCATGAATGCTATTGGACGCTTCGGCTGTCAGTCACAGCCCTTGGACGTACGCGTCATTTTCTTCCGTCACAAAGTTTTAGTGAGAGGCCAGATGTTCAGTAAGTTAAGAGAACAGCTTTTAAAACACGAAATCACCCTCATACTGTATTGGACATTTAGCTAATCTGTTATATGGCCAGTTCTGTCGTGTGCGTAGTGTTATTATTATTACGCAGTGTACAGTAGTGTCTGTTTATTGGCCGAAAGGTCATTTCTCTCCCCTTTTTGACGTGGCTATAGCAGGTTGAAAAGTAAAAGCCTGTCTTTATTACTGATATCATGTCATCCTCAATTCTGCCCTCACCGACCTGCCTGTCTTTCATCGTCTTTTCTTTCTGTTATTGCTTTTTTGCATGACACTAAAGCCATAAAGACAGTGTTATCAAAACTGAAAACAACAAGGGCCATAACTTCATTAAGGCTACTGCTCTAAGCTAAGGCAACGTATTGCAGCAAGTATGGCTCATGTTATGGATTTTTGAAAATGCTGTGGTCTCTTTGCTTTGGTCTCTCTCTTTTTTTCCTTTGAGACCAAGTGGTTTTTGACAATAGCTGAATAAGAGAGATATGCTAATAAATGTGCTATTGCTTTACTCAATCATTAGGCATACTCTGTGTTCTTGGAAATGTAGTGTTTAGGTTACAGTTCATGTTGCCAAAACATATATCCAATATGGCTTTAGTGCTGATATGTTGAAGTTTATGCATGTCTAGTTTGTTGGCTGTTGCAATATTGTTGTGTATTTGTCAACCAGTACCTCAGCTAGAGATGATCTCCATTAATATTGTATCCCAGTCTTCCCTAAGGTGGGACGTGCAGCTCTAGTTTTTAGCCTCATTTGACCTCAGCTCCAGGTGGTGAAGGCTATTAGGAATCTTCTTCTAGCAAAGCTGGTAAAATGTATTTGGTTACTGAGCTTACATGCTTACTTGATACTAACCTTAAGCTAATTAATAAAGCAGCGACGGAAGTACAGTGCTGTCAACCTCTAAATATTTTTTCTAAAGGAGACTTCATCATTGACTGAATGGAAAAGAGGAGAGCCGAGACACTCCTGATTCTTCAATCTGCCCTTTGTGCCCTGCAGTGGGCCACAAGAGAATCCAGTGATGGCAAAGATCAGCTGTGTGTTTAACATGCAGGACACACACACACAGACACTTGGCATTAGGAGATGCATCCATTTCCCTTTGACTTGACTACAAATCATCACCTCAAGCAGACACATACACACACACATTAGGCTGTCAGATTCTAAATGTTTTCTGATCTGTTTCACTTTTGCACAGCATTCATGAGTATACACCTATCTCCATTCTGTGCCCTTTCACTCTGTAGAGACATTTTTGTTCATTCTTTTCCTCGTATGTAATCTTGGCTTGCATCTCTGATGCAGACAAAATCTCCCCTCAGCTGAATAAACAAGTTCTTTAGGAATTAGGAGCCAGACATGGTATCGCCATGTCGTTTCGCTGTCAAAGCTGCAGCGCTTGACTGGTCACTGGCTGCAACATTTCCACTCACTGGATTTATTTGCGCGCCTCAAATGGCCATTTCCCTTTTTTTTTGTGTGAAATGTGCATGCGTAAGTAAGTTAACTGTGGCCTGTGCTGAAGGAAGTGAATTAGTATATCAGGCTAACAAAGGTAGCAGGTAGTGGGCCTAATACTCTAGTTTTACCCCCACTCTTATGATGAGCTTATGTTTAATGTGGAGTCTAGTTAGCCTCCAGCATGTCACGGGAAAATGAGATGGCAGTGTGATAAGCAAACAGTGTTGATACAGCCAACAGCCCCAGGATGGCCTTCATCTCCCCGGTGTCTGTATTATGTGTGTGGTCTAATAGGTTCTCACACAACTCACTATGTGCAACTTTCACAGTCACATTCCCACCAGTTGTAGTCAGACATGACGCAATAATGCAGCAAAGACTGAAGTAAGAAGAAGAGATGGACAGCGGCGAAGCGGCACCAACAGAGCCTAAAATACACAAATTGAGTTGTGAGGTTACAGCAAAGAGCCATTTCTGTAATGTTCCCCCAGAGTGAAAAGGTTTTGCTTGAAACAGAAATCCTGCCTCATGGTGGTTGTTGTCTTTATCTTTTACTGCTTGTGTTCCAGGTCTTAAGTCCTGTCTATAAGCTGGGTTTAGAGGTGCTTAAATGATCATAAATTGTGATAAACTAACCTGTCCTGGCATTTATCCAGTAGCCATGCACTTGATGCCACACCCCTTTCCACAAGAGGGGGTCAAGTTCTTCTACAATTATGCTTGTACCACAAACAAAGCCCAACCTTTGTGTGCTTACCACATACTACATGTGCTGCTTTTGCTCTAATGCCACAGCTCAGTGCACCGCTCCCAGACCTCTCTGGTCACATGACCGAGGGCAGACACTCTGATGTCATCCTGCTGTCTGCCGGCTCTGTGCTCAAGGCTCTGGGGTCTGCAGGCTACACCAGGCCATCGTACAATCTGGAGAGAGAGGCAGTCTTGTTTAGCTTTTCCTAAATTCCTCAATGAAAGTGTGCAGTCACACTTCTTTCCACTGCTTTTACCTGAGTATACATTCAGAGCCTGAAAAGGAGTCACGTCAGCTCTTGATTTTACCAGGTTTACTTAGTTGCTAGTGGAAATTATATGACCAAGACTTCCTAAAGCACACTTAGGCTACCTATGATATATTTTGCACCATTATGTGATGAATGCACATACTATATACACTACAGCAGTCACTTCAACAGCCATGGCAAAGTATTTTTTGTTGTAAGAGAAAAGTGTAGTTGTAAAGTAGTTCCACTTCGCAGCCTGCATACCAATGTGTTTTATTTAACACTGACTCTGTGTAGAGGTATGTGTAATATTTTATTTTCCGCAAGTCAAGTCAATTTTATTTATACAGCCCAATATCAAAAATCACAATTTGTCTCAGGGGGCTTCACAATCTGTACAGCATAAGAGAAAAACTCCCCCAAAAATATAGAAAAAATGGAAGCAACCTCAGGAAGAGCAGCAGAGGAGGGATCCCTCTGCCAGGGCGAACAGACATGCAGTAGATGTCGGTGTACAGAATAGACAAGCAACATTATGTCACAGTATACACAAATTATGATGACAAAATTACAGATACATGTAGATTTGTAAAACGTGAAGAAAAACAAGTCAGTCTTATTTCCGTAATCCTATTTAGCATAACATCTTACATGCATACTACTGAAATGATGAATCAATTAGTCGATTGACAGACAAATAATCTGCAACTGTTTTCACAATTGTTGAAGTCATTGTTTCAACATGAGCCAGGTCCAGCTTCTCACTTGTGAGGATTTGCTGCTTTTCGTTGTCTTATAAGATGGAGAACTGAATATTTTAATTTATTTTGGACTGTTGGGCGGACAAAACAAGCCATTTGAAGACTGTCAAGCTTTAGTTCATCTTAGTTATCTGTTATTGTTAGAAGATGAAGGCAGTATAATATTTAGAGATAGCCAGGGCTCTTTCTGTGTCACAGGTTGCATTATTGCCTGTCAGGCAATAAACACTTGATTCCTTACACACAGGATATTGAAACTAGTGTTGCACTTGACCAGAAGGAGAGTGAGTTCTTGTCCTCTTCTGCCCGGCAGAAGTTATATGATAAACTGCACCACTGTGGTTTTGTTTATCTGTCCTTGAAGGTGGTGTTTCAGATTAAGGATATGAGCCATCTAACAGTTTCTTTTTGTGCTGATTTCGCTCTGTAATTACACTGATGTTATTGTTGTCTGTGAAGGCACAATACAGTGTATATTTTAAAAGCTGTCCGTCTGTGGTGTGTTTTCCGGCCATGGCCTCGTGGTGACTAGAACAGAGCCATTTGATTATACCACTGCCTGCATCTCAAACTTTGGTCATTAAAATATCTTCCTGACTTTGGAGTCTGTTTGCTGATGAGAAAGCAGGGCAATATATCAATATAGCATATGATATCCTGATATGAGACTAGATAGAGTGTCCTGTGGGATTTTGTTTATTTCAACGCTGTGTTCTGTGTTCTTTGTTTTGTATTTATTTGTTTTTATTGAAACACAAAACATTAACATTAGAAGTAGGGCTGCAATTTGTGATTATTTTCATTGCCAAGTTGACGTCTTCAAATTGCCAAAAACATAACAGTTTACTGTCACATACGACAAAGGAAAGCTGCAAATCCTCACATTGCAGGAGCTAGAACAAGGGAATATTTGGCATTTCTTATCGAAAAATGACTTGAATGACAAAATGATTAATCGATCATCAAAATAGTTGCTGATTATTTTTAGATTAATCAACCAATTATTACAGCTCAAATGCCAAACTTCAAGTAGTGTGTGTTATTGTGTAGTAGTGTGTGTTATTGTGTAGTAGTGTGTGTTTGTGATACACCTTTCTGAACTTAATCTTTGCCTAAGTTTATCAGACACTATGTAGCCCACTCTAAGTTTAGACGATATGTCATCATATTATTATTAGAAATGAAAGGGTTAAACTGTCTTCAGGAAAGAGGTGGCAGAATCAAGAATCAAAGCTATTTCACTAATGTTAAGCTTTTGTTAACATAACAATTATGACTTCAGACCAGAAGTTATAGTTTATTGCTGTATATTCAATTCTGCATTTAATAGTAAGTGAGGTTGCTGCTTTGTCCGTCGAAGCTCGCCTTCTCCATGCTGAATGAGTGAAACCACTCCTCCCAGCAAAAGCATTAGTGCACGGCTGAATGTGCACTAATGCTTTTAGCAACTAGCAGTCTAGTTGCTGGACTATTACCTACATTTTCTTTTTGTCTGCCTAAAGCATACAAAGACGCTGGGTCCCCTGCAGCCTGTGCAGTGCAGACACAGTGCAGTGTGTTACAGCCAGGATTTTAAGTTCATGTTGGGATCTGTTTCTGTCACTGATAATATTGGCACAGACTGAATATTGGACAGCTGACACTGTTGTTCACTCTTTTTTTTTTTATGAACTCTAGCCGTCTGTTGGAAGCTGTCTCAGCTGCAAACTGTGCTATTGCTCAAACAAACCGTGATTGACATGTGTGCTAACCTCTCAGCATGTTATCCTCCCTTTGGGGTGGGGCAGAGAGTTAAAAACCTCTCCATCTAAATCCAAGCATAATGAGTACTTCTGAATTTCACAATGTGTGGTTGGAATATTAAACACCCAGTACGAGGGCTTTCATCAATGAGTGTCCAGACGAGGGCATTGAGAAACTGCGCGGCATCACTTCTCCCTGCCGCTGCTCATGTAGATGTAGTGGTGCAGCCCGAAACTAGCTTGAAGACTAATTAGAGATTTGTAGTTAACTTATAAACCTGAGACGTTTCAGGTTTGTTCAAGGAGTAGGAGTATTTTTCTTTCAGAATCAATTCCAGTATTGTAACCTGCTGAAAGAGACCAAAAACGCCCTGAGCTGCTTCCTGTGTTTGTTTTTATTTTTCTTTTGTATTCATTGATATCACATTCCATATGAGCACAGTTGTTGCACAGAATGGACTCTCTTCCTGTTGCCGTTCTGGTCTGATGGAGCTGTGTGTTTTCACTCACTTTTGCCACTTCCCTGTTTTGTCGGCTGATTGGCCAATTGTCTCACTTTGTGTTTCTTATAGTTTAGGCAATATAGTGGAAGTGTTATGTAAGGTTAGTGTTATTGCCGGTGTCTCACCCCATCTCATCTAATGCGTGCCGCAGTTTGTATGTCATGCTGTTTGCCGCAGGCAGGGTAGCTGCTAAACTTTCATTTATTGTTATCTTGTTACAACAGGAAGCACATATCAGTGGTCTGCTCACTGGGGTTAAAAGTACGCCAGTGAGCTGTAGCCTAGAGAAGGATGCTTTCCTTTTAATGTCTATTTGCTCTGTAAATATAGTCCTGTTGGAGTTAGGTCTGTGCTTAATTTTGACACAAACCCCCTGACCTTTCATCTTTGTCAATGTGAAAAAAAAACAAGGCTAAATCCATTTGTTAAAGCTGCACTGATGTTGTAGCCAAACTGCTGACAGTGGATAGCTCCAGGAACCAGGAAATATCTGTGACAGTCTCGGGGTCGAGGTGAAACAAAGTCGGCCCGCACATTTAGTCAAGAATGAGGATGAACTGCGGCGGACGGAGCTGTTATCATATTGACTTGAGCCTATGTTTCAGTAAAAGGACAAGTTTCCTTATTTGTCATCATTGGACACTTTTAGGTAGAGCTAGCTTCCTCTAGATGCTGATAAGCAGACTTTATTATATTTTGCCATTTGCATAACAAGACGTCACAAGCTATCACAGTCAAAGCCATTCATTCATTCAGTGGCTATTATTGTAATCTGTTGTACAGTAGTTCAGTCATGTTGCTGTCTGTTCTCTCAGATAATCTGTGTTTTAAAAGAAGGCCACTTCCTTTAGCTTTAAGCCATGATTTGTATGTTTCCTCCCCCCACTGAAGACACAGCCTAATGGAGGGCAATGAATGAGGAAGTAAAGTGATTCTTCTTCTTCTTCTCTTCTCACAAGTGACAACAAAACAGCTTAGAGTTGAAGGTGTGTCAAGAATAGTGCGTTGTAAAAGTGCAGAGTGTAGACCACATAGCTGCTAAACATAGTGTTGCTGGTGTCTGAGTGATTGATTGTGCTGCCCACAGTCTACATGGGCCAACTCTCCTCTCAGTCCGAGCGTTTGATATCAGAGAGTTAACATACAGGATATAGCCTGGCCGATTCTAGACATTTGAAGCCAATACTTTTTCAAAAATATTAAGCATTAAATCTTGATACCCTTCGATTTCTTTTTGTTGTTTTCTCCTTAATTGCGACCATGATACACACTGAGCAGGACATGTCACAGTTAAAGATATCCACCTGTCTGTGCTTTCGGGTGGACAACCTATGTAATGCAGTTTCTTGTTACTCATCGGTCGACCTATACACATAGAATATATCTGCAATAAGCTAATACTGACATATCGACCTGGCTGATTAATCGCTCTAGCTCTATTACAGGAAGTAGCTGAGTGATAAAGAAAGAGAGTTCCTCTGAGCAAGATTTGAATTCATTGAGATTGTTTTGCTTGACTTAACTTGCAATTCAGTTTAGATTTTATTCATTGTCTTATTTTTTTTTGTGTATCCTGTTGCCATGTAAGCCATCATTACAAAAATCATTATTATTATTATTATTATTATTATTATTATCATTACTATTATTATCAGTAGTAGAAGGGTGTCATTATATCTGTACTATAAGGGTCTGGTCATTTATGATTATCAAACATTTTCTTAAACGTAAACTCAACATTTTTCATTCATATTAATTATTCAGAGGTACATTTGCATTTTTAAAGCATCTGTGCAACTGGACACCGTTACCCAGTGGCATGGTTACGGCAACACAGACGGACAGTTGTCTGGCTATCTCTTACATTATATGCTCGAGCTTTAGACCAGTGTACCATTACATGTACATTTTTAAGATCCATTACTCTGAAACATGGCAAAGATGAGTATGGTTGACCAGAGGCTGCTGCAAATGCACCTGGAAGCTATGCAGACAGTGAGAATGCTGCTCGTAGAAAAAGCTCTCACGGTAATGTTCAATCAATAACTGAGGTATTGTTGTTGTTTGTTAGACTGGTGCTTGTTGCTTGTTCCAGTGACTGATCTATCTGCATTCTTTTTTGTCTCTGGTATGCAGGGAGAAAAAAACAATGGCTTTGACGTGCTCTACCATAACATGAAGCATGGCCAAATTTCTTCCAAGGAGCTGACAGACTTCATCAGGGAAAGGTAAGACAACATAGTCTGATACACGTCTGTGATTCTTGAAGAAGTGGCCATTTCCACATAGTTCACAACATGTTAATCAAGCACATACAACACATTACTCATTAACCTGTTATAATGTGTCGGCACCTGCAGTTCCAGTTCCTTGCATTGTGCTTGTGACAACACCCAAATGCTTGGCGGAGGCTGTCAGTAGGCTGAATTTGCCTGATTGGGCACCGTATGGGTTTGTTTTTACTAGGGCTGCAATTAACTGATCGATTAATGGTTTACCCTATGAAGTATCTAGAAAATAGTGAGAAAATGCCTCCTCAGAGTCCAAAGTGACATCTGGAAATGTCTTGTTATGTCTGACCAACAGTTAAAAACCTAAAGATACTCAGTTCTCTGTGATATATGACAAAGAAAAGCAGCAAATGCTCACATTTGAGAAGATGAAACTCCAGAATGTATGTAACACATATGTAAAATTAATCGGCACAGTAAGTGCAGCACTGGGACTAAACATAGATGTAGATGAGTGTGAATGTTATGCAAACTTAACCTCTTTGTGAAAGAAGCTTAAAGCGTATCCCACCTGTAACCTGGCATTATGTTACACACCTTCAGTGTCTGCAGCGTGGTGATACCATAATAATAGCTTCTTTTGAGATTCTTCCCAGCTCCATAAAGATTAGCTTCACTGTGTCAGAGGTGTGTGTTTATAACCCGCCACATGATAGATGGTCTACCACTGGAATTCAGCAGTGGATTCCACTGTCTACCTGACTTTGAGGAATGCACTCAGTCAATCAGACACTTTGATATAACACTTGGTGTAGGATTTGATGTGCTCCATCAGCTGTGTTTATTGAAAGATGTTTGGAAAGTCTTATTAATAATGAGTATCCTTATTGAAATCACACTGTGCCAGTTGCCAGGTTGGCTCGGGCTTTTCAGTTCACAGACTTCGGAGTGATGTTTCATGTTTTTTTTTGCAAAGTGGCTCCCTCTGGTGGAGAAAGAAGCTCGGTGCACTGTGCTCATATATTCCCAGCATCTGTCGACCATCCGTCTCTTTCTCAGTTCTTCTTTCAGTGGAGTTCAGTCAAGTGGAGATGACTGAAAAAGACTGAATATAATCTTAACTCAGGGTTGCCTTTTCCAGATCTTTCAACTGCATCTCGTCCCAAATCCATACTGCATGCTAACTCTATACAATATGTACTGCATACTAATTGTCAAAGTGTACTGTTGGAGCAGTTACTATACAAAAAACAACATTTTATATTTTGTTTGTCTTCCAAGATCTTTGTTGAGCTGTCTCAGCTGCAGTCACAGTTTATTTCGATTTCAGCCATGAGCAGCTCCTCCATTTCTTTTGTTCATTGCATTGTGGGAGAATAGTGTCCATCCACAGCCCACTAATATAACTGCCATATTTTACTTAGTGTTTTGAGTATTCTTTATTTTGTCACTATTCCAGTGTGAGCACACTACGTACTCAAATCCTGCGTGGATGCTTAGGATTTTGACACAACTGCAGTCTTCCTCAGTGAATGGAGTTTGCTTTAAGTCTTTTAAGATTCATTTCTTTAAGAATGTTTTGGTCAAACTACAGTTTCCAAGGTCAAGAATGAACTTTCACCCTCATGTTTTGACCACAGACGGTCTTCTTCAGGTCACTTCTTCTTCCTCTTCTGGTCAAAACATTGTCAATCATGTCCACGTAGAATAAAAGAGGTAACTAAGAAGATTTTAGTCCACAGAATTACAATCAGACTAAGATCATCTCTGCCTTAAGGAGCTCAGGCACGAACAGCATGTAACATAAAATACAACCTCCAACATACAAAGCGTGAAACAGGAAACCAATATATATAAACAATAACTATATATGTGCCTGTCTGAATGTGAGGTCAAAAGGTGCGTGTGACCAATAAAGAAGAAGAGCTGTGGAGAATAATAATCTTCTCTGTAAGATGTATGTGCCTCTGCAGTGCACAACACACAGTTTAAACTTCTAAGTTCTGGGTTAGAAGTGTAAACACTAAGTCTTTATTGTAGTTTTATTAAAAGGCAGACGTTACTCCTGGCACTTTGGCTGTATTTACAGCATGTTAACGTATAAAAATAAACTGCTATTCTGGGCTCACATAGATGTGGCAGTGAGAATGTAGCCTATAATGCATTTCTATCTTGTCCCATCCTCTGTGTGGTTGTTGTGCTGTGTGTGTGAGATTGCTTGGTCCTCCATTGGATGTTTGTTTGTCTGTGAGTGTGTGTGTGTGTGTGTGTGTGTGTGTGTGTGTGTGTGTGTGTGTGTGCGCGCACATTTGTCCTGTTTCCCCCTGGCTGACCTTGTTCCTGTGAAGTAACTGCAGAGAGAGGCTGGCTAAATGAGACATGCATAATTCAGGCTTTCACTATAACACTGCTGTGTTTTTTTGTGTGTTTTTTTACTCCTGTCACTTTGCTGCAGAATGAAGGAACAAAAAAGGAAACTGAGTGAAGCAGGGGATTCAAACACTAGCTTTCATACTCTGTCAGCTTCAATGAGGTTTATGAACAAATCACAAGCCAAGCCACACTTATTTGCCCACACACTGTGCATGTGGTCAAACATTTGTGTTGCAAGTTCAAAGTGGGTGTTTTTGGCTGGCATCTTCAGTTGTTTAGTGACATGCCCTGTTTGAGCCATAACCTAGTTGCTAATACTTTGGGAAAACTTTGCCATACTCTACATTAAAAGGGTTTTTAAAGGTAGAATTGTTATCCTTACATTATTGACATATGATACTGGTAATTTGGGGTTAAATGAACTGTTGTTTGGGATCATTTATGATGATTTAACAAGTATCATCTGCGCGTGTTGTGCTCTCTCCTAGGAGTACTATTGAAGAGGCCTATGCCAGGTCTATGACCAAACTTGCCAAGTCAGCTGGCAACTTTTCTCAGCTTGGGTGAGTGTAAACAGCTTTTTAGTTTTCTGAAGAGTATGAATTCACGTAAGAAGGTCTTGCCCGTGTTCTGATCCTAAGTGTCATCTTTTACCTCAGGACTTTTGCTCCAGTATGGGATGTGTTCAAGAGCTCAACAGAGAAGCTGGCCATCTGTCACATGGAGCTGGTGAGGAAACTACAGGAACTCATAAAAGAGGTTCAGAAGTATGTGGAAGAGCAGGCCAAAGCACACAAAAAGGTAAGGAGACGGAGAATCAGGGAAGCTCTGGTATCATTTAAAGTTTCGGTACCAATACCAACACAATCATTTTTTCCACTACCTAGTTGTGGCATAGTTCTCAATTGTTAAATGTTGTCGTAATACAAACGGCTATACAAAAAAGTTGCCAAAATAAAATACAGTGTAAAACTGAAAGAAATATGATTTAAATCAGAAACTGTCTGATCAAAGAATAAGTAAAGAGGAGAACAAATCTGAGCAAGGATTCATTCCAGGTTTTGGTATTTGACATTTTTTGGTGGTTGGTACCAAAAAGGTATTATCTGAGGTTTGATACCTGTGCATACACGTGTCTGTCCGTCCTTCCCTTGAACTGTTCTTCCAATTATCACAAGTACTTTGCTGCTCCAGCGTTGCCACAAGTTTGTCTTCACTGAGGATAATTGACAGTTTAAATATAGACCTACTCTCACCTCTTTGATTTCCGTTATGAGTTGTTTTGCACTCTATCTGTTATCCCCGGAGAGAACGAAGTTGACAGTATAGACTTGGAGCCAACCCTCCACAAGAAAAGGAAATTGTTTAATAGTTGATTCCATCCTGAGACAGCGTAGCGTGCAGTGTTATACTATAAAGCATTTATTTACACCTCGCTCCTCTATCTCTCCTCCCTGCTGAGATGCACCATCAGCTCATATCTCATGCATGAAGCCACAGAGCACAAAGTAAAATAGGAGCTTGGAATTAGTGGAGCTGTGTTTGTGCTTTCAGCATGACAAAAAGGCTGTCACAGTTTCTCTCCGTCACTTCCCCACACTCCCTGTTCCTCTCTGCTGTGTGTTTCTTGGCTAACTTGCAGATACTGTGCATACTGCAGTAAAGCGGTCTGAATAATGAAAAAATAAACACCCATCTTGGAGTAGATGCTCAAAATGTGTACATAATTTAGGATTTCACCAGTGTTGTTTTCTTTTGCTTCCTCCAGTAATGCTTACATTATACCATAACTGTGTCAGAAAGAGTAACAGAGTGATGATGATGATGATGATGATGAGTAAAGCAAACGACCAAGCTTACTGTGTGGCCGCTGTAATTGCAGGTTATTACCCCCTGAATATATTTCTTGTTTTATGTCCTTCAAGTACGTGGATGTGAAGAGCTTTACAGATGGAACAAAAGCAGAGTCTTATACATTTTTTAATAGCCACTATGTAGCTTTAACTGCTTCCCTCTGTACTGTGCAACAGTTCTGTGTCACATGCTGGAGAATGAAACCGAGGAACTGCAATAGTGTTTTACCAGAGCCATAAAGGACCTCTGTATACGCTGAAATTATGTCTGTTTTGTCATAATAAACAAGGGGACAAGTGTTGACTGTGTTAATGTCAAACTATACAAGAATCAACTCTGTAGTTAGTAGAGCAATGGGTGACACTTGCACTCATTATTTAGAACTGCTGTTAGCCGAGTTACTGTATGAGACATTTGTGTGTTGCTAGACAAAAGAGGAGGTGGCGTCCACCCTGGAGGCTGTACAGAACATCCAGACCACCTCTCAGGCTCTGCAGAAGTCCAAGGAGATCTACAATGCCAAAACTGTGGAGCAGGAGCGCCTCCGCAAAGAGGGGGCCACCCAGAGAGATGTGGACAAGGTGGGAGGTCACATTCGCACATACACACACCCACATAATCATGGTATGGTAATAAGGCATGATGAAGTGCCCTAACACTCAACTCTACACAGAAACTTTAACCCCAAAAGCTTCTTGCCTTCAGATGTTAAGTGGAGTTTGGTTTCCTTGCAGATTTTTCAGTTGATCTGGGAAAACAGAGGGCCATTGTGTATAGTAAATAAACTCATGTTAGCAATGTATGTGTCTGTTTATATTCTGCAGGCTGGAGTGAAAGCCAAAAAAGCCACAGAGACCTACAAGTCATATGTGGAGAAATATGCCACAGCGAAGTCAGAGTTTGAACAGAGGATGGCAGAAACTGCACAGGTATTGTGATTTTACCTGTTCTTGTGTGCATGTGCTTTAATGAAATATGTGCTCTGTCTATTGTCTGATTCTGTGGTATGCAACACTTTCATTGTGTAATCTGTCAGCCCTGTGAGTGTGTGTGTGTGTGTTCCACGTTTCGTGCCCTGTATCATCTCCAGATTGTGTTTTTTCCTCTGTAACGGAATCGTTGTGGAAAGCCCTGATTGGATCCATCTGAAGGCCTGATTAGATAAACTCCAAATTAAAATCAGATCAACTGAATTTGGCCTCCATATCCTCCTGCACCGCAGCAGCTCCGCCACCAGAAATGGTTTCAGTTAGCCTAGCGTTTTTGTTTTCCCCTAGAGAACGCAGCGCTGCAGCTCTGCTTCCTCGGGATCACAGTCTATGGCTCATCTCAAACGCAGCACATGTGGACATGAGTTATAAACACTGAACACATGTGCTCTCTGACATCACCGGGGCTCCTACATGTGTGTTCTCTTTGTCTGAGTGTGTCTGTGGGTGGGTGGGCGTGTCCGCGTGTGAGCGTATGCTAGCTGTTAATCATGGTGAAATGACAAAAGTACAGTCCTACTTGTGTGCATGTCTCTGTAGTGTAGATGCAGTAGTGAGAGGCTCTTCATCCTGGTGTTTGTGGTTAGAAAGGCTCATCTTCCTCTCCATCCACACTGTGATTTTCCAGTTTATAATTATTTGTACTCATTCTCCTTGGTTTACCCCAGAAGTCCAGAGTTAGACTCAAATGGAAGTAAATACCAGCATTTAAGGTTGTGATCTACACCATACTACTGCTTAAAGCCAAGAGCGAACCCCCGCCAATGTATCTCATGAACAGAATAATTTACATCTCATGGGAGGAGGTATATGTGTGTGTGTGTGTGTGAGTGCCATAGACCACCCAGACAGACACACAGGAAGTGGCAAGGACAGAATAAGGAAGTGAAGTTTCCTAGGCTGCATTTTGTCCGCAACTTATGTTTGTTTTCATGCCCGTTTAATGAGACTGACACCATGATGCAGATTTGTTGGCGTGCACTTAATTTGATTTCAAGCGACTGGATGATTTGTTGCATCGCCGTGCCGTAACTCCCCTCGCCCTCTGTTACAGAAATTCCAAGACATTGAAGAAAACCACATTCTCCACATGAAGGAGATCATTCAGTCATACTCACAGTCTGTCGACGAAACACACATTCAAATAGGAGAGGTGAGTGTGTACACGCACACACACACACACACACACACACACATGCGCACATACATACACTCAAACATTCCTGTGGGTGGAGTAGGTGTCTTGTTGACCTGAGGCTGTGCTCATTGGGTTCACTGTGTGTCATATCAATTAGTGTCGTCTTTGATCTCGCTAATCGTTTAACTGAGAACCAGGAAATGGTCCATTCGGCCTTTTATGCCAAGCAATTAAAAACTGATCAAAACTCCCTCTCAGCCTATCTAAAACACCTCCAGAAGTCCAAACACTTGCCAAATCCTGTGTCTGATAGTTAAAAGTGCTGCACAGGCTTGTTTGTTTCTGGAAGAGTGTGTTTAGATTTGAGGAAATGACATCAAGTTCGATCAAATCCAATTGTGAATGCTTTCAAACATCATTCACAACTATATTAATCAGTAATTAACGTTAAGCAGAGATAGCTCTTCATTTATTTATTCAGCAATCATACTTACCAGTGCCACACAGAATAACTCAAGACTAACTACAATCTGCTGCTCTGCTCTCATCAATCTGAAGCTGCTCTGAGCTGCTGCTGCTGTAGTTCTCTCATTGTCCATAGAGGGCGATGCAGCTCCACCAAGAGTATCTCGGTCCAGCCTGCAGCTCGTGCGGCAAGTTGGAAAGAATGCGGAGCGACAGGCTACCGCAGGTTATTCAGCCCCACAGTTCCTGCTACTGAGCAGAAGATGGACAGCGCTGCTGCCTGTTGCTGAGCCAAATTAAAATACTGCCTGAAGACAAGTGGCCAGTCTTTCTAAACCAGAAAAAAACAAGCGGTCTATGAAATTGTGATTTGGTGAAACCAGGTTTTGAGGGACCTTGGGAATATTATTATCACATACGGGTGAGGCGAGAGGGAGAGAGACGGAGGAGGGAGAGAGCGAAGGAGGATGGAACCAGTTATAACTCTGTAACATTGTGCTTAGTCACTGAGCCCACAGGCATTCATGCTGACAAGCAAACACACAGACAAAATCATACATTTACATATACTTGCGTTTAAAAATATGAAATATTGTGAATGCTGTTTTAGTTAGACATGCACACACATACACTCTGAAACACACACTGGAGACATACAGCCCTTATGCTGTGTTGTTGGGAGTCATTTTATTAACGTTTGTGCTATCGTTCATTTCAGCCTCTATTTTCTTTGAACAACAGTTGAAATATCAACCTCCGAAACACAGATATTATTCTTGCATTTTGTCCAACTGAAGTATTTCTTCAATACTATTTTTATACCCAATTAATATTTTAATGGTGTATGGTCTGCACTTGAATCAGTCAATAAAATTGGCCATATAGTTTAAAGAGCCAAGTAAGTGAAAACCACCACACACCTTGTCCAAGTACTTAGACTCACGATAAAGTACATTTGCAAATGTATCAACTGTACTAGTTCTGAATACAAGAGGAGAGTGAAGAATTACAGCATTTGTTCTGCCACGAAAGTAAACAAAACCTGCCCTTCTACAGTTTTCAGTGGTTGAATATGAAATGTGTGCTAAGGGAGTGCAGATAGGCTGAAGGTAAACAAGTATATTACAATTATCAAAGGAGGTCACTGAACTATTATCACTTATATTCACTCTAACATTACAATAGCCACCGGCTCAAAAAAAAAAAAGAGCCTAAAATCCTTTCTGCAGTGTATTTGAACAATTTAAGCTTAAATTCATATGTTTCAACAAATTCACAAAAATAATATACAATATGTGTTGGATATATTATGTAATGACTTACTGTAGGCTCACATGAAAGTCTGTTTATAGGTCTTGTGGAGTACTATGTGAAAAAGCAAAATGTGATAAATTCCCTCACGTGATGTCACTACAAGTTTGACAATGAAATGGGCTTACTAGACCTCTGTATCCCGAGTCTCATCTCTGCTTGAGACTAGTGGCCCGAGGCAACATCAGCCGGTTCTAGCATAACACACCCGAATCTCCGACCAAACTGTCAGCAGTCAAGTTGCATTGTGGGTAATGTAGGTGCCAGCTTTTGAAATCTATATTTTTCTTCTTATGACATGAAATATATGTGATTTAAAAAGTATAGATATTACGATCTCTATAGACATTAACCATTACAATATATGTTGTACTCAGGGGTTGGACCACACCTACATACTAACATAGTATCTTCCGCAAACATCCGTTAACCATTAACAGTGATCCTGGACTTATCACACACCCAACGTACCAACATACTGTCGTGGCTGGTAATCATGTCAACCTTGCAGGTATTTTCAGACAAGGCTCAGCCAGCATCAGCTCAGTGGCCATGAAGGATAAGAGGGTTAGAATGAAAGGATGAGAAGGGAAAAGTGAGCAGTGTAAAGAAAGGAAAATACCTTATATAGGTATATTAAGTTCAAACATGAGTAGAAAGACGTGCAGACGAGTGTTGTTCTGTGTAGAGAGCTTTTGAACTCACATAAGGGCAGGTGTGTCTGTTAGTTTGCGTGCTGTGTTTGTTTTTGTAAGTGAGCATTTGTGTGTGTGAGAGGATCCCTTGAAGGCAGATGCATGTTTCAAGGATGTGGTCAAAAGTCTCCACGGGACGAGGTTTGTGTGTGTGTGTGTGTGTGAGAGAGGCGAGCAGGGCACGCAGGTTGATGACCTCCGTCGTGGCAGCAGCACCTGACAGATCGCGTGTGCTGCACTGAGCATACTTCCTCACCGCGGCAACCTCCCTGCCGCCCCCTCCCCTCATCCGCATCACCTTCCCCCCCAACATCCTCTCCTGCCAGGGCACAGAAGGCTAATGCACTCCACCTCGCCACAGGGGCCCGGGGGGCAGACACATATGTGTGTGTATGCGTGTGTGTTTGTTTGATAGTGGAGCCACTCTGTGCTTACAGTATCACGCACATCTAAATGGTTTGGTGAGATGGCAGTCAGCCACTGTTCTTCATCCCCATGCCTATACATCGCTTTCACTTCCCCCTCAGTAAACACACAAGCACACATGCACATCCAAAACAAACAAGCAAACAAACACTATGCTTCCTCTGATACTGCCCAAAGGGCATCAGCAGACCACTGTGCCAACAACAATGATTCAACCTGACACAAAAGAATGACAGTAAAGTACAGCATATCTCCACAGGCCAATTACAAAAACAATGCTCTAAATACCAAGTAAAGGCAAAGCAGCACGAGTTACAGGGACAGCTAACAGCAACAGACTGCATTTGTCATGAAAACAAATCGCACAAAACACTCATTATGTGATACTAATCCTTTGTTTTTCTTCATTCTTTGAAATGCTTGTATGGTATGACATAACTGAAAATAGAAAAGTCAGAAGCACTGAACTCTGAGTTTAATGTTGGCTTGCTGAACATTTTACATATTTTGTTCCAGCAGTTATGATGTGAAAATATTCAATGAAGTAAATTCCATTCTAGTGTCACAAAATAGTGAATATCTTGGTGTATACAGTAAAGACTAATGCAAGAGGAAAAGCGCTTCCTGACTACAGTAAACGGCTGTTAAACTTTGATGAAAAAGCAACATAATCAACACGGCGTAGTAGTTAGTACGTTTCCTCCAGCACTAAAGTCACTTAGTGCAGCTTCAAATTGTGCATAAACACAGTATATGATGTATGGAGCTGGCAGGATACAGTCTGTGTAATAATGGATTTAAACATTTGATCACAGTTACAAAACTACAAAACTCATCAACAAGCAATGAAGAATGAGCAGAAATAGCCTGAACATAACGGCAGTAGCACAGGAGGGAGAAATACCAGTCTGAAGCCACATTTTGGACTAAATTAAATGAATACGTCGGGCTCAAAGCATGGCAAGCCGCAATACAAGATTTACTAAGTGTTGTTCCATCTTTGCTGGTGAGTTTGAATGTGGCTGTGCTGCCAGTAAGAGGATATGTAATTAATCTCACCTCAAGTTAGAGTACTGGCAATCATCACATTTTCTGTAAGAGAATTCAACCAAAATAAACCTTAACTGATTGCAGTGAATCTAAATGATGAACAAATCGAACAACAATTAACTGTGTAGATTCTTACCCCCAATATTAAATGGATCCAAAAATCTGGCAGAGGATGTGGATTTTAGATGAGATTCTGCTGCACTTGAACTTGTAAGTACTTGAAGTAAATCTGATTAATTATTTTGGATTTTGTAGGTCCACAATGAATTTGTGAGGAACATTGAAAACACCTCAGTGGAGAGCTTGTTGCAGAAACTGGCAGAGAGCAAAGGAACGGGCAAGGAGAGACCAGGTAAGCCTCCAGAATCTTATGTGTTTTGTTCTAATAATGTTTGTCAGTGTCTGTGCTGTGCGTAAAGACATTAGTGGCCAGGGGAACGGGCCTTCTGCCTGTTCCTGCCTTGTGGGGAGGGTAGGGGTGTATAGAGAGGGGCAATTAGAGGTAGGAGAGGGCCATCAGAGTCAATCATATTAATCTGCAGTAAAGGTAGGCAGGCTTGGCATTCCAGTAAGCATGTGACACACAGGGGGCTTTGCTTTGCTCGCAGACTAAGCAGGCAGAACCAACCTTTTCAGGAGGTCACAGCTCAACAATGACTCTTGTGTAAACTTTGCCATGCCACAATAATCAAGGGAATACTCCTCAGACTCCTTTGGCTCTACCCCCTCACCTCCCTCTGTTTCACACACACACACACACACACACACACCGCTCATTCACTGACAGTCAGTCAGTCTTGCAGTTATTTTAGTCGCTCTGAAGCTTGATTTTTATACCATAGTCTATTTTACTTTTACTTAGGGTTAGGGTTTAAAGCCCTGTTGTTAAATACGCAATTACTTCACTAGTGCCTGTACTTGTACTACATTACGTCAGGTCACAGGCACAAACGGTTCACCTCTGCTGTGTTTGTGTGTACACAAATGGTGACCCCTGTGTCCAGACGCTGCGTCCAAGGAGTGGTGGCCTTCATTTGTTTGGACAGCAGAATTAATTGAGGCTAAAAAAACGGTCAGAAAATTCCTCTTGTATCAAGCTGTTCATTAGGGATTGCGCAGCAGCCCCGGCCCTGTCAGAAAAATAACCTGTCTGTCCCCTGATTAAATAGCTGAACGGATGGCCGGCCCAGTGCCTTTAGAGAGAGAGAGGTTGAATAAACTTTCTATTGCGGAAACAATCCCAAAGTGACACGCTGCGAGGCAGGGGGGTTCAGAGTGTTCAACGATATCCAGCTGAGCTGTCAACTGGCGGTGGGCCAGACACGCAAACCCCCTCCGCCCCTCTCCCACTCCCAGTGCCATGTGAAGCATATGCAATTTAAAAAACCATTCTCCACTCATGCGTGACTGCATGCTTCCCTCACAGAGAGTAGAAAGAAAAGAAACATCTTCCCCTGCATAAACAAAGTCGTCTGTCTGTTTAGGAGATGTTTAAACAGTTCCTAATGTCTGCCCAGATTTAGGTAATATTCACGTGTCTGGTGTTTAGACTTTTTTTGCAGTCGGTGTGCATAAATATTGTCAGATGCAATCGCAGGATGCTAGCGGCAAAGAGTTCCTGCTCTGCCTGGGCCTTACGTAGATCCACAGTATTTGTTAAACATCCCAGAGCTTGAATAAAGAATGCAATTTGTAATTTTCCAGTAATTTCCCCCCTTTCTCTGTCCTTCTTTATTTCCTGTGTTTGACAATATCAACAACTGATGCATTTAATGAAAGATGATGTCAAATGAGATCATCATGAGCTTCCTCCCCAGGAAAAGATACACCTCATGAGTTCAAATATTCGTACCTGTTTTAAGTCAGTACAGTGACGATGAAATTAGCGTCCCTCTCACTTCCTCCCATGAGAGAAAGTTCTTGAATGGCATGCCAATTTAGTTTTGATTGGCATGAAACTCTTGCCCGCGCACACACACACACACAGTCGTTCGTGCTTCGTTGTGTATTCGCCGGCGGTGAAGAGGCCTGATATTGCACAGTAGAGTAGATCGGTCATTGGTGTACTTTATCCACTTCACTTGGCGTGATGCATGCCTCTCGTGACTCGCCGCTTCCCTGCGCTTCACTCAGCATTGCACACGCCAAACAATGCGTCAATTCTGCTCGTGACTGGCATCCTCTGGGGAGACCGCATTGGACCGCTGCTACTGTATACATTTTGAGTTAAAATATCATTAGCTTTGTTGTTTTCAGGTCAAGGCATGTTAGTGTATCGGAAATCTTGCCAGAGGGTCCTGCCCCATCTCTCTCTCTCCTGCTCATCTTGCAAGCTATTAAGCTTTCTAGTTATATGCAGCATATCTGTTTTTATCTGGTCTGAAAGCAAACACAGACTGCATGTTTTCCAGCTCATGCATTTCAAGAAAAAACAGTTTAATTTTAGGAATTTGAGCATTGACATGGTGTTTTCTGGGAAGCAGCCTATTCTTGTCACATAACTGTATAACTGCTGTTTGAGTGTGAGAATAGAATACACTGTAGTGTGAGTTAAACATATGAATGACATGGACTAATGTAAGTAATACACTAATGGAAATGATTATAGTTTGTTCCATTATATTGCTGAGGTGTCAGTCTTTCTAATAGATAACAACATCTCACATACACCCAGCCCAACCTCCCAGATTTCTCTGATTGACACGTACACTCATTGCATGTCTTGCCTCTGGTTTTCCTGCAGCTTTTAGTGTGTGTGTGTATGTGTGTTTGTGTGAGCATGTGTATGTTAAAGCGCCGTCCCTTTTTGAAAAGCCTCTATAAATGTTTCTGGAGGCACACTTGAAGCGTGACAAGTGCTGGGCCTCGGAGGTAAATGTGTATAATTGATGAGCATTAAATTAAGTGTAAACTTTGTTGTTTTTCGCTGTTTTCTGAATAACCAAAAGCAATGTTGTTGTTTTTGTTTTCAAATAAATCCGCGGCTGGTTGTGCTCCAAGTGATATTATGGTCGTTGGCTGGAATAGAAGTGACATTTTGTTAGTTCAATCTATTAATCAGTAGATTAGTGGCTTTGTGTGTTTGTGTGTGCTCGATTATGTTTGTTTGTTTTATATAGGCCATTCTTTTGCATGCCAGAGAGAAGGAGAGAAGGGCATTGCTTAAGCCCGAGAGCAGATTTGTCCATGTGGCTTTAAACACTTCGCTGCGTGTAATCTTGGACTTGTTTGTCTTATTGTAATAGGGTTAGTGCACTTGCGTGTCCCGTGTTGGCAGGTTTAGTTTCAGCTCAGTTTAGTCTTCATACCTGCTGTTTGCTGTGAATACCAAGGCTCCTGCGTTGATTTAGAATTGGTTCATGATTGTGGTGAGTCATGTGTCCCAGGTGGGGTTTTGTGTGTGTCTCTGTGAGGAAGACTCTGCTGTAGAGTAGTGCTTTATGTTCCCAGGAGGGAGTGTCACATCTCTGTGAGGGCCACCAGACTCACAGTTGACTCCGCTATTGACCCTGTCTGCCCTCTGGGACCAGCCCAGCTCTGTTTGTATACACACTCTTTATGACACGCCAGACTGCATGTTGTGTATTTGCCAAAGTGTGTGTGTGTGTGTGTGATTATTGCGTGATGTACATTCACAGCATTCACAGCAGTAGGTCCTTGACCCTTTCCGTGCCAAATGAACCTAAAGGTTTTTTTTGTCTCATTAGGACCGATTGAGTTTGAGGAGTGCAACGCAGCTATTGCTACTGAAGGTAAGTCTTATTACAAAATTAAATTATACAAGAAAGAATTTAAATTATACATTGCAAGTGACATTTTACGTAAGTAAAACATTGAATGTTTAAAGCAAATTAAAACTCATATTTTAGATATCGGGATGAAGAACAGATACGTCTTTAAATCTGTGGTTGAAAAATGCTTTGTTTTTGTATTTAGGTGCCAAACCCAGAAAGAGAAAACCATTTGGCATCCCAGGTCGTAGGAAAGACAAGGACACAGACTCCACGTGAGTGAAGACTTTTGCATTATTAGCCCACTGGCACGATTCACACACTTAGTTTTGTTCTCCCTCCTGTAATAATTTGAAGACTTTCTCATCATGATGTGACGATTTTGTCTTCCAGGGAGTCCACAGAAGTTGAAGCTGCTGTGAGTATAATTTTCACCAAAACAAACAACCAGTTATTCTTAAACTATGAGTTCATATGTGAGCTTTGTGTGTTATTTTGATTTCAGTCAGGAGGAGGTGTAAGATGTCCTACTTCGTTTCATTCTGCTACTTGAGCATGTGACTCTCTCGCTCTCTCTCTCTCTCTGTGTCCCCTCTTGTTTGTTTTGCTCATTCATTCATGTCTCTCTGTTTGTGCTTGTAGAACACTGCCAATGGCGCTCCCCCTGGATACTATGGAGCCATAGACATCCAGAACGCTGTAAGCAAGCTAATACACACATAAACACACACACAAGTAAATATTTATATCCAGACTTTTTTTTGGTAAAAATGAAAATAAGCAAATCAATTTCACAAACTTGTCAAATTTGAAAGAACCTTATAACTTATTTTCTAAACATTTTGACTGTCCTGTATTACTATTCATGTATCCTCTAAAGTAGCATATATAAATGTTTGATATGATAATCCAAGTTGTAAAAATGATGGCCAGCTCTCGATGCACATGATGATGTGTTTCTTCAGATGTGTTTCAGCCAGTGGAAGTTTCTTGGGACAATTCCCAGTGCTTTCTCCTAGTGGAGTTAAAGGATTCTCAGTGTGTTTTCGGTTGTTTCCAGTGTTTCCACTTTGTACCCATTTCCATTTGTAATATTATTGTAATTGTAGATGGTGTTTGTACAGATGAGGGAGTTATTATTTCCTGTCTATGTAAAACCTTAGAAACAGAATGCCATAAAATCTGTAAGGCCATAAATGAAAGATGAACTTTCCATCTATTGATAACCTTTATGAACTACACTGAACAAACTGATTAGCATGGACGACGAGACACATTTTGATTGACAAAAACTTGTTTTAGTCAAAGTTTGAAAGTTTTGGCTTTGTTCAGATTTAGTGTAAGGAGGAAGATTTAATATGCAAAGAGAAAAAAATGGTTGAAACCATGAAACAGGTTCATTTTTTTGTCCTATTTTGAATTGTATAATATTACATGTATTGGCCAATTTAAAGCAATTTGAAAGAATCTCTTTCCTTAAATTTGATTGAAAATGTCAATACAAAGTATTTTTGAAAATAAAATCAACAGATGGGCAGCATTTATAAATTAATAAAATAAATACAATTGATCATTTAGCTGCTTTAAAATGTCTCGAGAAACGATTCACATGCAATACATTTATTTTAATTTTGTGTTAACTGAATAGTGCAACAAAGTTTGACTTTTTTTTCTGTTTTGCAGAATGTTCCCCAAGTTGATGCAGAGGGCTTCTGTATCAGACCAGAAGCAAATGAAAACGATATCCTTTCCACAGGCCCAGTCCAGCTCATAAGGCTTCAAGGATCTGTTACTATTTGTTTTCCTGTTCACACCCATCTGCTCTCTGAGGATAGAGCTAAATAAAAATGGACTGTAGATGATCTCTCTTTCTCTCTCTCTCTCAGTGTTTCTCTTCCTTAACTTTTCTTGTTGCTCACATGCCAAAGAGAATTCCTTCTATTCGTCCAGCGACTCAGAGGACGAAGATGAACCCAGGAAGTTCCACGTAGAAATAAAACCCGTTCAGCCGAACAACGGCACGCATCAGAACCGAGCCACCATCGACGAGCTTAAAGCCTCCATCGGAAACATCATCCTGTCACCCTCAACCTCGGTATGGCTTCATGACATCCCCAAAAACACACAGAATCCATACAAATCCCAGACACAAACTTGTTGCTATCCTGCTCTGCTGCAGCAGAAGTCTGCTCTGCCTTTGCAACACTAGAGGGCAACAGGAGAATATCTAACGTCTGTTGGGGTAGACGGGAATGCCATTTAACTGTACTATCCCCCTAGATGTTCACATTAGTCACTCTTTTCTTGAAGCTTATTTTATTTACATTGGAAAGTCATGTGTGTTATGTCTAATGTATTTTATACGCCAGCTTGGCTTCCGATTCAGTAACGTTCCTGTTTGCGCACATTTCACATTTGGCCTTTACTTGAATTCAGTTTCATGTCAAACAACCTTGGGATCATTGTTTTTTCTATTCTTTAAGAAAAATATCAAGTCTCAGGAACAATCATTTCTGAGTTAAGTATCTGATGTTGTTGGCCTTCACTGCAGACTCGCACACATGAAAACTGCCCTCCTTGTAGGCACTTAAGGGGAAGCTTTGCGGCAGTGGCCGGCAGGCTAGACACACACACACTGTCTGATCCGTGACCTCAGTCATGGAGCCCTTCATTCAGCTCCTTGTCCCTCACATCACTCGATCTCTGAATCACTCTCTGCTGCTCTATGAAAATAGCCGCTGCCATTAAAATTTAAAACCACTACTGCTTGTGTGCAAACATGCACCGTGTGTGCACTGAGCTGCTGTTGTTGTTAATGTTGTTGTGGAGCGGCCGAGAGAGGGCACGCTCAATGTCGTGAAGGGGGTCTAGTGGGTTTCACCCGCCGCACTCCCCGGCTGCACATTAAACGAATGTCACGGCATCTTCTTCCCGGCTTTGGCTCACTCCCTCAGCCTCTCCCTTCCTCTGCTCTCACCACTGTTTCTCCTCACTGTTGGTGTTGTACCTCACTCTTTTTCCCTCGTTTCTTTGTTTGCTTTCACTCTTTCGGTTTTATTGGAGCCCACTTGTTCTAGACAGGAGTCTGTTGTGGTTATTTATGAATACTTTATTGGGTTAGTTGCCTAGTTTTTACAAATGTTTTCTGTTTTCCACCATAGGAATTAATGATTAAGATAAGTTACAAGTTTATAGAGGATGTTTTTTTTTCCTATTTAATGTAACAAGATTGAGGAAGAAAGATGTTCTTTTTTTAAACCTTTGACTTTGTTCATTGCAGTTTGGTTTTGGTTGTTGTCGAGACTCAAACCCACAATTACTTTCTCATCCTAAAAGTACAAAAAAAAAAAACACAGACTGCTGTTTGTGTGTGTTGACTGTGATTTGCTTTTAAATACCAGAATAGTCATTAGATCACATTCGCCTTCCTCTCTGTCTGCTCAGGTTTCTGTTTCGCACCCTTTTCCTATTTTATATTTACCAAAAAAAAAGTTCTGGATTAAAGTTAAAACATACATCCAAGGTGATGACGAACGTTGCATCATCTGGTGTGAATTATTGAGAGGTTTTCTTTCTTTCTTTTTTTTTCCTCAGTGCTCATTTTTCTGTCTTTTTCATTTCTCCTCCTGTTTGGTTCCCCCTCTGTGGCATTCCCTTTATTGAAATAGCAATGGAAGTCGTGTGTGTGTGGCCAGCAAGAGCCGTAATTGAACCCATTTGCCGCTTAGCGCCTGTGGGACTAAACCCTGGCCTCACAGCTCTACGGTGGTTAAACGCTTTTGCTATGTTCCTTAAACCCATTTTGTTTCTTTTTCTCCCCTCCTCCCTTGACAACCCCCCCCCCACCCCCTCCTCTCAACCTTTCTCCTTCTGCGAATAAATTCTTTATTGAAATTGATGCTCTAAGTTTCCATTGGGTTGGTGACCCTCAGGAGTGTATCTTGCATATCTTGTGTTACGCAGCATGACACGGCAGATTTATGTCCTTAAAAAAAAAGGCTCTGAAAAGGAAGTTGGTGAAGTGTTGGGGGCACGCTCTCTGTTGTCCCTGACTGATCGTTGTACGGGCTTCGATGCACGGTTTTGCGCTGCTGAATTTTTCACCCTAGGTTTAACGTCTGGTATGTGTGAGTCCAGAGAAGTCCTGTGATTTACTGTCTTTAACTCTGAAGTGGAAAATTCTCTTGGCCACTGGGAATAATTAATAATATAGTTTTCAACCCTTAAAAGCCTGTTTTCGTTGCAGTTTGTATATTTGGATTCCTATATATTGTTATATTAACACTATCAAAGGCTTAAGGTTTTAAACCATTTGACCTGTAAAAAGGACAAAAAGTCTGAGCTTCCAAAAGTTGCACATAATGAAGCAGAGAAAAACATGACTTTGTTCCACTTTGTTTATGTGTCTTGTGTGGAGAATGACCATTTGTCAGTTATCAGTTTTGTCTTATTTGTGATTTTTTTGCGAACAAATTGAGCAAAGTTACTCTGGCGAGTAACAGATGAAAATTCGTGGTGGGTCGCATGCGTCTTTGATTAATTAATGTCTGTTTTTGTTTTCAGGGACAGATGCGGAGGAACCAGTCCAGTGAGTATTTTTCTCTGTCTGACCTCTCTGTATCTGTGTGTTGCTGGATCGGCTGTACAACTTCTCAACTACATTTTTCTTGGCACGAGTTGTTTTTAAAGAGGTTGTCTTTAATCCAGAAACCTAGCCAAAGCCAACACATCCCGAGAAAAAGTAAATAACTGTTCTTTTCTGTAAATGTTGAGCTTGAGGGATGTTGCCCCCCCCGGTTACAAATAAGTTGCTTAATTAGCTGTTTATAGTTTGACATGTCTGAAATGATCTTTTCCATTCTACAAACTGGCACAGTGTGTACAAGGGACGTTTTGTGTGCGTTTTCTGTGTCATGTATCATGCTCCATGAGGTCTTAATGCAGGTTTGAAAAAGCATTGAATGTTAATGCAGAAAGTCTTGTTTTTTATGAGTTAAAAGTTAATGTTTTTACATGCCGTGTTTGTATGTAACTAAATGGTAATAATACTCACATTCTGCGGCTGAAACACTGATAGATTTTAGATCAATTTACACAAGGTATTGCATTGATAGATGTATACTCTACATACACTTAGGGATCACAGGAGTATCTACATTAAGCTCTAAGGCTCAGGGTCCTGGTGAGTATGTTTTCACTACAGTAGTTGGCCTACAACCCTGCCCCCACCCCCCTCAAAGTATCTGCCACAGCCCTCATCTCTGCCCCCTCATTGGAGCCTTTCACACAGCTGCTGCAGCCAGTTGACACGAGCTAACACCGCTGACACTGTGTCCTCTCCCTGCAAACTTTCAGTTTATTTTGCAGAATTTGCGCACACGTCTGGTTTTATTTTATATTCGGGTTCCTCTCAGTCGTTTCCGCTTACCTCTGATGCTTAAATGCTGCTTCATGTTGCTTATATGGATCTTTGCAATGTATCGTAACACTTTAGAAAGGGGCACGAAATAACAAACCAATGTCTGATTTCATTCACTCCATCCCCTGTTGTAAAGTGTTACCATCACATTAAAAAACACATTTGAAGATAACCCTTTGCAGTATTTGGGTACGATATTAAGGATTTACTGTGTTAGGCAGAAAATAATAATAATATTTTATCTAACCCAAATCTTACTGCAAATATATTTCTATAACTTTTCATGGCAGATGGTGGCTCTTACTTGTTGAGTCAAAACCTCAGTTTATATTTCTGTTTTAAGGTGTGATGTAGTTTAAACATGACTCTTGGCAAATGTCTTTGAATACTAGCCAGTGAAAACCTCTTGTGTTGGGTTTTTATTTTATTTTGTATTTGCTGTCATCACTCTGTGCCGGCCTGTGGGTCCTAATTTTCTGTTTGTTTTTCTCTCACTGCAGGTGATGAGCTGGCAAAAACCAGAGTGCCAACATCGTATGAGTATGTATGAAAGGGCTCACGCACAGTATCCATACTGTTTGTTTTGTATGCGTTTGTGCATGTTTTTACTCATTTTTCTGCTTGAAATGCAACAAAGCTTGACTTGACTCTGTCTCACTCTCTCCCCCGGCAGACTGGCTAACAGCGACCTCCTGTCTCTCGACCCGTTCAGCCCGACTCTCGCAGCAGGATCCTCTTTCTCTGTGTCCTCATCAACAGGTAAGCCCTAAATCCTAATTTTATCTGGATTCCTGTGCACATATATTTAAGATTTGACCTTTTATCACCAAAATGTGTACCACCAAAAAGACCTATAATTCTTTTAAAGTCCTAATCCTTAAGATTTCAGTGGTTGTATTTGGCGACACCCGTGGTGACTGGTGGTACTGGTTCCTTTATACTACAGCACACACTTGTTGAGCAGGTACTTTGTCAGACCACTGTTTTGTAGATGCATTTTTGATGAGCGATCACAGCTGTGACAAATTCACTGCTTTTACTGTGAAGCAGCAGCAGTGGGAAATGTCCGGTTTGCAGCATTAACAGCTCTGACATGGTGTGAACAGTAAACAGTGAGGCTGATATCAAGATGAGATTAAATTGAGCTGGATTACATGCACTCATCGTTTCCTGTGAATCCCTCTTGCTTAGGTAGGCTATCTGGCAGACTCAGCCACTACCAATAAAAACAACTACATAGAGAGGTAATTACAGAATGTAAATACATTGAATGGCTGTTGGAGAAAAAAAGGCAGACCACAGATAGTATCAAAATGGGGTTTGATTTCATGAAATCAGGATTTTAACTCCAAGGAGCAGCTCTGTTGAGCCAGTGATCCAGTCCTTTTTGCTCTTTCTGTTCCTTCATCTCATCACCTCTCTATGCACTATGTAGTCTCTCCTCTTCCCTCTCCTCCCTCTGCCTTACTTTGTTTCTTATGAATCTTCTTGAAGTCTCTACAGTCATACTTCCCTTAGAGACAGTTGAGTGTTTGTTTTACTTGACTCTCCACATCGTGTTGATAGTGTGATTCTCAGGCTTTACGTGCATGACACCAGTGTTTAAACAGAGTGACATTAGCGCTGACCCATTGCCTAGGTTAAGCATAATCCACAGTTAATTGGCACCTAGTTGAGGTCAGGGGGTCGGCCATAAAGCCCACTGGCACGTATGTTGTCAAACAGTGTCTCGTTACTGTCAAAGGTCTCGGCTTAAAAGTCAAAAGAGCATCGTGCAGTGCCCGGATTAAGATACGGTGATGGGAATCACAGCCTGTTAAATCTCTCTACGTACAGTGGAGCAGAATTACCAGCTCCAAATGCACACATGACACATTAAACAGGTCTAGACTGTGAGGTATTAAAAAGGTTAAACTCTTACTGAATTAGGCAGAGATTGTAAAAATGTATGGATTTTTTCATTTATTATATGTCATATTTATATATTTCTTTTGTGTTCTTTTTCTATTTTTTATCTGTTTTACTTTGCTTTTCATTTTATTACAATGTCATTGTCTGAGTTTAGGTTACTTGATGGTTTTATTAGTTTGATTTCATTTGTTTATATATTATTGTTTAACTTTTCTTGTTAGACCTTGCCTCTGTCTTCCTTTCAATCCCTCCATCTCCATCTCCATCTTTTCTGATGAATGACTCAGACGTCTTTCTGCCGGAGGCATCAGGTAAAATGCGTGTGCTCCGTTTATCAGACAGTGATTAAAAGGAAAACTTGAGGAGAACTCATCAACTACTGTTTTGCATGGTATTTATGTTCGATTTTTGTTTCTCTTTATGTAAGTCATAAAGTTTTCTTCACAGTGCATGTGAACATTCGTTATCAGGACGTGTGTCCTAATGCGTGTCTAAAATCAGGGTCATCGCTTTGCACATTTATTGCTGATTAAAGGATACATTTTGATTGTCAAATATGCATGGCATTTCTGTAAGGATCTGACATCAAAACCATGATTACACAGATTTTGCATATGTTGTAAGCCCATTGTGAGCTGCAGTAGATGCACATACCCTGAGTCCCTTTCAGAAAAATGTGTAGTAACATACTCGTACTGCGTGAAACTATTCAAGGGTTATATTTTAAACACCTAGCAAATACATAAACACTACTATAACTCCATCACAATTACAAACAGTATTTTATATTAGGTTGAATGCCACTTAGCAGATTTTGCCAGCTATAAATCTGCAATGCAATGTGTGTCTTTTTGAAAGCAACGTGAGACAGCTATAAGAGATGCAAATCGATTGGGGAAAATCATGACCACACATGTCAAACACAGGTGAACTGCATCAACGAGGAGGACCACCAATCACAAATTCAAACAAACCAACAGCAAAATGATGAACATAATACAGTGTACATACATACTGTACATACGCACACATTTAACAAATAGGCACAAAACCTTCTATGACCCACTGTGTACGATATGATACAGCAATGAGAGTGTGAATGCAGGTACGCTGTTGTTATGTCACTTGATAACCCAGTGACACATCACTAGCTTTGAACATTACCCAGTGGTCTAAAACTAATCAGTATCATGCTAAAGGGATGTTTGACCCATCTGGACAATACAGAGATATGACACCATTGCACGATTGCTTATGCCAGCTTCTCTCTCACGCGTCAGGTACATTTTTATATTTTGGACCACAGCTGATTTGCCGTTTTTCAATTAATACAGACAAGCAAATTCTAATCCAACAAATACATATGTGTGTCTGCTATTCTAGTGTCTCTTTATTTTATGTATGAAGTAGTTATGAAGTTACATTTTTTTGCCAATAAAGCCTTAATTTTGAGATAGTGATAGATGATAAGGTGCTAACTTTTGAGGGGCCAGTTTTGATTTTCTTGTGTCTGGTCGGTTTACCTTCTACACTTAGCATTTGTCATGTTTATCGCCTCTGTCAACCACATCGCCCCCTTCAGCTGAGACGGTGCCACAACGGGAGCTGTCTCCTCCCCTGGCAGAGAGCCAACAATCCAAAGATGTCTCCTCTTTCTCTTCGCCCGCATCCTCTCCTTGGGACTCGCCAGAAAACCCTTTCCAAGCACTCAAGCCCGTGCCAGCGAGGGCCCAGAGCGCCCCCATCACCCTGCCGACCGAGCCAGTTGACCCCATCAAAAGCCCGGCTGCTGCCAGCCCTCCAAAGAGCGTCGACGCCTTCTCCTCCGCGTCCTTCTCCTCCGTGTCCTGGTCCCAGAGCCAGTGGATCGCCTTCAGTGATAGTTTCGCTCCACCTCGCCGTCAGGGCTCAGGGTCGTCTGTGAAGGAGCTCCAGAGGCCTCCGCCGGGCTGTGGCAGGTCAAGTCGCTTTCTCTCTGACGACTCTGCTGACACCTACTGCAAAGCGGCAGGCAGCAGAGAAGACTGCAACCCCTGTTTCTCTGATGTCTTCTCTGGGATTACAGATAGGGCGATGGCAGCAGCTCCATCAAGCAAAGCATTCAATGGTAACATTATTACTGATGCTAGAGACATGTCTTGTGCCTGAGGTTTGGATTTTCAGTTCTATATTTTGTTTTATTTTAACTGTATGTTCTCATATTGTGCATTTGTTTCATATTTGAAGTTGACAGCTGCATTTTTTTTTAATGTTTTCTGTTGTTTTTTCATTATTTTATTTTACAGATACATGCTTATCTAACCCACTGCCTGGTTTGCAAAATGTTTGTCTTGAGTTTCATTTTGTGAAATTAAGTTTGGACTGTTGTGATTTTCATGTTTGTAAACATGTTTTGCAGTTATGTTTTTCATACTAGAGGACTTGGTGCATGATTGTTTTGCATCTCCTTGAATGAAGCACACGTGTATACATGTTTGTTTGTACCTGATTCCCATGCTGTTTAACTGTCACCAGAAACTACCAATAACACTTACATGTGTTTCTCTGTGTAGTGCCGGTACCAAACCGACCTACAACGCCGCTGACAGCTGGAGCCCTGGTGCCCCCACCACGACCCTCCTCCAGGCCCAAACTCCCCACTGGAAAGCTCACAGGAATCAATGAGATTGTGAGTAATTACATCACCCCTATATGTGCAACACAACACCGATTGCTGTTAAAATGACATTCTGACCCATGTGATTGACTCCCGTCACTCAGGTACGGCCGTTCAGCCCACACAAGACGTCTAACGCCAGCCCTCCTCCTACTGCACCGCTCGCCCGGGCAGAGAGCTCCTCCTCCTTGTCCTCGAATGCCTCGCTCAGCGCTGGAAACACCCCCACTGTTGGTAAGCTTCCTCAGCCTCCTCCGTGTATATAAAATCTCCCCTTTCTTGGACTATATATTCTCCTTCTCTTCGGCCTTTCACCGACCTGCCACATACCTTTAGTCTCTGCAACACAATGTGCTGTTTTCCTCTTCTCTCACTCCTCTCTGCTTCCTTCCTTGACCCCTCTCCTTACAGGAGCTGAGCACACCTTTACTCTCCCCCTCTCCTCCCCAGAGCCAGAGCTGCTCTCCCTCTCTCCTTTCTTTCTACTAAGTCAAAGTGAGTCTGCCTTTCCAAACTCTTGTTTCCCTAAGAGACACTCCTTTCCGTGGTGCGTACAGTCATCATCTGCACTCTGCATACATTTCACTGATGCTAAGAATGTCATCATTAGGGCCTGTTAGCTCCTCGTTCATCTCTGTGTTCATCAGCCTTGTCAGCTTAGGGCTCACCTGCCACCATCATAAGAACTGGCTTACAATTGTGCTCAGCATCATCTCTCCTCACATTTGTGCTCTCTGGATTTTGTTTATCTCCTCTTTTCTTCTTTATGCCGTTTAAATTTGGCGTAAAGAGGATGATGTGTTCATAGCGAAGCTGCCTACCTTTGAGAAGCGGTGTGAAACGCCAGCAGGTATGGTCAAAGTTCATACGAGAGGACTCACCTCTGTATTTAACTAAAACTAACACCAGTCTGTCGGACGGGCTGGATGGACAACTGGATATCTTGCTTTGCAGTGATTGCATTTCTCTTGTCTTGTGTGCTCTCTGTATTCACCTTTTCTCACATTTGTCTTACTGTCAACAGCATCGACTCCTAACATTATAAAGATGTGATTGTTAAAATAATGAAGTAATGGATGATTTGACTGGTACATCTTTTGTTGACTTTAGTTTTGATATGCTGTCTGAGGTCATTCTGTCCATCTAATAGTACTTAATTTGAACTAAAGCAACGATAGCACGATCTACTCTAAAAATGTACTTTATTTCTGTTTATTAGAAAAATAACTGAATGTCCTGATTTGCAGTGTATGATTGACTGAAATGCAATAATACAAATATTCAAAATTATATAATGCATCTTTGCATGATCAAACTTTATTACACCTAAAACCTACACCTAATTCTGGTGTGAGCTTTGGACCCCGCTGTCATAGAAGTCTGATCTGACCTCAAACTCTGTGCCTTTCTCATTCTCAGGGACGTCTCGCGGTCCCAGCCCTGTGACCCTGGCATCCCAAGATGCTTTGCCCATTGCCGTGGCCTTCACAGAGTCGGTTAATGCTTACTTCAAAGGCGCTGATCCCACTAAGTGAGTCTCACATGACCTCTTGCTGCTCAAAGGCCCCGACATGGACCTGCACGCAAACACATTTTTGTCCATATTTGAACTTTAACTACAACACATATGACATTATGAGTTATACAGGACATGGTGCTGCGCTGCATGGTTTGGTTGTGCATTTTGCAGTGTGTATCGTCCCTCCTCGTCTGCATGTGTGGAACGTTAGTCTGACACCATTCTTTCAGAGTGGATAACCTACATGGGGCAGATTATAGTCTGGGGCAGAGAAAACATACAGCCTTTTATTGGTTAACTGCTGCTAAATTGCTGCTGTGCAAAAGGCTTATTTTTGCAGGGATTAGCAAATGGAACATTTCATAAGCAATGCAGAGGAGACACGGTGCGAGCTGAGACCCGCTGTGGGCCGTTACCACCGCAGCCGAGGCCGACCGTAACTAAAGGAAGACTCTTCTCACCCCAGGAGTTTAGAAACTGGATCTATATTACACTATAGGAGCAGATATATTAAGAAAAGTGGAGATAGAGATGTGTTACACCTGGGGCCTAAAGCCAATGTGTTCCATGTCTACTCTAAATAGGCCTTGGTTAGATCTTCATATATTAAGGATTAGTGAGCTAAAATACGATCAATAATTAGACCAGATATGTCCAATGTAGCTTTGTGCTCAGTTGTAGTGGTTAAAAACGACTAGTCGAGCAAAGAAAATTAACAATGATTTTGATAATTGACTTGTTGTTTGTCATATTTCAAACAAAAATGCAAAACATTCTTTGGTTCTCAAATGTGAGGATTTGTTTCTCTATTGTTTATTGAATAAAATAGAACATCTTTGGGTTTTTTACTGTTGGTCAGACAAAGCAAGTGATCTGAAGAGGTCAACTTAGGTGCTGGGACATTGTGATGGGCATCTTTCACAGTTTTTTATGACATTTGATAAACAAAACAATTATCGATTCATTGGAAAGAATAATCAACAGAATCTAAGACATAATTCATATTCACGTGGCTGCGTTCCACAGGTGCATTGTGAAGATTACAGGAGACATGACCTTGTCGTTCCCCATGGGCATCATCAAGGTGTTCACCACCAACCCCTCCCCGGCCGTGCTCACCTTCAAACTGAAGAACACCAGCAGGTTGGAGCAGATCCTACCCAACCAGCAGCTACTGTACAGGTGAGGTGTCCAGAGAAGTTCATTACAAAACAGCTAAAAAAAAGCTTTGCAAGGGAAGGACTTTTCAGAGCTGACGAGTTGATTGACTTGTCAGAGTCGTGGTTAAGCAAAAGAGGGATTTGGACTCGATGATACGAGTGAGAATCGAGGAAATGTAGTCTGCGTCAGTGAGAGGAAATTCAATTAGTAATCTGACATAAACCTATCATTAAGCTGTCAGGGAAGTATTTTCCACCAGACTCTAACGGCCAGGTTCTCAACAGCCCATGTCTCTTCTGAAATACTTCACGCTCTAAAATAGCAAAGAACAAACACCAAACTTCATATAACAGCTGCTTCATTTAACGTACATTATTTCATGTCTCACCTCTTTAGTCTCAGTCAAATGTGTTTTGTGTATATTTTACCTCACACACGGTGCAAGTTTCAATATACAACTAAATCCTTTGGGTCTATTTTAAAACTGCGACTTTTTAAAATAAATTGTATGTGACTAGTTCATATCCTTTCCCAAAAAGTAAAGATACATCTTTTTTCTGGGTTGTTTTTTTTTAATGTGTCTTGCTCTGGTTCCTCTCGCTTATCCACACCACCACATGCCTGGACTAATTGAATCAAATGGAATTCATGATTTAGTAGCTGGTTGGGTATAACAGGGTAATTTTTTCCAAGCTATTGGAGCTTTACACACAAAGCCAAGAAGAGCGATGAATAATTGAGCCTCGGATTATTCCTTGTGTTTGTGTGTGTGTGTGTGTGTATGCATCTTTCTGACTGTTTGTCTTTTATCCAGTGATCCTTCCCAAAGTGACTCAAATTCCAAGGACTTCTGGTTCAACATGCAAGCACTGACGTCCTACCTCAGAAAAGCCTCAGATCAGAATCCTTCAGCTTCCTACTATAATGTGGACATCCTAAAATACCAGGTCAGTCAGCCAACGTCAAGCCTAGGACTTAATCCAGATAAAATAACTGTAGTTGAAGAATGCTTTCTAAAAACATACTTCCCTAAGTGCTTCACCCTTCAGAGTGAACTATAGGCAGCACAGAATGTATTTTTTAATGTGGAATATGCAACTTTGATAGCCATGTTGCAAAGTTAAAGATAAATATCAAAGTATTTTCATAGTGCTGTTTGTGTTTCTCCAGCATTAGTCTATGATATTCTTAGAATATTCATAAAGTTTTAACCTTGTTGTCAGTTTCTGCCACTCTGCCTCACGATCTCTCAGGAGCAGTGAGGAATTAATACATTTTCACTTCAATACACGGTCACTAGCTGTCTTTATATTTGAATTTATTGATCTAAAACTTGTGATCGTCTGGTTTAAACCTTGATCACAGCTGTATACTGTAGGCCTAGTCCTAAAATCCACCACCACCATGGGATAACATCATCTTTAAAACCAAAAACAAACTTGTTTCACAGCTTTAAACTGGCTTATTTGCATTATTACATTAGTTTAAAAATGTATGTCGTCATGCATAAAAAAAATCACATTGTGAAAGCTTGACCTAAAAAATCCAAGTTGTAAGCATCATACATACAGTATATTTATAGCCCCAGAGTAGGTAGGGGGTTAAATATTTTGTTAAGGGATTCTACTGCTGGTTTGGCCACACTGTCATCAAGCATCAAGCCTTGGCCCTCCAGTTGACCCACAACCTCATAAACCACTAAAGGCCATCCTGCCACCCCATAATCAGGCCCTGCAGAGTTCTCTTGACAAATAAAGTCTTAGTTCACATGTGGTGGATCAAGAAATTCAGGAAGATAATGAAACAGAAGCTCATTGAGGTGTAAAACAAACAACCCATGAAGTCACCTCAGCAAACAACTTTTTGTTGATGGAAGAAGGAAAGTCTTTGTCCTGGATTCTGCCTTTGATATTTCCAGGAAGCTCTGGAGCAACATTAGCTTTGTTTTTAGCCTTCAGCACAGCAAACCAGCTAAATAAGTTTGTGACATTAAGCTGAGATTCAGACTTTTGTATTATACTTCGAACGTGGTCTCTTATCGTCTCATTGGAGGAGAGGATGTTGGGAACATCACTGTAATTGCTCAAACTCAAAGAAGCTTTGTTCATATTTAAAGTTGGACAATTGCTCTGTACTGTTGCATTCAGGTGCTGTCTGATGGGATCCATTCCACTCCTCTCAACCTGGCCATATACTGGAAGTGTACACCGAGTACATCAGACCTGCGGGTAGACTACCGATACAACCCGGAGTCCATGGCCTCCCCTGGTCCGCTCAGCAACGTCCAGATCTTAGTGCCTGTTGACGGAGGAGTCACCAACATGCAGTCTCTGCCCAACTCCATCTGGTGAGATGTGGATTGTTGTATCAGCAGGAGCACAAAAACTGTGACACACTGGAAAACATATTTATCTTTGTCAAACAGAAGCAGCTTATGAGGTTATTTCTTTCTCTTATCATAGGAATTCGGAGCAGAATAAGTGTCTGTGGAAGCTGAGTGACATCTCAGAAAAGTCCGAAAATGAAGGTAAATCATCTTTTTCTTCTTGCTTGTTCAAAATCCAACCTGTAGAGAATGTGTATCAGTTGCTGGCAAGTGAGTGTACCTGTTTGTGTTTGACCCCAGGTGCCGGGTCCCTGAGGGCCAAGTTTGAACTGTCAAATGGACCCTCGAACCCGTCCACTCTGGCAGTGCAGTTCATGAGTGAGGGGAGCACCCTGTCAGGAGTGGACATGGAGCTGCAGGGGACTGGATACAGACTTTCTCTCAACAAGAAGAGATTTGCAACAGGTATGTAGTACACGTGATCATCCATAAGTATATTTAATGCATCAACAACTCAAACTGCACGTCTTTTTTCTTTTCTTTAGGCCGTTATATGGCAGATTGCTGAGGTAACCCACCACTCTGGTTCGAAAGAAAAAAAAAAAACAATCTCGCTTGACATAGAAGTTGGCAACTTTGCGAGGCTTCCTGAACCTCTGGATCCATCTGAGCACCGTCTGAGAGCGAGAATCTCACTACAACAAAACAGCACTGAGTATTGAACACTGTTAAAAAAAAAAAGAAAAGAAATAAAAGAAGACTAAGATGAGCTTTCAGGAAATGTGTAGATATGAAGTCTAATAATGCTTTCTGATCAGTTCACTTTTGTATAGTCAGAAACAATTTATGGATTAGATATAAATCTATATTGTATTTGAAATCATAAAAAAAAGGAGAAAAAAAAGTGCACTAACAATCTTTCAGATGCTCTAATTTCCTCTTATATTCGTTTTTTCAAGAGCCTATAAGGAATATAAAACAAAATCATTCTGCATGGAAGAGAAGAAAAGCTTTCCTCCTCTGAACTGTAAATATTAACACTGAATATTCTGCTCGACCAGCTCTGACTCAACTCCCAAATCAATTTTGTTTTGTCTTGTCCTCCTCCTCCTCCTCACAATTTGTCTTTTTTAGATCATGTGCTATGAAGGTAGAATATGTCTTAAACAGTACTCACACACTTGTGGCACAAGCTTGTCCTTTAAGAAAACATTGAAGTGCTTTCAAGCAAATGCAAAAAATCTGACCTCAGTGCCTCCTCTTATACTGTGGATTAATAGGCAACAAAAGTGCATCAATGTTTTACCCAAATGTGGGTTTCCAGATTTCAGCTACATTTCCGTGGTACAGTGAGTTTTTTAAACAATCACCCATAATAGGGTCTGTGATCAGTGTAGTCTTTTTTTCCCTTGTAAATTGTGTCAAATGTTAGATGCTTTAAAAAAAAAAAAAAAATCAAGGGACATTACCCCAAATTTAACTTGCAGTCTTTTTTTAAAGTCTTTTTTTATCACACTTTTGTGCCCTATTAATGGAGAAATGTGCCTGAACCTAATTTTCCTCTCATCACTTTTTGTATACTACAGCACAGTTAATGAGAATAGCACCAACAATGTGCCAGTCGTGTTTTTTACTCCTTTATTTGGATGTCGAAGGGAAAACGTCTCCTCTTTTTACAACCTAACTGTCTTCCGGAAATGAATGAGTCATATTTGCCTTCTCTGAGTGAGTTTGATCATTGAACTCTTTTTATATCTTGTCTTTTTCTATTCAATGCTCGTCAATTGACCTTCACCTCATACACTCACTGTGCAGTAGACGATGTAAGTGAGCAAGTAGCACAATAAGGCCAAATAATTCATTGAAATGCCTTATCGCACCCACTCGACACTGAGTAATCCAGTGTTGTTGACTGTGGTTAGATATTGTGACACAGTACTGCCATTGCCCTGTGATAGATTACCTGTCCTGCCTCTCACCCGGTGCATGCTGGGATAAGCTTCGGTCTCTTGCAACTATAAACAGCACAAGTGGGTATAGAAAATGGATGGATGGATGGAAAATTGCCACGTTTGACTCTTGGTGCGTCATTCTTGTCTTTTCCCAACAAAGGCTGCTGCTGTGGAGGCTGTTGTACTTCTTGATGGAGTATTTTTATGTTGTGTAGGACATTTTGCATTGACCTCAACCATGTAAAGGTCCTTAAATTGGTTAATGTGTTGGTATGTGACGTGTCTGGAGATGCAATTAGTTGCTTGGAAGCTGTGATTGAAATTTGATGAAAACGTTTTAGGGCAGGAGTTTCATACACTGTGCATCTCGTGGCCAACTGACCTCTCAGATAAGAAATAACTTTTCGCATCAGGCTTATTTTTTACTGTCCGCTGTGCTATAAAACATGGCTCAATGTAGTTTTTAACTGACTGGTCTGCAGGCGATTGAAACTCATATCCATACTTGATTCATCTGACGTCTCTTTTGGAGACTTATCATTCATTTGATTTCATTATATGTAATGAGCTGTTTTTAATGTTTTGTATGATTCTTTAAGCACCTGGTTTAAGACTCAAGCCTTTAATAATAATTTGGAGGAAGACACTAATCTTAAATGGATATTGGAAATGTCCATTTAAGTTGTGTCTGCTGAATTTAAATTTTGTACTCTGAACTTTAATCAGCCAAATGTTTGACGGTAGCTGAAATGAATGAGTTTACATAAAATCCTCAAATTGTAGCACCAGACATTTGTACAGTGTTTTCTCTTAATTAATTATATCCGTGGTTTTGGTCAGATGAGCCGAATGCATTAAACAAATAGCACACCGATTCTGTAATTGTACTAGCAAGCTGGTTCTTGCTGACCCGACAAAACTTTCAAAATAAACTTACAAGGCTCCTTTTTTTCGGTCACTTTCACATCCTGTCTTTCTTTGTATGTTGTATTAAACAGAGTTTAAAGAGAGCAAAATTGTGTAAATGATTCTCATAAATTGTACATTTTTACCAATATCTCAGCCACTTTTTGTCTCTACTTTATGATTTCTCATTGTGCCTGTATTAAATGTGTAATATATGAATATATACAAATATATTAAAATGACTAAGTGTGTTCTGTGTGATTTCTTTGAGCCTTATCGTGAAGATATAGTAAGAGCGTAAATCATGTCATTTCTTTTTTTTTGCCACGCTAGCAGCATGGCTCTAGGGATGGCAATGTCTGTCTTTTGGTTGGTCCACCACTTTGGTCCAATATTTCAATTTGACCAAATACCTGCAAAACTAATGACATTCCCATCAATCTCAGTTGTACCTGGCCTTTAGTGTTGTGCCTAACAAAGCTGCTAGCGTGGCTGCCGACTCTTCGGCTTGTTCACACCAGAGTAGATCCAGAGTATAGGTCGCAATTATGCATACTGCTGTAGTATTTTTAAAGTAACAGTAAGTTAAAGTTTGTTGATTATGGTCAGATTGGGTATGTCATTTTCATTTCAACACTATAAAGAAATGAAAGCTGATGTGGGAGCTTGACCTTAGAAACATCAATCTGTGAAAATAGAGCAGTTTTCCTCAAACATTAGGCAGGTGCAGTGCTCTTACAGAGGCCAAAATGTCCACCCGAGTAGCTCCTCTGCATTGTCAGGTCATCATGGGAAGCACAATAAGTCCAATCAATAAGTCATGATGACATGCTGACGGGTCAGTTCTCTCAAAAGCGCAATTGTATTTGTCTCGAACCCAGAAAGCTGCAGTATTTCTCCATTTAGACAGTTTCTGTGTGACTATATGATCTTTAGAGATAATTGTATAGGGTTCACTGCAGTACAGTGTATCTCAAAGCAACAAAAATTACATTTGAAAGACTCAACAGCAACATCTCTCTCAGGAAAGAAATGACCCCACGCCCTATTCAACAAAGCTTGTGTGAACACTCACTTTTTGTGTGGAGACAGACGGCCGGTGTGCTTTGGTAGAAATGACCTGAACTGACTGATAGAGAGGGGAAAAAATTGCGTCTTGGGGTGAACTGGCCCTTTAAAGCCCTCTAAATCCCCCCAAAATATACAGATCTTTCTGATGAACAGTTGTAGACTGAAAAGTCAGAAGTTGCAATACTACAGGATAAAAACAGCAAATCTATTGTACATTTTTTATGACCATAATCCATGTCAAAGGGTTTGTATTAAACCCTCTACCAACATGCAGGATAGAGCATGGAAGCGATGCTTAAAGACACCACCACACATATGTTACTAATATAATGTTTGCACTGAAAAAAACTCATGCAGTGCTTCGGTTAGGCGGATGTATGCATGACTGTGCGTATACGCTCAGCACTACATCAACACCTTGTGCATATTTACACACTCAGTCATGCCTTGTATCCCTCTGCCTGCAGACCTCCTCCTTGCTGTTTGAAATACACCGTCTGAGCTGCCTTTTCACAGCCACATGTGTGAGCCATCAGTGTTGACTCTACATTTTCCTGTCCACCTCACTCAGACGAAGAGGCAGAGATCTTAGAGGCTCTTGTGTATGATGTTATTCTCTGAAAGGCCGGAGTGAGATATGTGAGCTGAAGTCATATCCAAAAACTGTGTTGGTCCATATGTAGACTCTTGTGTGTGGCCATTTTATACAACTTGAGAGGATCAGTGAGTTTGATTGTGGGCTGTACAGGTAGCAGGCTGATAAAGAGAAATGTGATTGAGAGAGCTTACGTCTCTATTTACTTAATTGCCAAGAAGATTGATACCACTCTCATATTTGTATGCTAAATATGAAACTACAGCTGGTTTGCTTAGCTTAGCACAAAGACTGGAAATGGGGAAACAGCTAGCCTGGGTCAGTTTAAAGATTATAAAATCTGTCTACCAGCACCTCTAAATTTAGCTAACTAATGTATGTTTGTTTAATACATTCAAAAAAACTAAATTATCTGTTTTTACGAGGGGTTATGTGCCAGACTATTCTTTTAAAAAAGAGTTCAACATTTTTGGAAATGCACTTATTTGCTTTCTTGTCGAGAGTAAGATGAGAAGATTGATATCCCTCTCATGTCTGTACGGTAAATATACTTCCAGCAGCTGGTTAGCTTAGCTTAGCATAAAAACTGAAAACAGGGGGAAACAGCTAGCTTTGGCTCTCTCCAAAGGTAACAAAATACGCCTACCAGCACCACTAAACCTCACTAATTTACATGTTATATCCAGTTTGTACAAAAACCCAAGTGTAAAAATGACGAGTTGTGATTGTGGACTATTTCTTGGCCAGGTGCAGTGACTCTGATGTCACTGCTCCTGGCCAAGAAATAGTCCTACACATAGCGCCCTGTAAAACTCATCTGTCACAGAATCCAGGCTTTTCTCAGTTTAAAAAGATAAATATTTTGGGAGTTGAATGAGAAGATTGATACCATTCTCATATTTGTATGCTAAATATGAAGCAGCAGCCAGTTAGCTTAGCCTACCATAAAGACAGGAGAAACAGCTAGCCTCTCCAACGGTCACAAAATTCACCTACCAGGACCTGTAAAGCTCACTATCTGTACAAACAATATGTATTTTTGTACAAAACAAGGTATAACCTGTTAATTAGTGAGCGTTAGAGGTGCTGGTAGGCACATTTTTGGACAGGCTAGCTGTTTCCCCTGTGTCTAGTCTTTATGCTAAGCTAAGCTAAGCAGCTGCTGTAGCTTCATATTTACCATACAAACATGAGAGCGGGATCAATCTTCTCATCTCGGCAAGAAAGCAAATAAGCGTATTTTCTAAAACGTCAAATTGTTCCTTAACAACTGTGGGAATTTGGGGAGCTGGGATGGTCGAGCTTCCTGTGTCTGGTGTCAATTGAGAGAGTCTGAATGTCAGAATCAGCTCCGTGAAAGAGTCAGAGCAGAGGGAGCATTAAGTCTTTGTTGTCCACCATCACAGTTATGTTTGTCCAAAGGCCCACTGGAGCCATAGAGTTGAATTATTCTACAATCCAGAGAGCAAGCCCCACATCAGTAACATTTATGGACAATTTATAATTGATGTGCCCATTTGATCTCCTTCTACACCAGGAGGAAAACCATCTGAACAAACAAGGATGGTGTAAGTTTATTGCATGAATATGGATTCTTCTCCTCTGCTCCTCCTGCTCACTCCAAAACCCAGAAGACCTCTTTAGAATAACTCAAACCCTGAACATGTCAGACTCACATCCAAAGGCATCTGTCACATTTTCCACTCAGCAAGCAGAACTCTGTCAACTGTTTCCCCCTGGCAAATAAAAATATAAACACAATTCTCTGTTAACAAAACTGACAGGGAATTTATCACGGCGAAAGGACTAAGACATACTGCTTTTATCTGGCTGACACTGGCAGATAACCAGCCTTACAATCCATCCCTCACATACAAAACATATGTGTGTCTGTGTTTTTATTAGACACTTTTTGGGGATTTTTTATTTTTAATTGATAGTGATCGTAGAGCATGCTCCAGATGCTCCGTGCTCCAGATATGTTTAAAGGTTTTACAGTTACACAATCCCATAAAATTTTCAAAATCCCATCCAAGGACATTGGTTCTCGCACACGATCATACATGTACCATTCACAGCCTGGCTTCTGTCTTGAAACGAATTCGCAGGTTTACTACTTGCGAATATAATTGAATACAAATACAACTGTGAAAAAGAACATGAATTACCAGCTGATGTTATAAGCTCATTCTCTGTGAATAGACGCGTCAGTGTTTAACACAATAAATTCAAAAACTGGGACATTTGTGAGGAGAAGACCATTCGTGGTGGAAACCTTGGCGTGTATCTACAGTACGGACTCCTGAACATATCTCAAGGGTCAATCTGTAGAATCAAATTAAGTTTAAAAACAAATCTTAATTTTGAAATACAAGTGAAGTATTATATTGCAATATAGGACTAATTCTATCTTTTTGAACACATTTTCAGTGACCTACCGTATTTGTTGATAAGCCAGAAAGTAGCACATTGCGGTCTGTTTGTGAAAAAAGAGTGCATGTACAGCAGTCTTTCCCCTTTCTCTGTCCCCCTGAGATTGAGATGACTTGACTTTTACAATGAAATGTTCACACTTCAAGCCCCCTCTTCATTGGGATGCTGTCATTTAAATAGAGGGTCTTCTTGTTTTCTTTTTGGATTGTACTCTAATACAACCTGATTACCTAGACGTCAGTTGTAGCTGGAAGTAATTAATAATAATTAAATCATGCATTCTGCTTGGCTGGTTTCAGAGCGACCAGTTGTATATCCCTTCACCCCTCTGCTTCTTTTGCACATTCACGACACTAAGTCAGGTGATAAGTAAAGCCTGGGGTTAGGTAAACACGATGAACTGCAGCAGTTGTGTAGCTGTTACCCGGAAACTGCAAACAGACAGAAGCAACAATACTACTGTTGCGATATCATTGTAGATTTTTTTCTGACCTTTGCTAGAAAGGTGAAATGATTCACTGGAAGTAAAAATTCAGATCCAGTGAGGAGACACTCATGAGTCCCGTCCACCAGCTTCACTGCCTTATCAGCCCTGGGAAGAGGGAGTGGACCCTTCCGTGCCATGTTCACAGAGGCACGTCACAGGCTATTTGTCATAGTAAGCATGTGGGTGTGAGTGTGTGTTTGGGGGAGGGGATGACTGAGGAATGGTTACATCTTAATTCCTACAGTGATCCTTTGGACCTTCTTTATTGGCTCAGCAGAATCTGCCATTGCAATTATATTGAATCTCTACGAATATGATAGAGGAACACACATATAATTTGAGGATAACAGACTACATACAGTATATATGAAAAATAATCTTCATGGGCAGATTATGACCTTGGCAGTTTTATAGTCAAGTCATATCAATTTTATTTATATATCCCAATATCACAAATCACACATTTGCTTGAAAGGGCTTTACAATCTGCACAGCATATGATGTCCTCTGTCCTTCAACCCTTTAAAGGGGAAAGAAGGAAGAAACCTTGGGAAGAGCAAAAGAGGAGGAACAACAGAAGATTACAGCATGAAATATCTGAATGATTTTATTAGGTAGATAGATTGCAAACATATATGAAGACTATGGATCCTGTATGACACTGAGCAACTTCCAGGTCCTGACAAAACAGGTAGGACCTGAGCCACCCAACCTTTTCCCCACCATTAAGGCGAAATCCAAGGACACCATTCACACAGTGGAAGAAGAGACGAGGACACCATTCACATAGAGGGAGAAGAGACTAGGACACTGCTCACACAGAAGAAGAGAGACACGGACACCTTTCACACAGTGGGAGAAGAGACAAGGACACTGCTCACACAGAGGGAGAAGAGACAAGGACACTGCTCACACAGAGGGAGAAGAGACAAGGACACTGCTCACACAGAGGGAGAAGAGACAAGGACACCTTTCACACAGAGGGAGAAGAGACAAGGACACCGTTCACACAGAGGGAGAAGAGACAAGGACACCGTTCACACAGAGGGAGAAGAGACAAGGACACAGTTCACACAGAGGGAGAAGAGACAAGGACACCGTTCACACAGAAGGAGTAGAGACAAGGACACCGTTCACACAGAGGGAGAAGAGACAAGGACACCGTTCACACAGAGGGAGAAGAGACAAGGACACCGTTCACACAGAAGGAGTAGAGACAAGGACACAGTTCACACAGAGGGAGAAGAGACAAGGACACCGTTCACACAGAGGGAGAAGAGACAAGGACACCGTTCACACAGAAGGAGTAGAGACAAGGACACAGTTCACACAGAGGGAGAAGAGACAAGGACACCGTTCACACAGAGGGAGTAGAGACAAGGACACCATTCACACAGAGGGAGAAGAGACAAGGACACAGTTCACACAGAGGGAGAAGAGACAAGGACACCGTTCACACAGAAGGAGTAGAGACAAGGACACCATTCACACAGAGGGAGAAGAGACAAGGACACAGTTCACACAGAGGGAGAAGAGACAAGGACACCGTTCACACAGAAGGAGTAGAGACAAGGACACCATTCACACAGAGGGAGTAGAGACAAGGACACCATTCACACAGAGGGAGAAGAGACAAGGACACAGTTCACACAGAGGGAGAAGAGACAAGGACACCATTCACACAGAGGGAGTAGAGACAAGGACACCATTCACACAGAGGGAGAAGAGACAAGGACACAGTTCACACAGAGGGAGAAGAGACAAGGACACAGTTCACACAGAGGGAGAAGAGACAAGGACACCGTTCACACAGAGGGAGAAGAGACAAGGACACCGTTCACATAGAGGGAGAAGAGACAAGAGGGGAGGCTTGGTCACTTTCCTACACAAATAAAAGCTTCAGACTCCACCAGGTGAAAAGACGGGTGAATCTGGGGGCACATTTGATGCTTTGGTGAATTAAGGAAATGGGTGGATGTGGGAGGAGTTAGGGTTCTCCAAATCTCCATGTTCTCCATGTTAGCATGTTATTGTTTTTAAGTGGTGTCCTTGTTTAATGCTGACAGTGGTCCTCCAAAAACTGTATACTGCATAGATGTTGGACAGCTGTGCTTTTAAAGGATGGTGGCAGAGCTCAAGTGAAATGAAGCATAAGCCCAGGGGATCAATACACCCCAGTGTGAGTCAACAGGAGACACACAGACAGAACTCTCCTTCCTTCCAGAGAGGAAATGTTCAGTCCATAAATATTTGGAGTTTGCTAATTGAAAGAATCTGTGCAGCTTCAATTCTGGGGGGTTCTTTAAACACTGCACTCATATGGATTCTTTGTATAGTAATCTGTCCCTTTGTTCATTAGGGCCAAGTGAAATGAGCTGAGGCTACGGTAAACATAAAGACAGACACACACACACACACACACATTCAAAGACACAGATACACACAGGTTAGGTTTGATCAGCCACTGGCATTGTGTGTTTGATAGTCGGTTGTTTCCCTCTGAAGACCTTGTGTTTTGCTTTGCCATAAGCGCCACATCATCCCGCTTTCCGATTGGCAGGCTTGTTACACGCAATGCAAGTGCGGATGTGCCTTAATGTAGGCAAATGCAAGCTGTCCGCCGGGAGAAGAGCAGACTGCTATGAAATTCAACTGAAAAACATGTTTGCATGTCGCTGTGTTTGCATTCAGAATTAAAAAATTCATGAACGTAGGTGTTTTTTTTACTGTAGCGCGCACACACAATGTCTAGCTGTGTGGCAGACTCCCCAGCTGCAGCTCACGGAGGAGACAACACTGACTACATGAGACTGTAGTGGAGGAGTGGATTAGTGAGAATAGATAGATTCTGCTTTGCCACACAAGCACACAAGGAGAGTGAAAGTAATAGAGAGTAAGGCTTGCCATACGTTGAGAAAACAGGGAGCTTTAGCAGAAGTGTTGAGGCTCTCTGAGTGGGACGCCTGCGTGTTTCGTGTGAGTTTCACTTTGTGTGCAGCTCATTTAGCCTCTGACTGTAACACGTATAGCGTGATGTGTTTTTAAGCCCTTCCACTTAACATGCTAGACTGATTGTTCAACTATTGCAGCATGAGCTGTCGCTAATAAGTTATGCATAGCAGCGCAGATGGGTAACGTGTCTGTGTGAAATGACATGTGACATGGTGGATTTCGGATCACGTTCTATGCGTGCAGGAATCTCCCTTTCTTCTTATTTTTCTGCCTCTCAGACAGACCTTAAACACACCAGATCTTCTCTCATGGTCTTAATACCTCACGTTATGCTCTCTGAGGACCGGTGACATGTCTCATACCTGACTAAAATATTAGCCACATAAGGTTTAACTATAGTTTGATCATTTGGTTGTGTGTATGCAGTATGTTTATTGCATTAAAATGGTTCCATAATTTGTCCAAACAGACTTTTCTCCCATAACCTGCCCCAATTCACCAACCCAGCTCTACTTTGTGCACACAGCCATTATTCAATAGTAATCTCGTTGTCCACATGAGTTCATTCAGACATGCTGAAAAAGAGAAGCTGCCATTTGAACCAGGTGACTGATAGTGGTACACGATGTTCTTATGCCCAACAGAATTTAAATGCAGGTTAATTTCTAACTTGTCCTCTTGGCTGGTAAGTGTCTTTAGAGTTACTCAGTGTTCATTCAGTTTGACTCGGTGTTCACTGTGAGAGGCAGCGTGGACCAACAAGGACCCCAAAGTTTCTGGACGAACACGGTGGCCTGTAATGGAGACTAACAATGCTAGAAATCCTACAGCAGTCCTCAGTGACCAGACTCCACGGCCTCATCCGTCACACAGTTTGCTTGATGACAAGAAGACTGGAGCCACCCTGCTGTTCTCAGGAGTGTTCCTAGCCCTTGTGGGTGTCACTTTCACCACCATAGGCTGGCAACATTATCTAGCCAACCCCAACTTCGAGTGGACCCAACTGCTTGGTCCCATCCTGATCTCCATGGGAGGCACTTTCATGCTTTGCAGTGTCTGCAGGTTTGGGATCATCTCCTGCTGGGCCCGCAGACAGTGGGATGAAGGGCTTATTATGCCTGTGATGGAGCAAACCTCAATGGGACATTCTTTTACATTAAGCAGCATAAATCTGCCAATCACGTTACAGGGTGCCACAGCAATGGTATGTAAACCACCTGCGTATAACTTGACCCAGGAAGTATACCAGGCCATTGATTTCCAGCCTTGTAGGTCTGTGAATGGCATCCTTGCAGCCCTTCCTCCGCATTACGCTGCGTGCTGTGGGGATAATGCAGCTGTCACAGCAGAAGAAGAAGAAGAAGAAGACGGCTCAGCTCACAGCACAGAAAGAGACCGCAGAAGAAGCAGGTAGGAAACAGTGCTTACATGACATCCTCTAGGAAACAATCTTTTATTCCTGCTGGGTGTCTCCATTACCTGACCATGCTGTTATGATGAACGTGTGGTTTTACAGGACGGGTTCATGCATCACTTAAAAAAAAAGGCCATTCACAGGGAATGGATCCCAGTGAGGCAGAGTTTTGCTTTTTACCCAACATGCAACATGTTGACACTCAAGCAAATAAAACCAGCAGAGGTAGAGAGTTAATTTCAAGTTAGATTTGAGTGTGTTAAAAACTTGCAGTTCCTCACACGCTCATTAAAACAGACACATGATGCCAGAGTTCATTTCTTATTGACCACAAGATCGCTTTCCACTTGGCCCAAAATGTTTTTGGCCGTCAAGGCTCTCTCAGCCAATTATGGTGCAATTAATCTCTCTATAATAGTCAACACACTGGTGTCAATTCACGAAAATTACTGTACTTTTGAGCAATGTGTCACATATGTTCTGGCTATTGTCATTCTGAAAAAGTAAGGAAATAAAACTTGTTTTTTTTAGTCAAGAGAGGAAAATGTTGAGAAGAGGTAATCAGTTTAACATTCATGAAATAAAATAAGCCTTGTGTTAATGAAATGGGGACAATTAAGACCAAAAATAGCTCCCCATCCACTCATTTAATCACCCTTTGCTGTGTTGACATTCACTGCAGTCTTTCTAGCTCAGTCGTATCATCAAACCGTGGCCTGCACTGTGCGGAATCAGCAGCATAACGTCATATTAAAGAAATGTCACAGTGCATATGTGCTTTGTAAAGGAAAAGCTAATTGTGGCGTGAGTTTCTAGTCCACAATATTTTCCCACCTGTTCCTAAGTGCTGAGGGAAACATAACATTATGTATTGTTATAAAAAAAAAGGTTTCTTTCCACTAATTGCAGCATCCCATTTATTTGAAATCCAATCAAATATCCTTGGACAGACGTCCTGCTAAACACAAAGCCGCATTCCTTTAGTGGAAAGTTACAAGTTTTCACTTTCTTTTATTGTTTTTAGACGATTACTCCCAGCAGGTTTCCAGGAAAGTAATTCACTTTAATAAAAACAGACAGCAGGAATAATACAGTTAACCTAGGATAACTGTAAACTGCTGCAATGATCATATGAACACATGCTCTGCTCACCAGCTCTCACTTATGTTGTCACAACTTCTGACCTGTTTCAGTATGTTTCCACTGGTTAATGCCAAATAGAGGAATGATCAAGGGAGAAATTGCTCAACCTCTGTGTTTTCTTTTAAAGGGCAATTGGCTTCCTAACGTTTGCTTTAAGCATAACCAATTGGGCCTGTAAACATTTGGATATTAGCCAGCTCGTCTCTTAACCTCCTAAGACCCAAGCTCTGTCTTAATTTCTCTTTGCTATTTGGGCTTATTGGGACCTGATAAGAATAAAAACTAAGCATCATCTGTTGACATGATGTGGCTCTGCATACGGGGACAATTTTGAATTTCCATATAAGCAGAATTAAGTATTATGGTATAACCCAAAATGTGATGTCCACGCATGTGGATGCCAGGTCTTAGGAGGTTAAATCCAGCCTGCCTGAGATATGTCTGTTGGTTCCTTGTAGGACGGAGGAGACAGAGGATGAAGGAGGACGTGGTGAGGAGAGCTTCTCTACCTGTTCACGTCCACCTGCATATGAAGACGTCTACCCTTCCTTTAACAAACACAATCCGACGTAAACGCCTCCTGAAACTTCATGTCTTTCTTAGCTGAAGCTCTTCCTCTTTCTTGTTAACACATTCACGGATGATACGTCAAAGTGATTTGATAAGATGTCCTGCAAAACTTAAACTTAAATCTCCCTGGAATTTAATTCCACAGCAACACAAGAGGAACTTAGCTTAGGTTTCACTTTCCTCTCACAGTGGTTATCATGTAGAGTTACCACAATAATTATGTATGAAGTCATAAAATCCACTAAGATGAGGCTCCCTGGAAGAAAACCTCATTAAAATGGAAATTTATGGACAAACTCAGCTCTATCTGAGGGTTCTAAGGTTTCAGAGACTTAGAGATACTAAATTTATATTCAGCATAAATAAAACACACATTTAACCAGTGCTTGTTGTCTCTCGATAGCTGCACAAACCACCGTACATGCCCATTAACTGTTGGCAGAGGAAATGTAGACAGCCTGACACAAACATGGGGACAATTTACCAGAGATACTTTAAAAGAGTTTTTTTTTTTTTTTGCTTTTTTATGCTGTGAGAAAATGAACATCAAAAGAAGGAAAAGTCATAATGGTCATTTAACATTTTAGTTAGCTAATTGTTCACATATTGGCAGCATGTCTCATATCTGTGTGTGGTGTTTAAAGAGGGCTTGAAAGTCAAAGGATGATCGCCTCAACATGAGCAAGTCTCTGTCAAAATGTCTGATTTAGATGAGCATACTATACTGCTACAACTGCTACTGCTAATAATAATGATAATAATAATAATAACAATCCGCTCAGGTTATTATTTATGATTTCCTGTTTACCTGCAAGATCATCCAACACAAAGTTTGTAAACATAGTTTGCTGTTGGTTGTGTTTGCAGGATGAACACGAGTGTCACTGCACCACATGGGGGCAGAAACACTGAGGAAATCAATACACCTTCACTCAGCGGGTCAGGTGGTTTTACCAGGATGCCTTCAGTATAACAATAATAATAATAATAATAATAATAATAATAATAATAACAATAGTAATAAATAAAACAATCTTTGCTCTTTCAAATCGAGACTTACAACTTCCTTGTTCATCCGGCCGTTATTAGTTTATCAGATTATATTATATTACTATTAGATTAGATTACTATTATATCCTGCACCGCTTGTAGCTGCTCTGTCATTTTTTTTACTTTAGCTTGTTTTTATCTTCTGTTTTTGTTTACTTTGGTTAAATCTTATTTATATGTGTCTTTATAATCGCCTGGTTGTTGAGAGGAGCCTCACAAATAAACTCGCTTTGCCTAAAACAATCCTTGTTAATAACTAATGAACTCATTTTCTGTCTTCGTCTCGTACTTTTTTTTTTTTTTTCCTGAAGTAACGGTCTGGGGATGGAAATCTTAATTAGACACGTAAATGAAATTAAAATCAATAATAAATGAAGTTAAATAAATGAATAAATAATGTCGAAGCACAGAAACGCGTCTGTGTGCAGCACAACATTCCCTACAAACTCAGCACAGTCATGTTTATCTATGTTTATCTATTGTGTGAATTATCTGATTAATGATTGATGAATTTAATTGTGATTGAATTAGGAGCTTTTGAGGGGAATATTCTTTATCTAAACTTTATTTATTTATTTATTTATTTATATAAAACTAAAGCAGGCCAGCTCCTCTTACACTTCTGCTCTCAAAATGATAGAAGTGTAGATAGAATATAATATTATAGTAGAAGCAAATATTTATGTTCGGTGTTGTTGTTGCTGCTTCACGAATCACAAACTGAATCTCAGCGGCAGGAAAAACTGACTTCATCTACCTTTTATTTGGAGGAGAGGTGACATGTCACTGCACTCAGGTCGGTAAATACTGACTCGATAACTAAAAATACCCCCCCCCCCCCCAACACTTGCTAAAACCCCCCCTTTGAATTAACTTTCGGCTTCGCTCCAGAAAGCGCGCTCTCCAAACAGCTTTCCAGAAAACGTCGAAAATTGAAAATTCATAGCAATTTAGAAAACATCTCGGGACCTCCTTCAAACTTGCGCCGTTCGCCTGCAGATCTGAAACCGCAGCAATATGACTTTCATTATTTTTACAGCACAGTAAAATGCGGGTGGCCGACAAGGCCCATTATTTCACCATTTTGGAGCATTGGAGACGATTTATGAAAGTATTACGGAACACGCTGAACGATAACAACTCCGAAATAAAAGAGAGGGGGAAAAAGTGGAAATACTCGCCAGCAAAACCCCTCGAGAACGCGGGTCCTGATATGAGTCTTAAGGTTATGAATAGGTTATTATCAGTAATTTTGTGGTTAATAATGAGGGAAACCACTTTATTATTTCCAGCTGGAGGCCCTTTAAAGAAAAACAGCAACAACACTCAATTATTTACAATTATGTACAAAAACCTGTGCTTGTTGAAATGATCTGGCAGCCTGCAATATGTCCTAATACACGATGATTTCTATATGAGGTGGATGAATTCACTCTGCACATTAAAAGCGGACAGAGCTCATGAGTTTAGTTCATAACACTGAAGCTCTCTGAAGGCAACAGGTGTTTTTCTTTATTTCTCCATCCCTGCTGGACAGGACCAACTCTTACTCACAGTCTGTGTTTTTTTGTCACGTGTTTTCCAGGATGAGCGTGTATTGTGAGGCCACTAAAGTGGTTTGATTGTGCAGGAGGCCTGAGCTGGAGGCCCTCTCACTAAACCACATGTGCTCCCAGCTAAACATTTGTGGACGGATTTGGAAACTACATCTGAGATGGCATTTTCCTTTTGAAATCAAAAATACCAAAGGGTCAGTTAATCCCTGGAAATCATGATTAGACGAGAGTAATTAGCACTGACCTCAGCTCTGCATGCTGGCAGTGAGTGGACAGAGCCACTGTGTTAGCATTGTTAAACCACCATACTCCCATATGGTGCATGCTAATAAGACTGATGAGGAGGCTCTGCAACTCACACACAGCTGAAGCTGGTATTTAGACTGTAACTTGAGCTCATTGTGTGAGGATATTACGTTAATACTGCACTCCCCCTCGTAGGCCAGGCAGTGCAGAAAAACGTATTAAAAGAAAAGCTTAGAGTGAGTTTTGTTCAACCTCTCAAATAACATACACAAAAGTATTAATTTACCTCTTAACATACCATTTCCACCTTTTTGTTCCCTTTATTTGGCTAAAATCCTCTTATTTCACACTACATGACTGTTTCATATATTGTATTCTGTATCATTTTGTTCTAACTCTTCACTGAAGCTATTTGATGTTGAGTGAAATCTTCAAACCCCAAAGACGAGGTTCACATTTCCCTGACAGAGTTCTTATCTTAGGAAACTTTCTCAGTCAATATTTAAAGTTTAAGCAATTATTATTATTATTATTATGACTTGTCCGCTAGCAGGCTTCTGCTTGTTAAGACGTTACTTATCTTTTAATTGCTGATGAACCTACTGACTTATTAAGTGAATTATCGGTAGTAAACAGTGACCACTTTAAATGTACTTTTGGTATTTATGTATTTCATCTAATGTAACTGAGCTTGTGTCAAATTGTTGGTTTACCCAAACAACAAAAATACACATTCTTGCTTACCTGCACTCACTCAGGAGGTGGATCCAAACTGTTTTATTTACTTTTGACCCCATAATACGAAGTGATTGTGACCTCTATAGGTGCAGGTTGCATGCATATATGTTGCGAACAGTTCTGTCAAAGAGGGATTATCTCACCTCAAAATTTAAGATTGGAGAAAAGTCTGAACAATAAACATGGCTTTGTATAGCTGAATTTATTGCACCTGGGTGATCATCCCGTGACAATGCTAGGCGATTCCCCTTCCTCTAGTGCTCTGTGGATTATCCACAGCAACAGAGACAAAAAACATGATTGAATATGATATGATATAGTTGTTTTTTCCATTAGTGTGAGCACCACAAACAAAGCTCCATTCACTTCCATTGTATATAAATCTCAAATAATTCAATATCAGAGGTAAAAAGAGAAAATCAGTTTTCTTGTGTTTGAGTGGACCGACCCTTTAAATGTCCTTGGCTGTATCCGAGGAAAACTTTTTTCTCACTAAAATGACATTAAAGGACCCGAGCTTCTGTCAGGACATGTCTCCTTATTTTGACGGGGAGAGGCAGAAATCTGGCGAGCCTCATTCACATTTTTGTCTCAGAGTCCCTGTGATTATTTTTAGCTGCTGAAAGTGGCTGTTTTCAAAATAAGTTCCTGACTGTATATCAAAAGATCCCAGTGCCACAGTGGTGGGCTCGCTGTGTGTCTGCTTTCATTTCACTGTTTGCTACGTAAGAGCCTGTTGCAACTACAGGGCATGAAGACGGGGGACAAATGGATTCCATGTTTGCAGGAAAACACGCTGGAGGCACAGGAAAACTTTGTTGTTTATGAAGAACACGTGAAACCAATCAAATCTGAATTATCTTCCTGTTGTTCCAGCTTTTGTCGTTTGCAGTTTTCAGTTCACTCGCCAGCAGTGTCACCACCCAGCGAGCAGGTCTGCGTCTGTGCATGAAAGGTAGAGAGAGAGGTTACTGGTCGCTGACACACACACACACACACACATGCAGTGAACTCACATGCACCCAGAGTTTTCCACTGTTTTGGTTCAGTCACTCTCAAACTGATTCGAATGGTTTGTCACTTTCAGATTAAAGTGCTCACACTTTTTTATTGTGCTTCTTCTGGTGGTGAAGAATGCAAATTATCAGCCTTTTTTTTTTAATCCTTAAAATGCAGGGAAAACAAACTCATTTAATCATGTTTTTTTGTTTTTTTCCTCACACACACACACACACACACACACACACACACACACACACACACGAGCAGAGAAGTTTGCGAGAGGAGCATCTAAACCTCGAGGGAATCTGATAAATAGTCAGCCCACAGGAAATTATTTGCAGACCTCCTCAGCATAATAACCCATTTACATACTCATCCTCGACTAGAGCTGGGCTGCACACACACACACACACACACACGGAAAAAACACACTTCTTTCTAACACACACCATATGGACAGACAAGCTTACAGGTATGTGAAGTTACTTGGAGACACACTTACACTCACACACATTTCTTTCTGACTGACTGCCCCTGTTTTCCAGAGCTAATGTGGCAAAACTATAAGCTACAATCAAGTCACTTTTCTTTTTATTGACTGTGAGCCAACGACTGTATGTGGCCACGATAAAGTCATCTCCCTCTCCCTGTCTCCCCCTCTTCTCTCTCTAATAACTTTCCCCTCACAACTTTTTACGGCCAATCTCCCTCTCCGGCTCACCTCAGAGAGCAGGTGTTCAGCTCATTCAGCGAAGAGCGCGGCGGGGTCAGCCTCATGCGCTGCGTTATTGGAAATCACCATATATGTGTTATGAGGGCGACAGCAGTGGGTTTAACTGTAGTCTGAGTGCAATTACATGTGTCTTCTGTAAGGGTCAGTGCTTTGTCACACCGCAGGAGGACATGTCATGTGGAAAAAGAGTTCTGAGACAATTGCATTTATGAACAGTATTTCATTTTGTACATGATAAAGTGGCTTTAGTTCTTATGAGAATTGCATATTACTTTAACAAGTATGAGGCTGTAAATGTGGGATATTATATCGTAGATTTCACTGACAAATGCCGAGAAAGTTGTCTGTGTCACACGATGAAAAAAAGAGAATTAAACGGCCGCAGAGGGATTTAAGAAATGTTTTTGTTCTATTTCATTATCATTCATCGCATTTGAGTTTCACAGTTTATAGTCAGTTCTTTCAAAGTCTTTTATAATCTTATGATGATATAATAATAACACTAAGTTCTTTCTTGACCT